>NC_142405.1:0-675000 GCF_059441095.1 Idiotropiscis lumnitzeri
ACCCTAACCCTAACCCTAACCCTAACCCTAACCCTAACCCTAACCCTAACCCTAACCCTAACCCTAACCCTAACCCTAACCCTAACCCTAACCCTAACCCTAACCCTAACCCTAACCCTAACCCTAACCCTAACCCTAACCCTAACCCTAACCCTAACCCTAACCCTAACCCTAACCCTAACCCTAACCCTAACCCTAACCCTAACCCTAACCCTAACCCTAACCCTAACCCTAACCCTAACCCTAACCCTAACCCTAACCCTAACCCTAACCCTAACCCTAACCCTAACCCTAACCCTAACCCTAACCCTAACCCTAACCCTAACCCTAACCCTAACCCTAACCCTAACCCTAACCCTAACCCTAACCCTAACCCTAACCCTAACCCTAACCCTAACCCTAACCCTAACCCTAACCCTAACCCTAACCCTAACCCTAACCCTAACCCTAACCCTAACCCTAACCCTAACCCTAACCCTAACCCTAACCCTAACCCTAACCCTAACCCTAACCCTAACCCTAACCCTAACCCTAACCCTAACCCTAACCCTAACCCTAACCCTAACCCTAACCCTAACCCTAACCCTAACCCTAACCCTAACCCTAACCCTAACCCTAACCCTAACCCTAACCCTAACCCTAACCCTAACCCTAACCCTAACCCTAACCCTAACCCTAACCCTAACCCTAACCCTAACCCTAACCCTAACCCTAACCCTAACCCTAACCCTAACCCTAACCCTAACCCTAACCCTAACCCTAACCCTAACCCTAACCCTAACCCTAACCCTAACCCTAACCCTAACCCTAACCCTAACCCTAACCCTAACCCTAACCCTAACCCTAACCCTAACCCTAACCCTAACCCTAACCCTAACCCTAACCCTAACCCTAACCCTAACCCTAACCCTAACCCTAACCCTAACCCTAACCCTAACCCTAACCCTAACCCTAACCCTAGACCCTAACCCTAACCCTAACCCTAACCCTAACCCTAACCCTAACCCTAACCCTAACCCTAACCCTAACCCTAACCCTAACCCTAACCCTAACCCTAACCCTAACCCTAACCCTAACCCTAACCCTAACCCTAACCCTAACCCTAACCCTAACCCTAACCCTAACCCTAACCCTAACCCTAACCCTAACCCTAACCCTAACCCTAACCCTAACCCTAACCCTAACCCTAACCCTAACCCTAACCCTAACCCTAACCCTAACCCTAACCCTAACCCTAACCCTAACCCTAACCCTAACCCTAACCCTAACCCTAACCCTAACCCTAACCCTAACCCTAACCCTAACCCTAACCCTAACCCTAACCCTAACCCTAACCCTAACCCTAACCCTAACCCTAACCCTAACCCTAACCCTAACCCTAACCCTAACCCTAACCCTAACCCTAACCCTAACCCTAACCCTAACCCTAACCCTAACCCTAACCCTAACCCTAACCCTAACCCTAACCCTAACCCTAACCCTAACCCTAACCCTAACCCTAACCCTAACCCTAACCCTAACCCTAACCCTAACCCTAACCCTAACCCTAACCCTAACCCTAACCCTAACCCTAACCCTAACCCTAACCCTAACCCTAACCCTAACCCTAACCCTAACCCTAACCCTAACCCTAACCCTAACCCTAACCCTAACCCTAACCCTAACCCTAACCCTAACCCTAACCCTAACCCTAACCCTAACCCTAACCCTAACCCTAACCCTAACCCTAACCCTAACCCTAACCCTAACCCTAACCCTAACCCTAACCCTAACCCTAACCCTAACCCTAACCCTAACCCTAACCCTAACCCTAACCCTAACCCTAACCCTAACCCTAACCCTAACCCTAACCCTAACCCTAACCCTAACCCTAACCCTAACCCTAACCCTAACCCTAACCCTAACCCTAACCCTAACCCTAACCCTAACCCTAACCCTAACCCTAACCCTAACCCTAACCCTAACCCTAACCCTAACCCTAACCCTAACCCTAACCCTAACCCTAACCCTAACCCTAACCCTAACCCTAACCCTAACCCTAACCCTAACCCTAACCCTAACCCTAACCCTAACCCTAACCCTAACCCTAACCCTAACCCTAACCCTAACCCTAACCCTAACCCTAACCCTAACCCTAACCCTAACCCTAACCCTAACCCTAACCCTAACCCTAACCCTAACCCTAACCCTAACCCTAACCCTAACCCTAACCCTAACCCTAACCCTAACCCTAACCCTAACCCTAACCCTAACCCTAACCCTAACCCTAACCCTAACCCTAACCCTAACCCTAACCCTAACCCTAACCCTAACCCTAACCCTAACCCTAACCCTAACCCTAACCCTAACCCTAACCCTAACCCTAACCCTAACCCTAACCCTAACCCTAACCCTAACCCTAACCCTAACCCTAACCCTAACCCTAACCCTAACCCTAACCCTAACCCTAACCCTAACCCTAACCCTAACCCTAACCCTAACCCTAACCCTAACCCTAACCCTAACCCTAACCCTAACCCTAACCCTAACCCTAACCCTAACCCTAACCCTAACCCTAACCCTAACCCTAACCCTAACCCTAACCCTAACCCTAACCCTAACCCTAACCCTAACCCTAACCCTAACCCTAACCCTAACCCTAACCCTAACCCTAACCCTAACCCTAACCCTAACCCTAACCCTAACCCTAACCCTAACCCTAACCCTAACCCTAACCCTAACCCTAACCCTAACCCTAACCCTAACCCTAACCCTAACCCTAACCCTAACCCTAACCCTAACCCTAACCCTAACCCTAACCCTAACCCTAACCCTAACCCTAACCCTAACCCTAACCCTAACCCTAACCCTAACCCTAACCCTAACCCTAACCCTAACCCTAACCCTAACCCTAACCCTAACCCTAACCCTAACCCTAACCCTAACCCTAACCCTAACCCTAACCCTCCCTAACCCTAACCCTAACCCTAACCCTAACCCTAACCCTAACCCTAACCCTAACCCTAACCCTAACCCTAACCCTAACCCTAACCCTAACCCTAACCCTAACCCTAACCCTAACCCTAACCCTAACCCTAACCCTAACCCTAACCCTAACCCTAACCCTAACCCTAACCCTAACCCTAACCCTAACCCTAACCCTAACCCTAACCCTAACCCTAACCCTAACCCTAACCCTAACCCTAACCCTAACCCTAACCCTAACCCTAACCCTAACCCTAACCCTAACCCTAACCCTAACCCTAACCCTAACCCTAACCCTAACCCTAACCCTAACCCTAACCCTAACCCTAACCCTAACCCTAACCCTAACCCTAACCCTAACCCTAACCCTAACCCTAACCCTAACCCTAACCCTAACCCTAACCCTAACCCTAACCCTAACCCTAACCCTAACCCTAACCCTAACCCTAACCCTAACCCTAACCCTAACCCTAACCCTAACCCTAACCCTAACCCTAACCCTAACCCTAACCCTAACCCTAACCCTAACCCTAACCCTAACCCTAACCCTAACCCTAACCCTAACCCTAACCCTAACCCTAACCCTAACCCTAACCCTAACCCTAACCCTAACCCTAACCCTAACCCTAACCCTAACCCTAACCCTAACCCTAACCCTAACCCTAACCCTAACCCTAACCCTAACCCTAACCCTAACCCTAACCCTAACCCTAACCCTAACCCTAACCCTAACCCTAACCCTAACCCTAACCCTAACCCTAACCCTAACCCTAACCCTAACCCTAACCCTAACCCTAACCCTAACCCTAACCCTAACCCTAACCCTAACCCTAACCCTAACCCTAACCCTAACCCTAACCCTAACCCTAACCCTAACCCTAACCCTAACCCTAACCCTAACCCTAACCCTAACCCTAACCCTAACCCTAACCCTAACCCTAACCCTAACCCTAACCCTAACCCTAACCCTAACCCTAACCCTAACCCTAACCCTAACCCTAACCCTAACCCTAACCCTAACCCTAACCCTAACCCTAACCCTAACCCTAACCCTAACCCTAACCCTAACCCTAACCCTAACCCTAACCCTAACCCTAACCCTAACCCTAACCCTAACCCTAACCCTAACCCTAACCCTAACCCTAACCCTAACCCTAACCCTAACCCTAACCCTAACCCTAACCCTAACCCTAACCCTAACCCTAACCCTAACCCTAACCCTAACCCTAACCCTAACCCTAACCCTAACCCTAACCCTAACCCTAACCCTAACCCTAACCCTAACCCTAACCCTAACCCTAACCCTAACCCTAACCCTAACCCTAACCCTAACCCTAACCCTAACCCTAACCCTAACCCTAACCCTAACCCTAACCCTAACCCTAACCCTAACCCTAACCCTAACCCTAACCCTAACCCTAACCCTAACCCTAACCCTAACCCTAACCCTAACCCTAACCCTAACCCTAACCCTAACCCTAACCCTAACCCTAACCCTAACCCTAACCCTAACCCTAACCCTAACCCTAACCCTAACCCTAACCCTAACCCTAACCCTAACCCTAACCCTAACCCTAACCCTAACCCTAACCCTAACCCTAACCCTAACCCTAACCCTAACCCTAACCCTAACCCTAACCCTAACCCTAACCCTAACCCTAACCCTAACCCTAACCCTAACCCTAACCCTAACCCTAACCCTAACCCTAACCCTAACCCTAACCCTAACCCTAACCCTAACCCTAACCCTAACCCTAACCCTAACCCTAACCCTAACCCTAACCCTAACCCTAACCCTAACCCTAACCCTAACCCTAACCCTAACCCTAACCCTAACCCTAACCCTAACCCTAACCCTAACCCTAACCCTAACCCTAACCCTAACCCTAACCCTAACCCTAACCCTAACCCTAACCCTAACCCTAACCCTAACCCTAACCCTAACCCTAACCCTAACCCTAACCCTAACCCTAACCCTAACCCTAACCCTAACCCTAACCCTAACCCTAACCCTAACCCTAACCCTAACCCTAACCCTAACCCTAACCCTAACCCTAACCCTAACCCTAACCCTAACCCTAACCCTAACCCTAACCCTAACCCTAACCCTAACCCTAACCCTAACCCTAACCCTAACCCTAACCCTAACCCTAACCCTAACCCTAACCCTAACCCTAACCCTAACCCTAACCCTAACCCTAACCCTAACCCTAACCCTAACCCTAACCCTAACCCTAACCCTAACCCTAACCCTAACCCTAACCCTAACCCTAACCCTAACCCTAACCCTAACCCTAACCCTAACCCTAACCCTAACCCTAACCCTAACCCTAACCCTAACCCTAACCCTAACCCTAACCCTAACCCTAACCCTAACCCTAACCCTAACCCTAACCCTAACCCTAACCCTAACCCTAACCCTAACCCTAACCCTAACCCTAACCCTAACCCTAACCCTAACCCTAACCCTAACCCTAACCCTAACCCTAACCCTAACCCTAACCCTAACCCTAACCCTAACCCTAACCCTAACCCTAACCCTAACCCTAACCCTAACCCTAACCCTAACCCTAACCCTAACCCTAACCCTAACCCTAACCCTAACCCTAACCCTAACCCTAACCCTAACCCTAACCCTAACCCTAACCCTAACCCTAACCCTAACCCTAACCCTAACCCTAACCCTAACCCTAACCCTAACCCTAACCCTAACCCTAACCCTAACCCTAACCCTAACCCTAACCCTAACCCTAACCCTAACCCTAACCCTAACCCTAACCCTAACCCTAACCCTAACCCTAACCCTAACCCTAACCCTAACCCTAACCCTAACCCTAACCCTAACCCTAACCCTAACCCTAACCCTAACCCTAACCCTAACCCTAACCCTAACCCTAACCCTAACCCTAACCCTAACCCTAACCCTAACCCTAACCCTAACCCTAACCCTAACCCTAACCCTAACCCTAACCCTAACCCTAACCCTAACCCTAACCCTAACCCTAACCCTAACCCTAACCCTAACCCTAACCCTAACCCTAACCCTAACCCTAACCCTAACCCTAACCCTAACCCTAACCCTAACCCTAACCCTAACCCTAACCCTAACCCTAACCCTAACCCTAACCCTAACCCTAACCCTAACCCTAACCCTAACCCTAACCCTAACCCTAACCCTAACCCTAACCCTAACCCTAACCCTAACCCTAACCCTAACCCTAACCCTAACCCTAACCCTAACCCTAACCCTAACCCTAACCCTAACCCTAACCCTAACCCTAACCCTAACCCTAACCCTAACCCTAACCCTAACCCTAACCCTAACCCTAACCCTAACCCTAACCCTAACCCTAACCCTAACCCTAACCCTAACCCTAACCCTAACCCTAACCCTAACCCTAACCCTAACCCTAACCCTAACCCTAACCCTAACCCTAACCCTAACCCTAACCCTAACCCTAACCCTAACCCTAACCCTAACCCTAACCCTAACCCTAACCCTAACCCTAACCCTAACCCTAACCCTAACCCTAACCCTAACCCTAACCCTAACCCTAACCCTAACCCTAACCCTAACCCTAACCCTAACCCTAACCCTAACCCTAACCCTAACCCTAACCCTAACCCTAACCCTAACCCTAACCCTAACCCTAACCCTAACCCTAACCCTAACCCTAACCCTAACCCTAACCCTAACCCTAACCCTAACCCTAACCCTAACCCTAACCCTAACCCTAACCCTAACCCTAACCCTAACCCTAACCCTAACCCTAACCCTAACCCTAACCCTAACCCTAACCCTAACCCTAACCCTAACCCTAACCCTAACCCTAACCCTAACCCTAACCCTAACCCTAACCCTAACCCTAACCCTAACCCTAACCCTAACCCTAACCCTAACCCTAACCCTAACCCTAACCCTAACCCTAACCCTAACCCTAACCCTAACCCTAACCCTAACCCTAACCCTAACCCTAACCCTAACCCTAACCCTAACCCTAACCCTAACCCTAACCCTAACCCTAACCCTAACCCTAACCCTAACCCTAACCCTAACCCTAACCCTAACCCTAACCCTAACCCTAACCCTAACCCTAACCCTAACCCTAACCCTAACCCTAACCCTAACCCTAACCCTAACCCTAACCCTAACCCTAACCCTAACCCTAACCCTAACCCTAACCCTAACCCTAACCCTAACCCTAACCCTAACCCTAACCCTAACCCTAACCCTAACCCTAACCCTAACCCTAACCCTAACCCTAACCCTAACCCTAACCCTAACCCTAACCCTAACCCTAACCCTAACCCTAACCCTAACCCTAACCCTAACCCTAACCCTAACCCTAACCCTAACCCTAACCCTAACCCTAACCCTAACCCTAACCCTAACCCTAACCCTAACCCTAACCCTAACCCTAACCCTAACCCTAACCCTAACCCTAACCCTAACCCTAACCCTAACCCTAACCCTAACCCTAACCCTAACCCTAACCCTAACCCTAACCCTAACCCTAACCCTAACCCTAACCCTAACCCTAACCCTAACCCTAACCCTAACCCTAACCCTAACCCTAACCCTAACCCTAACCCTAACCCTAACCCTAACCCTAACCCTAACCCTAACCCTAACCCTAACCCTAACCCTAACCCTAACCCTAACCCTAACCCTAACCCTAACCCTAACCCTAACCCTAACCCTAACCCTAACCCTAACCCTAACCCTAACCCTAACCCTAACCCTAACCCTAACCCTAACCCTAACCCTAACCCTAACCCTAACCCTAACCCTAACCCTAACCCTAACCCTAACCCTAACCCTAACCCTAACCCTAACCCTAACCCTAACCCTAACCCTAACCCTAACCCTAACCCTAACCCTAACCCTAACCCTAACCCTAACCCTAACCCTAACCCTAACCCTAACCCTAACCCTAACCCTAACCCTAACCCTAACCCTAACCCTAACCCTAACCCTAACCCTAACCCTAACCCTAACCCTAACCCTAACCCTAACCCTAACCCTAACCCTAACCCTAACCCTAACCCTAACCCTAACCCTAACCCTAACCCTAACCCTAACCCTAACCCTAACCCTAACCCTAACCCTAACCCTAACCCTAACCCTAACCCTAACCCTAACCCTAACCCTAACCCTAACCCTAACCCTAACCCTAACCCTAACCCTAACCCTAACCCTAACCCTAACCCTAACCCTAACCCTAACCCTAACCCTAACCCTAACCCTAACCCTAACCCTAACCCTAACCCTAACCCTAACCCTAACCCTAACCCTAACCCTAACCCTAACCCTAACCCTAACCCTAACCCTAACCCTAACCCTAACCCTAACCCTAACCCTAACCCTAACCCTAACCCTAACCCTAACCCTAACCCTAACCCTAACCCTAACCCTAACCCTAACCCTAACCCTAACCCTAACCCTAACCCTAACCCTAACCCTAACCCTAACCCTAACCCTAACCCTAACCCTAACCCTAACCCTAACCCTAACCCTAACCCTAACCCTAACCCTAACCCTAACCCTAACCCTAACCCTAACCCTAACCCTAACCCTAACCCTAACCCTAACCCTAACCCTAACCCTAACCCTAACCCTAACCCTAACCCTAACCCTAACCCTAACCCTAACCCTAACCCTAACCCTAACCCTAACCCTAACCCTAACCCTAACCCTAACCCTAACCCTAACCCTAACCCTAACCCTAACCCTAACCCTAACCCTAACCCTAACCCTAACCCTAACCCTAACCCTAACCCTAACCCTAACCCTAACCCTAACCCTAACCCTAACCCTAACCCTAACCCTAACCCTAACCCTAACCCTAACCCTAACCCTAACCCTAACCCTAACCCTAACCCTAACCCTAACCCTAACCCTAACCCTAACCCTAACCCTAACCCTAACCCTAACCCTAACCCTAACCCTAACCCTAACCCTAACCCTAACCCTAACCCTAACCCTAACCCTAACCCTAACCCTAACCCTAACCCTAACCCTAACCCTAACCCTAACCCTAACCCTAACCCTAACCCTAACCCTAACCCTAACCCTAACCCTAACCCTAACCCTAACCCTAACCCTAACCCTAACCCTAACCCTAACCCTAACCCTAACCCTAACCCTAACCCTAACCCTAACCCTAACCCTAACCCTAACCCTAACCCTAACCCTAACCCTAACCCTAACCCTAACCCTAACCCTAACCCTAACCCTAACCCTAACCCTAACCCTAACCCTAACCCTAACCCTAACCCTAACCCTAACCCTAACCCTAACCCTAACCCTAACCCTAACCCTAACCCTAACCCTAACCCTAACCCTAACCCTAACCCTAACCCTAACCCTAACCCTAACCCTAACCCTAACCCTAACCCTAACCCTAACCCTAACCCTAACCCTAACCCTAACCCTAACCCTAACCCTAACCCTAACCCTAACCCTAACCCTAACCCTAACCCTAACCCTAACCCTAACCCTAACCCTAACCCTAACCCTAACCCTAACCCTAACCCTAACCCTAACCCTAACCCTAACCCTAACCCTAACCCTAACCCTAACCCTAACCCTAACCCTAACCCTAACCCTAACCCTAACCCTAACCCTAACCCTAACCCTAACCCTAACCCTAACCCTAACCCTAACCCTAACCCTAACCCTAACCCTAACCCTAACCCTAACCCTAACCCTAACCCTAACCCTAACCCTAACCCTAACCCTAACCCTAACCCTAACCCTAACCCTAACCCTAACCCTAACCCTAACCCTAACCCTAACCCTAACCCTAACCCTAACCCTAACCCTAACCCTAACCCTAACCCTAACCCTAACCCTAACCCTAACCCTAACCCTAACCCTAACCCTAACCCTAACCCTAACCCTAACCCTAACCCTAACCCTAACCCTAACCCTAACCCTAACCCTAACCCTAACCCTAACCCTAACCCTAACCCTAACCCTAACCCTAACCCTAACCCTAACCCTAACCCTAACCCTAACCCTAACCCTAACCCTAACCCTAACCCTAACCCTAACCCTAACCCTAACCCTAACCCTAACCCTAACCCTAACCCTAACCCTAACCCTAACCCTAACCCTAACCCTAACCCTAACCCTAACCCTAACCCTAACCCTAACCCTAACCCTAACCCTAACCCTAACCCTAACCCTAACCCTAACCCTAACCCTAACCCTAACCCTAACCCTAACCCTAACCCTAACCCTAACCCTAACCCTAACCCTAACCCTAACCCTAACCCTAACCCTAACCCTAACCCTAACCCTAACCCTAACCCTAACCCTAACCCTAACCCTAACCCTAACCCTAACCCTAACCCTAACCCTAACCCTAACCCTAACCCTAACCCTAACCCTAACCCTAACCCTAACCCTAACCCTAACCCTAACCCTAACCCTAACCCTAACCCTAACCCTAACCCTAACCCTAACCCTAACCCTAACCCTAACCCTAACCCTAACCCTAACCCTAACCCTAACCCTAACCCTAACCCTAACCCTAACCCTAACCCTAACCCTAACCCTAACCCTAACCCTAACCCTAACCCTAACCCTAACCCTAACCCTAACCCTAACCCTAACCCTAACCCTAACCCTAACCCTAACCCTAACCCTAACCCTAACCCTAACCCTAACCCTAACCCTAACCCTAACCCTAACCCTAACCCTAACCCTAACCCTAACCCTAACCCTAACCCTAACCCTAACCCTAACCCTAACCCTAACCCTAACCCTAACCCTAACCCTAACCCTAACCCTAACCCTAACCCTAACCCTAACCCTAACCCTAACCCTAACCCTAACCCTAACCCTAACCCTAACCCTAACCCTAACCCTAACCCTAACCCTAACCCTAACCCTAACCCTAACCCTAACCCTAACCCTAACCCTAACCCTAACCCTAACCCTAACCCTAACCCTAACCCTAACCCTAACCCTAACCCTAACCCTAACCCTAACCCTAACCCTAACCCTAACCCTAACCCTAACCCTAACCCTAACCCTAACCCTAACCCTAACCCTAACCCTAACCCTAACCCTAACCCTAACCCTAACCCTAACCCTAACCCTAACCCTAACCCTAACCCTAACCCTAACCCTAACCCTAACCCTAACCCTAACCCTAACCCTAACCCTAACCCTAACCCTAACCCTAACCCTAACCCTAACCCTAACCCTAACCCTAACCCTAACCCTAACCCTAACCCTAACCCTAACCCTAACCCTAACCCTAACCCTAACCCTAACCCTAACCCTAACCCTAACCCTAACCCTAACCCTAACCCTAACCCTAACCCTAACCCTAACCCTAACCCTAACCCTAACCCTAACCCTAACCCTAACCCTAACCCTAACCCTAACCCTAACCCTAACCCTAACCCTAACCCTAACCCTAACCCTAACCCTAACCCTAACCCTAACCCTAACCCTAACCCTAACCCTAACCCTAACCCTAACCCTAACCCTAACCCTAACCCTAACCCTAACCCTAACCCTAACCCTAACCCTAACCCTAACCCTAACCCTAACCCTAACCCTAACCCTAACCCTAACCCTAACCCTAACCCTAACCCTAACCCTAACCCTAACCCTAACCCTAACCCTAACCCTAACCCTAACCCTAACCCTAACCCTAACCCTAACCCTAACCCTAACCCTAACCCTAACCCTAACCCTAACCCTAACCCTAACCCTAACCCTAACCCTAACCCTAACCCTAACCCTAACCCTAACCCTAACCCTAACCCTAACCCTAACCCTAACCCTAACCCTAACCCTAACCCTAACCCTAACCCTAACCCTAACCCTAACCCTAACCCTAACCCTAACCCTAACCCTAACCCTAACCCTAACCCTAACCCTAACCCTAACCCTAACCCTAACCCTAACCCTAACCCTAACCCTAACCCTAACCCTAACCCTAACCCTAACCCTAACCCTAACCCTAACCCTAACCCTAACCCTAACCCTAACCCTAACCCTAACCCTAACCCTAACCCTAACCCTAACCCTAACCCTAACCCTAACCCTAACCCTAACCCTAACCCTAACCCTAACCCTAACCCTAACCCTAACCCTAACCCTAACCCTAACCCTAACCCTAACCCTAACCCTAACCCTAACCCTAACCCTAACCCTAACCCTAACCCTAACCCTAACCCTAACCCTAACCCTAACCCTAACCCTAACCCTAACCCTAACCCTAACCCTAACCCTAACCCTAACCCTAACCCTAACCCTAACCCTAACCCTAACCCTAACCCTAACCCTAACCCTAACCCTAACCCTAACCCTAACCCTAACCCTAACCCTAACCCTAACCCTAACCCTAACCCTAACCCTAACCCTAACCCTAACCCTAACCCTAACCCTAACCCTAACCCTAACCCTAACCCTAACCCTAACCCTAACCCTAACCCTAACCCTAACCCTAACCCTAACCCTAACCCTAACCCTAACCCTAACCCTAACCCTAACCCTAACCCTAACCCTAACCCTAACCCTAACCCTAACCCTAACCCTAACCCTAACCCTAACCCTAACCCTAACCCTAACCCTAACCCTAACCCTAACCCTAACCCTAACCCTAACCCTAACCCTAACCCTAACCCTAACCCTAACCCTAACCCTAACCCTAACCCTAACCCTAACCCTAACCCTAACCCTAACCCTAACCCTAACCCTAACCCTAACCCTAACCCTAACCCTAACCCTAACCCTAACCCTAACCCTAACCCTAACCCTAACCCTAACCCTAACCCTAACCCTAACCCTAACCCTAACCCTAACCCTAACCCTAACCCTAACCCTAACCCTAACCCTAACCCTAACCCTAACCCTAACCCTAACCCTAACCCTAACCCTAACCCTAACCCTAACCCTAACCCTAACCCTAACCCTAACCCTAACCCTAACCCTAACCCTAACCCTAACCCTAACCCTAACCCTAACCCTAACCCTAACCCTAACCCTAACCCTAACCCTAACCCTAACCCTAACCCTAACCCTAACCCTAACCCTAACCCTAACCCTAACCCTAACCCTAACCCTAACCCTAACCCTAACCCTAACCCTAACCCTAACCCTAACCCTAACCCTAACCCTAACCCTAACCCTAACCCTAACCCTAACCCTAACCCTAACCCTAACCCTAACCCTAACCCTAACCCTAACCCTAACCCTAACCCTAACCCTAACCCTAACCCTAACCCTAACCCTAACCCTAACCCTAACCCTAACCCTAACCCTAACCCTAACCCTAACCCTAACCCTAACCCTAACCCTAACCCTAACCCTAACCCTAACCCTAACCCTAACCCTAACCCTAACCCTAACCCTAACCCTAACCCTAACCCTAACCCTAACCCTAACCCTAACCCTAACCCTAACCCTAACCCTAACCCTAACCCTAACCCTAACCCTAACCCTAACCCTAACCCTAACCCTAACCCTAACCCTAACCCTAACCCTAACCCTAACCCTAACCCTAACCCTAACCCTAACCCTAACCCTAACCCTAACCCTAACCCTAACCCTAACCCTAACCCTAACCCTAACCCTAACCCTAACCCTAACCCTAACCCTAACCCTAACCCTAACCCTAACCCTAACCCTAACCCTAACCCTAACCCTAACCCTAACCCTAACCCTAACCCTAACCCTAACCCTAACCCTAACCCTAACCCTAACCCTAACCCTAACCCTAACCCTAACCCTAACCCTAACCCTAACCCTAACCCTAACCCTAACCCTAACCCTAACCCTAACCCTAACCCTAACCCTAACCCTAACCCTAACCCTAACCCTAACCCTAACCCTAACCCTAACCCTAACCCTAACCCTAACCCTAACCCTAACCCTAACCCTAACCCTAACCCTAACCCTAACCCTAACCCTAACCCTAACCCTAACCCTAACCCTAACCCTAACCCTAACCCTAACCCTAACCCTAACCCTAACCCTAACCCTAACCCTAACCCTAACCCTAACCCTAACCCTAACCCTAACCCTAACCCTAACCCTAACCCTAACCCTAACCCTAACCCTAACCCTAACCCTAACCCTAACCCTAACCCTAACCCTAACCCTAACCCTAACCCTAACCCTAACCCTAACCCTAACCCTAACCCTAACCCTAACCCTAACCCTAACCCTAACCCTAACCCTAACCCTAACCCTAACCCTAACCCTAACCCTAACCCTAACCCTAACCCTAACCCTAACCCTAACCCTAACCCTAACCCTAACCCTAACCCTAACCCTAACCCTAACCCTAACCCTAACCCTAACCCTAACCCTAACCCTAACCCTAACCCTAACCCTAACCCTAACCCTAACCCTAACCCTAACCCTAACCCTAACCCTAACCCTAACCCTAACCCTAACCCTAACCCTAACCCTAACCCTAACCCTAACCCTAACCCTAACCCTAACCCTAACCCTAACCCTAACCCTAACCCTAACCCTAACCCTAACCCTAACCCTAACCCTAACCCTAACCCTAACCCTAACCCTAACCCTAACCCTAACCCTAACCCTAACCCTAACCCTAACCCTAACCCTAACCCTAACCCTAACCCTAACCCTAACCCTAACCCTAACCCTAACCCTAACCCTAACCCTAACCCTAACCCTAACCCTAACCCTAACCCTAACCCTAACCCTAACCCTAACCCTAACCCTAACCCTAACCCTAACCCTAACCCTAACCCTAACCCTAACCCTAACCCTAACCCTAACCCTAACCCTAACCCTAACCCTAACCCTAACCCTAACCCTAACCCTAACCCTAACCCTAACCCTAACCCTAACCCTAACCCTAACCCTAACCCTAACCCTAACCCTAACCCTAACCCTAACCCTAACCCTAACCCTAACCCTAACCCTAACCCTAACCCTAACCCTAACCCTAACCCTAACCCTAACCCTAACCCTAACCCTAACCCTAACCCTAACCCTAACCCTAACCCTAACCCTAACCCTAACCCTAACCCTAACCCTAACCCTAACCCTAACCCTAACCCTAACCCTAACCCTAACCCTAACCCTAACCCTAACCCTAACCCTAACCCTAACCCTAACCCTAACCCTAACCCTAACCCTAACCCTAACCCTAACCCTAACCCTAACCCTAACCCTAACCCTAACCCTAACCCTAACCCTAACCCTAACCCTAACCCTAACCCTAACCCTAACCCTAACCCTAACCCTAACCCTAACCCTAACCCTAACCCTAACCCTAACCCTAACCCTAACCCTAACCCTAACCCTAACCCTAACCCTAACCCTAACCCTAACCCTAACCCTAACCCTAACCCTAACCCTAACCCTAACCCTAACCCTAACCCTAACCCTAACCCTAACCCTAACCCTAACCCTAACCCTAACCCTAACCCTAACCCTAACCCTAACCCTAACCCTAACCCTAACCCTAACCCTAACCCTAACCCTAACCCTAACCCTAACCCTAACCCTAACCCTAACCCTAACCCTAACCCTAACCCTAACCCTAACCCTAACCTTTACACTTTATATGTATATTCACTTGTTAAAATTCAAATAATTTCCCCTCACTTACCTCTTTAATTCGATTTTATTGCCTTACTTAAACTTTAGACATTCCACTTTACTTACCTTTACTTACCTTTATAATTTATTAGTATACCTATGTAATTACAATCTTAGATTTCTTCACGATTTACCCATTCAATTCAAATCCCCTCACTTACCTCTTTAATTCGATTTTATTGCCTTACTTAAACTCTAAACATTCCACTTTACTTACCTTTACTTACCTTTATAATTTATTAACATACCTATGTAATTACAATCTTAGATTTCTTCACGATTTACCCATTCAATTCAAATCCCCTCACTTACCTCTTTAATTCGATTTTATTGCCTTACTTAAACTCTAAACATTCCACTTTACTTACCTTTACTTACCTTTATAATTTATTAGCATACCTATGTAATTACAATCTTAGACTTCTTCACGATTTACCCATTCAATTCAAATCCCCTCACTTACCTCTTTAATTCGATTTTATTGCCTTACTTAAATTCTAAAACATTCCACTTTACTTACCTTTACTTACCTTTATAATTTATTAGCATATTTACTTATGTAATTACAATCTTAGATTTCTTCACGATTTACCCATTCAATTCAAATGTAAACACGTTCAACCAGACTAGAACGATTCTCATTGGTGCACACTCTGGGTTTGAATGACAACAGCTCCCGCCCACTACAACGCCCGATGTGGAAGCGGCAATGCCCACACGCAGCCACACTTGCTCCGACTCGCAGAGAGACAACTGCTCCCCTACGTGCTTGTATGAATGATCATAACGCCTTGTTTTTCATTTGCACTTTTTTCTGTTATTGGTGCCCACGCCTGAAGAAGACCTTGAAAGGTCGAAACGTCGCGACGGGCACTTTAATGCCCTTTATTTGAAGAATTTTCTCTCTTTTTTTCTCTATCCCCCCCACCCCTCTCGTTCGATTGCGCCTTTTTCTTACACGCACACACACACACACACACACACACACACATACGTTTACTTACCTCTTCACCTACCTCACAGCCTCCGTAATTGCTGACGGTCCACGCCTACGGACCTCTAGGAAAGAAATAGTTAATAGTTAGAAAATTTAAACGTGTATCGAATAAATACACGAACAATAAAAATATATATAAAAACAACAACATTAAACAATAAAACGCAAGATGTATGAGAATGACGATTTGGGTTGGACCGTGGTGCGTTACGGTCGTCGCCGGCAACATCCCGGTTCTAACACCTGGCCCCGAGGGGGGTACCCCCAGCCACCCCGATTCCCGGGAGGACGAGGTTACCAGGAGATGGACCGCGCAACTCGCCTCTTCCACCCAGGTGGAGGAGGAATCTATAACCGTCCTAACCGGCCAGTGCCTCTCCTGGGTCTACGCTTCGGTCCAAACGGGTCGGGGGCTGGAATCCTTCCCCGCCCCCCTCCCCCCCGTCCTCGCTCCTATGCCTCGGCAGTAATGGTTGGACATTCTGCCAACGCGCGACCTCCAACTCATATTATACCTACCACTCCGGAGTTTGCAGAACTCACACGCAAAACCTACACCATTATCAAAACCCTACATCACCTACAAAATGTGGCTCCCAAACCCGGCTCTCCGGAACCGAAAATGATCTCTAGAATGGTGGAGAATCTTTCTACCATGATCAAGCCAGCGTTCCCATGTCCTGACACCAAGGACTTTATTATGGGTAACGCCAAAAACTGGGGCTACAATACACTCATCATTCTGGAACAGCATTACAAGACCGTACTGAACCAGTCTTTGGAGACCCTATTTGAAAAGGGAATTCCGGACTGGAGGGAGCCCTTTGTTGTGGCCACTCGGTGGGCGCAGAGGAACCTCCCAAGAATCAAAGACAGTGTTATAGAGCATGCACAGGCTTTGCTCACTGCGAACGCTGAAACCCACAACAACAACAAAGGAAATACCAACAAAAACACACAAATAAAGGACAACACACCAGTCATAACACCCACGCTTATACAAACTACAGATGCTGCAATAACTGCACACTCAACGGACATCAAACAGACACCATCAACATCAACAACTGCTACGATGACCGAACAGGTCAGTGAATGGTCACCTGACCGACCCAGGGAGGAACCACCAAAAAAGCAGCGCCCCCCTCGGTCGGTCCGGAAGTACAATAGGGCTGTGACAATAAAGGACACCCCTCTCTTAGACGCTCCAGTCCCAGAAGAGCCGGTCCTCGTGGACTTGAACCCAGGTGACTTGAGCCTGCAGCAGACCTTGACCCCATGTGACTTGAGCCTGCAGCAGACCTTGTGGGAGCTGGCGATGGAAAACCCCATATCCCCCACATTGTCACCTTTTTCTCCCCCCATAAAAAAACCCATGATGCAGGAAGCACCTACGACCTCATCTGGGTTACAACAAAATTCATTGCCAGTTCCCGCTCGGGCACAATCCACTCCTAGCACGTCCACGGGGGATTTGGAGAGTCCACGGGTGGTCTTCCAAACGGTCAGAAGACACATGCGAAGCAAACATAAACTGTCTGACTGGACCCTCACGACCCTAAAGGAAAATGTCATTATAGGCGACTCGAATCTTGCAAGAATCCCACCTTACCTGAATCCGGATGTTCAGATTGAAAGCTATCCCGGTGCTAACTTCCGCCACGCAGAGGCCATCCTGTTGAAAACAAAAAACTTGGCGCCAATTAGGAATGTGATTTTATCTTTTGGAATCAATTCTAGAAATCAAAAAATGAAAGAAACCACAATAAAATATATACAAAGTATGCTCTATGTAGCAAAAAAGCAGTTCCCTGCGGCAAAAATCTGGATCCCGGAGGTGAATTTTTCTGGCCGGCTGCCGGTGAGGGAACTAGTGGGCCTACAGAACTTGAACGCCTATATTAGAACCAAGACAAGACACATTCCTGCAATACAAGCCTCCCACTTCACAACGGAGGCTGACCATATTCACTGGTCCAAATCCACAGCCACCTCCATCCTTAAGCACTGGCTAACACATTTAAACTTGTGAGCTCCCCTAACCCCATAGTGGAAGGGTCCAAACATAAGACACCTCCGAGATTTAAAAACGTGGTAGTGTTAGCCAGGACAGCTGTACTGTCAAACGACCAGTTGAGTCTCCTCAACCGGGGTCTAAATTTTATACCAACAATAGGCCGCTATAATAAACAGAAAATACAATTTGAATTGGACATACAAAATTACCACCGTAGACTAATGCTGGCTTCCTTTTTTAAGCCAATAGACCAGAATAAGATTTTACCATTCAAACCGCCCTCATTCTGGACACCATCCATCAACTCACTGCCACAAGCAATAAAAAAGGTAATAGAACAGGATAAGGACATTTTCCACAAACATTTTAAACTGAGACAAGAAAGACGTAACTTAACACGACAGGAAGAAATAGCACTACATGAATTACAGTGTAATAACCAAATCGTAATAAAACCGGCCGATAAAGGCAGTGCAGTGGTGATCCTGAGCCGGGAACAATATACACTAGAGGTCTATAATCAACTGAACAACCCAATTTACTACCGGAAATTAGAGAAACCCATTTACCCGGACACAATCCCAATAATAAACGAACTGCTAAACACTCTATATGAGAAAAAATTCATCACTCACCAACAAAAACGTTACCTGAAGGGACTCAATGAACCACGAGCAAGAAAGTTCTATATTCTGCCTAAAATACATAAAAACCCAGAAGACTGGACAGTACCTTCAACAATCCCCCCTGGCAGGCCCATTGTGTCGGATTGTGGAAGCGAAACTTACCATATAGCTGAATTTTTGGATTATTACCTGAATCCCCTCTCCACCAGACATAGCTCATATATAAAGGACACTGGACATTTCATTGAAATAATAAAAAATCTACAAATACCTACCGACTCAATACTTTTCACAATTGACATAAACAGCCTATACACCAACATTGATACGCCATCAGGCCTAAGGGCGGTAAAAAACATATTTGACAAATACCCAGATGCTCGACGGCCCGACAGGGAACTACTGAAATTATTAGAAATTAACCTAACAAGAAATGATTTTGAGTTCGAGGGCAACTTCTTCCTCCAGATCAAGGGCACGGCCATGGGCAAAAAATTTGCTCCAGCTTATGCCAACATCTTTATGGCCAACTGGGAAGAATCAATTTTTCCTAAATGTCCCCAAAAACCAGCCCACTTTCTGAGATACCTAGATGATATTTGGGGAATTTGGACGGGGTCACAGCAGGACCTGGAGGAATTCGGCAAAATTCTGGACACACACGATCCTTCCATTAGAATAAAAATGAATACAAGTAAACAAACCATTGATTTCCTAGACACAACTACATTTAAGGGACCAGAATTTATGAAAAGTAAAAAATTAGATATTAAGGTATTCTTTAAAGCAACAGACACACAAGCGTTATTACATAAAGACAGTTTCCATCCCAAACATACATTTAGAGGTATAGTCAAATCGCAATTACTACGTTATAAGCGCATATGTACAAGAGAGGAAGACTTTTGGGTGGCAGTGCGAATCCTCTTTGGGGCACTTCGTTCCAGAGGATACGGTCGCTCCTTCCTCAGGGCTTGCCTAAAGGGATTTCAGGTACAAAAACTTGCACCTACTAAAAAGACAATTCCACTAATCACCACATATTCCTCCATCAACTCCGACTTAAATTCCCGCCTTAAAACTAACTTCAAAAAATTCCTAAAAGACACACCAATTGACAGCTCTCACCAAATAATTTCAGCCTATCGGAAAAATAGAAATTTAAAAGACATCCTAGTCAGAGCACAGCTAAAACCTCTAGGTCGAGAAAAGACAGAACAAGAAAAACCACATTATTTCCGTAAATTACAGTTCATACGCAATCAGAGCAATAGGATGATTTTCCATCTACCCCAAAACTCGACCACGAGCACTACCAACTGCATCTACCTCATAATATGCAAAACCTGCCACATACAATATGTGGGGGAGACCAAAAACTCCATATACACAAGGATGACCCAACACCGGCATAATATTGAACATCAAAAAAATACACACACAAAATTGGTTAAACATTTTTATTGGCATGGGTTAAATGCATTTTCAGCAACAATATTAGAGAGCAACATTTATTGGACAGATAAAGACAGAAAGGACAGAGAATCCGAATGGATACGCCGTCTTAATACTCGGGAACCTGCAGGATTAAACGATAAATATGGCAATCGGAACCCTAACCCTGACCCTAACCCTAGCCCTAACCCTAACCCTAACCCTAACCCTAACCCTAATCCTAACCCTAACCCTAACCCTAACCCTAACCCTAACCCCAACCCTAACCCTAACCCTAACCCTAACCCCTTTAAGATATAGCATTTTCATGTTGGTACTCAGCTATATTATACTTACCTGTTAAAATTCAAATAGTTCCCCCACTTACCTTTGAATGCAATTTTGTTGCCTTACTTAAAGTCTGTACAATCCCCCTTACTTACCTTTACACTTTATATGTATATTCACTTGTTAAAATTCAAATAATTTCCCCTCACTTACCTCTTTAATTCGATTTTATTGCCTTACTTAAACTTTAGACATTCCACTTTACTTACCTTTACTTACCTTTATAATTTATTAGTATACCTATGTAATTACAATCTTAGATTTCTTCACGATTTACCCATTCAATTCAAATCCCCTCACTTACCTCTTTAATTCGATTTTATTGCCTTACTTAAACTCTAAACATTCCACTTTACTTACCTTTACTTACCTTTATAATTTATTAACATACCTATGTAATTACAATCTTAGATTTCTTCACGATTTACCCATTCAATTCAAATCCCCTCACTTACCTCTTTAATTCGATTTTATTGCCTTACTTAAACTCTAAACATTCCACTTTACTTACCTTTACTTACCTTTATAATTTATTAGCATACCTATGTAATTACAATCTTAGACTTCTTCACGATTTACCCATTCAATTCAAATCCCCTCACTTACCTCTTTAATTCGATTTTATTGCCTTACTTAAATTCTAAAACATTCCACTTTACTTACCTTTACTTACCTTTATAATTTATTAGCATATTTACTTATGTAATTACAATCTTAGATTTCTTCACGATTTACCCATTCAATTCAAATGTAAACACGTTCAACCAGACTAGAACGATTCTCATTGGTGCACACTCTGGGTTTGAATGACAACAGCTCCCGCCCACTACAACGCCCGATGTGGAAGCGGCAATGCCCACACGCAGCCACACTTGCTCCGACTCGCAGAGAGACAACTGCTCCCCTACGTGCTTGTATGAATGATCATAACGCCTTGTTTTTCATTTGCACTTTTTTCTGTTATTGGTGCCCACGCCTGAAGAAGACCTTGAAAGGTCGAAACGTCGCGACGGGCACTTTAATGCCCTTTATTTGAAGAATTTTCTCTCTTTTTTTCTCTATCCCCCCCACCCCTCTCGTTCGATTGCGCCTTTTTCTTACACGCACACACACACACACACACACACACACACATACGTTTACTTACCTCTTCACCTACCTCACAGCCTCCGTAATTGCTGACGGTCCACGCCTACGGACCTCTAGGAAAGAAATAGTTAATAGTTAGAAAATTTAAACGTGTATCGAATAAATACACGAACAATAAAAATATATATAAAAACAACAACATTAAACAATAAAACGCAAGATGTATGAGAATGACGATTTGGGTTGGACCGTGGTGCGTTACGGTCGTCGCCGGCAACATCCCGGTTCTAACACCTGGCCCCGAGGGGGGTACCCCCAGCCACCCCGATTCCCGGGAGGACGAGGTTACCAGGAGATGGACCGCGCAACTCGCCTCTTCCACCCAGGTGGAGGAGGAATCTATAACCGGCCTAACCCTAACCCTAACCCCTTTAAGATATAGCATTTTCATGTTGGTACTCAGCTATATTATACTTACCTGTTAAAATTCAAATAGTTCCCCCACTTACCTTTGAATGCAATTTTGTTGCCTTACTTAAAGTCTGTACAATCCCCCTTACTTACCTTTACACTTTATATGTATATTCACTTGTTAAAATTCAAATAATTTCCCCTCACTTACCTCTTTAATTCGATTTTATTGCCTTACTTAAACTTTAGACATTCCACTTTACTTACCTTTACTTACCTTTATAATTTATTAGTATACCTATGTAATTACAATCTTAGATTTCTTCACGATTTACCCATTCAATTCAAATCCCCTCACTTACCTCTTTAATTCGATTTTATTGCCTTACTTAAACTCTAAACATTCCACTTTACTTACCTTTACTTACCTTTATAATTTATTAACATACCTATGTAATTACAATCTTAGATTTCTTCACGATTTACCCATTCAATTCAAATCCCCTCACTTACCTCTTTAATTCGATTTTATTGCCTTACTTAAACTCTAAACATTCCACTTTACTTACCTTTACTTACCTTTATAATTTATTAGCATACCTATGTAATTACAATCTTAGACTTCTTCACGATTTACCCATTCAATTCAAATCCCCTCACTTACCTCTTTAATTCGATTTTATTGCCTTACTTAAATTCTAAAACATTCCACTTTACTTACCTTTACTTACCTTTATAATTTATTAGCATATTTACTTATGTAATTACAATCTTAGATTTCTTCACGATTTACCCATTCAATTCAAATGTAAACACGTTCAACCAGACTAGAACGATTCTCATTGGTGCACACTCTGGGTTTGAATGACAACAGCTCCCGCCCACTACAACGCCCGATGTGGAAGCGGCAATGCCCACACGCAGCCACACTTGCTCCGACTCGCAGAGAGACAACTGCTCCCCTACGTGCTTGTATGAATGATCATAACGCCTTGTTTTTCATTTGCACTTTTTTCTGTTATTGGTGCCCACGCCTGAAGAAGACCTTGAAAGGTCGAAACGTCGCGACGGGCACTTTAATGCCCTTTATTTGAAGAATTTTCTCTCTTTTTTTCTCTATCCCCCCCACCCCTCTCGTTCGATTGCGCCTTTTTCTTACACGCACACACACACACACACACACACACACACATACGTTTACTTACCTCTTCACCTACCTCACAGCCTCCGTAATTGCTGACGGTCCACGCCTACGGACCTCTAGGAAAGAAATAGTTAATAGTTAGAAAATTTAAACGTGTATCGAATAAATACACGAACAATAAAAATATATATAAAAACAACAACATTAAACAATAAAACGCAAGATGTATGAGAATGACGATTTGGGTTGGACCGTGGTGCGTTACGGTCGTCGCCGGCAACATCCCGGTTCTAACACCTGGCCCCGAGGGGGGTACCCCCAGCCACCCCGATTCCCGGGAGGACGAGGTTACCAGGAGATGGACCGCGCAACTCGCCTCTTCCACCCAGGTGGAGGAGGAATCTATAACCGTCCTAACCGGCCAGTGCCTCTCCTGGGTCTACGCTTCGGTCCAAACGGGTCGGGGGCTGGAATCCTTCCCCGCCCCCCTCCCCCCCGTCCTCGCTCCTATGCCTCGGCAGTAATGGTTGGACATTCTGCCAACGCGCGACCTCCAACTCATATTATACCTACCACTCCGGAGTTTGCAGAACTCACACGCAAAACCTACACCATTATCAAAACCCTACATCACCTACAAAATGTGGCTCCCAAACCCGGCTCTCCGGAACCGAAAATGATCTCTAGAATGGTGGAGAATCTTTCTACCATGATCAAGCCAGCGTTCCCATGTCCTGACACCAAGGACTTTATTATGGGTAACGCCAAAAACTGGGGCTACAATACACTCATCATTCTGGAACAGCATTACAAGACCGTACTGAACCAGTCTTTGGAGACCCTATTTGAAAAGGGAATTCCGGACTGGAGGGAGCCCTTTGTTGTGGCCACTCGGTGGGCGCAGAGGAACCTCCCAAGAATCAAAGACAGTGTTATAGAGCATGCACAGGCTTTGCTCACTGCGAACGCTGAAACCCACAACAACAACAAAGGAAATACCAACAAAAACACACAAATAAAGGACAACACACCAGTCATAACACCCACGCTTATACAAACTACAGATGCTGCAATAACTGCACACTCAACGGACATCAAACAGACACCATCAACATCAACAACTGCTACGATGACCGAACAGGTCAGTGAATGGTCACCTGACCGACCCAGGGAGGAACCACCAAAAAAGCAGCGCCCCCCTCGGTCGGTCCGGAAGTACAATAGGGCTGTGACAATAAAGGACACCCCTCTCTTAGACGCTCCAGTCCCAGAAGAGCCGGTCCTCGTGGACTTGAACCCAGGTGACTTGAGCCTGCAGCAGACCTTGACCCCATGTGACTTGAGCCTGCAGCAGACCTTGTGGGAGCTGGCGATGGAAAACCCCATATCCCCCACATTGTCACCTTTTTCTCCCCCCATAAAAAAACCCATGATGCAGGAAGCACCTACGACCTCATCTGGGTTACAACAAAATTCATTGCCAGTTCCCGCTCGGGCACAATCCACTCCTAGCACGTCCACGGGGGATTTGGAGAGTCCACGGGTGGTCTTCCAAACGGTCAGAAGACACATGCGAAGCAAACATAAACTGTCTGACTGGACCCTCACGACCCTAAAGGAAAATGTCATTATAGGCGACTCGAATCTTGCAAGAATCCCACCTTACCTGAATCCGGATGTTCAGATTGAAAGCTATCCCGGTGCTAACTTCCGCCACGCAGAGGCCATCCTGTTGAAAACAAAAAACTTGGCGCCAATTAGGAATGTGATTTTATCTTTTGGAATCAATTCTAGAAATCAAAAAATGAAAGAAACCACAATAAAATATATACAAAGTATGCTCTATGTAGCAAAAAAGCAGTTCCCTGCGGCAAAAATCTGGATCCCGGAGGTGAATTTTTCTGGCCGGCTGCCGGTGAGGGAACTAGTGGGCCTACAGAACTTGAACGCCTATATTAGAACCAAGACAAGACACATTCCTGCAATACAAGCCTCCCACTTCACAACGGAGGCTGACCATATTCACTGGTCCAAATCCACAGCCACCTCCATCCTTAAGCACTGGCTAACACATTTAAACTTGTGAGCTCCCCTAACCCCATAGTGGAAGGGTCCAAACATAAGACACCTCCGAGATTTAAAAACGTGGTAGTGTTAGCCAGGACAGCTGTACTGTCAAACGACCAGTTGAGTCTCCTCAACCGGGGTCTAAATTTTATACCAACAATAGGCCGCTATAATAAACAGAAAATACAATTTGAATTGGACATACAAAATTACCACCGTAGACTAATGCTGGCTTCCTTTTTTAAGCCAATAGACCAGAATAAGATTTTACCATTCAAACCGCCCTCATTCTGGACACCATCCATCAACTCACTGCCACAAGCAATAAAAAAGGTAATAGAACAGGATAAGGACATTTTCCACAAACATTTTAAACTGAGACAAGAAAGACGTAACTTAACACGACAGGAAGAAATAGCACTACATGAATTACAGTGTAATAACCAAATCGTAATAAAACCGGCCGATAAAGGCAGTGCAGTGGTGATCCTGAGCCGGGAACAATATACACTAGAGGTCTATAATCAACTGAACAACCCAATTTACTACCGGAAATTAGAGAAACCCATTTACCCGGACACAATCCCAATAATAAACGAACTGCTAAACACTCTATATGAGAAAAAATTCATCACTCACCAACAAAAACGTTACCTGAAGGGACTCAATGAACCACGAGCAAGAAAGTTCTATATTCTGCCTAAAATACATAAAAACCCAGAAGACTGGACAGTACCTTCAACAATCCCCCCTGGCAGGCCCATTGTGTCGGATTGTGGAAGCGAAACTTACCATATAGCTGAATTTTTGGATTATTACCTGAATCCCCTCTCCACCAGACATAGCTCATATATAAAGGACACTGGACATTTCATTGAAATAATAAAAAATCTACAAATACCTACCGACTCAATACTTTTCACAATTGACATAAACAGCCTATACACCAACATTGATACGCCATCAGGCCTAAGGGCGGTAAAAAACATATTTGACAAATACCCAGATGCTCGACGGCCCGACAGGGAACTACTGAAATTATTAGAAATTAACCTAACAAGAAATGATTTTGAGTTCGAGGGCAACTTCTTCCTCCAGATCAAGGGCACGGCCATGGGCAAAAAATTTGCTCCAGCTTATGCCAACATCTTTATGGCCAACTGGGAAGAATCAATTTTTCCTAAATGTCCCCAAAAACCAGCCCACTTTCTGAGATACCTAGATGATATTTGGGGAATTTGGACGGGGTCACAGCAGGACCTGGAGGAATTCGGCAAAATTCTGGACACACACGATCCTTCCATTAGAATAAAAATGAATACAAGTAAACAAACCATTGATTTCCTAGACACAACTACATTTAAGGGACCAGAATTTATGAAAAGTAAAAAATTAGATATTAAGGTATTCTTTAAAGCAACAGACACACAAGCGTTATTACATAAAGACAGTTTCCATCCCAAACATACATTTAGAGGTATAGTCAAATCGCAATTACTACGTTATAAGCGCATATGTACAAGAGAGGAAGACTTTTGGGTGGCAGTGCGAATCCTCTTTGGGGCACTTCGTTCCAGAGGATACGGTCGCTCCTTCCTCAGGGCTTGCCTAAAGGGATTTCAGGTACAAAAACTTGCACCTACTAAAAAGACAATTCCACTAATCACCACATATTCCTCCATCAACTCCGACTTAAATTCCCGCCTTAAAACTAACTTCAAAAAATTCCTAAAAGACACACCAATTGACAGCTCTCACCAAATAATTTCAGCCTATCGGAAAAATAGAAATTTAAAAGACATCCTAGTCAGAGCACAGCTAAAACCTCTAGGTCGAGAAAAGACAGAACAAGAAAAACCACATTATTTCCGTAAATTACAGTTCATACGCAATCAGAGCAATAGGATGATTTTCCATCTACCCCAAAACTCGACCACGAGCACTACCAACTGCATCTACCTCATAATATGCAAAACCTGCCACATACAATATGTGGGGGAGACCAAAAACTCCATATACACAAGGATGACCCAACACCGGCATAATATTGAACATCAAAAAAATACACACACAAAATTGGTTAAACATTTTTATTGGCATGGGTTAAATGCATTTTCAGCAACAATATTAGAGAGCAACATTTATTGGACAGATAAAGACAGAAAGGACAGAGAATCCGAATGGATACGCCGTCTTAATACTCGGGAACCTGCAGGATTAAACGATAAATATGGCAATCGGAACCCTAACCCTGACCCTAACCCTAGCCCTAACCCTAACCCTAACCCTAACCCTAACCCTAATCCTAACCCTAACCCTAACCCTAACCCTAACCCTAACCCCAACCCTAACCCTAACCCTAACCCTAACCCCTTTAAGATATAGCATTTTCATGTTGGTACTCAGCTATATTATACTTACCTGTTAAAATTCAAATAGTTCCCCCACTTACCTTTGAATGCAATTTTGTTGCCTTACTTAAAGTCTGTACAATCCCCCTTACTTACCTTTACACTTTATATGTATATTCACTTGTTAAAATTCAAATAATTTCCCCTCACTTACCTCTTTAATTCGATTTTATTGCCTTACTTAAACTTTAGACATTCCACTTTACTTACCTTTACTTACCTTTATAATTTATTAGTATACCTATGTAATTACAATCTTAGATTTCTTCACGATTTACCCATTCAATTCAAATCCCCTCACTTACCTCTTTAATTCGATTTTATTGCCTTACTTAAACTCTAAACATTCCACTTTACTTACCTTTACTTACCTTTATAATTTATTAACATACCTATGTAATTACAATCTTAGATTTCTTCACGATTTACCCATTCAATTCAAATCCCCTCACTTACCTCTTTAATTCGATTTTATTGCCTTACTTAAACTCTAAACATTCCACTTTACTTACCTTTACTTACCTTTATAATTTATTAGCATACCTATGTAATTACAATCTTAGACTTCTTCACGATTTACCCATTCAATTCAAATCCCCTCACTTACCTCTTTAATTCGATTTTATTGCCTTACTTAAATTCTAAAACATTCCACTTTACTTACCTTTACTTACCTTTATAATTTATTAGCATATTTACTTATGTAATTACAATCTTAGATTTCTTCACGATTTACCCATTCAATTCAAATGTAAACACGTTCAACCAGACTAGAACGATTCTCATTGGTGCACACTCTGGGTTTGAATGACAACAGCTCCCGCCCACTACAACGCCCGATGTGGAAGCGGCAATGCCCACACGCAGCCACACTTGCTCCGACTCGCAGAGAGACAACTGCTCCCCTACGTGCTTGTATGAATGATCATAACGCCTTGTTTTTCATTTGCACTTTTTTCTGTTATTGGTGCCCACGCCTGAAGAAGACCTTGAAAGGTCGAAACGTCGCGACGGGCACTTTAATGCCCTTTATTTGAAGAATTTTCTCTCTTTTTTTCTCTATCCCCCCCACCCCTCTCGTTCGATTGCGCCTTTTTCTTACACGCACACACACACACACACACACACACACACATACGTTTACTTACCTCTTCACCTACCTCACAGCCTCCGTAATTGCTGACGGTCCACGCCTACGGACCTCTAGGAAAGAAATAGTTAATAGTTAGAAAATTTAAACGTGTATCGAATAAATACACGAACAATAAAAATATATATAAAAACAACAACATTAAACAATAAAACGCAAGATGTATGAGAATGACGATTTGGGTTGGACCGTGGTGCGTTACGGTCGTCGCCGGCAACATCCCGGTTCTAACACCTGGCCCCGAGGGGGGTACCCCCAGCCACCCCGATTCCCGGGAGGACGAGGTTACCAGGAGATGGACCGCGCAACTCGCCTCTTCCACCCAGGTGGAGGAGGAATCTATAACCGTCCTAACCGGCCAGTGCCTCTCCTGGGTCTACGCTTCGGTCCAAACGGGTCGGGGGCTGGAATCCTTCCCCGCCCCCCTCCCCCCCGTCCTCGCTCCTATGCCTCGGCAGTAATGGTTGGACATTCTGCCAACGCGCGACCTCCAACTCATATTATACCTACCACTCCGGAGTTTGCAGAACTCACACGCAAAACCTACACCATTATCAAAACCCTACATCACCTACAAAATGTGGCTCCCAAACCCGGCTCTCCGGAACCGAAAATGATCTCTAGAATGGTGGAGAATCTTTCTACCATGATCAAGCCAGCGTTCCCATGTCCTGACACCAAGGACTTTATTATGGGTAACGCCAAAAACTGGGGCTACAATACACTCATCATTCTGGAACAGCATTACAAGACCGTACTGAACCAGTCTTTGGAGACCCTATTTGAAAAGGGAATTCCGGACTGGAGGGAGCCCTTTGTTGTGGCCACTCGGTGGGCGCAGAGGAACCTCCCAAGAATCAAAGACAGTGTTATAGAGCATGCACAGGCTTTGCTCACTGCGAACGCTGAAACCCACAACAACAACAAAGGAAATACCAACAAAAACACACAAATAAAGGACAACACACCAGTCATAACACCCACGCTTATACAAACTACAGATGCTGCAATAACTGCACACTCAACGGACATCAAACAGACACCATCAACATCAACAACTGCTACGATGACCGAACAGGTCAGTGAATGGTCACCTGACCGACCCAGGGAGGAACCACCAAAAAAGCAGCGCCCCCCTCGGTCGGTCCGGAAGTACAATAGGGCTGTGACAATAAAGGACACCCCTCTCTTAGACGCTCCAGTCCCAGAAGAGCCGGTCCTCGTGGACTTGAACCCAGGTGACTTGAGCCTGCAGCAGACCTTGACCCCATGTGACTTGAGCCTGCAGCAGACCTTGTGGGAGCTGGCGATGGAAAACCCCATATCCCCCACATTGTCACCTTTTTCTCCCCCCATAAAAAAACCCATGATGCAGGAAGCACCTACGACCTCATCTGGGTTACAACAAAATTCATTGCCAGTTCCCGCTCGGGCACAATCCACTCCTAGCACGTCCACGGGGGATTTGGAGAGTCCACGGGTGGTCTTCCAAACGGTCAGAAGACACATGCGAAGCAAACATAAACTGTCTGACTGGACCCTCACGACCCTAAAGGAAAATGTCATTATAGGCGACTCGAATCTTGCAAGAATCCCACCTTACCTGAATCCGGATGTTCAGATTGAAAGCTATCCCGGTGCTAACTTCCGCCACGCAGAGGCCATCCTGTTGAAAACAAAAAACTTGGCGCCAATTAGGAATGTGATTTTATCTTTTGGAATCAATTCTAGAAATCAAAAAATGAAAGAAACCACAATAAAATATATACAAAGTATGCTCTATGTAGCAAAAAAGCAGTTCCCTGCGGCAAAAATCTGGATCCCGGAGGTGAATTTTTCTGGCCGGCTGCCGGTGAGGGAACTAGTGGGCCTACAGAACTTGAACGCCTATATTAGAACCAAGACAAGACACATTCCTGCAATACAAGCCTCCCACTTCACAACGGAGGCTGACCATATTCACTGGTCCAAATCCACAGCCACCTCCATCCTTAAGCACTGGCTAACACATTTAAACTTGTGAGCTCCCCTAACCCCATAGTGGAAGGGTCCAAACATAAGACACCTCCGAGATTTAAAAACGTGGTAGTGTTAGCCAGGACAGCTGTACTGTCAAACGACCAGTTGAGTCTCCTCAACCGGGGTCTAAATTTTATACCAACAATAGGCCGCTATAATAAACAGAAAATACAATTTGAATTGGACATACAAAATTACCACCGTAGACTAATGCTGGCTTCCTTTTTTAAGCCAATAGACCAGAATAAGATTTTACCATTCAAACCGCCCTCATTCTGGACACCATCCATCAACTCACTGCCACAAGCAATAAAAAAGGTAATAGAACAGGATAAGGACATTTTCCACAAACATTTTAAACTGAGACAAGAAAGACGTAACTTAACACGACAGGAAGAAATAGCACTACATGAATTACAGTGTAATAACCAAATCGTAATAAAACCGGCCGATAAAGGCAGTGCAGTGGTGATCCTGAGCCGGGAACAATATACACTAGAGGTCTATAATCAACTGAACAACCCAATTTACTACCGGAAATTAGAGAAACCCATTTACCCGGACACAATCCCAATAATAAACGAACTGCTAAACACTCTATATGAGAAAAAATTCATCACTCACCAACAAAAACGTTACCTGAAGGGACTCAATGAACCACGAGCAAGAAAGTTCTATATTCTGCCTAAAATACATAAAAACCCAGAAGACTGGACAGTACCTTCAACAATCCCCCCTGGCAGGCCCATTGTGTCGGATTGTGGAAGCGAAACTTACCATATAGCTGAATTTTTGGATTATTACCTGAATCCCCTCTCCACCAGACATAGCTCATATATAAAGGACACTGGACATTTCATTGAAATAATAAAAAATCTACAAATACCTACCGACTCAATACTTTTCACAATTGACATAAACAGCCTATACACCAACATTGATACGCCATCAGGCCTAAGGGCGGTAAAAAACATATTTGACAAATACCCAGATGCTCGACGGCCCGACAGGGAACTACTGAAATTATTAGAAATTAACCTAACAAGAAATGATTTTGAGTTCGAGGGCAACTTCTTCCTCCAGATCAAGGGCACGGCCATGGGCAAAAAATTTGCTCCAGCTTATGCCAACATCTTTATGGCCAACTGGGAAGAATCAATTTTTCCTAAATGTCCCCAAAAACCAGCCCACTTTCTGAGATACCTAGATGATATTTGGGGAATTTGGACGGGGTCACAGCAGGACCTGGAGGAATTCGGCAAAATTCTGGACACACACGATCCTTCCATTAGAATAAAAATGAATACAAGTAAACAAACCATTGATTTCCTAGACACAACTACATTTAAGGGACCAGAATTTATGAAAAGTAAAAAATTAGATATTAAGGTATTCTTTAAAGCAACAGACACACAAGCGTTATTACATAAAGACAGTTTCCATCCCAAACATACATTTAGAGGTATAGTCAAATCGCAATTACTACGTTATAAGCGCATATGTACAAGAGAGGAAGACTTTTGGGTGGCAGTGCGAATCCTCTTTGGGGCACTTCGTTCCAGAGGATACGGTCGCTCCTTCCTCAGGGCTTGCCTAAAGGGATTTCAGGTACAAAAACTTGCACCTACTAAAAAGACAATTCCACTAATCACCACATATTCCTCCATCAACTCCGACTTAAATTCCCGCCTTAAAACTAACTTCAAAAAATTCCTAAAAGACACACCAATTGACAGCTCTCACCAAATAATTTCAGCCTATCGGAAAAATAGAAATTTAAAAGACATCCTAGTCAGAGCACAGCTAAAACCTCTAGGTCGAGAAAAGACAGAACAAGAAAAACCACATTATTTCCGTAAATTACAGTTCATACGCAATCAGAGCAATAGGATGATTTTCCATCTACCCCAAAACTCGACCACGAGCACTACCAACTGCATCTACCTCATAATATGCAAAACCTGCCACATACAATATGTGGGGGAGACCAAAAACTCCATATACACAAGGATGACCCAACACCGGCATAATATTGAACATCAAAAAAATACACACACAAAATTGGTTAAACATTTTTATTGGCATGGGTTAAATGCATTTTCAGCAACAATATTAGAGAGCAACATTTATTGGACAGATAAAGACAGAAAGGACAGAGAATCCGAATGGATACGCCGTCTTAATACTCGGGAACCTGCAGGATTAAACGATAAATATGGCAATCGGAACCCTAACCCTGACCCTAACCCTAGCCCTAACCCTAACCCTAACCCTAACCCTAACCCTAATCCTAACCCTAACCCTAACCCTAACCCTAACCCTAACCCCAACCCTAACCCTAACCCTAACCCTAACCCCTTTAAGATATAGCATTTTCATGTTGGTACTCAGCTATATTATACTTACCTGTTAAAATTCAAATAGTTCCCCCACTTACCTTTGAATGCAATTTTGTTGCCTTACTTAAAGTCTGTACAATCCCCCTTACTTACCTTTACACTTTATATGTATATTCACTTGTTAAAATTCAAATAATTTCCCCTCACTTACCTCTTTAATTCGATTTTATTGCCTTACTTAAACTTTAGACATTCCACTTTACTTACCTTTACTTACCTTTATAATTTATTAGTATACCTATGTAATTACAATCTTAGATTTCTTCACGATTTACCCATTCAATTCAAATCCCCTCACTTACCTCTTTAATTCGATTTTATTGCCTTACTTAAACTCTAAACATTCCACTTTACTTACCTTTACTTACCTTTATAATTTATTAACATACCTATGTAATTACAATCTTAGATTTCTTCACGATTTACCCATTCAATTCAAATCCCCTCACTTACCTCTTTAATTCGATTTTATTGCCTTACTTAAACTCTAAACATTCCACTTTACTTACCTTTACTTACCTTTATAATTTATTAGCATACCTATGTAATTACAATCTTAGACTTCTTCACGATTTACCCATTCAATTCAAATCCCCTCACTTACCTCTTTAATTCGATTTTATTGCCTTACTTAAATTCTAAAACATTCCACTTTACTTACCTTTACTTACCTTTATAATTTATTAGCATATTTACTTATGTAATTACAATCTTAGATTTCTTCACGATTTACCCATTCAATTCAAATGTAAACACGTTCAACCAGACTAGAACGATTCTCATTGGTGCACACTCTGGGTTTGAATGACAACAGCTCCCGCCCACTACAACGCCCGATGTGGAAGCGGCAATGCCCACACGCAGCCACACTTGCTCCGACTCGCAGAGAGACAACTGCTCCCCTACGTGCTTGTATGAATGATCATAACGCCTTGTTTTTCATTTGCACTTTTTTCTGTTATTGGTGCCCACGCCTGAAGAAGACCTTGAAAGGTCGAAACGTCGCGACGGGCACTTTAATGCCCTTTATTTGAAGAATTTTCTCTCTTTTTTTCTCTATCCCCCCCACCCCTCTCGTTCGATTGCGCCTTTTTCTTACACGCACACACACACACACACACACACACACACATACGTTTACTTACCTCTTCACCTACCTCACAGCCTCCGTAATTGCTGACGGTCCACGCCTACGGACCTCTAGGAAAGAAATAGTTAATAGTTAGAAAATTTAAACGTGTATCGAATAAATACACGAACAATAAAAATATATATAAAAACAACAACATTAAACAATAAAACGCAAGATGTATGAGAATGACGATTTGGGTTGGACCGTGGTGCGTTACGGTCGTCGCCGGCAACATCCCGGTTCTAACACCTGGCCCCGAGGGGGGTACCCCCAGCCACCCCGATTCCCGGGAGGACGAGGTTACCAGGAGATGGACCGCGCAACTCGCCTCTTCCACCCAGGTGGAGGAGGAATCTATAACCGTCCTAACCGGCCAGTGCCTCTCCTGGGTCTACGCTTCGGTCCAAACGGGTCGGGGGCTGGAATCCTTCCCCGCCCCCCTCCCCCCCGTCCTCGCTCCTATGCCTCGGCAGTAATGGTTGGACATTCTGCCAACGCGCGACCTCCAACTCATATTATACCTACCACTCCGGAGTTTGCAGAACTCACACGCAAAACCTACACCATTATCAAAACCCTACATCACCTACAAAATGTGGCTCCCAAACCCGGCTCTCCGGAACCGAAAATGATCTCTAGAATGGTGGAGAATCTTTCTACCATGATCAAGCCAGCGTTCCCATGTCCTGACACCAAGGACTTTATTATGGGTAACGCCAAAAACTGGGGCTACAATACACTCATCATTCTGGAACAGCATTACAAGACCGTACTGAACCAGTCTTTGGAGACCCTATTTGAAAAGGGAATTCCGGACTGGAGGGAGCCCTTTGTTGTGGCCACTCGGTGGGCGCAGAGGAACCTCCCAAGAATCAAAGACAGTGTTATAGAGCATGCACAGGCTTTGCTCACTGCGAACGCTGAAACCCACAACAACAACAAAGGAAATACCAACAAAAACACACAAATAAAGGACAACACACCAGTCATAACACCCACGCTTATACAAACTACAGATGCTGCAATAACTGCACACTCAACGGACATCAAACAGACACCATCAACATCAACAACTGCTACGATGACCGAACAGGTCAGTGAATGGTCACCTGACCGACCCAGGGAGGAACCACCAAAAAAGCAGCGCCCCCCTCGGTCGGTCCGGAAGTACAATAGGGCTGTGACAATAAAGGACACCCCTCTCTTAGACGCTCCAGTCCCAGAAGAGCCGGTCCTCGTGGACTTGAACCCAGGTGACTTGAGCCTGCAGCAGACCTTGACCCCATGTGACTTGAGCCTGCAGCAGACCTTGTGGGAGCTGGCGATGGAAAACCCCATATCCCCCACATTGTCACCTTTTTCTCCCCCCATAAAAAAACCCATGATGCAGGAAGCACCTACGACCTCATCTGGGTTACAACAAAATTCATTGCCAGTTCCCGCTCGGGCACAATCCACTCCTAGCACGTCCACGGGGGATTTGGAGAGTCCACGGGTGGTCTTCCAAACGGTCAGAAGACACATGCGAAGCAAACATAAACTGTCTGACTGGACCCTCACGACCCTAAAGGAAAATGTCATTATAGGCGACTCGAATCTTGCAAGAATCCCACCTTACCTGAATCCGGATGTTCAGATTGAAAGCTATCCCGGTGCTAACTTCCGCCACGCAGAGGCCATCCTGTTGAAAACAAAAAACTTGGCGCCAATTAGGAATGTGATTTTATCTTTTGGAATCAATTCTAGAAATCAAAAAATGAAAGAAACCACAATAAAATATATACAAAGTATGCTCTATGTAGCAAAAAAGCAGTTCCCTGCGGCAAAAATCTGGATCCCGGAGGTGAATTTTTCTGGCCGGCTGCCGGTGAGGGAACTAGTGGGCCTACAGAACTTGAACGCCTATATTAGAACCAAGACAAGACACATTCCTGCAATACAAGCCTCCCACTTCACAACGGAGGCTGACCATATTCACTGGTCCAAATCCACAGCCACCTCCATCCTTAAGCACTGGCTAACACATTTAAACTTGTGAGCTCCCCTAACCCCATAGTGGAAGGGTCCAAACATAAGACACCTCCGAGATTTAAAAACGTGGTAGTGTTAGCCAGGACAGCTGTACTGTCAAACGACCAGTTGAGTCTCCTCAACCGGGGTCTAAATTTTATACCAACAATAGGCCGCTATAATAAACAGAAAATACAATTTGAATTGGACATACAAAATTACCACCGTAGACTAATGCTGGCTTCCTTTTTTAAGCCAATAGACCAGAATAAGATTTTACCATTCAAACCGCCCTCATTCTGGACACCATCCATCAACTCACTGCCACAAGCAATAAAAAAGGTAATAGAACAGGATAAGGACATTTTCCACAAACATTTTAAACTGAGACAAGAAAGACGTAACTTAACACGACAGGAAGAAATAGCACTACATGAATTACAGTGTAATAACCAAATCGTAATAAAACCGGCCGATAAAGGCAGTGCAGTGGTGATCCTGAGCCGGGAACAATATACACTAGAGGTCTATAATCAACTGAACAACCCAATTTACTACCGGAAATTAGAGAAACCCATTTACCCGGACACAATCCCAATAATAAACGAACTGCTAAACACTCTATATGAGAAAAAATTCATCACTCACCAACAAAAACGTTACCTGAAGGGACTCAATGAACCACGAGCAAGAAAGTTCTATATTCTGCCTAAAATACATAAAAACCCAGAAGACTGGACAGTACCTTCAACAATCCCCCCTGGCAGGCCCATTGTGTCGGATTGTGGAAGCGAAACTTACCATATAGCTGAATTTTTGGATTATTACCTGAATCCCCTCTCCACCAGACATAGCTCATATATAAAGGACACTGGACATTTCATTGAAATAATAAAAAATCTACAAATACCTACCGACTCAATACTTTTCACAATTGACATAAACAGCCTATACACCAACATTGATACGCCATCAGGCCTAAGGGCGGTAAAAAACATATTTGACAAATACCCAGATGCTCGACGGCCCGACAGGGAACTACTGAAATTATTAGAAATTAACCTAACAAGAAATGATTTTGAGTTCGAGGGCAACTTCTTCCTCCAGATCAAGGGCACGGCCATGGGCAAAAAATTTGCTCCAGCTTATGCCAACATCTTTATGGCCAACTGGGAAGAATCAATTTTTCCTAAATGTCCCCAAAAACCAGCCCACTTTCTGAGATACCTAGATGATATTTGGGGAATTTGGACGGGGTCACAGCAGGACCTGGAGGAATTCGGCAAAATTCTGGACACACACGATCCTTCCATTAGAATAAAAATGAATACAAGTAAACAAACCATTGATTTCCTAGACACAACTACATTTAAGGGACCAGAATTTATGAAAAGTAAAAAATTAGATATTAAGGTATTCTTTAAAGCAACAGACACACAAGCGTTATTACATAAAGACAGTTTCCATCCCAAACATACATTTAGAGGTATAGTCAAATCGCAATTACTACGTTATAAGCGCATATGTACAAGAGAGGAAGACTTTTGGGTGGCAGTGCGAATCCTCTTTGGGGCACTTCGTTCCAGAGGATACGGTCGCTCCTTCCTCAGGGCTTGCCTAAAGGGATTTCAGGTACAAAAACTTGCACCTACTAAAAAGACAATTCCACTAATCACCACATATTCCTCCATCAACTCCGACTTAAATTCCCGCCTTAAAACTAACTTCAAAAAATTCCTAAAAGACACACCAATTGACAGCTCTCACCAAATAATTTCAGCCTATCGGAAAAATAGAAATTTAAAAGACATCCTAGTCAGAGCACAGCTAAAACCTCTAGGTCGAGAAAAGACAGAACAAGAAAAACCACATTATTTCCGTAAATTACAGTTCATACGCAATCAGAGCAATAGGATGATTTTCCATCTACCCCAAAACTCGACCACGAGCACTACCAACTGCATCTACCTCATAATATGCAAAACCTGCCACATACAATATGTGGGGGAGACCAAAAACTCCATATACACAAGGATGACCCAACACCGGCATAATATTGAACATCAAAAAAATACACACACAAAATTGGTTAAACATTTTTATTGGCATGGGTTAAATGCATTTTCAGCAACAATATTAGAGAGCAACATTTATTGGACAGATAAAGACAGAAAGGACAGAGAATCCGAATGGATACGCCGTCTTAATACTCGGGAACCTGCAGGATTAAACGATAAATATGGCAATCGGAACCCTAACCCTGACCCTAACCCTAGCCCTAACCCTAACCCTAACCCTAACCCTAACCCTAATCCTAACCCTAACCCTAACCCTAACCCTAACCCTAACCCCAACCCTAACCCTAACCCTAACCCTAACCCCTTTAAGATATAGCATTTTCATGTTGGTACTCAGCTATATTATACTTACCTGTTAAAATTCAAATAGTTCCCCCACTTACCTTTGAATGCAATTTTGTTGCCTTACTTAAAGTCTGTACAATCCCCCTTACTTACCTTTACACTTTATATGTATATTCACTTGTTAAAATTCAAATAATTTCCCCTCACTTACCTCTTTAATTCGATTTTATTGCCTTACTTAAACTTTAGACATTCCACTTTACTTACCTTTACTTACCTTTATAATTTATTAGTATACCTATGTAATTACAATCTTAGATTTCTTCACGATTTACCCATTCAATTCAAATCCCCTCACTTACCTCTTTAATTCGATTTTATTGCCTTACTTAAACTCTAAACATTCCACTTTACTTACCTTTACTTACCTTTATAATTTATTAACATACCTATGTAATTACAATCTTAGATTTCTTCACGATTTACCCATTCAATTCAAATCCCCTCACTTACCTCTTTAATTCGATTTTATTGCCTTACTTAAACTCTAAACATTCCACTTTACTTACCTTTACTTACCTTTATAATTTATTAGCATACCTATGTAATTACAATCTTAGACTTCTTCACGATTTACCCATTCAATTCAAATCCCCTCACTTACCTCTTTAATTCGATTTTATTGCCTTACTTAAATTCTAAAACATTCCACTTTACTTACCTTTACTTACCTTTATAATTTATTAGCATATTTACTTATGTAATTACAATCTTAGATTTCTTCACGATTTACCCATTCAATTCAAATGTAAACACGTTCAACCAGACTAGAACGATTCTCATTGGTGCACACTCTGGGTTTGAATGACAACAGCTCCCGCCCACTACAACGCCCGATGTGGAAGCGGCAATGCCCACACGCAGCCACACTTGCTCCGACTCGCAGAGAGACAACTGCTCCCCTACGTGCTTGTATGAATGATCATAACGCCTTGTTTTTCATTTGCACTTTTTTCTGTTATTGGTGCCCACGCCTGAAGAAGACCTTGAAAGGTCGAAACGTCGCGACGGGCACTTTAATGCCCTTTATTTGAAGAATTTTCTCTCTTTTTTTCTCTATCCCCCCCACCCCTCTCGTTCGATTGCGCCTTTTTCTTACACGCACACACACACACACACACACACACACACATACGTTTACTTACCTCTTCACCTACCTCACAGCCTCCGTAATTGCTGACGGTCCACGCCTACGGACCTCTAGGAAAGAAATAGTTAATAGTTAGAAAATTTAAACGTGTATCGAATAAATACACGAACAATAAAAATATATATAAAAACAACAACATTAAACAATAAAACGCAAGATGTATGAGAATGACGATTTGGGTTGGACCGTGGTGCGTTACGGTCGTCGCCGGCAACATCCCGGTTCTAACACCTGGCCCCGAGGGGGGTACCCCCAGCCACCCCGATTCCCGGGAGGACGAGGTTACCAGGAGATGGACCGCGCAACTCGCCTCTTCCACCCAGGTGGAGGAGGAATCTATAACCGTCCTAACCCTAACCCTAACCCTAACCCTAACCCTAACCCTAACCCTAACCCTAACCCTAACCCTAACCCTAACCCTAACCCTAACCCTAACCCTAACCCTAACCCTAACCCTAACCCTAACCCTAACCCTAACCCTAACCCTAACCCTAACCCTAACCCTAACCCTAACCCTAACCCTAACCCTAACCCTAACCCTAACCCTAACCCTAACCCTAACCCTAACCCTAACCCTAACCCTAACCCTAACCCTAACCCTAACCCTAACCCTAACCCTAACCCTAACCCTAACCCTAACCCTAACCCTAACCCTAACCCTAACCCTAACCCTAACCCTAACCCTAACCCTAACCCTAACCCTAACCCTAACCCTAACCCTAACCCTAACCCTAACCCTAACCCTAACCCTAACCCTAACCCTAACCCTAACCCTAACCCTAACCCTAACCCTAACCCTAACCCTAACCCTAACCCTAACCCTAACCCTAACCCTAACCCTAACCCTAACCCTAACCCTAACCCTAACCCTAACCCTAACCCTAACCCTAACCCTAACCCTAACCCTAACCCTAACCCTAACCCTAACCCTAACCCTAACCCTAACCCTAACCCTAACCCTAACCCTAACCCTAACCCTAACCCTAACCCTAACCCTAACCCTAACCCTAACCCTAACCCTAACCCTAACCCTAACCCTAACCCTAACCCTAACCCTAACCCTAACCCTAACCCTAACCCTAACCCTAACCCTAACCCTAACCCTAACCCTAACCCTAACCCTAACCCTAACCCTAACCCTAACCCTAACCCTAACCCTAACCCTAACCCTAACCCTAACCCTAACCCTAACCCTAACCCTAACCCTAACCCTAACCCTAACCCTAACCCTAACCCTAACCCTAACCCTAACCCTAACCCTAACCCTAACCCTAACCCTAACCCTAACCCTAACCCTAACCCTAACCCTAACCCTAACCCTAACCCTAACCCTAACCCTAACCCTAACCCTAACCCTAACCCTAACCCTAACCCTAACCCTAACCCTAACCCTAACCCTAACCCTAACCCTAACCCTAACCCTAACCCTAACCCTAACCCTAACCCTAACCCTAACCCTAACCCTAACCCTAACCCTAACCCTAACCCTAACCCTAACCCTAACCCTAACCCTAACCCTAACCCTAACCCTAACCCTAACCCTAACCCTAACCCTAACCCTAACCCTAACCCTAACCCTAACCCTAACCCTAACCCTAACCCTAACCCTAACCCTAACCCTAACCCTAACCCTAACCCTAACCCTAACCCTAACCCTAACCCTAACCCTAACCCTAACCCTAACCCTAACCCTAACCCTAACCCTAACCCTAACCCTAACCCTAACCCTAACCCTAACCCTAACCCTAACCCTAACCCTAACCCTAACCCTAACCCTAACCCTAACCCTAACCCTAACCCTAACCCTAACCCTAACCCTAACCCTAACCCTAACCCTAACCCTAACCCTAACCCTAACCCTAACCCTAACCCTAACCCTAACCCTAACCCTAACCCTAACCCTAACCCTAACCCTAACCCTAACCCTAACCCTAACCCTAACCCTAACCCTAACCCTAACCCTAACCCTAACCCTAACCCTAACCCTAACCCTAACCCTAACCCTAACCCTAACCCTAACCCTAACCCTAACCCTAACCCTAACCCTAACCCTAACCCTAACCCTAACCCTAACCCTAACCCTAACCCTAACCCTAACCCTAACCCTAACCCTAACCCTAACCCTAACCCTAACCCTAACCCTAACCCTAACCCTAACCCTAACCCTAACCCTAACCCTAACCCTAACCCTAACCCTAACCCTAACCCTAACCCTAACCCTAACCCTAACCCTAACCCTAACCCTAACCCTAACCCTAACCCTAACCCTAACCCTAACCCTAACCCTAACCCTAACCCTAACCCTAACCCTAACCCTAACCCTAACCCTAACCCTAACCCTAACCCTAACCCTAACCCTAACCCTAACCCTAACCCTAACCCTAACCCTAACCCTAACCCTAACCCTAACCCTAACCCTAACCCTAACCCTAACCCTAACCCTAACCCTAACCCTAACCCTAACCCTAACCCTAACCCTAACCCTAACCCTAACCCTAACCCTAACCCTAACCCTAACCCTAACCCTAACCCTAACCCTAACCCTAACCCTAACCCTAACCCTAACCCTAACCCTAACCCTAACCCTAACCCTAACCCTAACCCTAACCCTAACCCTAACCCTAACCCTAACCCTAACCCTAACCCTAACCCTAACCCTAACCCTAACCCTAACCCTAACCCTAACCCTAACCCTAACCCTAACCCTAACCCTAACCCTAACCCTAACCCTAACCCTAACCCTAACCCTAACCCTAACCCTAACCCTAACCCTAACCCTAACCCTAACCCTAACCCTAACCCTAACCCTAACCCTAACCCTAACCCTAACCCTAACCCTAACCCTAACCCTAACCCTAACCCTAACCCTAACCCTAACCCTAACCCTAACCCTAACCCTAACCCTAACCCTAACCCTAACCCTAACCCTAACCCTAACCCTAACCCTAACCCTAACCCTAACCCTAACCCTAACCCTAACCCTAACCCTAACCCTAACCCTAACCCTAACCCTAACCCTAACCCTAACCCTAACCCTAACCCTAACCCTAACCCTAACCCTAACCCTAACCCTAACCCTAACCCTAACCCTAACCCTAACCCTAACCCTAACCCTAACCCTAACCCTAACCCTAACCCTAACCCTAACCCTAACCCTAACCCTAACCCTAACCCTAACCCTAACCCTAACCCTAACCCTAACCCTAACCCTAACCCTAACCCTAACCCTAACCCTAACCCTAACCCTAACCCTAACCCTAACCCTAACCCTAACCCTAACCCTAACCCTAACCCTAACCCTAACCCTAACCCTAACCCTAACCCTAACCCTAACCCTAACCCTAACCCTAACCCTAACCCTAACCCTAACCCTAACCCTAACCCTAACCCTAACCCTAACCCTAACCCTAACCCTAACCCTAACCCTAACCCTAACCCTAACCCTAACCCTAACCCTAACCCTAACCCTAACCCTAACCCTAACCCTAACCCTAACCCTAACCCTAACCCTAACCCTAACCCTAACCCTAACCCTAACCCTAACCCTAACCCTAACCCTAACCCTAACCCTAACCCTAACCCTAACCCTAACCCTAACCCTAACCCTAACCCTAACCCTAACCCTAACCCTAACCCTAACCCTAACCCTAACCCTAACCCTAACCCTAACCCTAACCCTAACCCTAACCCTAACCCTAACCCTAACCCTAACCCTAACCCTAACCCTAACCCTAACCCTAACCCTAACCCTAACCCTAACCCTAACCCTAACCCTAACCCTAACCCTAACCCTAACCCTAACCCTAACCCTAACCCTAACCCTAACCCTAACCCTAACCCTAACCCTAACCCTAACCCTAACCCTAACCCTAACCCTAACCCTAACCCTAACCCTAACCCTAACCCTAACCCTAACCCTAACCCTAACCCTAACCCTAACCCTAACCCTAACCCTAACCCTAACCCTAACCCTAACCCTAACCCTAACCCTAACCCTAACCCTAACCCTAACCCTAACCCTAACCCTAACCCTAACCCTAACCCTAACCCTAACCCTAACCCTAACCCTAACCCTAACCCTAACCCTAACCCTAACCCTAACCCTAACCCTAACCCTAACCCTAACCCTAACCCTAACCCTAACCCTAACCCTAACCCTAACCCTAACCCTAACCCTAACCCTAACCCTAACCCTAACCCTAACCCTAACCCTAACCCTAACCCTAACCCTAACCCTAACCCTAACCCTAACCCTAACCCTAACCCTAACCCTAACCCTAACCCTAACCCTAACCCTAACCCTAACCCTAACCCTAACCCTAACCCTAACCCTAACCCTAACCCTAACCCTAACCCTAACCCTAACCCTAACCCTAACCCTAACCCTAACCCTAACCCTAACCCTAACCCTAACCCTAACCCTAACCCTAACCCTAACCCTAACCCTAACCCTAACCCTAACCCTAACCCTAACCCTAACCCTAACCCTAACCCTAACCCTAACCCTAACCCTAACCCTAACCCTAACCCTAACCCTAACCCTAACCCTAACCCTAACCCTAACCCTAACCCTAACCCTAACCCTAACCCTAACCCTAACCCTAACCCTAACCCTAACCCTAACCCTAACCCTAACCCTAACCCTAACCCTAACCCTAACCCTAACCCTAACCCTAACCCTAACCCTAACCCTAACCCTAACCCTAACCCTAACCCTAACCCTAACCCTAACCCTAACCCTAACCCTAACCCTAACCCTAACCCTAACCCTAACCCTAACCCTAACCCTAACCCTAACCCTAACCCTAACCCTAACCCTAACCCTAACCCTAACCCTAACCCTAACCCTAACCCTAACCCTAACCCTAACCCTAACCCTAACCCTAACCCTAACCCTAACCCTAACCCTAACCCTAACCCTAACCCTAACCCTAACCCTAACCCTAACCCTAACCCTAACCCTAACCCTAACCCTAACCCTAACCCTAACCCTAACCCTAACCCTAACCCTAACCCTAACCCTAACCCTAACCCTAACCCTAACCCTAACCCTAACCCTAACCCTAACCCTAACCCTAACCCTAACCCTAACCCTAACCCTAACCCTAACCCTAACCCTAACCCTAACCCTAACCCTAACCCTAACCCTAACCCTAACCCTAACCCTAACCCTAACCCTAACCCTAACCCTAACCCTAACCCTAACCCTAACCCTAACCCTAACCCTAACCCTAACCCTAACCCTAACCCTAACCCTAACCCTAACCCTAACCCTAACCCTAACCCTAACCCTAACCCTAACCCTAACCCTAACCCTAACCCTAACCCTAACCCTAACCCTAACCCTAACCCTAACCCTAACCCTAACCCTAACCCTAACCCTAACCCTAACCCTAACCCTAACCCTAACCCTAACCCTAACCCTAACCCTAACCCTAACCCTAACCCTAACCCTAACCCTAACCCTAACCCTAACCCTAACCCTAACCCTAACCCTAACCCTAACCCTAACCCTAACCCTAACCCTAACCCTAACCCTAACCCTAACCCTAACCCTAACCCTAACCCTAACCCTAACCCTAACCCTAACCCTAACCCTAACCCTAACCCTAACCCTAACCCTAACCCTAACCCTAACCCTAACCCTAACCCTAACCCTAACCCTAACCCTAACCCTAACCCTAACCCTAACCCTAACCCTAACCCTAACCCTAACCCTAACCCTAACCCTAACCCTAACCCTAACCCTAACCCTAACCCTAACCCTAACCCTAACCCTAACCCTAACCCTAACCCTAACCCTAACCCTAACCCTAACCCTAACCCTAACCCTAACCCTAACCCTAACCCTAACCCTAACCCTAACCCTAACCCTAACCCTAACCCTAACCCTAACCCTAACCCTAACCCTAACCCTAACCCTAACCCTAACCCTAACCCTAACCCTAACCCTAACCCTAACCCTAACCCTAACCCTAACCCTAACCCTAACCCTAACCCTAACCCTAACCCTAACCCTAACCCTAACCCTAACCCTAACCCTAACCCTAACCCTAACCCTAACCCTAACCCTAACCCTAACCCTAACCCTAACCCTAACCCTAACCCTAACCCTAACCCTAACCCTAACCCTAACCCTAACCCTAACCCTAACCCTAACCCTAACCCTAACCCTAACCCTAACCCTAACCCTAACCCTAACCCTAACCCTAACCCTAACCCTAACCCTAACCCTAACCCTAACCCTAACCCTAACCCTAACCCTAACCCTAACCCTAACCCTAACCCTAACCCTAACCCTAACCCTAACCCTAACCCTAACCCTAACCCTAACCCTAACCCTAACCCTAACCCTAACCCTAACCCTAACCCTAACCCTAACCCTAACCCTAACCCTAACCCTAACCCTAACCCTAACCCTAACCCTAACCCTAACCCTAACCCTAACCCTAACCCTAACCCTAACCCTAACCCTAACCCTAACCCTAACCCTAACCCTAACCCTAACCCTAACCCTAACCCTAACCCTAACCCTAACCCTAACCCTAACCCTAACCCTAACCCTAACCCTAACCCTAACCCTAACCCTAACCCTAACCCTAACCCTAACCCTAACCCTAACCCTAACCCTAACCCTAACCCTAACCCTAACCCTAACCCTAACCCTAACCCTAACCCTAACCCTAACCCTAACCCTAACCCTAACCCTAACCCTAACCCTAACCCTAACCCTAACCCTAACCCTAACCCTAACCCTAACCCTAACCCTAACCCTAACCCTAACCCTAACCCTAACCCTAACCCTAACCCTAACCCTAACCCTAACCCTAACCCTAACCCTAACCCTAACCCTAACCCTAACCCTAACCCTAACCCTAACCCTAACCCTAACCCTAACCCTAACCCTAACCCTAACCCTAACCCTAACCCTAACCCTAACCCTAACCCTAACCCTAACCCTAACCCTAACCCTAACCCTAACCCTAACCCTAACCCTAACCCTAACCCTAACCCTAACCCTAACCCTAACCCTAACCCTAACCCTAACCCTAACCCTAACCCTAACCCTAACCCTAACCCTAACCCTAACCCTAACCCTAACCCTAACCCTAACCCTAACCCTAACCCTAACCCTAACCCTAACCCTAACCCTAACCCTAACCCTAACCCTAACCCTAACCCTAACCCTAACCCTAACCCTAACCCTAACCCTAACCCTAACCCTAACCCTAACCCTAACCCTAACCCTAACCCTAACCCTAACCCTAACCCTAACCCTAACCCTAACCCTAACCCTAACCCTAACCCTAACCCTAACCCTAACCCTAACCCTAACCCTAACCCTAACCCTAACCCTAACCCTAACCCTAACCCTAACCCTAACCCTAACCCTAACCCTAACCCTAACCCTAACCCTAACCCTAACCCTAACCCTAACCCTAACCCTAACCCTAACCCTAACCCTAACCCTAACCCTAACCCTAACCCTAACCCTAACCCTAACCCTAACCCTAACCCTAACCCTAACCCTAACCCTAACCCTAACCCTAACCCTAACCCTAACCCTAACCCTAACCCTAACCCTAACCCTAACCCTAACCCTAACCCTAACCCTAACCCTAACCCTAACCCTAACCCTAACCCTAACCCTAACCCTAACCCTAACCCTAACCCTAACCCTAACCCTAACCCTAACCCTAACCCTAACCCTAACCCTAACCCTAACCCTAACCCTAACCCTAACCCTAACCCTAACCCTAACCCTAACCCTAACCCTAACCCTAACCCTAACCCTAACCCTAACCCTAACCCTAACCCTAACCCTAACCCTAACCCTAACCCTAACCCTAACCCTAACCCTAACCCTAACCCTAACCCTAACCCTAACCCTAACCCTAACCCTAACCCTAACCCTAACCCTAACCCTAACCCTAACCCTAACCCTAACCCTAACCCTAACCCTAACCCTAACCCTAACCCTAACCCTAACCCTAACCCTAACCCTAACCCTAACCCTAACCCTAACCCTAACCCTAACCCTAACCCTAACCCTAACCCTAACCCTAACCCTAACCCTAACCCTAACCCTAACCCTAACCCTAACCCTAACCCTAACCCTAACCCTAACCCTAACCCTAACCCTAACCCTAACCCTAACCCTAACCCTAACCCTAACCCTAACCCTAACCCTAACCCTAACCCTAACCCTAACCCTAACCCTAACCCTAACCCTAACCCTAACCCTAACCCTAACCCTAACCCTAACCCTAACCCTAACCCTAACCCTAACCCTAACCCTAACCCTAACCCTAACCCTAACCCTAACCCTAACCCTAACCCTAACCCTAACCCTAACCCTAACCCTAACCCTAACCCTAACCCTAACCCTAACCCTAACCCTAACCCTAACCCTAACCCTAACCCTAACCCTAACCCTAACCCTAACCCTAACCCTAACCCTAACCCTAACCCTAACCCTAACCCTAACCCTAACCCTAACCCTAACCCTAACCCTAACCCTAACCCTAACCCTAACCCTAACCCTAACCCTAACCCTAACCCTAACCCTAACCCTAACCCTAACCCTAACCCTAACCCTAACCCTAACCCTAACCCTAACCCTAACCCTAACCCTAACCCTAACCCTAACCCTAACCCTAACCCTAACCCTAACCCTAACCCTAACCCTAACCCTAACCCTAACCCTAACCCTAACCCTAACCCTAACCCTAACCCTAACCCTAACCCTAACCCTAACCCTAACCCTAACCCTAACCCTAACCCTAACCCTAACCCTAACCCTAACCCTAACCCTAACCCTAACCCTAACCCTAACCCTAACCCTAACCCTAACCCTAACCCTAACCCTAACCCTAACCCTAACCCTAACCCTAACCCTAACCCTAACCCTAACCCTAACCCTAACCCTAACCCTAACCCTAACCCTAACCCTAACCCTAACCCTAACCCTAACCCTAACCCTAACCCTAACCCTAACCCTAACCCTAACCCTAACCCTAACCCTAACCCTAACCCTAACCCTAACCCTAACCCTAACCCTAACCCTAACCCTAACCCTAACCCTAACCCTAACCCTAACCCTAACCCTAACCCTAACCCTAACCCTAACCCTAACCCTAACCCTAACCCTAACCCTAACCCTAACCCTAACCCTAACCCTAACCCTAACCCTAACCCTAACCCTAACCCTAACCCTAACCCTAACCCTAACCCTAACCCTAACCCTAACCCTAACCCTAACCCTAACCCTAACCCTAACCCTAACCCTAACCCTAACCCTAACCCTAACCCTAACCCTAACCCTAACCCTAACCCTAACCCTAACCCTAACCCTAACCCTAACCCTAACCCTAACCCTAACCCTAACCCTAACCCTAACCCTAACCCTAACCCTAACCCTAACCCTAACCCTAACCCTAACCCTAACCCTAACCCTAACCCTAACCCTAACCCTAACCCTAACCCTAACCCTAACCCTAACCCTAACCCTAACCCTAACCCTAACCCTAACCCTAACCCTAACCCTAACCCTAACCCTAACCCTAACCCTAACCCTAACCCTAACCCTAACCCTAACCCTAACCCTAACCCTAACCCTAACCCTAACCCTAACCCTAACCCTAACCCTAACCCTAACCCTAACCCTAACCCTAACCCTAACCCTAACCCTAACCCTAACCCTAACCCTAACCCTAACCCTAACCCTAACCCTAACCCTAACCCTAACCCTAACCCTAACCCTAACCCTAACCCTAACCCTAACCCTAACCCTAACCCTAACCCTAACCCTAACCCTAACCCTAACCCTAACCCTAACCCTAACCCTAACCCTAACCCTAACCCTAACCCTAACCCTAACCCTAACCCTAACCCTAACCCTAACCCTAACCCTAACCCTAACCCTAACCCTAACCCTAACCCTAACCCTAACCCTAACCCTAACCCTAACCCTAACCCTAACCCTAACCCTAACCCTAACCCTAACCCTAACCCTAACCCTAACCCTAACCCTAACCCTAACCCTAACCCTAACCCTAACCCTAACCCTAACCCTAACCCTAACCCTAACCCTAACCCTAACCCTAACCCTAACCCTAACCCTAACCCTAACCCTAACCCTAACCCTAACCCTAACCCTAACCCTAACCCTAACCCTAACCCTAACCCTAACCCTAACCCTAACCCTAACCCTAACCCTAACCCTAACCCTAACCCTAACCCTAACCCTAACCCTAACCCTAACCCTAACCCTAACCCTAACCCTAACCCTAACCCTAACCCTAACCCTAACCCTAACCCTAACCCTAACCCTAACCCTAACCCTAACCCTAACCCTAACCCTAACCCTAACCCTAACCCTAACCCTAACCCTAACCCTAACCCTAACCCTAACCCTAACCCTAACCCTAACCCTAACCCTAACCCTAACCCTAACCCTAACCCTAACCCTAACCCTAACCCTAACCCTAACCCTAACCTCCTAACCCTAACCCTAACCCTAACCCTAACCCTAACCCTAACCCTAACCCTAACCCTAACCCTAACCCTAACCCTAACCCTAACCCTAACCCTAACCCTAACCCTAACCCTAACCCTAACCCTAACCCTAACCCTAACCCTAACCCTAACCCTAACCCTAACCCTAACCCTAACCCTAACCCTAACCCTAACCCTAACCCTAACCCTAACCCTAACCCTAACCCTAACCCTAACCCTAACCCTAACCCTAACCCTAACCCTAACCCTAACCCTAACCCTAACCCTAACCCTAACCCTAACCCTAACCCTAACCCTAACCCTAACCCTAACCCTAACCCTAACCCTAACCCTAACCCTAACCCTAACCCTAACCCTAACCCTAACCCTAACCCTAACCCTAACCCTAACCCTAACCCTAACCCTAACCCTAACCCTAACCCTAACCCTAACCCTAACCCTAACCCTAACCCTAACCCTAACCCTAACCCTAACCCTAACCCTAACCCTAACCCTAACCCTAACCCTAACCCTAACCCTAACCCTAACCCTAACCCTAACCCTAACCCTAACCCTAACCCTAACCCTAACCCTAACCCTAACCCTAACCCTAACCCTAACCCTAACCCTAACCCTAACCCTAACCCTAACCCTAACCCTAACCCTAACCCTAACCCTAACCCTAACCCTAACCCTAACCCTAACCCTAACCCTAACCCTAACCCTAACCCTAACCCTAACCCTAACCCTAACCCTAACCCTAACCCTAACCCTAACCCTAACCCTAACCCTAACCCTAACCCTAACCCTAACCCTAACCCTAACCCTAACCCTAACCCTAACCCTAACCCTAACCCTAACCCTAACCCTAACCCTAACCCTAACCCTAACCCTAACCCTAACCCTAACCCTAACCCTAACCCTAACCCTAACCCTAACCCTAACCCTAACCCTAACCCTAACCCTAACCCTAACCCTAACCCTAACCCTAACCCTAACCCTAACCCTAACCCTAACCCTAACCCTAACCCTAACCCTAACCCTAACCCTAACCCTAACCCTAACCCTAACCCTAACCCTAACCCTAACCCTAACCCTAACCCTAACCCTAACCCTAACCCTAACCCTAACCCTAACCCTAACCCTAACCCTAACCCTAACCCTAACCCTAACCCTAACCCTAACCCTAACCCTAACCCTAACCCTAACCCTAACCCTAACCCTAACCCTAACCCTAACCCTAACCCTAACCCTAACCCTAACCCTAACCCTAACCCTAACCCTAACCCTAACCCTAACCCTAACCCTAACCCTAACCCTAACCCTAACCCTAACCCTAACCCTAACCCTAACCCTAACCCTAACCCTAACCCTAACCCTAACCCTAACCCTAACCCTAACCCTAACCCTAACCCTAACCCTAACCCTAACCCTAACCCTAACCCTAACCCTAACCCTAACCCTAACCCTAACCCTAACCCTAACCCTAACCCTAACCCTAACCCTAACCCTAACCCTAACCCTAACCCTAACCCTAACCCTAACCCTAACCCTAACCCTAACCCTAACCCTAACCCTAACCCTAACCCTAACCCTAACCCTAACCCTAACCCTAACCCTAACCCTAACCCTAACCCTAACCCTAACCCTAACCCTAACCCTAACCCTAACCCTAACCCTAACCCTAACCCTAACCCTAACCCTAACCCTAACCCTAACCCTAACCCTAACCCTAACCCTAACCCTAACCCTAACCCTAACCCTAACCCTAACCCTAACCCTAACCCTAACCCTAACCCTAACCCTAACCCTAACCCTAACCCTAACCCTAACCCTAACCCTAACCCTAACCCTAACCCTAACCCTAACCCTAACCCTAACCCTAACCCTAACCCTAACCCTAACCCTAACCCTAACCCTAACCCTAACCCTAACCCTAACCCTAACCCTAACCCTAACCCTAACCCTAACCCTAACCCTAACCCTAACCCTAACCCTAACCCTAACCCTAACCCTAACCCTAACCCTAACCCTAACCCTAACCCTAACCCTAACCCTAACCCTAACCCTAACCCTAACCCTAACCCTAACCCTAACCCTAACCCTAACCCTAACCCTAACCCTAACCCTAACCCTAACCCTAACCCTAACCCTAACCCTAACCCTAACCCTAACCCTAACCCTAACCCTAACCCTAACCCTAACCCTAACCCTAACCCTAACCCTAACCCTAACCCTAACCCTAACCCTAACCCTAACCCTAACCCTAACCCTAACCCTAACCCTAACCCTAACCCTAACCCTAACCCTAACCCTAACCCTAACCCTAACCCTAACCCTAACCCTAACCCTAACCCTAACCCTAACCCTAACCCTAACCCTAACCCTAACCCTAACCCTAACCCTAACCCTAACCCTAACCCTAACCCTAACCCTAACCCTAACCCTAACCCTAACCCTAACCCTAACCCTAACCCTAACCCTAACCCTAACCCTAACCCTAACCCTAACCCTAACCCTAACCCTAACCCTAACCCTAACCCTAACCCTAACCCTAACCCTAACCCTAACCCTAACCCTAACCCTAACCCTAACCCTAACCCTAACCCTAACCCTAACCCTAACCCTAACCCTAACCCTAACCCTAACCCTAACCCTAACCCTAACCCTAACCCTAACCCTAACCCTAACCCTAACCCTAACCCTAACCCTAACCCTAACCCTAACCCTAACCCTAACCCTAACCCTAACCCTAACCCTAACCCTAACCCTAACCCTAACCCTAACCCTAACCCTAACCCTAACCCTAACCCTAACCCTAACCCTAACCCTAACCCTAACCCTAACCCTAACCCTAACCCTAACCCTAACCCTAACCCTAACCCTAACCCTAACCCTAACCCTAACCCTAACCCTAACCCTAACCCTAACCCTAACCCTAACCCTAACCCTAACCCTAACCCTAACCCTAACCCTAACCCTAACCCTAACCCTAACCCTAACCCTAACCCTAACCCTAACCCTAACCCTAACCCTAACCCTAACCCTAACCCTAACCCTAACCCTAACCCTAACCCTAACCCTAACCCTAACCCTAACCCTAACCCTAACCCTAACCCTAACCCTAACCCTAACCCTAACCCTAACCCTAACCCTAACCCTAACCCTAACCCTAACCCTAACCCTAACCCTAACCCTAACCCTAACCCTAACCCTAACCCTAACCCTAACCCTAACCCTAACCCTAACCCTAACCCTAACCCTAACCCTAACCCTAACCCTAACCCTAACCCTAACCCTAACCCTAACCCTAACCCTAACCCTAACCCTAACCCTAACCCTAACCCTAACCCTAACCCTAACCCTAACCCTAACCCTAACCCTAACCCTAACCCTAACCCTAACCCTAACCCTAACCCTAACCCTAACCCTAACCCTAACCCTAACCCTAACCCTAACCCTAACCCTAACCCTAACCCTAACCCTAACCCTAACCCTAACCCTAACCCTAACCCTAACCCTAACCCTAACCCTAACCCTAACCCTAACCCTAACCCTAACCCTAACCCTAACCCTAACCCTAACCCTAACCCTAACCCTAACCCTAACCCTAACCCTAACCCTAACCCTAACCCTAACCCTAACCCTAACCCTAACCCTAACCCTAACCCTAACCCTAACCCTAACCCTAACCCTAACCCTAACCCTAACCCTAACCCTAACCCTAACCCTAACCCTAACCCTAACCCTAACCCTAACCCTAACCCTAACCCTAACCCTAACCCTAACCCTAACCCTAACCCTAACCCTAACCCTAACCCTAACCCTAACCCTAACCCTAACCCTAACCCTAACCCTAACCCTAACCCTAACCCTAACCCTAACCCTAACCCTAACCCTAACCCTAACCCTAACCCTAACCCTAACCCTAACCCTAACCCTAACCCTAACCCTAACCCTAACCCTAACCCTAACCCTAACCCTAACCCTAACCCTAACCCTAACCCTAACCCTAACCCTAACCCTAACCCTAACCCTAACCCTAACCCTAACCCTAACCCTAACCCTAACCCTAACCCTAACCCTAACCCTAACCCTAACCCTAACCCTAACCCTAACCCTAACCCTAACCCTAACCCTAACCCTAACCCTAACCCTAACCCTAACCCTAACCCTAACCCTAACCCTAACCCTAACCCTAACCCTAACCCTAACCCTAACCCTAACCCTAACCCTAACCCTAACCCTAACCCTAACCCTAACCCTAACCCTAACCCTAACCCTAACCCTAACCCTAACCCTAACCCTAACCCTAACCCTAACCCTAACCCTAACCCTAACCCTAACCCTAACCCTAACCCTAACCCTAACCCTAACCCTAACCCTAACCCTAACCCTAACCCTAACCCTAACCCTAACCCTAACCCTAACCCTAACCCTAACCCTAACCCTAACCCTAACCCTAACCCTAACCCTAACCCTAACCCTAACCCTAACCCTAACCCTAACCCTAACCCTAACCCTAACCCTAACCCTAACCCTAACCCTAACCCTAACCCTAACCCTAACCCTAACCCTAACCCTAACCCTAACCCTAACCCTAACCCTAACCCTAACCCTAACCCTAACCCTAACCCTAACCCTAACCCTAACCCTAACCCTAACCCTAACCCTAACCCTAACCCTAACCCTAACCCTAACCCTAACCCTAACCCTAACCCTAACCCTAACCCTAACCCTAACCCTAACCCTAACCCTAACCCTAACCCTAACCCTAACCCTAACCCTAACCCTAACCCTAACCCTAACCCTAACCCTAACCCTAACCCTAACCCTAACCCTAACCCTAACCCTAACCCTAACCCTAACCCTAACCCTAACCCTAACCCTAACCCTAACCCTAACCCTAACCCTAACCCTAACCCTAACCCTAACCCTAACCCTAACCCTAACCCTAACCCTAACCCTAACCCTAACCCTAACCCTAACCCTAACCCTAACCCTAACCCTAACCCTAACCCTAACCCTAACCCTAACCCTAACCCTAACCCTAACCCTAACCCTAACCCTAACCCTAACCCTAACCCTAACCCTAACCCTAACCCTAACCCTAACCCTAACCCTAACCCTAACCCTAACCCTAACCCTAACCCTAACCCTAACCCTAACCCTAACCCTAACCCTAACCCTAACCCTAACCCTAACCCTAACCCTAACCCTAACCCTAACCCTAACCCTAACCCTAACCCTAACCCTAACCCTAACCCTAACCCTAACCCTAACCCTAACCCTAACCCTAACCCTAACCCTAACCCTAACCCTAACCCTAACCCTAACCCTAACCCTAACCCTAACCCTAACCCTAACCCTAACCCTAACCCTAACCCTAACCCTAACCCTAACCCTAACCCTAACCCTAACCCTAACCCTAACCCTAACCCTAACCCTAACCCTAACCCTAACCCTAACCCTAACCCTAACCCTAACCCTAACCCTAACCCTAACCCTAACCCTAACCCTAACCCTAACCCTAACCCTAACCCTAACCCTAACCCTAACCCTAACCCTAACCCTAACCCTAACCCTAACCCTAACCCTAACCCTAACCCTAACCCTAACCCTAACCCTAACCCTAACCCTAACCCTAACCCTAACCCTAACCCTAACCCTAACCCTAACCCTAACCCTAACCCTAACCCTAACCCTAACCCTAACCCTAACCCTAACCCTAACCCTAACCCTAACCCTAACCCTAACCCTAACCCTAACCCTAACCCTAACCCTAACCCTAACCCTAACCCTAACCCTAACCCTAACCCTAACCCTAACCCTAACCCTAACCCTAACCCTAACCCTAACCCTAACCCTAACCCTAACCCTAACCCTAACCCTAACCCTAACCCTAACCCTAACCCTAACCCTAACCCTAACCCTAACCCTAACCCTAACCCTAACCCTAACCCTAACCCTAACCCTAACCCTAACCCTAACCCTAACCCTAACCCTAACCCTAACCCTAACCCTAACCCTAACCCTAACCCTAACCCTAACCCTAACCCTAACCCTAACCCTAACCCTAACCCTAACCCTAACCCTAACCCTAACCCTAACCCTAACCCTAACCCTAACCCTAACCCTAACCCTAACCCTAACCCTAACCCTAACCCTAACCCTAACCCTAACCCTAACCCTAACCCTAACCCTAACCCTAACCCTAACCCTAACCCTAACCCTAACCCTAACCCTAACCCTAACCCTAACCCTAACCCTAACCCTAACCCTAACCCTAACCCTAACCCTAACCCTAACCCTAACCCTAACCCTAACCCTAACCCTAACCCTAACCCTAACCCTAACCCTAACCCTAACCCTAACCCTAACCCTAACCCTAACCCTAACCCTAACCCTAACCCTAACCCTAACCCTAACCCTAACCCTAACCCTAACCCTAACCCTAACCCTAACCCTAACCCTAACCCTAACCCTAACCCTAACCCTAACCCTAACCCTAACCCTAACCCTAACCCTAACCCTAACCCTAACCCTAACCCTAACCCTAACCCTAAACCCTAACCCTAACCCTAAACCCTAACCCTAACCCTAACCCTAACCCTAACCCCTAACCCTAACCCTAATTTCCCTAACCCCTAACCCTAACCCTAATTTCCCTAACCCCTAACCCTAACCCTAATAACCCTAACCCTAATTTCCCTAACCCCTAACCCTAACCCTAATTTCCCTAACCCTAATTTCCCTAACCCTAACCCTAACCCCTAACCCTAACCCTAACCCTAACCCTAACCCTAATTTCTCTGATCCCCTAACAAGTCCACAATGCCAAAATTTCCACAATGCCAGAAATTCTACAATACCGCCAATGCCAAAGAGTCCACAATCACAACTGGATCAAGGATTAAAAAAAAACAAAAAAAAACAAAAAAATAAAAATAAAAAGAAAACAGTGGCTGTGCTTAAGAAACAGGAATGAAACACTCATTCTGCAGCGTGAGGTTGAAAACTGATTAAAAACAGCAGTACTTATACATGTGTGATACAACAATCAAGTAGGAGATACATGGGACAGCTATATAACATGCATTTAAAATTAATCAGGGTTTAAAAAATAACTAAATAAAAATTTTAAAAAAAAAAAAACGTGGATGTGCTTAAGAAACAGGAATAAAACACTAATTCCACAGCGTGAGGTTGAAAACTGATTAAAAGCAGCAGTACATGTGTGATAAAACAATCAAGTATGAGATACATGGGACAGCTATATAACATGATGCATTTAAAATTAATCAGGGTTTAAAAAATAACTAAATAATTTTTTTTTTTTAAAAAACAGTGGATGTGCTTAAGAAACAGGAATAAAACACTAATTCTGCAGCGTGAGGTTGAAAACTGATTAAAAGCAGCAGTACATGTGTGATAAAACTATCAAGTATGAGATACTTGGGACAGCTATACAGCATGATGTATTTAAAATGATCAGGGTTTTTTTCTGTTAAAAACTGGGTTCAACCAGCCAGCCTTGTGACGCATTTCGAACTAGGCCAATCGCAGGGCTCGAACAGCCCACCCAATGATGCATTTCAAATTGAACCAATCACAGCGGATACAAGGCTCCCGCCTTTTCCTGGCGCTCAGTGTGCCATTTGCTCAAGGTTAGCAATTAGCTCAGAAGCTACTTGGGCTCCACCCGCCAAAACTCGCGTTCAGCGCGCCATTAATTTCAAGCTTAGCCTTTGGCTCAGTAGCTAAAAGGCCCTGCAATTAACACACGCTCAACGCGCCATTAAAATTGGTTTTAGCAGTTAGCCCAGCCACCACGAAGCCACAATGCAGAGAAAACAACCGTGGACCACATCACAAGTGACAACTATATTATATATATATATACAAGTTAAAAAGCACGCCATTAAACACCGATTTTGCAGTTAGCTAGGGGACTCCTAGGCCCCAGCAATTCACTCGCGCTCAGCGCGCCATTAAATTCGGTCTTAGCAGTTAGCTCAGTGACTGCTAGGCCCCACCAATTTACTCGCACTCAGCGCGCCATTAAATCCGGTTTTACCTCAGCCACCACAAAGCCACAAAGCACAGAAAACCAACCGTGGACGACAACGCTAGTATCAACAATATTACACGGAGGTAAAAAAAAAAAAAAGAAACTACACCGTAGCTCAAGCCTCAGCCGTCAAAATGAGCATTAAAGTGAAACCCAGCAGCAACGCACATCATATTAACAGCATAAAACAATCCCACTGCAATACAAATAGGCGCCCCATTTAATTAAAAACAGCGTCGAGAAGAGATCCTTACCTTTCGAAGGTCCGGAGGAAAATGCACGAAAATCGAGCGGGTTGCAGAAGACTACGCCTTAACTACAGGATGGGACGCGCCGAGGGACATATTTCAGGGGCGCGATTCTGTTGCATCTTGAATGAAAACGAAACTTTTATCACCCTTTCTCCACGTTTAAAGACCTAAGGATAACGAGGAACATTGCAATGAGGAAATGGTAAGTTTTAGAGTTAATGCAAATGTATTTGTTTCAAGAAATAACATGTGCATAGATAGGAGGGAGGGGCGTGCATGAGTGAAGAAGCAGTGAGACAAACAAGTTGACGTTTAAATTTTGAACATGGGCACGTGACTTAAAAAAAACTATCGAATGAATAGGCAGAGATTGTTTTTTCTTTTTTTAAGTTTATTGAATTAATGAAACAATAAAACAATATCACATATTCAATTAAAAAAATAAACCAATTATCAAAGATTATATGGTATAAGGGTATCTGATTATTAGATACATTCTAATCACCATTAAATAAAACAAGCCCAGTAATATAAAGACAAATGTAAAAAATGAAACAGCTTAAACACCAAATTCAAACTATGTGGGACGTTATTCCCTGTACTATGCCTGTGTGGAATTTCAAGTCCCAGGGTTAGGGTTAGGGTTAGAGTTAGGGTTAGGGCTAGGGTTAGGGTTAGGGCTAGGGCTAGGGCTAGGGCTAGGGCTGGGGTTAGTGTTAGGGCTAGGGTTAGGGTTAGGGGTAGGGGTTGGGGTAGAGGTAGGGTTAGGGTTAGGGGTATATTTAGGGCTAGGGTAAAGGGTAGGGTTAGCATTAGGGTTAGGGCTAGGTTTACGGTTAGGTTTAGGGTTAGGGGTAGAGTTAGGGTTAGGGGTAGGGATAGGGTTAGGGTTAGTGTTTGGGCTAGGGTTAGGGGTTAGGGACTAGGGTTAGGGTTAAATTTAAAAAAAAAAAAAGTTTAGAAAATATTTTTTTTTTAAAAAGTAAAAAAAAAAAGTTACCTTTTTAAAAAATGTCATAAAAAAAATCAAACTTGAGTTTGAGTAAAAATATTTAACGGAGTAAAAAGATTTTGGATTAATCACCTGACTAAATGCTTTAATTTTGACATCCCTAGTATTTTGGCAACTAAATTGGAAGCGCTCCTGCACCCCATTCATTCTCTATGGAGATCTATTTTTTAAAATTGTGGCTCTTTCTCTCAGAAGTCAATCCCCCCAGGGTACTTTTTGCTTGAAGACGCCGCCATCTACTGGACATTTTGAGTTAAAATCCTCCTCATCTTTCCAAAAGCAGCAGTTTCCTCTTTATACTCATCATTCCCTTATCCTAGTTTAATTGTCATTTTGATCCTTTTCCTCTTGGCGAAAAAGAATATCTTGCACAAATCTTGTAGGCGCAAACAACTCAAGTGCAATGTTTCATTTAGGAAGAAAAAGTGGAATGTGTACATTGAACTGTGAATCAAGGAACACAAACAAGTTTGTTAATGCATTACAATGGTGCGTCCAGAGTGACGACGTTTAATGACTAATGGAGTCAAGATTGGAGTATGTGCCAGACAGTTTTACAAGATCCGTACATTCTCAATGAAAGACAGTGCAGTTTGGGCGCAGAGGTTTTCCACCGTCACTACGATTTGCCAAGATGCTGATGCATTGTTCTCGCTGTGAGAGACGTCTCAACTAGGCGGCAACACGCCGGGCAAAGTGACAGGAAACAGGAAACAACACGGAAGCTCAGTGCAGTGCAGCGACCCACTCGGCATGGCAATCAAATCAAAAAATGAATGTGACTGATTACTTACCGTTTTTAATTTTTTTAAATATACCCTTGGTTCCATTTTCAATGTCATAGTTTTGATCTTAGCTTGACATTTACATGCAATAAATAAACAAGTGTCAACTTTGTTTTGTGTTCGATTAAAATAACTTCCTAGAAGAACAGCTCAAGTCATTCTTTGGACACCTGTGTGTGTGTGTGTGGGAGGGTGGGGGTGTAGAGAAAGAGAAAAAGACATTTCCAAGTGGAACAAATTGTTCATAAATATAATTTAGTATTTGGTTAACTTGATTGGTGTATTGAAAAAAATACTTCACCCTTTATTTGAGAAGGTGATAGTGTACAGCTCTGGAACTAAAATCTTTTTTATTTTGCCATCTTTGTAGAACAAAATGCTCAAAACGACAATGTTCATGTTTATGAAATAAAATGTTCCTTTGACTCAGACAAAAACTGTACATATGACAATGAAAATCACAGAAATAGATCATTTTGCAGTGGTCTCTTCATTCCTCCCAAAACTGTATCCAAGTCCCTTTTCATTTTTTCACTGCCAAATGAAAATGCCAAAAAAAAAAAAAAAAAAAAGATTAAAATGTCTTAGATGAACTCCAAGCCTTCGTATTTGACGTCACCGATTTTAGTCTCTGGTAGGAGAATACGCCCGTCCAGCGTGAACGCCACAATGTATGTGGCGATCTTCCCAGCGTCCTCCTCCGACTTGAGCGCCACGATGATCTGGTCGTCCGTGTTGGGCACGAACTTGAATGAGGAGAAGCCGTGGGTTAGCTTGAGTAGGCCCACCCGGCTCACCGTGACGTCGGTGAAGTCCGGCGAGCAGCTCAGCACCAGGTTGGTGCCCCGCCGCTCATCCGCCATCTCATCGTAGCGCTCTGTGCTGGCGCGGCGCGGCAGGAAGAACCAGCGCTGCAGTGTGTCGCTCCATGCCGCCGACTCGTGAATGAGGTAACCTGAGGGGGAGGAACGTAGCGGTGAGGCCGGGGCCGATTCACTCGTCAATGTCATAAGAGCGAGAGAGATGAGCTGGAGCAGTGCTACCTTGACTTATAACTATCTCGTTCCGTATCCACTCTTATCTCTATGATCAGCCCAATTCCAAATCAAGCGCTTTTCCTCATTGAAATGAAGGCAAGACATGAATCCTTTCCGGGCTCACAAAAGTACGACTGCGTTTGGAAAAAGAACACTGCTCACAACAGATGATTTTAACCAGAGATGGCTTTATGTGTCCCGTAATGTGTTTCTGACACAGATTTCAAAAAGATCTTTACTTTTATACTGGCACTATTTGCAGTTTTTGGGTTTTAAGTTTGACCTTTAAAAGCTTGAGCAAAATGCATTTTACTAGGCGCTGTAATTTATAGCTAAGACGTACAACGCAAAATAAATAAATTCCACCAGCTGCTGAACCCAACCCTGATTCAACAAAACCAAAAATGTGGCCAAACTTGAACTGCATAATTATAGGTTTTTATTAAGGGAAAATATTCTAGAGCATCATCAATATGATCAAAAACATTACAAAAATGTTAGTTGGTAATTTTTTTTTTTGGGTGAAGGTGCAATGCCAATTTTTAAATTAATCGAACTTATTTAATTATTCATTGATTCCAATGAGGGGAATCACTTTTTTTCCACCAAATAGTAAAGACAGTTATTGTATATAACTGACAGTAAAAAAACAACTTTATTTTAGTATATTTCCTTATGTTTTACTTTTACCTAAGTGCAGAAGTCCAATCAGAACCTCTACTTGAAAAAGTATTTCTACTTCTATTCAAGCAGGAAGTATAAGTACTTTTGCAACCTCTGACCTGGGGGTTGAATTCCTGCGGCCACCTTGAGCGACTTGTACATGGGGACCCAGTTCTTGTGATCCACATCGCCATGGAAGCCGACCACCTTCACCCACTCCGGGTTGTCATTGACGAACTCGCCCGATGTGGTAGTCCACTCCTTCCCCAGACCGCCTACATATAGGTGCTCATCCTTAACCGCCAACCACTCGGCTTTGAAACCTACAATTGGACGTTGCAAGAAAGACAAAACAATGAAAAGGCGATGCAGTAACATTTTTGTCCATTCTCTGACATGTTCCAGACCAAATCAGTAATCAAATTGTAGATGTACTGTCAATTTTAAATAATGTCCTGCTTTTAAATAAAGGCTTAGTAAAATGTTTAATACGACTTATCAACTGATTTAAGATTAAGCAGTCATTAAACTAATCGCTAGCTGCAGCCCAACCTGTCCAAATGCTCAGGTATTAAATAATTAATAGATTTGTTTTCAAGCTATTTCAACACTATTCATCAGCCACACAACTTAAGGGGCAGACACTTTAGAATCTGCTAACCCAAAACAACCCAATTAAACCTATCTTTATTGAACCAACAACACATCGTAACATAAAACAAAGAGAATGATATTCCAACATTGCTCCAGCACAATTCTGCAAAAATTAGACGAATGAGTCTTCATAATTCTACTCTGTTGTAACGTTAAAATGACAAAGTATTGTAAAATATTCAAATGGTCTGTCCGTAATTAATGAATTAATTTCTGTTAGTGTTTTAGGACAAAAAAAATAAAACTTCATTAATTTGAATTTTTTTTTAAATAAGTCAGCCAATTAATTATCTGAGTTTTTTTCCTGCCAAATATTGGAATCAGCCAGGGTCTCAAAATAGCCTCATTGTTTGTGTCCTATTAATAATAATAGACAATATCGCGTCAGACTGATTGGTGGAAAATGACAAAATTGACCATATTTGGACATGTACATTTCTGCCAAACAGCGACGAAACAGAGACAGCCAATCACTCGCGCGCATTGCTGGTCATCTGGTCAAGAGACAACCTTTGGCCACGTTGCCATCGCCATCGGGTAAGATGACCCAGGGCACGGCCTTGCCGCCGTCGATGTGGTACACGACGCCCGTCCTGTCGTCGACGGTGTACAGCTTCCCGTTGAACACCAGCAGCTCTGACAGCTCCATGCCACGCCCCTTCTCAGCGAGGTGACTCTGCAGCACCGTCTTCTCTGCATCCCACTCCACCGACACCCTGTCGCCGCTCGGCGACACCAGCAGGTAGCCGCGCCACAAGTAGCTGAACCACGTCAGCGTCTTCTCCACACGAGAGTTTGTGTCCAGGTCGGCGATGACAGCTATACGGTAGCGCGTGCCCTGAGGCGTGCGCTCGGCCGGGCTGAGCGGGTAAGTGCCATTGTAGCCGGCGGCGGCACGCGGCGTGTCGTCGCGTGCCGCCGTCCTCCAGCTCTCGGAGGTGTAGGCGTGGGGGTGCAGGCCGGCGCTCAAGTGCATCAAGAGCAGCAGGAACACGGCCAGCGAGACAGCTGCCAACACGATGGGCCGCCACTTGAGGCGGAAGCGAGGGTCCGTGGCGTTGGCCATGGTCGCCAGCATTGGGAGACCCCCGACCGAGATGCGCAGACCACCGTTCATGGGCTCATTTTGCTCCAGCCGAGCGTAGGCTGCCGATGCAGTCATAGGGGACGGAGGCCCGGAGTGACCTGGAGAAAAACAAAAGTCCAAGTAGGAGTCAGGTAACCGGTTTGCTTCACCAATGTTTTGGTTTGCCTAAAATGAATCCTTGAACCGAGGTTCTGCCGAAGTTGGATTGCCGATTTGGTTTTGTTCAAATGGTGAATGCCTAAAAGCTTATCAAGGATCATTGTTAAATATGTTTGTGTGGTTTTAAGTTTTGACAAAATGGACATTGTATCTGAGAGGAAGCTCTTATTTTCCACATCTTTAAGAGAAAACAAAATATTTGCTCATTTATTTATTAATTTATATTTCTGTGAATGTGGAAACACGACCAGTTAAAACACTTGCTGGGAAAAAAATCTTTTTAAAAGCTATTTGATGTCAAGCTATATGAAAAAAATCTCAAAAGTGAAAATAAAAAAAAATAAAAAAAACAGGCAGACGTCATCATTTGAATAATTTTAATGGCCCACACGTCCAAAATGAGAACAGTGGAATTATGCGGTCAAGCTTAAAGGCTTCTCTCTAATCGTGCAGACAGCGACCACGAGGACGTCACTGCGCCAATACAGGCACAGTTTGCGGTTTTGTTTGCGCGCAACCCACAAACGTTGTTTTGAAAATGTGTTGGCAGTTTCACTCAGAGTCAGAAGATGTCGCTAAGGCTCATATCGGTAAGGACAACACAGTTTGGAATTCCTTCTGGCCAATTCCAGTCGGCGTTTTACTTTGCCTAACAAAAAAAAAGAATGCGACAGCGACAACAATGGATATCATACCTGCTAAAACAAACGGACCTAGAAGACTAGATGCATTTGAAATCGACCAGGAAGGTGGCGTCAAAGGTGCTATGCACGTGTGTAGGCTCCTCTACACAAACCCACACACACAAAGCTGCCAAGCTTATTTGCTTCGCAGCATCAACAGGTTGTGCTGCGGATTGTCTCCTCCGTGGTGACAAATAAATTAGCCTTGAAGAACATCTGAACATCATCGCAGCATGTGACATCACGGACCAATCTCGAGAAAGAATGCGCGCTGGCTCCTACGCATGGCAACAATTTCTGACGTGACTGCGGCGTGTGTTCCAGACACGTCACAGACGTGACACAATGTGTCAGTTGTTGACCGTGCTGACGCGGGAGTATAAAGCGGCCTTTAGAGTACAGCAGGTATAACAGTAGTGTACACACAGAACTCGTGCAACGATCAGATGTTAATTAGAAGTTAAACAATGCTTTGACTTTGGAGGTTCACTCACAGTCAACATTGACAGTGTTGACCTATTTGAAGCGGCGTATTGCACAAACAAGCACAACAGTCATCTCATCTTCATCAGGTCTATACTACCTTCTCCACGGATAATAGTCAAGTTCAAGTCATATTCATTTATTGGCATCGGAAATGCCGTACAATTTTCTTCTAGTAGGTGTAAAAAAAATAAAATCACACCCGAGAGTTTAGAGGTAATGCATACATCAGCATGAAAGACAAGCTCATCAAGAAGTACGAGATCAACTAGCACGGGACTTCAACTTACGCATTCAAACTTTGACAAGCCCAAAATAAACACAAACCTGTCGTGACATATTTCCTCCATCAGCTTGTTACGAAAAAGTCACAGAAAATGCAAAAACAAAAAAGGGGAGAGTAACACTCACTGAACTGAAGTCAGGCACAAAAAGCGAACATCACATGGCTTGAACTTCAAACGTGTTCAAATTTACAAAATGTATTTTAACTTTCACAAGAACAGAACAACACGCTACAAAATAACCACTGGAAGCCCAAAACAAAATGCGGCATCTTAACGGAAGATGCGGCCTGGAGCAAAATGCTCATTTTTTTTTTTTTTTTTTTTACGATTTTAGAAGGACATTGAACTATTCGAACGCTCAAGTGCCAATAGAAGTGAGCCGTTTGTATTATTGGGATCATTACGATTCTTCTCCTAGAAGCTCAATTTGCCAAAATTTTGCCAATCAATGTTATTTCCTACTGACGCCACAAATCGGCACCATAGCACTATTTTCCCAACTAGACGAGGAAAAGGCCTGACAAAATTAAGCTCCTCTTCTGACGTCAACATAGTTCCTGAAGACAGTGACGAACAACTTAGTATATTTAATGAAAATCAATGAAATCGCAAAAACTATAATTTTGGGAAAAAAACGTTTAGAATAAGCCTGGCACCAAATATTTTTTTAATTTTGGGTTTGGCCTGAACGCAAAATTGTTAGAATGCTCTGAGGTTAGGCTATCCCCCAAAACATGTGAAATGGCAAATTTGCAGACGCTGAACCACAAATACAAATATTGTTAGGCCAAACCAAAAACAAGAACACTTTTCAAATCTGTTGCGGACAAATTTTACCGCTGACTTCATCTGCTTCCAAGTGTCCCTCCTCCCAAACATCACTCAAACCCCCCCAAAGAAAACCAACCACTTTGAAAGTTGCCATCATATGTGAAGGCAAACACGCTTCCAATCTCGAGTTTTCTACGTGGATCAGTATGCGGGGGGGCTGTCTGGCAGCCTCCACATGTTGCAGTAAAAGAGCCTTTGACGACATGGAATGGGGGTGGAGGGTACAGCGGCCCATTACAGCCCCCGTGAAAAGTGCCTCTGTGCAGGGCCAAAGGGGCTTACCTGGCCGTCGCCTCCGAACGGAGCGCCGCTCAGCCGGCATGGAGTTCTCCTGCGAGTGCCACGCTGTTGACCTTTTACTACTCTTAAAGGATTACAGCCCGGTCCAAAGGTGCGGGGGAGGAGGGAGTAGGAGCAAACTTTGCACTACTTGCACATCATCATTAACCTGCACGTGTGAATGGACGAACCCTCCGAGTCGTATTACAACAATGCAAAAGGAGCAGAATGACATTCAACACCGATATGTTGAAGTACACCAGTACTTTAAAACCACTTTTTAGGAACTGCCTCGTTTCAGATGTGCTCTTAGTTCGGCCTACGATGGAACTGGATTTTAATCTTCTAAGTGATGGTGGTACTTGGCCAGCCAAATGCTTGTTTGATAGAACCACTGACTTCAAGCGGGGCTGTGATCAAGCTTTTTCAGAGCTTGCTGATAACGGTTGTGATCATTTACAGCAGGGAAACATGGAAAACAGGCAGGACGGTGACTCCGGAGAACCACAGTTGGACATGCGTGGTGTACAGAGAAAGCAAAGTGGCATTGTATCCAAAACAAGATTTGATCATTGTTATCCCCCTCCCACCTTTTGGTATTTGCTCCTTTCTTTTGATACCATTGTCGCACCATTTTGCATCAACTTCCACAGAGTTTTTTTGTTTTATATTTGCTGATAAGAGGAAAGAAAGTGCAAGTGTGTTATAGCTTCTATGCGTAATATGTATGTTAATTAAAAAGTGGTTGTGTTAGTGTACACTTGCTACTCCCAGGTAGACAATGTACATTAAGTGAAAAGTGGAAGTGGCGAAAATTCAGATATACTTAACGTGCTCAGTAATGATTGAACGAATTGACCTTCCCGTTCCTTGTATTAAGGGCTCGTCTTGAGGGCAACATAGATAGAGCACAGCTGCAACGATTAGCTCATTTATTGAAGAGACAGCCATTTTGATAAGCAATTACATCGAGCCGATTGAGTTAAATTTGTCTTTCAAATGAAAATACTCTCTCGTTTCTGTAGTCCCTTCATGAGTGCAGACTGGCTCAAGATTTGTATTGAATTGAAATTTTATTACTTGTCAAAAGTCACCATGATATCCAGAAGTAAGCCAGTTTCTCAATTTAGAGGTTGTGGGTTTGATCACCGACCATGTCGAAGTATCCTTGAGCAAGATGCTGAACCCTCAGTTGCCCCTGATGGGATGTTTTACAGCTGCAGCTGTTGTAAAATGCTCTATACAAATAAAGGTGGATTGTATTATCAGTCAGTCGATGCGACAGCGGTTGTGCAGCGCTTAGATGAGGGCCTTAATAAGTGGACAGGCGAAAGACCAAGACCATATAAGTGGCGTCATTTTGCGAATACTTGAACATAATTGATCCACATTCATTGCAACTGTAAAATTCTTTTTGCGTTACTAGAATTTTCAATTTGAGAGCAGATTACTTCTTGAGAAAAGGTTAAGTGGTTCGGGCCCGGGATGAAATTCATTGGCACTAAAAGAGTTGTGAAAATGTGTAAATAGGTCACCCGGTGGTCCAAACAAACGCAAGTTTAACTTCAGTCAGCGAAAGTTGACGAGAACACAGACGCTCACGTCAAAATGAGGCATCGGGGATGTTAGCGATGCTAAAGGCAAACGAGGCTAATAAAAGTGTCGTTTGGCATTTCCGCCCAAAACTCACCACACACTCACACCGTCAGCTCTCCGTCCACCAGCGCTCGGATCTCGGGATTCATTTGTTAGCCGTATACTTTCCACCTTCTAGCCGAAGACCCTAACTCACTGCCAGTTTTTCAATTACTTCCTGGTCTAGACTGATGACGTCATATACGTTGCCAGGACAGTAACCGGATAAGCTGCCTTCAGTTGCACTCGGAAATTGCACATTACCGTTGGCGTTTCATAAAAAAACAATCCGCGGTGTATCAAAAAAACGAAAAAAATGACTCAAACGCGGAAAAAAACTACATAGATTTTTCATGATTTCCATTTGAAAAGTGAAACAAACTATGCACAGATTTGAACAGTTTGGTGAAATGAAAAATCTATCAAATGTATTTTTCTGGTGTATTTGAAAAACAAATAAGATGAGTCACTTCTCCGTTTTTTGATTGCCAACTGAGAATGGAAATAGAAAATAACCCAGACGTGGCCAGGTTTGCCATTTCAGTTTCTAATTGAACCTAAATTTACGTTTGAAAAGCTGGTTGGGGGGTGCAGGATTGTTTTACTGGTAGATTTAAAAACAGCCAATCTTTTCAATGTTCTATTGCCAACTGAAAATACGACAATCCTTCAATTCATTATTTACCAAAGAGTGACCGTATCATTAAGCACCTTGCAGATCTGCAGTCCTCCGCCGCACATTGAGACAATCACGTGTTAAATATTTGCCCAAGGAGCAGACGCCTGCACAGAATCCTGTTGGATGAGCACGTGAATGAATAAGAACCCAATATGTTAGGAATAAACTTGTTTTTTAATTTCATTTGGCACTGTGGAAGGCACTCGAGTTTGTTCTCTCCAGTGCAAAATAAAGAGGCAAAACCGGCGTAAAGAAGCAAAAAAGATAGTCATGTGATAAGTGACATGTCAATCATGTGATTGTCCTGTGCCTGACAAGATGAACTGCTGTCATTAAATGGTGGCTGACGTGCAGTAAAAAAAAATGGAGTACACAAACCCAAATAACGCATATAAATTGCTACCTTAAAGCTGTGTTTACCAACCCTAATGCGCCAGGGCAATCATCTACTTTCACTTAATTGGTATGAAAATAATTATCAATTTAAAATAATGTTTATCCATCTACGCTAGGAACATATGCTAACAGGCGGAAACAGTAACTGCTCTCCCAGAATGCAAAAAGTGCAATTTGGTATCAACCTGTTGCCATACATGCCACAGAATACAGAAGCTGCAAAAACCACAAGGTTAGTAATTTCAGAAAGATGCCAAACGAGAGCAGCAAAGAACTACAATACTACAATACTTTGTATAAATAAAGGTCCCAAACTCGCCTCAATATAGTTCCTTGGCTCAAAGAAGCCACAAGGTATCACCAAAGTTGCACTGACTGCTTTGTCTTGAGCACAAAAAAAGATTTTCCGTTTTTCACAAATCGATGCTTTTGGTCTGTTGCCCATAGGTTTTGTTATTTCTATGCAATTTAGAGCTTGAGGACAAATCTATTAACTCCCTTGAATGCCTCAACTATCTGGGTAGTTACTCGGCAGTAGTAGTGCGACATTATGTTTACCTCAAGATTGAAAGTGTTGTGTGAGTGTTTTTCTGTGCATATGTTGCCAAAAAAAAAAAATCAATCAAACCAAAAAAAGTCCAAGTGTTTTTCAGACCAGAAAATGTGAAAATAATGAGGCGTGAGTATGCCCTTTTTGTTAAAAACAAAAATAGTGCAGACAGAAGAGGACAGCTATGAAAGTTCATTGCATATAGACTCATTCTCACCTATGACACTCAAGTCCACGGCACTAAAACCGAACGAAAAAAAAGTTTGGGAAGATGTAACCAGTTGTTATAAATTAGCCAATTAGATGGCGTGTTGACATTAGTGCGCATTGGGATATGTATATACGATGCAATGTGCCTGCGTGCAATTAAAGTTTGGAAACTTTAAAGCCAAAAAAAAAATACAACAAAAAAAAAAAAACAACAAAAAAACTCCACACTCTAAACCAAAGATTTTACATTAAAATAATATTAAAATATCATATCTAGAATGAATCATGTACAGTGCACATATAAGCCATTATTTAGTGATTTAAAAAAAAAGTACAGTAGTTTTTTTTTTATGGGGACATCCTTGTGTGTGATATTTCCATACCTTTGTTATGAAACTGGGCACTGAGGGTGACACATTGTACTTCAAGTGGTTTTGATACAAAGACAAGAAAGCAGTGGGGTCCTCCTTTTCCCTCCCAGAGTAGTGACTAATTAAAAAACATAATTCAACACAAGAAAGTGTGCATGGCCTACCAAGAGAAAAGAGGAGGAAGCAATGTGACAATTTGGCAAATATGAATGCCCTCCACCACTTCTGTTGGACTTTGGGATTGTCAGTCTTTCAGTAAGTTGGTGGTTGGTACTCTCCAGGAGTCTCCTGGTTTGGGGAAAACGGTGACTGCTGGTAGCTGGTGGGGCCGCTGCTGTCGGTGGCGTAGGGAGCCGGAGGGTACGAGGGGTCCACGGCGGGATCCGTGTACTGATGGTTCAAGTCGCTCAGGCCTTGGCGATAGCGCTCGTAGGCAAAGTAGGATAGCAGAGCCTGAAGACACAAAGTAAAGTGGTCACGCTTGTATTAAAATGGCAGCCCAAGCGCTCTTATTTTGGAGGCTGGCCAATGAGAGACTCACCCAGGTCAGGATGGAAAAGAAAGAGAACGCCACCACGGCGCGAGCGGCGTCAGCTGGCACAGCAGAGCTGGTGGTCCAAGACCACTGGTTGGCCAGGACGCAGAAGCAGATGAACCATAGGAACGTCCAAACCGCTGCAATGTCGCAATAGTCCAAATCCATTAAAAACAAAACAAAAAAAAAGTAGAACTGGAACTGGAACTTAGGCCATCTTAGCTGCCAAATCAATGGCCGAGGAGTTCAGTGTGGCAGTGGTTTATCAGTTAGAACTACTGGTATGCAACAGTGCAGAATTGCAGGAAACTCAACATTTTCTTCTTTGATTGATTTCACTCTTGATATGTTGTCATGTACAACAGAGAGCACAGTGTTTTCACATTCTCCAAAAACTGTTCAATTTAAAACGAACTCTCACCTGAGAAGGCCAAGTCCCCAATGATGATGTACTTCCTCTCTTTGGCATTACTGATCTGCGGAAAGTAAGCGTCCAGCACCAGGAAGGCCATGCACGCCAGGAAGGCCAGCACGCCAATTCCCACCCCGTAGCTGCACGCGCTGTCCCTCTGGTTGAACATGCATGTGGGCTCCCGCTCAGAAGAGTTATTGACGTAGCCCTCCGCCGTAATGGTGGCGAACACCACGATGGCAAAAAGCTAACAGAGAAAGCAAATCTTAATATAAAAATACTGAATACTGAGGGTCCTCAGGAAATTTAATCTGGACAAGAAGCTGCTGCTGGCCTCCTACCACTCATCCATCGAGAGCCTGCTGACCTACTGTGTCTCCACCTGGTACAGCAGCTGCACTGAGGCAGACAGAGTGAAGCTTCAGAGGACAGTCAAAACGGCACTGAGGATAATTGGCTGTCCTCTACCCTCCCTATCGGACATCTACACCACCTGGTGCCTCAGCAGAGCTCTCAATATCATTAGAGACAATACTCACCCAAGCTCACACCTGTTCGACCCATTGCCCTCTGGCAGGCGCTACAGGTGCATCAAAACAAAGACTAACAGACTGAAAAACAGTTTCTTCCCGAGAGCCATCCCCATGCTGAACTCTCACACACAACTACCCTTACCTTGGAGAACAGCAACATAATGTTTTTTTATTTATCCAATTCTGTATTTATTTTCTATTTAATTGTTTAATCTTTAATTAATCTATCTATCTAATATATATATATATTTTTTTTTTTTTTTTTTTTTAAATTGCTGTATTGGGCTGGAGCACTCTCATCTCGTTGCACACGTGACAAGGGGCATTCTGATTCCGATTGTAATAATAGGACAAAATATGTAATTTCATACAATATTACTATGATTTAAATCATAACTGTACAAGAAACAAGTGCCTAATTACAAGAAAAAGGTTAGCACCTCAAGAGTGGAAAAAATATTCTATTTTTAGGAACAGTTTTGATGTTATAAGAAAAAGAGTTGTAAGAATAAAGTCAGAATGTTAAGGGAAAAAGTTTTAATGCGTTACGAGGTAGCAATTTTAAATAAAATTCATGTTACAAGAAGAAAATTATGATGCTTAGAGAATTCTTTTTTTACAATAATAAAGTTGAAATATTACCAGAAAAACGACATACTAAGGAGTTAGAATTATATTTATTGTCATTGTACTCAGTGTGGAACGAGATTAGAGAGCGCCTCACTCCAGTGCAATACAACAATAATTTATATTCACACATACACCTACACCCCTTCACACCCACACACACCCCCACACGCGCGCACCCCCGCAAACACACGCCCACGCACACCCACGCACACGCACACGCAATGTACAACGTGTATGCTAGAAAACAAATCAGGTAACTACTACACACATGAATGTATTAAAATACAATACTGTTGCTCTGATGACCAGATAAAAAAAAATTAACACTCATTTGCATAAAGAAGTATCACTTTCGGATTTGGGTTAAAATAGCATTGAAAAGCATGACAGATGCTGCCTGCAACCAAAACCAAATAAAATTCTTGACGTGGCACAGCACAAGACATGCTAACCAATGGCAGCTTTAGCAACACTCTTGTCATTGTTTTAAACGTACATTTAGCCTTAATTTATTTTAATTAATGATCATGTGTGTTTAACAGCGAGCCATGCTAACTAAAGCTAACATTAAAACCAACTAAACACTAAACGAACGAACGCTTTGGAAAGTTTCCTCACTCACCCAACTCAGACATCGCAGAATCGTTTGAGGCGTTTTCACAAAAGCCTCCAAGTCGAACGCGCCACCGGCCAGCGGGGCTCCATAAGCGTTGCTTTGCATTTCTTTTCTCCCTTTTTGAAATTACTAGCAATTTTGACAAAAAACAAGTGGCAAAACTAAGCCGGAAAAGCTTTCTGTCTGAGACGTTTAAACTGCTTCCTGAAAACTTTGGAAGCCCGCCCCTTGCTTTGAGACGTTCAACGATCGTCGGAAACACGAGGCTTTAAAGTGGATAAATGAACGGACAGACAGAGACAGACATTCGGACAGGCGGATCGATAGCTTGATAGATAGGGTCTTCTCCCTTTGTTAATAAAGTGTCTTTCTAAAATAATAATAATATTGATAATAATAATAATATTGATAATAATAATAATAATAATAATAATAATAATAATAAAAGCACAGCTGACGCTCACTTCAAGTCAGCGTGTCTAATATTGATTTATTTTTAACTTTTGTTTATTAGATACCTCAAATTTGTAGCAATTTGGCCTCACAGAAGAGAAAAAAACAAAACTAAAGAAAAACGTTGGAAAAAAGTCGCAGTGGCTTACTAGTGACGTCATCATATTGTCCAATCACAGCGCAAAGCGCCAAGTTCTTCTCAGGCGTCAACAACATGGCGGAAAGAGACACTGTAGTTACGTTTAAGAAGGTAAACGCTCTCTTGTCTTTTTTTGCTTTACGTGTTACGTGTTTATTTATTATTATTTTTTTAACTTGTTAATAGTATGTGAGACTATGAACTACGATCATCTCGGCATACTGTGAGAGTAAAAAACGCGTTTTTCTTTACTGTTATTCGACACCACTGTTATTATAGAACATTTTAACGCTAAGAAATGTTGTCAAAAGAGACGTAGGTGTATTCGTACCTTCGCCGAGTAACGTAGAAATAGACAGAAATAATAGATTTAATTGGTTTCTCATCTTATGTGTTAGTTGTAGCTGCAGATCACCGAATGAGCGCTAAATGATCATAGCTTCAGACAGAGTCCGGTAGCTAAGGGCGTTTTAGACCACACGAGGGCGCCATAACTACCTACATGTCCAGTTGACATTTATCTCACATACTGTGATCTAAAAGATAATCCAAAACTTTGTTTACGTACGGGCTGCATATTGCCCCACTTAAAAAATGAAAATATGGCTTCTTCACCCACAGGAGACAGTGGGCAAACTTTTGTCCAGCTTCTTCAAGGAGGACAAAAGCAGATGTAAGTTACAAGGGATGGGCAATTATCCAGTTTGTGATTAATTAGTTTATTTATCAGGACGGTTTTTCAAAATAGAGTTTTAGCATGATGGGCCAGGTACTCCGGTTTCCTTAATGGGACACTCTAAATTGGCCCTGGGTGTGAGTGTGATGTCTGATCACGAGTGGTTGTCCGTCTTTGTGTGACCTGCGATTGGCTGGCAACCAGTTCAGGGTATATGTCTGTATACGTAAAGATGCATGTGCATGTATATATGTCTATGTATATGTAGGGATGGGACAATAATTCAGTATCACTATGTATCGCGATAGTCACATGATCAATGTCAATAGAAAATGACTTTAATGAAATGTTGGATAGAAAAAAAATAAGAATGCATACCACGACTGCAGCATTGAGCGTGTTGTAGGCAGCGCGCTGCAGCCTCCAAACATGAAGAGTGATTGAAACCAACGAAGAAGAAACCGCTAATATACGTGTGTGTGTGCGTGTGCGTGTGTGTGTGTGTGTATATATATATATATATATATATATATATATATATATATATATATATATATATATATATATATATATATACGCACAAACACACACACTTGTGTGTGCGTGAGTGTGTGCGAGTGTATTGGTAAGTGTTGTGATTCCTCAGCTCACCTTTTCCCTTTAATCTCTTGTGTGGCAGTAAGCATAGGGGCCACTCTACTCATGACAGAGATGCTGAAAATATTTGTCCAAGGTAAAGGTTCCCATTATTCTGCTATAACTATTTAAGATTTGAAGATGATGTTGATATATTCGTCTTATTGCGGTTGTCAGAGGCAGCCGTGCGCTCTCAGAAACAAGCTGAATGCGAGGACTGCGACCGAGTGGACATCGAGCACTTTGAAAAGATCCTGCCTCAGCTGGTGTGTATCGATAAACATTTCACACTCATTGGCCATACCATTGGGTGCACTTTCATATTCTTATCCAGACATATTTAAAAAAACAAAACAAAAAAAATGTTACAAGAGTAAACTTGTAGTCTTACAAAAATGTAAAAAATAAACTAGGAATCTTATGACAATAATGTTGGAATATGACAAAGAAAAAGTATTATTATTATTATTATTTTTTTTAGATTCGTAGTTAGACACATAGCAACGCACTAACAACGAAAATGCTTATGTTCGCCAATTGCCGGTATTCTTGGGGAATGACGTCATTTACCGAACAACGAGTCGCCAGTCGCCATTGTACTGCATTGTTGATTTTCGGTGAGCGACTTACCTGAAATTGTTGTTGCGTTATTCGGCAAAATGCCTCGATACTGTGTGCCGTGCCAACGCATTGTTTGAATTCTGGCAAGCATTTGTTTGAGTGGCCAAAGCAATTATTATTTGTATCACGTGTAATTACTTTACTTGTGACAAAAAAACATTTAAATCGCCATTCTTTTCAAATGTGATTTCTCAATTAATCGATAGGATATCCAGTGGATATCTCGATTCTAAAAATGTCTTACAGTTGAAGGCCGACATAAATTAAGTAGTATTTGAACACTCTGCCTTTGTCTTTCTTTTTTTTTTAGCTGCTGGACTTCTAGCTGCCAGAAGATGGTGCCAGACTGTTTTACGACTGGTACTTGTTTCTTTTTTTTTTTTTTTCCTTTCCATTTCTGTCAGTTCCAACACCTCTTCCAAAAGGGCCATTAAACATCTCGTCCCTGCCTTGTTTTTGTTTTGAGCCGTGTGCGTGTTGCGGGGGGGGGGGAAACAAGGCACAGCGCCCCACCACCTGTGCAACAACAGGTGCTCCCAGCATGCTCGGCGGGCACACCGCATCAAAGCCTCCCGCAGCAGTTGGAAGCAATTAGAGTAATAAGGAGAGCAGCCAGTCTCTTAGATGATGACAAGTGCCAGGAACAAGAGAGAAAAAAAAAGGAAGAGAAGTACCCCCCCTGGCCTCTTTGAAGTTCCCGTTTGCTTTCCTGTGATGTTTAGTTAGAGGTGGAGGGAAGGCCAAAGGGGAGCTCTGGCACTGGGGGGGAAAGTTGAACGTGTGTGCGTGTTGGCCAAACACGGCCCGAGAGACCACACGCATAGACATTCTGTTTGAAGGGAAACATAACAAAACACAGCGGAATACGCTCCAAAGAGGTGCAGGATGTCATTGTGAAGGTAAATAAACCCGAAACAAAAAAAGAGTGAGAGAGGCGCTGCTCCAAGTGGAAGTTGTTAATGGTTTTTCCTTCATTGTGAGTCAGTGCAACACCTCACGCTATTTATTTGTGTGACTCACAATCTGGAAGGCCATCTGGAAGCGAGTGGGGTGGGTGGGGGGTTGTGGGGTGGACTAAAACATGGAATTCCACATACCGCCTTATTTCTGTATTCACGTTCTCCCCACACACATGGCCAAATTTTCCTTCAATAATTTGTCGGGTTAATAATGGCTGACGCTCTCAGTGAGGCGGCGAGGCTCGCGATGCTCCAAAGTGGGCCGGCCCGCTCGTTCTAGTGACGAGTGGCCACTTTTACAAACGTGCTGCTGCTTCGTTACTGTAGCCAGTGATTCCCAATCACTGTGCCACTGCACGTTCGTGTGCGATGGTGTTCATCTATCGATGCGTGTCGTACAACATTTCAATGCACCTCCAATAAATGGCAGAAGGTGCCGTTAAGAAAACACGTCAAGTAAAATGATATATTTGCATCCATCCATCACCTGTATGTCTTCTCACTAGAGTCGCGGGGGGGTGCTGGAGCCTATCCCAGCTGTCTTCAGGCAGTAGGCGGGGGACACCCTGAACTGGTTGCCAGCCAATTGCAGGGCACACAGAGACGAACAACCATCCGCGTTCACACTCATACCTAGGGGCAATTTAGAGTGTTCAATCGACCTGCCACGCATGTTTTTGGGATGTGGGAGGAAACCAGAGTACCCGGAGGAAACCCACGCAGGCACGGGGAGAAGATGCAAACTCCAAACAGGAAGGCCGGAGCCGGGATCGAACCCGCGACCGCTGCTGTCATTGTGAGGCCATCGTGCTAACCAGTTGGGCCACCGTGCCAATTGGCTCCAACTCACGCATAACTCCGATATAGAGAATGGATGGATGTGTGATTGAAAGGGATGCCAGCCATGCCAGCAGATATTCCAATCAACAACTCATTGCGCCGGTGCTTTACATGTCTCGGTGAGAACAAATGACATGTGAAGGCGGGAACCTCTTCTTAAACATGCGAAAGCAGTTAGGACAAGCGAGCGAGGGAGAGTGAGTGAGTGAGGCGTGGCGCCCAGTCATGACGTCAAGGTTCTCTTGATGGCGACATTAAAGGCGAGGTAGTGTCCACAGACAGACGCTTTCTTGGAGAGAGCATGAGTTGATGAGAGTTGATTGCTGGCGGCTCTCTTTGGACCACACTGCTTCTGCACGGACACCGTACTTACTAACATTTAACCAACACACCATAAAGATTTGATCCTTTGCTCGCCGCTTGTGCAGCTCCATGCTTGATATGAAATAGAAGGACCACATTATATTATGGAAAATGGCTCGTATGCCAATCATAGGATATCTGGGGTGGCTGATGAACATTCCAGGTGATAACACACATTCTGGGCATATAAACTCTGCTACCATAAAAAAAGGGGGGGGAACTCATATAATAAAAAAAGAATAATTTTAAATCTATCTGTACGGCTCGGTACCTAATAGTCTGGCCACAGACTGGTGGTTGTTGAACAATGTCCACGTGTTTGGCTCGCTCGTCCTAAATGATCATTTGTGGTGATATAATGATGTAATTATGACCTCGAGTTCAGCATGCTGACTTTTTTGATCATGTGTGATACAGTTGGGATAGAATACCTGTATTATTTTTTCTTTTGTGTGATCGTGAATCTGAATGGCTGTTAGTTCAGGTGTGCCCTGCAGCTGGCTGGCAACCCCGCCTGCTGGGAGAGCTGGGATCGGCACCAGCACACCCGTGACCCTTCTTAGGAGAAGCGGTTCAGAAAATGGCTGGATGGATGATTTTTAATTCATTATTATTTATTTTTGTATGCGGGAGTCCACTGTTGTCGATGCGCTGTTTTTGAGCAGGTTCTAAATTGCCACAAGATGGCGCCAAAGTGGGGTCAAAGTGAAAAGTAGCGCTTTTGCGTCACCCTGAACTGGTTGCCAGGCAATCGCAGGGCACACAAAGACGAACAACCACTTGCGCTCTCGCCGAGGCCCAATTTAGAGTGTCCCATGAACCAACCATGCATGTTTTTGCAATGTGGGAGGCAAACGGAAAACCCAGAGAAAAGCCACGCAGACATGGGGAGAACATGCAAACTCCACACAAGAAGGCGGACGTGCTAACCAATCAACCACATGCTGCTCTGATCCCCAAACAGTTACATATTTCAAACTCACCTTATAACATTTCCATTAAAAGGTATACAGTATATGTCTTACTGATCCTGATTTTGAAAATTGCACCACAAGTGCACATGTACGCACACATGCAGCAAAGTTTCTCCCTTACTTCCACTAACAACCTAAAGTTAGCTCCTCAGACATCAAACCATCCTCTTCTTTTCTTTCGGGGGTGATTACCCCACCCAGCACAGAAATAGTCTTAACTGATGCCAGGAAAAGTCAAGTCCTTAAATCTGGAGGGATCCAGTTTAAAGATGAGCACATTTATTAAACATGCGTGCTCACCTTTTAACTGCGGTGGAGCTCTCCAGATTTCAAGAGCTTTGGTTCTGTCGAGATGTAAAATTTGACACCGATTACTACTTTACTTTTAGTTAGGGCTTTCACGCGTCTTAGGGCATTATAGAAAGTGCAAAATATGCAAATCTGTGAGTTTTTTTTTCCAACTAATAAAAATGCAAACGATATCAGAACTAGTCTACTGCAAATAGGTGGGGGGTTTACTGTGTCAAAATAATCATCAGAAAGAATAATCAACACGTGTCCCACGCAACCATCACTTCAACCAGTGTTTCCGTTTACATGGACACGTATTCAGATTCAAAACCGATTGAAATAACAATGCTTCACTCCCCATTCCGAATACTCGGACCCGATCAAACCCATTCCGATGTGTGTGCGTGCGTTTGTGTGTACGTGCGTGCATTAGCACTGGAGAGCCAAGAGCCCCCCCCCCCCCCCCCCTCGCGGGCATGCCGCTGTTTAATGGGGCGCATTCCACAATTGTCGCCTGGGAGATCGCGTGTGTGGAGAGAATGCACATCCAGCGGCTGTGACACTCAGGGGGACGCCACCCAGAGGTACCCGGGGCCCCTCCAAGGGGTCCTGAGCTAGCTGATCAGCTTCTCATCACCGCTAACTGCTTGTGGCGCTTGGCTGTTAGTCGGATGCTGGAGATGGTGTGCCGCTGAGCCGGCTTTGCTCGCCGCAGGGGGCGGAAAAGGATTCTTCCGGAACCGGCGAGGCAGATGATTGGGTCAGGGACCTCGACATGCCGCTAGAATAGGGGACAGTGACGCGAGAGGCTTGTACAATTAGGCCTCGGAGTAGAGTTATTTCTGGAGCCATAGTCGTTTCCCACCCACCCCTCGGAGTGGTGGCACAATAACACAGTAATCTCCTTACATAACCACGCAAACTCCAAAAAATAAGACTGCTAAAAATATCAGGCGTGTGTGTCTAGGTGGCTTAAAATTTGGGGCCAAATGCACCAGAGGGGTCAGTGGTGTGCTCTATTTTTAGGCCTCATGTCACAAGCGGCAGTCTCAATAAAACAAGGAACCTCGCAAGATGGAGGAGGAGCCGTGCACCTGAACGCCACGATGAGGTTTGGAAAGGGGTCAGTCACGACCATTAGCCGGTAAATGCGTGAAGCCGTCACAGACAACAACTTTATGCATACCAATATTTGGAACTAATGGAAGCAATAATCCAAGTAAACATAGGTCCGATTAACGTATGTCTAAAAGATTGTCCAGAGCGATTTTCATGCGACCCTTTCCTGGCTTAGAGTGCAAGGGATGATCGGCACCTGAATACGCCGCTTAATTCATTCAACCCAAATCTCTGCTGATAACGTTCAGAAACATTTGAAATTGTGAATATTGAACAGAATTTTTAGTTCCCAGCCTTTTCCAAAACGCTTGGGAGTTAAAATCACTCTTGACCAACCTTACACCAAGCAGGTGTCGCTCATGATAATATTATAAGACTCCCAACAACTTTGCCTTTTCTGTCTTTCAGCCGATTGTCGCGGTGTGTGAATGCCGCTTTAGTGACGTTCATGTAAATGCTGTGCTTGAAAATCACACACCCGTCCGTGTTCACCGGATCTAGACGGTGCCTCACTAGGTGCTGTTGTTTTGGTGAGCGACAGAACTGAAATGGTCCCAGCACTTAACGCACGTCCGCGTGAAAAAACGCATCCGCATCAAAGAACTGAATCAATTACACGACAGCCGAAGTAACTAAGAAACCAACCTACTTATTTACCAGCCAACCGAACAACCAACCATCTGGTTAATAGTTAATAACTGACCATCCAAAACATCCAATTGACTAACTTGCTTAATGTAACTCATTAAATACGACCAACCAGTTGATCAACAAAGCAACGGACGGACCGCCCAACCAACTGAACAACCAACCGGCTGTGCCATCCCTTGTGCGAGCGCTTAAACATACTTTCTTCATGAAGATCATTCCAAACAAGTCCACTACAATATACAGATGATTATTTTTTAGAATCCAAAGTTACCAATTGAGTTTATTGACGACAATGGCTGGTCGGAGTGTTACGTCTTGCTTCATCTTGGAGTTAGAAGGGCAAAGAAATGAGTGTTCCTTCTTCACAACATGTTGACTGTCTGTCCTCACAATGGTCAAGAAGGGCGGCCGGTGGTGGCAGGGGGTCGTCACCGGAACTCTAAATTTGTCAACAGGACAGTTTTCCTACAGGAGAGTTCAGGATGGAAGGGTGCAGAGGTCAGGATGCAGTGTTGGTCCTTGTCTTTGAACTGCTCCGTCTGCTGCGTTACGACTTTTTGCCCGCACGTTTTGGTTGAAGTCCAAATTTGACTGCTTTGGTTGAGTCATGTTGAATTGAGCTGGGTCTTTAGCGACGACGCAGCTCAGGCCAGCTCGTCATACTTCCTTTGCTCATTGAAAATGCTCACACGCAGACTAACAGGTCAACTTGATTAACAATTTGATTTTGTATTTTTTCTTCTTCTCTTCTCATCTTCTTCATCCTGTTTTGGAGTCGAATGTCCGTTCTTCTGCTCCATCCCGCGTGTTTATAATGTGCGCACGTTAATCACGAGCATGTACGCGCATGTATTTATTTGCTGGTGTGCAGTCAGGACTGGAAGCCGCACGCTCTGCACATGCTGAAATGGCTCGGGCTGTGGAAGCAAGACAACACGTTGCACACGTGGATGAGAAGCGGCGTCAAGAGCGTGCAAACGGGAATGAGGTGTGGAGGCACGCCACGGCAACGGTGGGTTTCCGCAGACGCGACAGCTCGTCTCAACACAGCTGCTTTCAGGCTGGGGATAACCGAGATATTTTGAAGTGCCAGACCACGCTTGGCCTGCCACTGAGGCCACTTCATGAGTTTTACAACACACTAAATGCAACTCAACTACTATTTTTTTTATTTTTATTCTTTGGTGATTTTTATTTTTTTTTTTACCATGCAAAGACAATGTATGAAGTAAACTTGACCAACCGTATTTTGAGTAATAAATCTATTCTAAGAACACTCACATTATTTATTTATTTTTAAAAAAATTTTTTTAGATTCCTTGAGCCATAGCTATGCCCTAACAACAAAAATTGTTTGGCAATCACCAGTATTCTTCGGGAATGACGTCATTTCCAGAACGACGAGTTGCCAGTCGGCATTGTACTCCATTGTTGAATGTCCGATGAGCTGCTTAACTGACATCGTTTTTGCATTATTTGGCAAAATGCCTCGACGCGGTGTGCCGTGCCGACGCATTGTTCGCATTCTGGGAAGCATCTGTTTGAGCGGCCAAAACCAAAAAATGGGGCACGTTAATGGACTAATTTCATTCTGGCAACGAGAGGGAATTTCCAGGCAGTGTCGACAAGTGCTCTTTGCCACAAGCACTTCGAAAATGTCTTTTTTCTTAAGCGTTTTGCTTATGATAAAGTGTTCACAAAAAGGTACGAGTGATTGCAATCCATTTAAAAAACAGGTGGTGTGTTGCATGTATGTTTGACATTTTGCTTTGTGAGTCAATTTCAGACTGGCTTAATACACTTTCTGAGTTGAGCTCTGCCATAGTCTTTGTATGACGTTACACTTCCGGGTTTGGCAGAATCTCACTTTGGCAAAATTATCCCAGCTGTCTTCAGGCAGTAGGCAGGGTACACCCTGAACTGGTTGCCAGCCAATTGCAGGGAACACAGAGCCGAACAACCACCCACGCTCACACTCATACTCATACCTAGGGGCAATTTAGAGTGTCCAATCAACCTGCCATGCATGTTTTTGGAATGTGGGAGGAAACCTGAGTACCCGGAGAAAAGCCACGCAGGCAAGGGGAGAACATGCATACTCAACACAGGAAGGCCGGAGCCGGAATCAAATCCACAACCTCCGTATTGTGAGGCCATCGTGCTAACCAGCTGGGCCACCGTGCCGTCCTTTGTCAAATATACCAAATGAATAATATTTTTTCATCCTTCATAAATATGTATAATTTCTTTACTAGTGACACAACACAATTTAAATTGGCATTTCCTGAACTTAATTGACACTTCAAGGTATTCAAGTCCCACAACAGTATTTGCTGTCATGCACAATGGTTCGAACTACACCAAAAATGAACCGTGACCTCCAAATCATAGCACTTTTTTTCAGGGGTCTTCCCACTGTAATCAGAACAGGGAGTAGCCACAAATCGGCATCAGCGGCACAATGACGCACCGAACAAACCAGAAAAAAGAAGTCATGACAGCTGTGAGCCTCCGAGTGGGCTTGATGCTTCACACAGAGTTGTCCACCTCCAAAGCCTGTCGCACTTACTTTGATACTTCATTCAGCCCTTCCTTCCAAATTGTCTAACCCCCCGCTGTCGTCACAACCCATTAAATCCAGCTGATGGAAGCTCTTTTGTCCGCGGCACCCGGGCAACAACATCAAAGAAAAAAGCAAGGAAAAAAATAGCAGAAAAGGCAGAGAGAAAAGGACGAGAGATGCTCGACTGCTGCTGATGTGAACAGCCGGACATCCATCATCATTTAGGCAAGGGGTCGTCAATCCTGTTCCTCGAGGTCCGATGTCCTGTCTGCCTGTCCAGATGATTTGCAAGGTCTGCAGAAGCTGGATGATCCTGATCATTTCAGGTGTGTTGCAGCAGGGAGAGATGGAAAACTGAACAGGATTGAAGACCTCCGATTTAGTCATAGGTGACCCAAGTGCATGCATCTGTACTTTTATTTAAGTAAAGAAGCATGCTTGTGTTAAGAAAGACACAGTACTCATTTAATGATGTAAAAGTATCAAACAAAGTACAGTGTGTATAGAGAAAAGGAATATTTTAAATATGAATACTGGCATGATCCGTTTTGTTGAGTTAAGTTTTTGACTTTAGTTTCAGAATTAGAAATCTCTTTATTGTCATTGTACTCAAGTGTGCAACGAGATTAGTTTTGCTTTGTGTTCATGTGTCTTCTGTCTCATCATGCTTATTGTGCCCACCTGTGTTCGTTTACCCGCTCCCGAGTGTTGACCAATCAGCTCCCTCCTACCCTTCATGTCTTGTTCAGGTGCTCCTGGTTGTCTCGTTAATTAGTTGGTATTTAGTCCCTGTTTGCTTTCGGTTCATTGTCCACGTCCGTTGTCCTGCTGCATGGCTCCTGTTGTGTGTTCTAGTGCCTTTTGTCGCATGCTACGTCCAAGTCCCTTTTCTAGGATCTGTTTTGATATTTGCTTTCTACTTTGGCCTTTTTGTATATCCGAGTTCCTTGTTTAAAATTCACATTTGTGTTTAAGCACCTGATAGTTATGTCCAATTGGTTTTGGATTGTGAGGGTCTCCCCTGCAAAACTTCCTGACAAACTCTGATTTAGTGAATACACAAAAAGGTGGTGCTTTGTCTCACGACAAACTATGTCGCCACATTGGACTTTGTATGTGGTTCTCTTTGTGGCTCATCATGAAAGGCCATTTTGGGGACAGTGAGCGCATTTCTCACTCCCCCATCGGGGAGCTTGATGGATTGCGGACATGCTTTTTTAGACTCTTTGATCTCGCTGAATGCCCTTGAAGCACCGATATGCTAACAAGCGAGATCAATCCTCCACCTACTGGAGTCTTTGATCTCGACACCCCCGAGCACACTCCCTCCCGAACCCTCGTTGAGATTCTGCCTTCGCCACCGCCAAGTAGCTAATGTACAATTAACATTAATCTCTGTTGTAATGTTCGGGGTAACTTTGGAAGCTAACTTGTGTTGTTGCACAATGAAACCACAGAAACGACGACATCCTTGAGTCTGTTTACTCCATAAACAAACTCTCAAACTCCAAAACGTCTTGGGTGAAAGGCGCGGGTAGCCAATTTCCTAAAAATCTCCCCTTGAAATAATAAACTTGACTTCATCTCCATTCTTTGCCAGGAGCACATCTAACAAATGGATTTTGGATGGAGATGAGACTCTGAGAACAAGGGTGAGACTGCTGACGAAGTATGATGAGAAAGAGGGGAAAGGGACATAGTGAGTGTAATGGGAACATCACAAAGATTTAAAAAAAACAAAAACTTGTAAAAGCCTAAATCTGGATGCCGTTTTCTATTTGGTATCAACAGCCCAACAACTATATTGCGAATATTGTAGAGATGACACGGGCCAGCAGGACGCTTCTGAAGGTTTTAGGCAGATTACAATGAGATGCTATGACACAGATGCTGAGATTTTATTGTATGAAAAATCCAACATCTACGTCGTATTTTTACTGGAAGCAAGAGAAGACTGTTGGGAAGCGGCATGGAGTAGGACTGGTGAGCACGTCCTCCTCACAGTGCAGAAGAGATCGGGGTTCAAATCCGGGCTCCCGGGCTGTGTGGAGTTTGCATGTTCTCCTCGTGCCTGTGTGGCTTTTCTCCGGGTGCTTCGGTTTCCTCCCACATTCCAAAGACATGCTTGGTTGATTGAACCCTCCAAATTGTTCGAAGGTGTGGTTGTGAGTGTGAATGGTTGTTTTTGTGTGCCCAGTGATTGGCAAGCGACCATTTCTGGGTGCCCCCTGCCTACTGCCAGAAAACTGTGACCCTCGTGAGGAGAAGCGTGTCGGCTGTCCAAACAAATCAAGTGCTTTGAACTCATCTGTGTGTTTGGAGCTGTTCAGACTGAGATGAGATGCATCCTGTCCACATGCGATATGAAAGTATCCCCCAAATGTGGTTTCGATGCACCTTGCAAAAATTCTATTTCATGTGCTTTGTTCAGACTACAAAAGAGCCGTCCAGTTTCAATCTGGTTGGGCTAAAATTGGATTTTGGCTGGCAGTCTGAGCAAGGCCAAAGAAGCTGACAAAGACCCGGAGCCACATCTGCAATAGGTCTTTCCTTCACCTCCGACTATGACGCCGTTTTCGCAGTGTCCTGCAGCTATCAAGGGCCACATCAAGGCATGTCAAATGTGCCCCCCCCTCCCCAGTGAGGGGCTCTCATCAGATAAACAAGATAAACAAGGCCAATTCCTGGCAGGCCTGATCAAAGCACGCAAACGTTAACCCTGAGTAGGCAAAAATCAAACCCAGATGAGATCACATGGAAGTGGAGAAACGCTCTGTCCCTTCATGGAGAGCAAAAGGGACAGTGAAAGTTGTGTCTGGAAAAAGCCCAAACAAAATTCCACAACAACATTGCGTGGACAAGTGCACAGAGCGTGAAAAACACAAGACTTGCTTGAGCGTTTGATGTTAAATCTCTATGTATGTTGGCGCTAACAATGTGCCGCAGGATTGGCAAGAGATCTTAGCAAGCCATGACTGAAATTGAAACATTATACACACGCTCACACCCGTAACTTGTGTTTGGTGGATTTTCCTGGCAGGTAAATGTGTCATCTAGGCAGAACCCAAGTGTATATGGCGGTGACTTATTCCGAATTTTCCAAAGCTTTCCTCTGTGAATCATCTCTTTCTTCTAACGCCATTTTCCCAGACAGACACAAGAAATAATTCCAAATCAAGCACACGGCAAGGCCAAGTGTGCTGGCAAGGAGTGACACGATTCTCATGTTCTCATAGTGATGACTGGCCGTGACCTGACTGCGGCCATCACGCGCAAACCACCAAAGCATTTTCAGCGTGTTAACCTGGGGAACATGCTTTTTTTCCGCCGTAGTACGACTGAACGATGTATGGTTTTGGGAACGAAATTGCAATCTCAGACAACACGATTTTGAGATCGCCAAAGCTGCTGTTTGTGCCCCGAGTTCACGCAGCAGTTCACGCAGTACTAATTTAAAAAAAAAAAAAAGGCGTCGTCCCGGAAGTCATTTCTTCTTTCTCGAAAATTTTTATTGTTGGTAGGGGGCGCCGTGAAGCACTGGGTTAGGCTTAGTCAGGTGCAAGTAAGCCAAGTAAACAAAGCCAGCAAGATGCATACGTGAATGGTTGAGGTCATTTAATGGACCAAATCGGATGGGCTACAAGATGCGATCGTTGTGCTAACTTAGGTGTTCATTTCTCGCCATCAATGTATCCACAGTTGTTTTGTGGCTTTCAAGTGAGCACTGTTCATTCCAATTGATCCAACCCAATAGTTGCTTCTCTGAGTGAAAATCACTTGAATCAGTTCAGAGTTTGACCAAGAAGAATGTGAGAAGAGCAGAATATCCAAAATACTATGAAAAGTAAGTGGCGACACATTCGAAAGGCGGGAGCGGGCAGGTGTGTGTGTGCGTGTGGGTGTGTGTGGGGGGGTGCGTGCGTGTGTGTGGGGGTGTGTGTGTGTGTGGGGGTGCGTGCGTGTGTGTGTGTGTGTGTGTGTGTGAGATGCAGCCACAACAAGAGAAGAAGAACATCAAAAGATAACGAGAACAATAACGGACATCGTCAGTGCACTTGGTGTAACTCGTGACATTTATGGCAGACATTCGCTCTCGGGACCCGAAAACTGCTGCCCGAGCGCAGCCTTACACACACATTGTAAAATGACGAGCGGGGAACAAGACGTGATGTTTGATAGAAAAATAGCGTAAACAATTTAAAAGGTCACTTCATCCTACGGGAAGGAGCAGCCTTGATAAAAACGGGCAACGTGAGAAGAAAAGAAAAATACTGTCAGTTGCTTGAAGTGATCGCTACGACGCAAGCAGAAGCATTGAAAAGTATTTAAAAGGCCGCTTACAGTTTTCAAATGAGCCGAGAACTCAAAGTCAGACAAACGTGAGTTCAAACGCTTGTTCAATCACTTGGCCTGGGCCTAGTAAGAGGAAAAACAACAACAACAAAAAAGCAGCAGCATTGTTAATAGCATTTCATCACGGGCCACCCAATAAGCGGTTGTCTCTCTGTTGACTGATGACTCGAGCCGATATTTTGGGGTCAGACGGGAAGAAAATGTTTTCAGACTGGGGTGTCGACGTTGGTGCATGTGGTCGGTTCTGGGGTCGAGCCACCCCGCCCCGTCTCCTTCATCCCGTCTAATTAAAGGACCGCAATTCATCCGAGGGAAGGATTGGTCGCATTCAAAGAGTCCTCTTTTGTCATTCCCCAAATTGCCGATTTCTGTTATTAATTATACATCTTAACGGCCTTTGAAGAACGCCGCATGCCATCTTTCATGTCTGGCTCACATAAAAAAAGCCTTCAGAACTTCGATTAATTGGCCCGAGTCGTACTGAGCATCCAGTTCAATCAGCAGGTTAAGCCTTTTTGGGTCCTTGTTATTGTTCCGCTTTGGAATTTTTCTCTTTGCTAAAGTGCCGTGTCTGACGCCAGTGTATCACTGTCATGTCATAAGCCGTCTTGGAAGCCGAGCGGGGCTTGTTATTGAACTCTGCAGAACCGCCCCGGAGCTGTACTTTGAGGAAGAAAAACCGCAGCACCACAAATAATTCTTCACAGTCCACTCGTCTCAACTGCCTGTCGTCAGATTTTCACTTTGAAAAGGAAATCAAGTCAGGTCTCCTCGGGAGCAACGGACTATGCGACACGACGAGCTTTGAAGGAAGAAAAGCTTCGCAGCTCTCGAATGCGCTTGAGGACGGGACGGCTTTCACCTTCAATGACCACGGCGGGAGAACCAAATAAAAGCAAGCCTCTTCCGCCATTGTTTATACCTCAAAGACTTTGGTGGGTCGGGCACAAAACAGAATAATCACAAAGGCTGGCACGAGACATCAAACCAAACCACCTCTGGTGACTGCTTGTCGAGCAGGAGAGCGGTTGAAAACCTCCGGCGGCGTTGAGGCGTTTGGGGGCGACGGCGGAAGGCGTTCCCTTTCAAGCTCTTGCCACAGACAAACAAAGACATATAAAAAAAAAAAAAAACTTTTAATTCCAGAGCGAGCCAAAGTGAAGAACTTAATTACAGAATGTGGCCGACCCAGCCCTTCTGAAAATTGCACTTACAGTAAAGACCTTTGAAGCAAATATATCCTTTATCCTATTTCTTCTTCTCTCTGCTCTTTTGGGCCTCGTTAAAGTATTGCGGCTCTCTCGGGAAGCTTCTTTTGGCCCAGAGAAGTTGGCGACAAAAGACAATTAATCAGCTTTTATACAGAACCCAGAGAAGGCGGAATATTGGTTTTGGCATTTTCCGACATTCCCCTGAAAGGTTGTCACACAAGTGTAAAGACGCTGTCGCCGTTTCATAGCCCATCAATGTAACAGTTACTGCTTTCCTAATGGTCCTTTTCGTTCCATTTGTGACTCAGTGATTCATTTTATAGATGCATACAAATCTTTTTTTTTAGTTGTGGAGTGACTGAATTCCGCTGGACTGCTCGCCATTATCAGCTGATCAACTGCAAATTATGAGATGCCTTTCTGTGCATCAGCTTTGTAATTCTACCACCAACGCAATCAATCTAATTCTTGAAGTTGCCACATTTGCGCAAATATTGCCAATTGTGTTGTTCATCCAGTACGAGTCGGGAACCGAGAGGAAAAGTCCGTCTCACCGTCTTGTGGTTCGGACTCAAGGCTGGGCAAAGGTCAACCTGTCTGGACTTTGCATGTTCTCCCCATGCTTGTCGGTGTTTGTTTGTTTTGTTTCTCTTTCCGGTTACGGTGGATTCTTCCCGCCCAATGAGAGCACGTTTAGCTCTCGAAATACTCCAAATTGTCCGTCGGTGTGAATGTGAGCGTCAGCTCGCATAGCCTGCCGCTCAGCCGTGACCTAAATGAGCACCATCTTTACAGAAAATGGACGCTTGTACAACAAAAGTGAGGTGTGCTATTTCTCAAGTATTTTTATCAGCACAAGCTGGTGGGAAATGAGTGAGCGTGATTCAAGTGAACCAACTTGAAAGGTAATGATGACATAATGGCCTTCAATGAAAAACAGCCGTTTTGATATAAAAAGCATTTATACAAGAAGGCCGCTCATTCCTTTGACGTCTGACGCAGCTTAATGATTTCTTCAGCATGGGCTCATGAGTAAAGATGAAGCATTTGTGGCTTGACACGCCCGGCCGGGACGCTTGTAAACGGTCCGTCATAGTCCTCTGGCATACGCAGGTGACGTTCCGTCAGGTCCAAGTCAAGGTGTTGGCGTGAACCGTAAATCAGCTCGCTTTCACATGATCAAACGCTCGCAGCCTTTATTTCCCCCTTTCCTGCACTTTCATGTTCCTCTTGTAAAAAAAAAAAAAGAATAAATAAAACGACAAACGCTATTCAGATGGACTGCCAGTGATGGTCGCCGGTTGGGCCTCCTGTGCGGAAACGCAGATCTGGCCTGACCAAACAAGTTCGTACAACAAAACCACGAGGTTGGACACAACCTGGAAGGGTCGCCCGCCAATTCCCGAGCACATCTTGTTGAACACCAAGCTAGCATTCTGTTGTGTGGATGCAAAAGTTAATTGCACCCTTCTGCCACGTAGTATTTCATTGGTCTGTGTGACACGATGTGTCATAAAGACATTATTCATCGTAAATAAAGAACAGTTTTCGGAGCAAGTAAGTGAAATTGGATTATTTCCGGCGCCCCAGCTGATGATTTCTCATGTCTCATGCAAAGTAGTTTTTGATGAGATTTTCTAAATGGACATTTGTGGCTTAAGTACAAAAAAAAGTTTGATTTTGACATGGAATATGTAAAATAGTTCATTTTCCTGTCACAATAGAGGGCTAATTCATTTTTAAACCGCATTTTATTTAAATTCTTTTATGAACAAAATTACGACATGTTAAAGGTGTAAGCTGTTTTTGTTTTTTTACTGATGTTTCATTCTATTGTTTACACAAAGCCAAAAACCTTTTGCATTTAAAGAGATAAATGAATAGAGAACATTTTAATGAACACGTTTTGGGAAAAATGACTGGCCGTCCATTTGCATCACATTTACGTTCCCTGGAAATGAACCCGAATGAGCTAACAGGCTAACCGTTGATTGTGGCGCATATTCTGCGACTCAACAGACGTGTGTGGCCTTTTGGGAGCGCTCACGTCAAAGAAAATTCAATTTGAAATGAATTTAGGCTTGCTAAAGCAGAACGAGGGAAAGCGTGCGCAATTCGCACAGGCTTGTTCACACACGTGCAAATAAAAAAATGTTTGTTAACCATAAAAGGCAGCACAGCGCCGAGAGCGAGACAAATGTTATTTTGGCTCACGCGTAAAGCTTTTTGTGCAGACCGCACACGTCATAAACGAGACGACGTTGTGTGCTGTTAGTGCTAATAAAGACAAAAAGGAATCCTGGCACGCGACATTTGCAGCTTGGCAACGCCCTCGGTGAGGAAGGACCGCTCTTAGTACCTTTGCCGGGGAGGGGAGTTTACGCTTTCGCAGGCGTTTTGTGCAAAAATGAAAAAAAAAAAACTCCGAATGATCGAAAGAGGAAAGCGCCACATTTGGGTGAGCTGCACTAAAGAGGATGCGTCACGGAAGGCTTCCTCGCAGCATGCCACCCCCGACCTCATAGACCAGGATGAGACTGCGATGAAACCGTCAGAACTTGCTCGAAAATCTTTGAGCTCCTTGGGTGTGGCGTTTGGCCTCTCAGCGGCCTCCCTCCCCACTGCCCGTTTTTTTCTTCGTAATGCCAAATTTTCTCCACTTGATGACTGTCGACACTCTTGCTCCATTTGACACCTATCAACATGGCCTCCTCCTGACTGACATCTTTGAACAGTGAGATTCCTCCGATGCTGCCGAAGATTTTTTTGCAGATCACGGCTTCAAAAATGTCTGAAAAGTTGACGAGAACAGCTGAACTGGATTTGGGGCTAATCACGGGTGTGTGGGGGGGGGGTGTGTGTGAGTGTCGGCCGGCTCCCTTTGACAAGAGTTCCAATGTGATTGCTTGATTTTGAACACAGCCTCGTTGTACACTGAGTGTAATGACAATAAAGAGAATTTTGATTCTGATCCCCGCTTAAAAGAGGGTGTGCTCAATTGCGCAATCATGTCATTATCAACCACAACATCATCATTTTTTGAATATTTTTACTTCTCCACTCAATTTTTTTCTCACCTCAAAAATATTTGCACAGTGCTGTGCAGACTTTATACATGTCATGTATAAAGAACAGTGTGATATCTTGGAAAACGTGAACATGTGTGTGGGTGTCCTCAATTTTTCAAATGTCTAAACAAGATAACCACTTTACATTAAAACAAAAAAATGAAAGCTGCCAGCAGCAAATAACGAATGAAGTGAATCCATCTAAGGGTCAAAATTTGACGCCCACAGTCGTTGGGGTCGGCAAAAAAAAAAATCTTCAAGTCATTTGTGTTTGTGAACTAAGATGTGCTTTTCTGCTTTTTTCACCCAATTTTCCAGCTCCTTCTCTCTCTTCCTACAGCTTGAGGCTCCTGCGCACCTGCAGCTCTTCAGCCTCATCAACACCGGATATAAACTCAGGGCAGCCAGGAGCCAGTTTCTTTCCGTTTGCATTGTGGGACGGCGGCCCATAATCTTGGCTCTAAGAAATTCGCTTGTTTGTATTTAGCCTGCTTTGTGCAAACCCGTGTCTTTTCTTCTTCTCGTGTCTGCCAAAAATGTTGCTGCCTCCCCGCTCCCTTCATTCTTCAGATTTGATTATTTTTTTTATGTATTTATAAACTTATGTATTTATACTTTGATTTCATTATTTGTAATAACGTTTAATGAGGTCAAAAATAATACAGACCAAAGTATCCAACAAATATCAATACAACTCTTAATAAAATAAAAAATGTCAATGCTTTGAAAGCTGTATTAATGAACGTAGTGAGCCGTCTGTGCGTGCCGAGTCATACGCGACTTTGTCCGTCTGCTCACATATGCTCATTAGAGAATTGCTAAAACAACGAATCGCGAACCGAGACTTGTTTGCACGGTCCTTGCGTGTGCGTGTGTGTGTTAGTGTGTCTCCAAACCGAGTGCCGAGACGAGGCCCCCCGTGCCAGTGGCGTCTCTTCCGCTGCAGCTCGTGACTGCGCCTCTTTAAGTTCAACTAACAGATCACCCTTCCACAAAGTCCATCACGCAAGGCACACATGTCCTGCAGAGCACATTGACGGGGCTACTCGGCCTCCACGCACACACAAAAAGTTACTAGGGGATGGAAAACGGTAAGAAACATGGACATTTTGTCAAACTGAACACGGGACTGCAACACAACATAAAACACAAGTGAGGAGCAGAAGAACCAAATCCCAAAAACTCGGACATGATTTAAATTAAACGTGGAATCCAAAGTCTTTTTTGTTCCTGTTCCAAAAGTTGGCCAATGCTAAAGTTAATTCACAAGAAGCAGCTCAGGCATGAAATATGTTCAGAAAAACTTTTGATGGATACTGGCGCACAACAGGTGTCATGGTCTGGTTTTGGTTTGGTATTTAGTTTCATGTTTTTTCCTGGTGTTTGGTGTGTCTCGCCATGTTCATTGTGTCCACCTGTGTTTGTCTGTCTAAGCCCCAATGTGAACCCATCAGGTGCTTTCAACCCTTTGTGTGTTGTCCAGGTGCTCCATGTTGTCTCGTTAATTTCTTTGTCTTTAGTTCCGTTTTCTTTCACTTCTCGTCAGTGTCACTTGTCCGTGTCGGATGTCCACGTCCGTTTTCTTTTAGTTTAATCAAGTCGTCATTTCTCGTTGGTGCCTGTTGTTTTACACTTTTTGTTATTTTAGTTTTTTGAAGTTCCGTGTTTGCCTTTTGTTTCTTCAATTAAAACCCTAAATTACTCCTGCCTCGTTTCCCCGCTTTTTTGGGTCCTCCTCTTCCTCAACGAGGCTTAAATGTCACAACCCCTTTGTTCAAACCTCACATCTTGGCTTTTTGTGCATGCTGTTCCTCATTCACTCCATGAACTGTGTTATTTATTTTCCTCACCATCGCAACACCCACTTTCTGCTACCTGCCGTGGCACATTTGCAGTTGATACCGTACACGTTTCCATACAAGTAGATCCTTTGGCCAGGTGCGGGGTTGCTAAGCTTGCCGGACTTCCGTGTTGCTATTTTTCCCACTTGAAGAGCCGCGGTTCTTCCCCTGACCTTTATTTTCTACTCAAAAGCTATGCTGAGCTCACATCCAAAGCGACGCAACGCCTCAATTTACAGTGATCGGCCGGTCGTTACATATATTATTTACAGACTTGAACATTTTGCAATCCAAGTGCTCTTGAAGGTTTCTTACCAATTGAGCGGCTCACCATCTTTATTTCTTTCAATAGTTTGCATATGCACAGCAAGGCGCCAGCCACAAAATAAAAGATGTTTGTTCTTATTGTGTTCCTCAAAAGCACAATTTGGTAATCCGGTTGGGATTCCTTTCCACAAGTATACATTGGAAATCTTGCCACTCTTGCCGCCGTACAAAAACCACAATAATCAACATCGTGTTCGAGTCAATCAAAACTAAAAAAAAAAAAAAATTCTCAAAAGCATTTTCCCATTTTCGTTTTGCCTTTGTTTTTGTTGTCTCATATTCCCATGTCTGCATCCTCTCTTGCGTGTTGCCACAGTCACCCTGAAAAAGTAATTAAGTTACTAATTAGGTCATTTGTAAGTAACTTTGCTACTTTTCCAATTACTATTTTAAAAGGTAATTGAAAGTTTCTTCATTTGACGCCGGCAATTGTGATTAACATTGAAATGCCGATTGGTTTTCCACATCATTTTTATTTTTGTTTATTTCATTTTAAGAGTTGCGTTTTAATTAAAAAATAACATAGAGACAGCCTTTTTGATTAAGCAATTATTCATTGAGAATAATTGTATATAAAATAAAAATAATGGCCATAAATGGACTTTGCTTAAACGTCACCAATTCTTTCATTGGAAGCTCACTTAAATTCCCGCAAACTTTGATTCCCGCTCTTCATATGTGCCGCTCGCCAAAAGAGCGGAATTAAAGTCAAGGATGACAAAAGCACAGCGCAAATTACAAGGCTTTGTGTTTACTATTCTGAGCTCAATCCAGCAGTACACTCTGCCTCTTTTCCTCTCGTACTCTGTTCTACAGAAAAGTCGAAACAAAAGTGGAAGTAGAGAGAAAGAAGAAAGGTCGCCCTCATCATCATCAAGAGAATGGAGAGCGCTCACATGCTCATCTTCATTTGTGACTTTTTGCTCTCGTTTTGGCTGACAGGTCGTTCCTGTGATCCCTTCAATGCCAATGACGCGTCGGCTCTGGCTTTCAACAAAGCGTCACCAGAATACTTTTGTGAGACGGGTGGTTGTGCGCTTTCACTGGCGAGTATTTACATTTGTTTACATTTGCATGATAGAATGGTTATTACACATGCATTTTTTACAAATGCCTTCTGGACATGTGGAATAAATATTCCAAAGATAAAAGCACATCCACAGGAGAAAAAAAAAAGGTTTGACGGGGCTGGGCCGAGTATCAAAACAGACGCCGTGTACGATCCTGTCACGGATGTATGTGTTAAATGTCAAATGGAGTTTTCCTGTCAAATTCACTTTTTCTGTTTTCCACGACTGAGGCGAGCCAGAAAAGTCCAAATGTTTCCCGCAGTCACGGATGGGTTGCAGTGGGACAAAACATGACATACCCATTTGGATTTGGATCTTTAAAAGAGACTATGATGCACTGCGTGAGATACTCGTAATGTAGTCGTGAGATTGTGCAGCTGTTGTGGGACTGAGCCCCACTTTTTGCAATCACCCTGAAGTTGATTGATTGGCCTCAACCGAGTTTGCCTTCAGAGTAAAATGTGTGATCATTGTGAGCCATTGAGGGTGTCGTGGTTCACATAGCTGAGTTCCAACGCCGTCACGTGTGCGAAAGAAGCGCCAAAGTCACCAATGGCATTTTTTGAAAGCCAAGCAAATGTACAAACACTCATACCGAAGCTGCTGTTGGTCGCGGCTGCTGGCCGCACACTCGCACGTAGACTCACCAATGTCACGTGCCACCCCATCAAGGCCCCGCCTCTTAAAGGCATATTTTTGTACACGTGTTATACGTTTTCAGCTTGTAAAATTATAAAAGTGTTCTGCGCAATATTTGGGATTTATTGACTTGAAACGTAAGCCCATTTGATCACCTCCACAAAATCAAAAATTGCGTCTCCACTTACAGAGGCTGAAGCAGACAAAAGCAGCAATTTAATTATTGTTAGTTAAAAAATTGTAATTGCTTGACAGCACTAAAAATCTCAATTAATATTCGGATAATGGATGGCTACATATATCAGTCACTTTTTACGTGCTGCACTGTTCATTTTGTAATAGTTCATATCGCTAGCGCAGTGTCAAGGTGGATTTTTGCAATTCTTAAAAATGGATGGATGAGATATAAATTGTTGCAAACATTCCTGCTTTCACAAAACCTTTTTGCTTTCTACTAGGAAGTTCTGCACGCGTTCCCTTGAACTCGCTGTGCCGGATCATCATCGTGTTTCCCTCCACCATGTCCAAAGTCCGCATTCACAGTTATCTCTGCTGCGGAAACAATCAGCGCGGGTCAAAGGTCAGCTTTCTGGCCCAAGACGCAAAGCAAACGGACCCGTCGTCGACTTCAAAGTCGGGACGTCGATTGTTGTTTCAAGCTCTGAATATCGTAACCTCAAGCGAATCGAGATGACAGAAAAAGCTCGAGAGCAGCAACAACAACAACAAAAGAGAAGAACGGCATCGTTTTTTATTCGACTGGCTAGCGAAACCTAAAACCATGTCAAACATAATGGAAAATATTTGAGGTCTTCTTTTATTAACTGAGAGCGGCTTTGATGTTTGACGTCTTTATTTGTTTTAGAAGAAGAAAGGGAATGGGCCAATATGGCATGCAAACCTTCTCCTTTTGGAGCAAGCGGACCCCCGCCCCCCCCAAAAAAAGGCCCTGCCTGCTCATTGGACATAATCAATGAAACATCGCCAGCGACCACATCAAAGAGCAGCAGAAAATGATCAAAGTGGGACGGCTTTTGTTTGAGCACAAACCGCTTCCTGCTACTGTTGTCCGACTCAGGAGCCATCTCAGAAACAAAAAAAGCAGGGCAAGACGCCGTTCAACTGACACAATTCCAAATGCGTCATGGTGGTGTCGGGGGAAAAAAATGGTTACGAAACACTTTTACACACAACACAACATGAATTGAGAAATTGCAATATAATAAAATTGCTTTCTCCAAAGCGTAAAACCATTTCGCTGCACTGGGAAATGTGGTCGTACAAATTGAGTTTGGAGTTCCCCTCATCCGCTAAGTGTGAAAAATCTCCCTAAATTTGGGGGTGCGTTCACGTCAAGAGGTGAAGATGTTGCATCCTTTTAACTGGACGAGACAGTTTGTGACCATGAGTGGCTTGGCTGCCCGTTTTATCGTTTCAAAACAGAACAACGTGAACATTCAAACAACTGAGTGACGAGCTAAGAAGAAGAATTGCAATCAAACTAAACAAGTGCAACTCAACTCGTCGCCTCAACCCAAACTCAGAACAACGAGAACGTCTGAGGAGCTCGAAGGGGACACAAACGTTCTTTTAGGGTCATTTCAAAACAAGTGCAATTTCCAAAATCAGCACTTCAAGACATTGGATTGTCAATTGGCATTTTGAGAAACATTTTTGGATCATCAGTCCACACTGGAAAAATAACACTGCGTGTGCATGTGTGTGTGTAAGTGTATATATATAATATATACATTCACACACACACACATATCTGTTTTAGTGGTGCTACTCTTGAGTTTCCCAGGACAAAGGCCACGTGAACTTTTCCCATGCTGTCAGTATATCTTAAGTAGCTCACAGTGCCGTAACCCAACTCAATAGCGTCACAGAAGTGGTGTCGTTCCACAGCTACTACCTCCCCAAAGTCTTTTGGCTTCATACACCGGTCAACTTGGAATGAACCCAGACACTGCGACTCAGTGACCCATCTCTGCCATGCCTTGGAGAAGTCCACTGGGATGGCTTCGTCCCAGCCCAGTTTGGCGTGCGACGTTGAAACGTTCGCAAGTTTGTTTCCGTGCATGAGACAGTGACGTCAACGTTGGTGTGCACATTTTGTTTTGTGTGTTTTACTGTTCTACCAGCGTCCGGAGAAAGACTAAAACGTGATTGGAGCTCTCCTTTCCCACATTCAGGGGCATCACAATCAGACGTCACCCCCCATCTCCCCCTTGTTCCAACTCGGTCAGTGGTTTTCACATGTTTCACGTTGACTACAAACGATGGCGTCGTGCTCGGGCAGTGAGGAAAAGACTGAAAAGGTGATGTGGCGCTTTGGACTGGTCTTGAAATGTGGCCACACCCACATGATCCAAGGTGAAGACTTTGACGACAGCGTAAGCGCCTTTTAGCGCACAGGATGGCGACAAACCAATCGGGAATTCCGGCCTGTCCAGAATATGACGCTGCACGCTTTTTCGAGCTCACACCTTCGGTTCAAAACAGAAATGGATTTTTGACCGGATGCAACTTGGCATCCACAAAATGGAGGCAAAAGTGTGCCGTGGAGCCCGCCGTGGTGGCATCTGCCTCGGAATGCTCCACTCGTCTGAGCCATCGTGAATCGTTTACGTGGCACACGAGCAAGCTGTGTAGACAGGAGGTCAGGGGTCAAGCACTTCTTCCTGACATGAAAGCACATCCAAGCGCACCTTTCTCTTGCTATCTGTCTTCCGCCTTCCCACAATAACCAAGCGACCTTATTATGTGAAGTCGCTTTGAAGGCGTAATGACTTCAGGGCCGCCACGTCCGATCTTCATTCCAAAGCAACACTTGAGATGCAGAACCGTCGCCGTCGCCTCCGTTTCGCAAGAACAAACAGCCGTGTTGTTTTTGCCTGCTGCCCTCTGGCGTGTCCGATCTGGAGCCACGGCGACGCCTCGCTCGCGCTTTTGTGGGACTCCTTAAAGAGGTCCGGACACGTGCGAATTGGCGCTACACCTGTCCTCCAGATGTGATTGGTGCTCACGTTGATGGAATTTGGGCACATTTTTTTTAATTGTTTTATACTGACAACAACTTGGTGTACATAAAGGAAAGCCTTTTTTTTTCTTTTTGATATCTCCTAAAAATGTGTGCTAAATAGAAGACGCTCTCATGTCACAACAGGCCGACTGGGCTGAAGCCCACAAAAAGCGCCACATTGAACGCATCAGACACGCTAACAAAGAGCAACAGTGGAAGTCGTCGGAATTTCTTTGTATGCTTAAGAGACAAATTGTACACAAGTGGAGACCGAAAATGGACCACAGCAGCCAAGTGGCGATGGTGAAATACACGTGATAATTGCTGCAACCAGAGAAAAGACGCAACGTTTGTTCTGCTCATGTGGTTTAGGAATCAAATAAATTGCAATCCATCCATCCGTTGTCCTCTGTTTCTCTGAGGGCGGGTCGCAGGGGTGGCAGCTTCAGCGGGGAAGCCCAGACTTCCCACTCCCCAGCCACTTCATTCAGATCCACATGGAGGATCCCAGGACGTTCCCGAGCCAGCCGGGAGACGTCGTCTGTCCAACATCTCCTCGGGGGCCTCCTCCCAGTGGGACATGCCCGGAGCACCTCAGCAGGGAGGCGTCCAGGTGGCGTGATGCTCGAACCACCTCCTCTCGACTCCATGGCCGAGGTTCTCACCTCATTTCGGTCACTTAGAGATCTTGTTCTTTGGGTCACGATCCGCAGGTCGTGAGCTTGGATGAGGGTAGGAGCGTCGGTCGACCGGGAAATTGAGAGCTTTGTTTCTGGCTTCGCGCCTTCTTCACCAACAAGTCCGCATCACAGCAGTCGCAGCACCGATCGGTCTGTCAAGCTCTAGCTGCATCCTCCCCTCACTCGTAAACAAGACTCCGAGATTATTAAACTCCTCCACTTGGGGCAGGATCTTGTCCCCGACCTGAAGTGGGCACGGAGGACCACGCTCTCAGATTTGGAGGTTCTGATCTTCACCCCAACCGCTTCACACTTCACACGCTGCGAACCGCTCCAGTGAGAGTTGGCGATCATGGCTTGAAAAAGCCAATGGGACCATCTTGGGACCACCAAACTGGACTCCGGCTAAACAAAATAAAAATGAACTCTCATTAAAAGTGCCAAATTATAATAACCACGTCCGCGTGTTCACACTTCTTCTTACGAGGACTTTTAATATGCACCGTGTCACATAAGCAGAAGAAGAAAACGGCAAAACGGCAAACAAAACCAGCCACTTTGGCGTCTTCCTGCCTGCCCCAACCGCTTTCTTTTCGCTTTTCTCCTAGAAGTCAAACGAAAACATGGCACTCTTGACCAAAAACAAACGTTCACACACGTCAGAATGAGCATGTTCACAAAATTGTTCAGTTTCCCGTTCAGCCAAAAAATGCAAACATGTTCGTTCATCCGGTCCAAGACTGCCAACTGCCAAATATTCGGTGTCGGCAAAACACGCCAATGTGTGTGTCAGATGGTGAGAAGACGGCGGCGACGATGAAGGTTTTGGATTCTCCGGGGTGAAAAAGGAAAAGAAAAAAAAAGAATCCAGGGCCTGGAAGAGCCCACGGAAAGTAATCAAGTAGCAGAGTGATGTCACGCTGATGAAAAGCCGCCTGTCAGACAGTTGGCGGCGACGGTTGCGCTTTGGCAAACGGCGTCAGCTGCCGACTAAAAAGAAATGACATCAAAGCAGGTAGCCCGAAAGCTGCCACTGATCTCGGTCGGCTTTGATTACGACGCTTCGTCCTTCGTGGGAGAAAAGAAAACGGGTTTAAGAATGTGTCCGGGACGACGAGGCGTAATGGTGGCACCAAAAAAATATGAATCCTGACTCTGAATACTTGGAGTCGTCTCAAGGCAGAACGTTCAACTGTCGAACTTCACGCAGAGATTGCGGCGAATTTGCGGAGCAGAAAAGATTTTCGATTTTGACACAAAACCCAGCAAAGTTTTACACAACGATGTGGCAATGCTGCACCTCGACAATGATGAAGTTAAAAATGCTGCAAAACAAATCACACTCCACTTCTGGACCTAAATTGGCTGCCAGGATGGCCGAGTGGTCTAAGGCGCCGCGTTCAGGACCCAGTCTCCCCAGGAGGCCTGGGTTCGAATCTCGAATTTCCCCATTGTGGGACTAATAAAGGGAATATTATTATTATTATTATTATTGTTATTAAATAAAAGCCATCAAGTGCAGACTCTGAAATGTAAAAAAGTTTAAAAAAAGTTCAAGTGTTTTTTGGAAACCAAGAGATTAGATATTGGAGCCGAAATGATCAAATCCGAAAACATCAAACAAATTGGTTGGTTCGGTGCTCAGAACAAAATTTTATGGATCAGCAATGTGGGGATCCATTTTTCTCGTCGCCTAAATAAAGTTGTATTGTTTTGGAATAAACGGCCGCCCGCATAGAAACGATGTGATCGTTTGATGGATCTTGTTTTTGAAGAACGTCAAAGTTTGTGCATGAGAGGAAAACTTTCCAGTTTGGAGGCAACATCAGCCATTGTGCATCCATGAACAAAAAACAGCTGACCGCAGAGACTGTCCAGTCTTGAAAGAGTTGCTTCCTATCAAGCGGGAGGAGGGGGGGGCATCATCTGCTAGCAATAGATGGCCCCCTCTTACGAAATGAGAGTCTGCTCGACAGATGTCTCGTGCCTCACTGACTCGCTCGTCGTCCCCGTTCGCATGCACATCTTAGATGGCACCTCCTGATTTAAGTCGGGCTCGCTCTGGCTAATGGGTGCAGGGTGGGGGGCACATGAAAGAAGCTCGACGGGTGGGTGAGCACTCGCAATCGAGGCCTGCGGAGCATATCACGTCGTAAGTATTTCGATACATATTGATTTCTTGGGGTGGATTTATTTTGTCCTTACTGCAGTGAGGTAATTGGAATGGAACGTAATCCTTCACCTTTAATATGAGGTCAACGCTGAATGAATAATGAACTGTGGGAGCTATTCGGAGTACCCGGAGAAAAGCAACCCAGGCAAGGGAGAACTTGCAAACTCCACACCGTCGGAATCGAACGCGAGATCTCTACACTGTGAGGCGGACGTGCTTAGCGTGCAAATCATTATCAAAATAGATCAACTTTAATTATACAAGGGGGGGGGGCAAAAGTTGGTAGGCAGTTCTAAAAAGATCCAATTTATTATTAATATATAATTATAATTATTAATTTGACCGACATCTACTTTTGCAAGAATGTGACACATTTGAAAAGAACTTTCACAAATCCATTCAAACCTTCAATACGGAAATACGGACACTCAATGATAAGAGTTCGGTACAAACGTCTTTGTTTTCATTGATTGTCAGATATTAACTTTGCATCAGCAATTATTTGCTACCGTCACGTTCAAGCGCGAGATTATGCGACGAAGGCTACGTTTGTAGCATTTAGCCTTCAAGTATTCGACATGCTTTCGTCCATCTTGTCCGCAATAATTAATGAATTAATTGCACTTTCAGTGTTCAACTTTACTGAAAGCCATCTCATGCGTGAAGAGCCAAAGAATGACGCTGAACCTCTTAAAGATCAAATTGATCAAGTCTCCAGGTCGGTTTACACAAAACGAGCCACTTTGTTTTGTGCTCCCAAATGAAAAGAATTTCAAGCATGAAACAGAAATGCTTTCTGGATGGTGAGCTCCGCTTTGAGGACCTCCACCTGTTTCGAATGATGTGAGCCAAAGCTTGTCCCTTTCAAGACGCTGATCCCTCCTGATCTCTTTGATGAAATCTGACCTAACAGTTCCGATTCGCCCGTCGCACTCGACGCAGCTCGCCGGACACAACCTCCATGACAACAGCATGTGCGCATCAATCCTAACAGGCGTGCCGAGACAGATGATGGAGGTGTGCGCGTTGTGGGGGTGGGAGACTCTGTTGTGTCAGTCAGGGGGGGTGCGAGGGGGTTGGGGGGCAACGGTCGCGCTCTTAAGCAGTAAAACTTGTGCATCTGCAAGGGGGCACATGCAACTGATCGCACATGAAAGAGTCGAGGCTTTGACTTTCACAGGAGGGGGGGCTGCGGAGTAGTGGGAGAGGGCACAGGAGCACTTGTTAGTCCAGCTGGCTCATTTTCAAATGACCTAATCCCAGGATTAATCTCCGCTCGTTTGCATGGCAACATTTGTGTCCGTGGCACAAGCAGACGACGGGACAAACGGTAGGTGGTGGCCATGAGGGCAGACTAAAAAAGGAACAAGAGCGTTACGGGAGCCAGCGAGGCCTCATGCAAGAAGTTGAAATTAGGTACACAGTTAAGTGTTTTCTCAAGAATCGCACGTTTTGTTTGAGACTTCAGAAAATGGATGGATGTGCGCAGAGGGGGAAGTTGCCAAAATGCCGGCCGTGAAACGACGCATTTCTGCAGGTTGCTGCACCCAGGATGCTCAAGTAAGCTTTGAATATTTGGAAATAGACAGAGGAGGGGATCATGCGGGGGGGGGGGGGGGGGGTTGTGGCTGCTTTGATCTTTAGAGGCCATGTCTAGATTTAAAAAAAAAAAGAAAAGAAAAAGCAAGCATCCAACTCACTAGTACCATGAGAGAGTTTTCCCTCTTAAGTTAAAAAACAAAACTTTTAGGTGATATGAACGTGTTTATGGCAAACAAAAGAAACTTTGCAATGGACATTTCTGTCTGAGTAAAAGAAAACGCCAAATCATGACCATGATACAGTTCTTCCCTTAAATGGCAAAATAAATTTGTCATATGATGCGTGCATCTGGCAAACAAGACACAATACAACTTTATTTAAATAGCACATTTCACAAAAGCTGGAGCTGTTACAAAACTGGTGTCATATAAATTAGCGGGAAATTACAACACAAAGGAAAACACGTAAAGAATAGATGTCAGAAGAACAGCAGAACAGCGACGGTCTTGTGTTGAGTCGAAAGCAAAAGAATAAAAATGTGTCTTCAAACGAGTTTTCAAAGTGGACAGAGAGGGGGCGGGGCTTGCCACACATTTAAGCTCATTTCATAGGGAAGGACCGGCAACAGAAAAGGCGCGATCCCCCCTGAGGCTGCACTTAATCCTTGGCACCTCCAGCAGTAAATTTGTGTTGCAATGGGGAAATAAAAGCCACAGCATCAAATGTAGAACATCAAAAGAAGCATGTGCTATATATATATATATATATATATATATATATATATATATATATATATATATATATATATATATATATATAGGGTTGTCAAAATGAAAGCGTTAAATCAGCGGATTAAAATGTTTTCATTCAGTTAAATATTTTGGTTTACTTCAAAAATATATAGCATACTTTGTAAATATTGTACCATATTAGCTGTACATCTTTAGCACATCATCTCATAACAAAACACCCTGCTCAAGTTAACACTGGGCCTTGCAAAGCAACACGGCTGGAGTGTTGGCGCTTGTGAGCAGCTTGAAGAAATGTTTTGAAGAAAAATGCCTGTAAAGATGTCTCAGTTTCGATCGGATTCAAGAATCAAAGAAAACTATTATAAAAGTCTTTGAATTAAATATACTTCCTATTTCGTGATTTTTGCATTAATTCCGAGATATTATTCAAGTCAATATCTGTCACAAGCTTCACAAAAAATAGTAGTTGAAAAATGTGATTTATAGCAATTAATTACGGAATTCTTTTGTGATTAATTAGTTAAAAATGTAATCACTTGACAGCACTAACACACACACATATATATATATATATATATATATATGTGTGTGTGCGTGCGTGAGGGCGCGTGGGTGCGTGTGTAAAGTGGGTGTAGTTGTGCCACGCTTGAACGTGTGTTGAGACCCGCCCCGCCGCTGCTGATTGGCTGGACGCGCACCCAAGGGGGGAAAGTTTGAATAAAATACATGAGCATGGCACGAGTGTCGAGTGGAACGTCTGCGAGAATTCCACGGCTGATCCAAGTAGGCTGCAAAGTAAAGAAAAATAGGCGAAAAAGGGAGGAAGGAAGAAAGGAAGTCGCTGAAGGGAATAAAGATGACAAGAGTCTGGCTCGCCTCGTCGTTGCTGCCGCTCGTGTTGCTCGTGATGCAATCCGGTGCCGGACTTTGCGCGCGTAAGTTCCGCGGCGGCCGCAACCCGCAACCGCGACGCGCGCAGCCTCCGCCGCCGCCGCCGCCGAGCGGTGACGTCACTGAGAGCTTCCCACTGGATTTCACCGCCGTGGAGGAGAACATGGACAACTTCATGACGCAAGTGAAGAATCTGGCGCAGTCGCTGTACCCATGCTCTGCGCAGAAGCTCGACCACGACATGAAGCTCCACTTTGTGCACAATGCCTCGGTTACGTGCAACGACGGAAGCCCGGCGGGGTACGTAAATGCAATGTTGGCGCAAACATGACCTGCAATTACCCAATCAAATTTTATTGGGTCACGAAGTTCAAATGAATATTTATTGCACGTCATTTCTGATCAATTAAGCAATATATGCCTTCTTTATTGGCAAGTTCATGAACCTGTAGAACAGGGTTCCGAAAACTGTGGCACGGGCCCAAAATTGATCTCGTTCCTCTTGAATGGGTTCTATTGTCTAAGTCAAATGTATTTCTTTTTTTTTTTTAAACGATGTCTGTTGCTATTTCTTGTGTAATCTCGTTGACAGTACGTTGCTTGTCATTGGCTTACGGAACTTAAATAAACCTCAAAACAAAGGCGCTGTTTGGCCGAAGAGGCGATCTATGTACCTGGAATCCATTGCTCATCCCACAGGCACCCTAAAGTTCCAGTATGTCTGTCACTGAAGTTTGAATTTTTACTTGGCGAACTGAATGTCAGCATATGCAGTATTGAATTTTGAGCGAGGTGAACTTTTTTGGAGGAATTAAAAAACGCATTTTACAGTCTTAAATTCATTTTCAAGTTTATTGGATACAGCACCTGACAAAAAATAATAAAGACCGAAAAATTCTGGATAGAATTAAACAAAAAATATACAATTTATATAATTCAAATTCAGTTTTTCAATTCAAGAATTCTGTTTTCAATTCAAATATTCAAGTTAAGCTATTTCAATTAAATCAACAATATTCAGATTCCGTTTCTAGCGGCACAAATATCAGCCCATAGTTATAAAGCTGTTGCGAAATGCGCAATATAAATAAAGTTCTATTGAATAAGGTTCAATTTGTGTCGGTTGACTTTTTTTTAGGGTTTTAAGAGCCATAATAAATTCATGAAAAATTCTGACACACATTTCTAAGCTGAATGCTATTTAGGCTTAACATTTTATTTATTTTTAGAATGGCATGACAGGACAGACCCAATGCGGTTGCTACCCACCATAATGAGAAACAAGGACAAATTATTCACTTTTGTCAATTTAGAAATATACAGAAAATCGTAGCTTACTGTGCACATTATCATGTCATCTTTTTGTTGTTTGGAGTTCCGTATTTTTGGGATGGGACACAATAATTATTTTTTTCATGGGTACTTGCATAGTTTATTATCAGAGATTGGTATTCCGTCCCAAAGACGGAACGATCTGTCCGTCCGTCCGTCCGTATAGACGGCCACTTTGGGGACAGAGGACGAGATGTTTTTTTTAAAAAGAACAAACTCAGCAAGCTGGAAGACGCTTTTCATCCGTCCCTGTATTGTGCCGAACCGGGTCAAATACTTGCGTATGACACTTTTACTGACGACTGACCTAAAACACGCCCAGCCTGTCTCGTGAGTGTAACCCACAAATACACGACTTCCGAGCGAATGTGACAAATCACGATTCGCCGCTTGTCTTGTGCGTCTGCACCGTGTTCGTATGTGGGAGGGAGCGACTTCACTTTGCTTCAAGCGGACAAAAGGCGGGGCACTCGACCTCCGTCCCCCCACCCCCACCCAAAAAAAAAAAGTTTCCACATCGCCAGTCATGCTGGTGACCGATGGTGGTTGCTCATTGCTGTCTTGGTTGACACTTGACCAGTTGCAAACAATTCAAAACCGGAACGTCTGCCGTTAAGTCTTGCTCCCACGGCGTCCTGCACTGACTTTTTTAAAATGTTTTTTTCGACTGGTGAAAAGTATGGAGAGAAGTGCTTTAAAAGGACGGCGACGGAGGACGATTATTTTATGAATAAGGACAGAAGGACCCACTGGTCGCAGACGGAGGACGGACTGGCAAAAAAGGTGCCCATCTCTGTTTCTTCCGGTTACCATTTGCTGCACTACGCTAGCGATGTGCACACGTGACTGAAAAGACGGTGATGCTATTCAAGGCTTAAACAATAATAATTCTGCAAAAGCACAAAGCTCTTCAGAGATACTGCAGAAGTACAGACCCTGGCAGATTGCCTTTTTCTAATTCTGGTTCACGTGATCATATTCAACAGCTCACATTTGCAGACAAATGAAATCATTGCGCAGGTGTGGAAATGATGAGCCTGCGCTTGTTTGGTCGAATAAAGAGCTTGGAAGTGGACATGACTGACTGTGGCATAAAGTCGACGTATGACTCAGCATCTGAGCAAACCGATTTCTATGCTCTCACAGAACTGGTTTGGCTGTCACCCGAGAACTTGCCTGCGTCATCGACTCACCCGTGATTATTCGCTTCAGAAAGTCCGCTTTGCCCTGGAATTTGTTGCAAGTGGCTACATCGCTCTCAAAATCGAGTGAGCGATCGTGCGATGGACACAATCAAAAATGCCAATCCATTTGGTGACATCACAGCCAAAGAATGATGAGCGCAAAGGAACATTCCAGTTCTTGTCCTGCTCTTTAACATGGAGGCAGCTTAGGGACGATTGAGCAAAGTCACATCGCCGATCGTCGCCTTTTTTGCCTTTGCTGCAGCCTGCTCTCAACTTTTCCCTTCCAGAAGATAAAAATTAAGAAAGCAACTGGATGCTAACATACAAAATAAAAGCGTGACTTAGTGACCACAGAAATGGGAAGGGTAGTGCGGCGCCACAATCATATCAAAACTGCAACGTGTCTGTTTAAAATATATTGTCAAGCTGGTCAAAACTTCAAATGACGCATCACGTAAGTCGAGATTGTGACGCGACAGTGTCTTCTTGGATGCTCCTCAGGTACTACTTGAAAGAATCCAGGGGAAGCAGACGCTGGCTGATATTCCTCGAGGGTAAGTAGAAAGCACGTAAATGCATCCATCCACTTTTGATGCCGCTCATCGACGTCTTTTGAAGAAACATACGTCGCTGTCTTGTGTGCAGGCGGCTGGTACTGCTTCAACAAAGAGAACTGCGACAGCCGATACGAAACCATGAGGAGGTTGATGAGCTCGTCCAAGTGGCCTCAAACAAAAACAGGTCGGCCTCACCTCACCTTTTATTTCCATCTACATTTATATATACGCCCAGGTTATCGAAAAGATTCCTAATGAATCAGGATTCACAAATTTGAGGTGTGTGTTAAGCCGGCCCCTGATTGACTGCTGACGCGATTGGCCCGGGACGCAACGCTGACTCGATTGAATCGATTCACATATTCCAGTTGGCAGAGTTCCCGAAAACACGGCAAACTCGATCAGTGCACCAAATTCGATGATTTGATTATTTCGGTTCACTGAATCGTGCTTAAGTGAAACGAATTACTTTAGCGAGTGACTCACTTTAACCAGCACAAAATCCACCAAACGAACAACAAAGCAATACGGTTCTATCGCAAATAAAATTGTCTGTCAGATGGCATGAAAACAAATGTCAAAGACAAAGATACAATTGGTGATCTCAAGCGCTTTTACAAAAGAGAACCCATAGCTCCGTGCACCAAAAAAATTATCTGACTATGAATTCTCCAAGAGCCGTTCCAAGTTTGCATGAAACACAATTAGCAAAACATTTCCATTCAGGCCTTTTTCACATTTGTGAATTGGGGGAGAAAGTTCAATGATGCAATTTCTCAATCTATAACTTTGGCCAAAGTTTTGGGAATGCTTGGACATTTTTTTTTTTTTTTTGAATGACCAACTTCCAGGTCAGTTCGAATGCAAACGCTGGCCTTGATCTGTTCTCGCCTGTGAGCAAAAGTGGACCCGGCGCTCGCTGCTCCAAAGGCCGTGAACGCTTCAGCCTTTCATGGCGATGTAATAACTATAATTCCCGTGGTAATGATGATGATGACGATGACGAAGAGGATGTATCGGGAATGACGAATGATACGCGCTGATGTGTCTGCGCAGGCACCGGCATCCTGTCTCCACTGCCAGAAGAAAATCCTCACTGGTGGAACGCCAACATGGTGTAAGTTGACTCACGTTTGCTTTTGAAAATGTCTTTCAAATGAGCTGGAATCATGTTTGGACAGGTACATCCCATACTGCTCGAGCGATGCATGGAGTGGCGCCAGCGCCAAAACGGAGCACAGTAAGTCGTTGCTGGATGCTCAAAATCAGAACATTGAAAAAGCAAATTGCGCATCTTCTTTCTTTGTGACGAGCAGGTGGCTACGCTTTTATGGGCTCACTGATAATTCAAGAGGTCGTTAAAGCTTTGCTTCAAAAGAGTTTGGACAACGCCAAGGTTCTGCTGCTCGCTGGGAGCAGGTATGTTGACACGGCAACACACGTGAACATTGCAAGCGGCGACGTCAACGCGAATATGTCCAACGTGCGCGTAGTGCCGGCGGGACGGGGGTGCTGCTCAACGTAGACCGCATTTCGGAGCTGCTGGAGGGTCTTGGACACGCCGGGATCCAAGTGCGAGGCCTGGCAGACTCGGGCTGGTTCCTCGACAACAAACAGTACGACTTCACAGACTGCTTGGATGCGCTCAGCTGCGCCCCCACCGAGACCATCAAGAGGGGCATCAAGTAGGCACCGCCAACCGTCGACATTTTTGTGCCACTTTGTGCACTTCTGTGTGCGTTTGACTCTTTAGCGGAGAGCACTGTTGATGTGATGTAACGTTTCCTTATTTCGAATTCCTTCCCGTGGTGCAATTTTGCGATATTAAATGAGATAAAAGTAGTTAACAACTAAACTAAAGAAGTTTCCACACCAACCGTCGCAGATGTAGAAGCCAACGAAGCTGGCGCGTCTGCACATGCGTGACAAGTAGTACCTCTCCATGCCTGACAGCTCATTAGTTTGCCACTGAGTTGGGGCCGTAAAGTCCATCCATCCATTTTCCAAGCCGCTTCTCCTCATAAAGTTGTCCGTCACGCTGGAGCCGATCCCAGCTGGCTTGACCAGATTGTTTTGGTTGTGCCACAGTACCACCTGCTGGACAATGTGGTGCAGTGCCACGCTTGGCTGTCGTGACTCGGTCACAGATTTATTCATGCGTTTGACCTTCTCACCAGGTACTGGGGAGGAGTGGTCCCGGAGAAATGCAAACAAGCCCATGAAGGAGAAGAGTGGAATTGTTTTTTTGGCTACAGGGTTTTTCCGTCCATAAAAAGTGTGTTTTGGCACCAGACAACCAACATTCACTTATCCACACAATCATACGGTTTGGTTTAAATCTGCCCCATGATGCAATTTTTTTTAGGCCCAGTCTTTGTGGTCCAGTGGCTGTTCGACGAGGCCCAATTGACAGTAGACAACATTCAGTTGACAGGACAGCCGGTGCAGGAAGGCCAGTGGCGTTACATCCAAAATCTGGGCATTGAGCTCAGGAACACCCTCAAAGATGTACCGTAAGTTAACATCAGGAGCTTTTGTGGGGGGGGGGGGGGGGGGGGGATTGTGACATGATGGGATTTCACATTTTGCCTAATTGAAAATGCTTTCCCTTTTAGAGCTATGTTCGCCCCAGCATGCCTCTCACATGAAGTGATCACAAGAAAGTGAGTTGCAGGCACCACTGGTTGTCGACTTTGCTGGACTTGCTTGTGAGTTAACAGCGCCCTCTTGTGTCATCTTGCAGCTACTGGACGGACGTGCAGGTCAAAGGTACTTCCTTGCCCCGGGCACTGCACTGCTGGGACCGCAGTCTCCATGACAACAGGAACAACAAAGCCCCGCCCAAAGGCTGCCCTGTGCATTTGATAGACAGCTGCCCGTGGCCGCATTGCAACCCCACCTGCCCCACCATCCGAGACCAGTTCACGGGCCAGGAAATGAACGTCATCCAGTTCCTCATGCACATGGGCTTTGACGTGCAAAAGATGGCCCAGCAACAGGGCATGGACGCCGGCAAGCTCCTGGGCATGCTTAGCAGTGGCAGCTAAAGGAACACGCACAAACAAACAAACAGAAACATACTTAACAGTATCTTCAAGCTCAAGCCCAAGTTGGCTTCTGGCTGCTTACCTGATACCTCCGACCACCACTGTCTCTACCTTAGTCTTCCCCCTTCTAACATCCTGTTTCCTGTTGTACCTCAAGAAAAACAAAAAGGAAAATCAGATGACCGTATTTTTGCATATGGTGGCGGGCAATGTTAATTTACCGAAATGCAGATGGGGAAGATGTCGATTATGCATTTGTTTGTGCAAATGCATTTTTTGGAATGATATTAAACCATTATGGCCGTAGATGGAGTTTAAACCAAAATTGCTGTGGAGAAATGCAGCAAAGGTAGGAAGTAACAAGTCAAGTAGCTCCTCACGTTGTGGCTTGACCAAGTGCAACTGAAGTCGCAACTCACAATGGATGCTAAAAATCGACCTGAGTTTTGCTGTACTTCAGTGTGCTGTTTTGGTTCGTATCGGCGTTAGTTGAGTGTAAAGTATCGAAGAATTGATCGTCTCGTATTTGTCTGAAGAGGACGATGTCACGAGGCATCAATTCCAGAGATGGCCACTCGATGAGGATATATAATCTATCCCGAACGACTCACTACTGCTCACAAGTGGCCACGTGTTGTAAAGACAAGCAAACACTGATGGTTGATTGCTTGGAAATCCGCCTTCTTCCCCGTATACTGAATTGAACGACAACCACTGCCGCTTAGCACACCTGGACGTGTTTTAGGGTCATCACATTGAGCTTCACACGCACGCACACACCCCCCCACACACACACACACACACACACAAGCGGACGGACGACTCGCGGCCCAATGAACAAACATTAGTCATTAGTCTGCTCACAAGTTGTACTCGTCCTCAGATCAACTAAAGGGAGACAAATCGAGTGTATTGTTTATGTTTAGCGTATTTGTACAAGTTCTTTCAAGTGTTCATGCTGTCAACTCCATGCTTAGATTTCATCCTTTCAAATTGAATGGCAATGTTGTATGGACTGCTATGTTTTGAAGGACAGACTTGCTCACACCATCCACAGAAGGAACTAATTATGATTTTATTCTGTAACATTTTTCACAGGAGAAACTCAAACTACAGTGGTTATTTACATATTTATTTTCTTATGTCAAATCATATTTATAAGTGCTATTGCTATTTTTTGCAAAGAAGTGATTCTTGGTAATATTTTAAATACATGCCAATTTTTCTGTTGACTGCATGTCTTTGCATTAGAGCCGAAAGAAAAGACACAATACATACGTACAAAGAACAAACATATTCTTCTCCTATTTTTTTTGATAATCCTCCTCACAAGCTCCAAATTTTGTTCCTGAGATGCTAAAGTGCCAGCTATTTGAAGGCATGAACGAGCTAGTTTACGATCTTGATTTCATACATTCCCTCCTAGAAAGCTAACCGTAACCCTCAACTAGATTGCTAGAAATTGGGGTGCTTTTTTTAAACAAAAGAAAAAAAGCTATCAGGCACACGGGCTAAAATGATTGGCTCTCCATGTTGTATGTTAGTGCTGTTGTGCTGGATGTTAGCAGTTAGCATGCTAGCAAACAGCGGGCAAATTAAAGATCACGTGTGAAGTCAACTTCATCAACCATCTTTTGAATAATATTCACAGCTAAAACTATTTTAAGCATACTTTTGTTGTTTTGCTTTAAACACAACCCACCCCGATTTATAATTGGTCCCTTAGCAACGCGCCGAGCAACCAAAATGCACATGTTCAGAGACATTGAAAGAAGGCCACATTGTTGATGGGCCCGTTTACTACTCTTTGCCATTGTGTTGGCGTTTTTCGGCAAAATGTGTGGCGAGGTATTGTTCACATTCAGGCCAACAAAAGGTAAGAAATGGACACGCTTTCGTTCCGTGTCAACGAGTGTTGTTTTTTTTTGTTCAAGCACAAACGATGATGTTTGCTTCTGATATTGCAAAAAGGTCCATTTGGAAAAGTTGTTTGAAAACGTTGTTGACGAATGAACATCTCACGTCCGCTTGCAAAAGTGCTAATCACGAGTCAATCTTTCTGGGACTTGCATTTTAGGCGTTATTTATGCCACCTTTTTACGATGAAAATATGACAAGAAATAAAGCTAATGCGCCGGCCACCACGGCGTATGCTCTCTGCGCTCACAGAATAAATGGCGCAACATTGTGCGGAATTTACAGCCTGGAACTTCAACGAGAACGTCGGCCTCGACAGTTTACCACTTTTTCCCATCGCCACGGCTCTCGTCTCGTCTCGATGTCACGTCCGGTCGTTCGGGCACAACATTTTCAGCATCCCGTTCGTCTTTTAGTCCACATAAATCATGCCAACAACTTCCTGTTCCACCAACTCTTCAAACACGTGCCGATAAAACTTCAAATTTTTTTCCCGTTTCGGGTTGTTCTTAAAATGACGTTACACTGCCGGGGAAAATTATTGTTATTTTTTTTTTGGGGGGGGGGGGGGTGTGGGGTAAAGTTGAATGAGTTGACTTTGATTTCATTTAACATTTTGTGAAATGACTTTAATTTTACAATCCAAAGTGTATCCTCAGAACGGGAGTCGCGAGCTGGTAAATATTACCTATTAACTTTTAACTGCATGTTTGGAGCATCATAAGTGTTGCGCGACCATTTTGAGGTTTAGCAAAACAAATTTCTTTGAATGTTTGTATGCAGGATAATACTTCAACGTTCTCATCCTCATGTATTATTCCGCATATTATTTACGAAAATCCAGTCGTTTTTTTTTTTTTTTTCACAAGAATCGCCAATTTACAATGTATATTCAACATCACAAGTATGGTAAGTATTTTCGGTAACTACCAATTCATGTTCACCTTCCAAGCTCAAGTCTTCCACTGCTTCTGTCTAATTTTGCCGTTGGCTCGTGTCTAATTGCCGTCCCACCCTTGCGTCCTGTCATTACACGCTGTCTAAATGCCCGTTTCTGATGGCAGGAGCTCCGACTCAGCCTCCCAAGAAAGACGACTCCCCTCCTGCCCGCCACATGCCGCCCCGCCTCCCTCCCACACGCTTGTGGAATATCGAGCCTCTATTTATAGCCCGTCATGCTGGGCATGGCGAAAAGTTTCATTTAAAACAGCCTAACCGGAGCACAAGGTCAGACGAAACGGGACAAGCGAGGATGAGCACAGTTTTTCGATGAAGAAGCCAAGAAACTTGACTGACAGGACCACAAACATCTGCACCTGTCGGTCAATGACGCCGATTCGCACGAGGAAGGCTTAGGGAACACGACACGGGTGAACTTTTTAAGGGAGCAAGCCAAGAAGATTTGGAAGGACCCATCGCAATTATCTTCCTTTTCATTCTCATAAAAGGACTGGCGTCTCGTCTTTGCGGCCTGAAGACAAGTGCGGCAAAGACACAGAGCGACTGAGTGGAACGGATTTTCATCTGACTTGAAAGAAACAAATCGACCGTAAAGGCTTCTTAAGCGAGAAGCTGTAATGCCAGCTCTGGCGGAAACCAAGTACAGATCCTTGTAATTAAGGACGACCTCTAAAAAGCAACCAAGAAAGGGGCGGAGTCTTTGTCCCTCGGAGTTTGGAGAGCACTCATACACGATGGATGCTCACGGTGGACACTACCTCAACAAGGAAGCCGTGTTGTCACCTTTAGGCGCAGCCCGAATATGCCAGCTGCTCTTCGGCTCCGCCATTATCGCCCTTGTGTCGCACAGCGCAGGATACAGTGCCACCTATGGGTACTTCTGCATGTTTGTTTGGTGCTTTTGTTTTGCTGTCACGCTGCTGGTTTTCAGCCTGGACATTACGCGACTCTACGTGTGCATGCCCATCTCGTGGGACAACTTAACGGTGGCTTTCGCCATGCTGGCGACACTCATGTACATCACTGCCTCCGTGGTGTACCCCGTCTACTTTCTGGAAAGTGACTGCCCGGACGAGGGCTGCGAGGAGCAAGCCTACCGCATCGCCGTCACCGTCATCTCCAGTGTCTGCGTCTTCCCTTATGCCACAGAAGTGTTCATAACTCGTGCCAAACCGGGCGCCGTGGTGGGATACATGGCAACGGTCTCCGGCCTTCTCAAGGTGGTCCAGGGATTTGTGGCCTGCATAATTTTCGGAGCTCTGGACAATTCCAGTGAGTACGAGAACTACATCGCCACTGAGTACTGCGTGGTGGTGTACAGCTTGTGCTTCTCCATCACCGTTCTTGTGGTCATCTTGACAATATCTGGCAGGACGTCGTCCCTGCGCTTCCCCTTTGATCGCTTCGTGGTCATCTACACCTTCATGGCTGTGATCCTCTACCTCAGCACCGCGCTGGTGTGGCCCATCTTCAGCTTCGACAAGAAGTACAGCTCGACCACTCGCCCGGAGATCTGTCCACGCGGTAAATGCCCTTGGGACAGCAAGCTGGTGGTCGCCGTGTTCACCAACGTCAACCTCATTCTTTACTTTGTTGACCTGATCTACTCACAGAGAATTCGCTTCATCACCAATGCTGCCGTCTGAATGTCCATGGCAGATTATTGCTCGGATCAGGACATGAACTTTAAGAACGTCAGCCAAAACTGCAAGGGGCTTCCAAGACTGTCAAGTGCCGACTGACGCCAGATTGCGGGATATGGCTAAATCATGCTGCACACATACCAACAATCAGCCCCAATTGTCGATTTGGCAAGTCTCTGAAAGATGATCCAGTGACTTGAGGTGTTTCCTGATGGTGGCTACTTGTAGAACGTGTCCAATAAGTCACAGCTATCCGAGCTTCTTTTACGAATCCGCATTCATGTTCTTTGTATTTTCTGCCTATCACAGGTCAGTCGTGGAATTACAAAAGACATTATGTCTTGGTCATTTCAAGTACACCACCGATTGTAAGAGCAAGAATTACACGCGCAATTTTTTTTTTGGGGTGTGCGGTGTCTTTTGCACTGTAAAAATCGGTTAAAAATGGGTGTATACATGTAGCCCGCTTCCTTGGTAACGATTAGTATAATGCCATTCTGTTGACACTAATTCTAAACAAAAAGATGTACGCGCTATGTTTGGGATGGTTAAAGGGGAAGTCAACCCCCAAATTTTCTTTCCAGGCCCACTAGTCCTAACATGGCATTGTGATTAATCGACCCGTTCTCAGCCACCTTAGGGGGCGGCCATTTTGTCACATGCGGTTGACACATTTGCTCTGAGCTCAAATAATGACCAATCATGGCTCTGCTTCAGAAAACAGGTGAGCCATGATTGGCTGTGATTGATCGTTACGTGAGCTTGAGCAACAGTGATGTCATGTTCAGTCGACAGAAATGACAAAATGGCCGCCCCCTGAGATGGCTGAGAATGGGTCGATTTTAGTGCTTAACTCATATTCCACATTAATCGCAATGCCATGTTTAGACTAGTGAAGGCACATAGAACATTTTATTGTAAATATTTTTGGGGGTTTGACTTTGCCCTTTAATAATGTACAGCATATGGATACGAATATATTCAATTGACAATTTGCACTAACGTTTGGCTCCCTGGCCCTTTTTGCTGTCGGATGTTCGCACCATTTTTCTGTTATCCACTGAATGTCTGATTTGTTGCGTGCCTTTCTGAATGCAGTAGATTATCTACAATATTAATTGTGCTATTTATATAACCATTTCCTTCTGTGTTGGACATTTATGAATACCAATAAATTACCAAAGAGTTGTTTTCCACGCGTTTAAACTAGCGGGAATGAAGTTTAAATTAGGAGGTCGAGAGCATTGACAAAGAATCTAAATTTGTTGGAATTCTGAATTATGAAACGCAAGTAATCTGTTGCAGGCTCTGTCTTAAAAACATTTCTTTATTGTACTCTGATACCAAACTGAAAAATAGCTAACCACATTTAATTGTAGTAGTACCAAAGTAAATACAATTAAATTGAAAAAGTAAAACTACTAACCCTTTAAAGAAGAATGATAAAACATGGAAGGATGTTTGTAGAGCATAATGTTCTAGAAGTATTGCTGCTCGTGGTTGTGTAGTGTATAGTAAGTTTATTACATATACTATTGAAAATAATATGTAGGTATAATTGCTATTTGTTCATATTGCAATAGTCATCCAGTCTGTCCTGTTGCAATAAATTATACTTAGGGTTGTAAAGTTATCCACACAGCAGCGACAAGCCACTTGACAAGCAGGCCCCCATTATTGCATTTGAGGAAAACTTTTTAAAAATGTTTGTCTTTGAGTAAATTAGAAAAACCTAATGACTTGCTTACTAGCTGCGGCCGTATGCTTTGAAAGTGTATGTCAGTAATGTGACCAAAACAAAAGCAAATTGATTTTTCATCTTACAAACTATTCCTGGATTTCAACCACATCTAATTGAGAATCGACTTACCTGTAGAAATGTAAATGATTGCTGCCGTCAAGCAATTTGCCAATTTGTGCAACAGGTTCTACTCGACTGACATTTCACACTTTCAAACTACAACAGTGCGAAAGAGGACTAAAATAATCATCACGCTGTTTTTCAATAGTGGCCATCTTTTAATACTTTACGGCCATTGCCATATATAGCCTACAACAATAAAAACACGCAATACGACGTCAGGTAGCAAAATTGAGCTTAGTCCATTCTAATTAAAGCCTATTCCAAAACGCCTCTTATTTTTATTATATTTAGAAATATTTCTATTTCAAAACGTTCTTATTTGCCAAGGAGGGCAGTTCCCGTAATGCAATTGCATTTATACATTTTGCCAGCAGATGTCAGCATGGAGCCAGCTGGTTGCCAACTTGCTTGCTGGTCGTCTTTTTTTTTTTTACTCTTTCTTCCTCGCAGCACAAACTGATGCAACTAAAAAATGATGCAACTAAAAAAATGCAACTGGTTCCGCCTTTAAAATAGCCCGCCTTTATTTGTCATTTTGGACGACGTGATTGGTCACTTATGTCACATGTTGCCAAAACGTGCACGGTCATTGGCTCCCGCATCCGTCCGTCAAATGTTCCGCCCTCAGGTGAAATTGACTACAAGGCGGTGTTGAAAGGAACATTGCTTGGAGTCCTTCGTCTTTATGTTCGTAAGTTCCTCTTTTTTTATTCAAATGTATTTCATTGACATTGTGTAAGACGCTTAAATTCGAAATGTCGTCAAGATTTTTTTAGAAACTTCCCTCTTCATTTTTAAATCGTTGTTATTCGCAACAAAAAGTATTCTAATATATTCTTATAGTTGACTTTTTAGCTAATGATAAGATATATCGTACATATCGGATACTTAGATAGGAATTACGTTTAAGGCCTACTTGGAATGTAAATATATATGGCACATTTTTAGATATTTTCTTAAGCACATTGTGATGTGTATATGTATATAAAATCATAAATAATATATGATTTGTAGATGTTAAGGACAAAAAATATTTTCAATTATATTATATTTGATTTACATTAGCTCTTGGACTTTACAAACTTGTAATTCAGATCATTTTATTTCCGAGAGGCATTAAAATATTAGACATTTTGCCCCCCAAAAAAGCGATATTGCGTTCATCTTGATCACTTTGCTTCGCCTATGCTAAAGTTGACCAGCGAGCCATTACCAGGTGATCAGCTTTTAACTTTCACCACTGCCAACAGAGGTTCACAGCTGCTATCATTGGTCCGAAATCTTCCCATCTCAAGTGCACATGCTAATTTGAAATGGTGTCCACTGTCCTGTGAGCAGGTAGGATGAGTGTCGGCTTCATAGGAGCGGGCCAGGTGGCTCACGCGCTGGTGCGAGGCTTCACGGCAGCAGGTATGTTTGTCTTCCAATGCCACTTATTCATCCATCTTGTGAACTGATGTGAAAACATGTTCAGGAGTAATCGCCGCCCACAGAATCACAGCCAGCTCCCCGGAAACACATCTGCCCACGGTCCAGGGTCTCCGGGTGGGACACACATTTAGAAATATGTCTTTTGTTTTTTTAATGTAGCTTTTGCTCAGTGACAATATATGTGCAGAAATTAGGGGTGCATTTCACAACTAGCAACAAAGAGACCGTGAACAAAAGTGACGTTCTCTTCCTGGCGGTGAAGCCTCACATTATTCCCTTTGTGCTGGACGAGATTGGACCGAACATTGAAGATCGACACCTGATCGTGTCCTGTGCTGCCGGCGTCACCATCAGCTCCATCGAGAAGGCGAGTCAGTGCGCGGCTTTAATTTTCATTTCCTATCGCTGGAGACTTTCTCAGCTGACAGTTGCTTGCCATCCAATCGCAGAATACATTGTAAGCAGTGTGTGCCTTTGCAGAAACTACTGCAGTACCGCGCTGCTCCTAAAGTGATGCGTTGCATGACCAACACGCCGGTGGTTGTGCGTGAAGGGGCGACTGTTTATGCCACGGGTACTCATGCAGAGGTGGAGGACGGGAAGCTGCTGGAGCAGCTGATGGCCAGCGTGGGTTACTGCACTGAGGTGGAGGAGGACCTCATTGATGCCGTTACTGGCCTGAGTGGAAGCGGACCAGCTTACGTGAGTCACTTCATTCGCGCTGCGGCCGTTTTTTTTCATTGCACGTTTGGGAATGGGCAGACCGATGTATTGGCACAATTTGAATGCTTTTTGCTCTGTTTATGTGAATAGACAGCACCTGAATGAAGTAGTTGCCCTAGTTTTAACCTACGAGCGATGGTGGTCTTGCAGGCTTTCACAGCTGTAGAGGCCCTCGCAGACGGCGGCGTGAAGATGGGCCTGCCCAGGAGACTCGCTGTACGCCTCGGAGCTCATGCCCTGCTGGTACGGACACCGGACCTTGTGTACTATTGGGCACTTGACCCTTTTTTGCTGGGGAATCCCACGCTCTGCAGCCTCGACCCTCCAACTTTACTCATAAACATTGTCGGCTCCACCTCCGGCCTGTGCTAATCAAACCCTTTTTTTTTCAATTAGTCACCCCCCCCCCCCCCCCGCTCCAAACATGGACGTTCAGCCAAGCCGGACCGTTCTGCAGCTCAGAATTGAACAAATAAACACCTCTACTCTTTTCTGTACACGATTGTGAAATCCAGCTGAGACGAGTCCGTCTGCAGCAATAGCCGATTGATGACTCCATGTGATTTGTTTTCATGGCTTTGGAAGGGCGCAGCTCGGATGTTACTCGACTCGGAGCAGCACCCCGGGCAGCTGAAGGACAACGTGTGCTCACCGGGGGGCGCCACCATCCACGCCCTCCATGTCATGGAGAGCGGCGGCTTCCGCAGCCTCCTCATCAATGCCGTCGAGGCCTCTTGTGTTCGGACCAGGTAGCCGCAACAAAAGGATAGCATAACTTAATAAACCGAGACTGAGACACTATCAATTTTTCTGGGACAGGTCTTGTCCATTTTTTTGCGATGTTTGGCAAGAAGGAGCTTTGAGTAAATGTAAATCGCTATGATAGCGTCTCACACTAGCCGCCAACTTCAATAGTCCTCATTGTGATTGAGCTGAAATGGTTCTGCTATTGATGGGTTAATTGTGCTCCTTTCATGTTTATCTGCTCATTCCCATTCGCTTTCTGCTCTTTGACAAGGAACGGTGTGTAAAGATGGAGACCGCTAAGTGTTTTCTTACTTTTCAAGCTAGCCTCATGTATGTTATGTTTCACATGCACAAGCAGATTTTCGGATTCTTATACTAGTATGACAATATTCATGCTAAAATTTTACATCAAGACTTTCCTGCACTAATTTCTTTAAATGATCATCAGGTGTCAGCTATTAATAGCCATCTTTATTTTGTCACATGTGGAGTCTGCAGCCTATCCTAGCTGACTTTGGCCGACTGGCACGGTACACCTCGGACTGATCGCCAGCCAATCAAAGAGCGCGTACACAGACAACCATTCATATTCATGTTGATAGAAAATTGAGAGTTCAATGAACCTCACATGTTTTTGAAATGTTGGAGGAAGCTAAAATGCGACACTTGAGCACAAAAGTTGGGCAACACTATCATGGGTTGAATATAAGCATTTCTCCTTTTAGAGCGGCGCGTAAATAAAGTCACGTGACCAAACTTCATGACGTACGGCGGCGTCGAAACAAGAAAACTCAACACAATACTATATAATACAATATAATGTTACTAACGAGGAGCGGCATTTTTCGTTTTCTGACTTTTAAAATGTCAAACGTTTTTGATAAGAAGTTACTGACGGTTTCCATCTTGAAGTTAAAGTCACTCGAGGCAGTTTGTTGTTAATGATGAGGCATTAACGCCGCTCTCGGTATCATCAAGTTAGCGACTTTTTACAGCATGTTTTTTGTATTTTCAAAATAAGAGAGCTTTCGCGTCTGGGCATCAAACCTGGGCACATATTTCCTCTCGTGTGAGTTGTTTTATTCTGAAAGCAAAAGTCCCTCGTGTGGTACTTTGCCAAAAAGACGAAGACTCGTCTTGCGTAGAACAATGTCCGTCTTATTTCTCTGGCTTTGGCACCTTGGCACCGGTTGGGAGACGTGACACGAGGACGCGTTGGTTAGCTCCCTAATGTTTACTGGGGAGGGCGTGGGGGGCCGGGTCTCCGTCCCTTGTGTACTGCTTGTTTATTAATAGGCTGGGGGAGTTGTTTGACACTTTGACGCGCGGACGGGCAGCGGAATGTCCAAAGTGTTGGCGTCAATTGTTGCGAATCTGCTGCTGCTGTTTCATCACCTCGCCTCAAAGGAGACGCAACCCGAAGCTGAGCATTCACAAAGCCAATCCAGGTTGGTCGTCTTTATTCTTCGCCACCAACGCTGTGTTCCATCGCAACCAGAATCACTACTTATTGGAAAGTGATTTTTTAGGGGGAAACAATTTTAATCTTATTTTTATGACGAATCTGTGGCGTTATACCGCCAAATTACAAGACAGCGAAACAAAGCAAAGCAGACATATTTTGTTTTGTCTGCAGCATGACTAGCATTGTTATTATTTCAATGTGCTGAATCATCACACGGGACTGTTTGGCTCTTTCGGCCGAGGTGAGCCTCAAGTGATGATGAGCATCACCTAAGCGTCATGTGGGAGTGTGTCTTTGTCTTTCATGTCCTCACACTGCAAGTACCCAAAAGGTGTCACAACATTTCCAAAATGCATGCTAAGTAATCTGCCAAAAAGTGGGACAAAAGTAACGACGCACTTCATGTTTTCCTCATTTTTTAACGTTTCTTCCTTTGGTAGCATTTTGCCGTCATGACCTCCTTCCTTCCTTTCTTCTTTCCTGGCCTCCTTCCTTCCTTGGAGTTGCTTCTCATTCTTGCATCCTTACTATTGTCTGTCCTTTGCCAAAACTTGTTTTTTCCTCTCCATTCCACCCTTCCTTTCTTGCAAACTGCTGACCTGCTTTTTATTAATGCATCCTTAGATCCTTCCTACCTTTTGTTTAAACCCTGCCTTCCCCTCTTCCTTCGTTCCCTCCCGCCTGCCTTCCAAGCTTGCGTCCTTTCGCGTTTGCTTAAACCTACTTTTCTGCCCTCCTTTTTGTTTCTACCTTTTCTTCCATGCTTCATTCTTTCTTTCCCCCTTTGATGAGACCTGCTTTTCTGCCTTTCTTTCCGACCGCCTCCCTGCCTTTTTTCACCTCGGACCAGCTTTTTCTCCACCTTCATGCCTCCCTTCCTTGTTTCGTTCCTTCCTTCGTTCCTTCCTTCATTCCTTCCTTCCTTCTTTCTCTCCCTCTTTCCCTCTGTCACACCTGATTTTCTTTAGCTAATTCTCCAAGAAAGAGTACCAGTTGTTGTAAATAATAATGAAAAAAAATTAAATAAAAAGTTAACATTTTATGAGAAGAGAAACTTTTATCTTTGAATTAAATTGTTATTCTTCTTGGGGTGTTTATATGACTTACAGCATGTTTTTTTTTTCAATAAAAGAACTTTTGTTCTCACACTGTAGTCTATCTTTCAGAGAAACCGAGAATTAATCATTGTAAAATAACAACTTGACTAAAAACAATATTCTTTGACTTTCTCCATGTAATTTCCTTTTTCTTAAAAAGAAAAGCTTGATTTTTTTTTTAATCACACCTAAATTTTTCTTAACTTCATTTTGTGTATTACAATTGTGTATTACAATCCCCAACTCCGCAGAAGAATACTTATTCCTTTAAATTGATAAACACCAAAATTGGTCTTTAATGTTTGTAAAATAAATTTTTAGATCATAATATTTCAACTTTATTCTTGTAACTCAACAACGTTTTTCACATAATTTGCATAACTGTTCATTGTTATAGTATTCTGACCTTTTTTCTTGACAAAATGCAAATGTATTCATTTTTGCATTACCACTTTTCTCCAAACAATGTTTCGACTTATTTTGTGGTTTTCTAATCCCGGCGAGCGCTACCACTCTGGTGACAACATTGGACATAATTTAACAGTCCATTTGTCTTATTTTAATGGGGCAGATGCTCTTGTTTCCCCCTTATAAGTGGATTTGGATGACATTTGCCTGCATGGATGCCAGCTAATGAATTATCCGCCACCGTTTCTCTGAAAGTCACCTTGGAAACTGTTGAGCATTCATAGGAACATTGAAGTTTCCCTCCCTGTTCTTGCTCGCCTAGCCGACTTATTTCATCATCGAGTGCGTGTGCAGTGCATTTAAATGCATTTTAGGAGGCTGGTCGCCGGGGTATTGCAATAATGCTCACCGTTGCCTCCTTCCTGGTAACGAGAATAGTGGCCCAAGGAGGAGCCTGGTGGAGCCGTTTTGTTGGTGGAGATCCGCTCAGAAATGTTTTAATTAGTGCTGTCAAGTGATTAATTTTTTAAAACTAATTAATCACAAAAAATTCTATGATTAATCGCGATTAATCACATTTTTCAACTACAATTTTTTGCGAAGCTTGTAACAGATATTTACTTGAATAATATCTTTGAATTGATGCAAAATCACCAAATATGAAGTATATTTAATTCAAAGACTGTTCTAATAGCTTTCTTGGATTCTTGAATACAATCTAAATGGAGACATCTTTACGGGCATTTTTCTTCAAGAAATTTATCAAAAACGCCCACAGGCGCCACACTCCAGCAGTGTTGGTTTGCAAGGCCCAGTGTTAACTTGAACACGGTATTTCAGAGACTTGCTAAAAATGTACAGCTAATATTGGCAGAATATTTGCAAAGTATGCAAATTATTTTTAAGTAAATTAAACTGAGTTAATTGAATTAAACAATATATATATATATATATATATATATATATATATATATATATATACGGTGATAAATATCAGACAGTGCAACGCATGACAACAAAGCGAATGGCGGTCATCTTTGGAACAATCCCGTGATGGGATCTTTAAAGCGTCACACTTGCGCCAGGCCAGACGTCTAATTTCCCACCTGAGTGGCTGCTTGAAATTCATGCACTAGCCACGAATGATTTTGAATGTTGTCTCACTTCCTGATTGCCACTTTTGACTTTTGTTTTGTTTTTTTAGGTATGGGATCATTGCTGAGATCAGTGCTTCTTTTGCCTTCCAGGCTTCTCCAAAATGTGTTGAGCGTGCGCTTTCTTTCCCCTCTGCTATGCACGCCTTCTTCTCCTTTCTTTTTTACCTGTGTGGCCACACTCAGCGTTTTTTGTCTTCTGTGGGTGTGATCCGTCTCTCCTCCACCAGCAATCAGCGCTCATTTGTCCGCATCTTCCGGGTGATTCATAAAAATTAAGAAAAAAAATAAAGAAATGCTGTGACCTTCCCACTTTGTAAAAAAAAAAAAATCTTCTTTCTTCACTTCTTGGGAGTTGTGCATCAACATTGAGAGTCTAGATTTTATTTTCTTTTACAAGGTTAATAAGTGAAAATATTTTATTCGATCTGCTGACTTGCAGATCTCTGATTGGTGCTCATCTAGCAAATGGTGTGCTTAGCTCCATTTCAGTTAGCCTTTTTTGTTCCTACTGGATCGCTGTCAAGTGTCAACACACTTTTTGGACGATGATGTCATCACAGCGGTTTGCTTCTGTGAAGCATTCGTGGCTTTTTTGTCTGCTCAGCTGGCGCGCAGACTGTGATGTGCATGGAGCCAGTCGTCTGTTTGTGCCATTTTCATCAATGATAATGGAATACATTTTTTAGCGTATTCAATAAGCTACTGAATGTGATGTCGGGTGGCGTTGGGTTGATGTTTGTGTGCAATACTATTAAGATAAGGACGTGGTCCAAGTCGTGTTGTCCTGCACAGCACAAAACAAAATCATGCGGAGCGGCATCCAGTTATGTTCCTAATGCTCACTGGAAATGAGACGTCCTAATGGCCATTGAGTGATAGGTGCAGAAAGTGGAAGCCATTTTTGTGCAAGCAACGTTTTATGAGGAGGTGCCAGATGACTTTTTTTTTTCCAAGTAGACATCAGGAATGCAAGTCACAGCGTGACCTCTTGTTTTGTCCGCAGCCCGTGTGATGGTGTCGTATTCAGGTCATTTTTAACAAGCGTATCTCTCGTTTTCTCGCTCTCTCTGGCTCTGCCAAGTAGCCCACCTGTAGTACCCTTTCTTTTGTTGCCATGGAAATAGGCGGACTGTCTTGGTGTTTTTTTTAATTTTTGGGTGTCCTTGATTCGCTAAGGTTTATGTGTGCACAGGATGCCTAATCCTCAAGCATGCATCTCCTGTCTTTGGGGATTCCTGTAGTTGTTTTTTTTTTTTTTTTATCAAAAAAAATGTTCCCTTCCTCCTTGACATGCACGTGAGATATAAATCCTGCTCGCGATTTTTCACTTTCTGAGGCTGGTCAATGCGAGTGTTCCAGGACTCTGCAATGTCACACACTGAAATGGACTGCTAGCTGACGCTCACTTACTTCTTCTGTCCTGTTTTGTTGAAAGCACTTGTTCCTGCACCAAATCCAATATTGGCACTGATGTTGTCTCCGGGATGCCGCATCGCTGTATGAAAGGAGCATTTTCCGGCATTATTTTCATTCGATTTCTTTAAATGACACTGAGATAGACAATGAAATGTGTCCGTAATGTTCAGCAGTTTTGGGACTGGGATGTTCTAGCAGACACTGACGTTGTCGGCCACAAAATTATTGCAGGGTGCCATGTGGCAGTTGCAGCAATTTGCTGCTTCTTTCACACAACATTTTTGGACAAAATCAAGTGTGCCGTTTTCCACCGTTTGAGATGGTATCAGACGGGACAGGATTCCGCAATGTCGCGACTCAGCCAAGCCGTATCATGACAAAGACCAGACGATTTGGTCAAAATGTCATTTGAACCTCTCTTATGTCATTTAACGCTTCGACGTGTTTTTTTTTTTTTCACAGACGAGCCAGCGGCGAAGGTGGATGCGGACTCCGGGCATGACGACTCCAAACAAGGGAAACAAGGCCTTAAAGGTACAGCCGGCCTTTTGCCAAGCAGCATCAACTCTCTTGATGTGATTTTGCTCTTGGAAAGGAGCGTCAATCTTCTGGGAGAGTGCACGTCACAACGCAGGGCATTGCTTGCGGCCGTCTGTTTTCATCATACAGTCAATTGGAGCTCCTTCCTGCTCCCATGTCTAAGAATCATGGGAAATGTAGTCCTTTGAGCCTGATGCTGCGGATTAGACGCAACGCAAGCTGAGCGTGTCCTTATTTAACATTTAACAATTTAACATAAGATGCATCACAAAAATAATGCGCCTCTGTTTGAGAATATTTGAAAAACGCCCACCTCATTGATACTGCGCACCCAATGGTCTGAAAAAGATGCTCATTGTCATTGTAGCTCGCCATCATACTTTTAATTTCGCATGCAACTCCCTTCCTCCAATTAGACCACAATTTGGGAATCCCTCAATTGCAGCGTTTGCCGTTGTTATGTACAAGTCCTCACTCCCCCTCCCTTCCCCACCCCCCGCATTGACAAATTGCGGCGTGTGCCAGGTGAAGCGGGAGCCGGGCGAAAATGGCACCAGCCTGACGGATGACGAGCTGGTGAGCATGTCGGTGCGCGAGCTGAACCAGCACCTCCGCGGCCTGACCAAGGAGGAGATCGTGCAGCTAAAGCAGCGGCGACGTACGCTGAAGAACCGCGGCTACGCCGCCAGCTGCCGGGTGAAGCGCGTCACGCAGAAGGAGGAGCTGGAGAAGCAGAAAGTGGAGCTGCAGCGGGAGGTGGACAAGCTGGCCACGGAGAATGCCAGCATGAAGGTGGAGCTGGACGCGCTACGCTCCAAGTACGAGGCGCTGCAGAGCTTCGCCAGGACTGTGGCGCGCAACCCCGTCGCCTCGACCCGCGTGCCCCGGGCCTCGGTCATCGGGCCGCTTGTCCCCGGTAAAGTGGCCGCCACCAGCGTCATCACCATTGTCAAATCCAAATCACAGGCGAGGTCGTAGTCGCGGGCAATTTTGTTTTCGATGTTGGACCAAACTGGATCACTTTATTTGGCTGTTAGCACCAGTACAATCCTATAAAAAATGAAAGGCTTCTCCACATCGAGACGTGACCGGTTCAAACCTATACAATTGTTATTATGCACTGACTGACCTGAGTTTAATCAAAGAGACATGCATTTTTTTATTTCAAATAGTTCCTGAGTGTTTTAATAATAACGTGTGTAACATGTTTTAGTGGGATCAAGATCATAGCACACTTTACAGCACACGCCTTTGTGAGAGTGAGCGTTGCGACTATGTGAGCAGCTTCTACCCACATTTGCAGGATAACAATGATTGCTCATCATTTTCACTCACAGAGGCAGCACTTCACAAACTGCAATGCAGACATTTGTCAATTAGTGTGCAGGAATCCGTCGTCTTGATTGCGCAATCGAGGATGCTAAGCTCTGCTTGCCTTTTGCCTTTTCACATGAGAGCGTTTCGGGCGCTGGCATGAAAAACGGCCAATGTTCTCAGAGCCTAGCTTTCAAGTCACACGTCAGTGGCGGAGAAACTTATTCGGTCAACGTAGCCACACTGTTACATGTCATGACGTGGAAATTGAGAATGGCCGGCTCACAGACACATTTTTCTTTGAGAGTGGTGCCTTGAGATATGAGTGACTCGACTTATTGGCGATACGAGCGGTTCCACTTCGCAATATGGCAAATAGTTCAACAATTCATCAAAAAGAGACTCCAATCTATTTAAAAGTTAATTGTCAAACAATGCAAACAATTAAAAACGTAATTGGCAATGGCATTTCCATTCATTTCATTTGGAAAACAATTTCATGTATTTAGGTACGATCGTCAGGTCACACAACAAATTCAGCTTGTATCTCAAGGCATCCTTCTAAGTAGGTGGGGAACTATTTGTATACAAACAAATGATTAATTTTACGCAATATTTCCTCAAGAATCACAAGCGGCAATAAATGCGCTTCAATTCGAAAGCATTTAACAGAAGCAGTCGTTGCCGATATGACCGCTCAATGCAATAAGACGTGTATGCACTGAAAAGAAAAGAAAAGAAAAGGAATGTTTTGAGATATCTTGTTTTTGTTTAAAGGGCCATCAGATGTTTAAAAAAAAAAAGAAAAATCTCACACAAGCTTTACCGTTTTAATGGTTGAGATGTGGGGTTGTTTTGTCTTAATATGACAAACATGGAAAAGCCTCAGAAACATTGCAGCCACAAATCATTAGACTAATCGTGTAGTTGCCTAAGTTGTGTTTGGAAGTTTTTGAAAAATATTTAAAAAAAACAAACAAAAAAAAAAAAAACCTTCAAGTTGCCTTGATTTAACTTTTGCCGATGACTGAGAAAAAGAAAGCCAACGCTTTATTTTGGATTGATCTTGCCTTGTCACACTGCACTTAGCGATCTGCATTCAATGTGGATGCACGATGAGGGCTCCAGGAAGGAACAATTTGAAAACGATCCAATTGGTGATGTCAGAAGGCGCGTCCACGTGGAGAGCGTCAGGCGGAGCGCCAACAACTTCCTACTTGGCAGCTACTTCCAAATACGGTCAAGCTTACGCTGAGGCGCTGTAAACCTCATATGCCGCCGCGTGGCGAACTCCAAGAAAAGTAAGTGCAGTGTGAAAAGGCTCTTGGCAATGATGCTGTTAGGCTCACAAAATGATCGTCATCTAGAATAAAAAATGGCTCTTGGATGTTTCATTTAGTACCAGGATGGAATAGCTTACATTGTTTATAGAAATACGTGGAAAAAAAAAAAAAGCTTTGCCCCCCCACCCCACACACACATTTCTTTTTTGCAATTGTACCGAAAGTGGCTTACTATTCAAGTCTGATAAGTTTGTTTGTTTTTTGTTTTTTTTCTAGTGAGTCTTGGCGCGTGATGTGACATTTTTGGCAGTGTCGTTTACCGTATCGATGTCAATGGTGTGCTAATTTTGTAGCGCTCAACTTAGGTGGTCGGCGTGTTGTCGTGGCAACTGTGGCATCCTCTCGATTTTTCGCTCCAAAGTCACATCGAGATCAATTTTGCGGGATGCTGCTGGTCTTTGCTGGCCAATGAAAAATGTCTCTGCTCTTTTCACTGGACAGCATCCATTTATTCATTTATTTATTTTTCTTTTGGATGTTGACGTTTAATTTCCTGATTAGGGAGTCTCTTTGAGTCCAGCATAAGGTTGCAAAGGGATGCGTCCATCCCGCCAAGATCTTGGAAAGCTTAAATGAAAATTATTTGAGCTTTTAAGTTAAAAACAACCGAACTCTAATTGGGCAGTGATTCGTTTGCATACCACTAGAGGGAGCTTCACTTTGAGAATGACTGCAGTAGAGTATGTGGAAAATGTTACAATATGTTTTTGTCGTCGTCTAGTATTTTTGGTGCATTTGTTTGAACAAGCCAGGTTCCAGAGTTGCCACACCGCGCCGGTAACACCCGCCACAATGTTTTCTACTTGGATTTTTATGTTGCCAGATTTTTCATTTTTATTTTCATTTTTAATTTTAAAAAACGTATGATTATCAAAGACAACAAATAGCAGCACTTGTGCTTCTTTTTTACGCAACTTTTAAACACGAACAACTGTGCAATTATTTTTTTCTCCGTAAAGCACTTGTGTGTCAAAGCTTAATCAAAAGCGAGTCATACATTTTTTTATATTTTTTTCTGTATGTGCTGTAATAAAATACTGCAGTACTTTGTATCAGAACAGTGAATTGTAACTATTTATAAATTAAATTATTATTGTACCTTTTTGCAATCTGTAGATATGTCCCGTATTTATTGATATACAATGTGGATTTAAACGTGAAGCCTCTTTAGTTATTGATGTATATATTGTATGTTTGTTGATACAGCTTCCTTTATTTTCTATAAGATCAATAAAATGTTCGAGGGGAACAAAAACGTCTCCGCGTTGCTTTTGTCATACTTGGTGACCCACTTGGATTGCGGTCAGGCGGTGTTTTAGGATGGCGCCATCATTTTCCTTGGCATAATTTTTTCCTCCCTCCTTCGATGTTCCAAAAAAAGTCGTCGGGCGACCCACTTCGGCTAACCTCCGCGGACGCGTTTCTGGCAAGGAAAACGCGAGAGTCATGAAGGATGTCTAGGTGTGTGTCCTAGATTAGGTGCACTGGTGAGTTAGTCATCGCTGCGCCCCCTAATGGGGAGCTGTTGCAAGCATGCAAAAAAATTATTGTTGTTTGATAGCCTCTCGCATTTCCGCTTCGATTCCCACGCATGCGTAGAGGAGATCTGCAAGGGTCTTATTAAAATAGTCGTTAATAGGTTATATGATTTGTTCTGGGAAGCTAGAGGCTTCAGACGGGCTTTTTTCTGAGCGTTCTAAAAATATGTCAAACTGGATATTTATCTCCATCTGCTGGCAATAAAGTGTAACTGCTTTGGTCCAAGTTTTTTTTGTTCCAACCTTGTAACGGATTCAAGTTATTTTATTTTATCCGTTCTGTCTTTAAGCGCATTGAGATAATTATTGTTATTGTGCTATACATTACTTTTTGCATGTATGTATGTATATATATATATATATATATATGTATATGTATATATATGTATATGTATATATGTATATATATAAAGCGTTAACTCTGGAGATTAATCTAAAAAAATACCTCAGTTAAATATTTTAACTCAAGGTTTTATTGACTTTGAAAATACCTTGCATACTTTGCAAATATTGTACCATATTAGCTGTACATCTTAACCATATTATCTCAGAACGAAACACTGTGCTCAAGTTACCACCGGTCCTTGCAAAGCAACACTGCTGGAATGTGGTTCTTGTGGGTAGTTTTGAGACTTGTTTCCAGTAAAGATGACCCAGTTTAGATCGTATTCAAGGATCAAAGAGAGCTACGAGAACAGTCTTTGAATTAAAATATACTTCATATTTGGCGAATTTACATTAATTCCAAGATATTCAAGAAAAAATCTGGTACACGCTTCACAAAAAAAATTGTCGTTGAAAATTTTGATTCATCGCAATTAATTTCAGATTTTTTTGTGATTAATTAGTTTAAAAAATGAATCGCTTGACAGCACCAATAAATATTATGTAATATTTATTTATTTATGTATTTATTTATGTATATATATATATATATATATATATATATATATATATATATGTATGTGTGTGTGTGGGGGGGGGGTGCGTTGCGTGTGCGTGTGGGCGTGCGTGTAAGTGTGGGCGTGCGCGTGTATGTTTGTTTGTGTGTGTGTGTGTGTGTGTGTGCGTGTTTGTGTGTTTGTGCGAGTGTGGGGGTGTGCGCGTGTGTGTTTGTGCACGTGTGTGCGTGTGTGTGTGTTATCATCACCAATCGATGATGATGCTATTTTGATCGGCATCCATTTCAGCCAATGGCACGAGTCAGGACTTGACCAGAAACGAGTCAGGACTTGATGAGGTGACCTCATGAGGAGTAATCCATGCCGACTGAGCGCATGACAAATGAGGAGTCTTCTCAACCGAAAACGCCGAAAGAAAAATTCCTGAAATGAAGTGATTGGACGATTTGCGTGTTTTTCATCTCCTATGCCGACTTTCTCGGCGGTTTGACCGCGGCGGAGTCCAAAAAAATAATAAACAGCGTGGGATTATGATAATTGGCCCGCAGAGTGCGTTCAATTAATCAACTGCTCTGGTGAAAGCGTTAACATAACAAGCACAACAATAACTTTTAACAGATGGCAATCATTTGGCCAAATTAAAAAGCGAAATAAACACGACCTTGCGACAACACGAGCCCCTCTGCTAGTTTTACGCACTTTGGACATGGCTTCCAGAATTTTATGGCCAAGATGGCAGCAATCAAGCGTATTTTTAGGAGTGCCATGAGAAATTTTACAGAGGTTCTCATGTTGCTATCTTTTTAAAACGTCTCCTGAATGCTGACGGCTGTTCTTTTGGAATTGTGTGACCCAAAACATGGATGGACTCGTTAATTGAAACGCGAAGACACGGTTGCCTCGACTTTCAACACATTTGGTGATTTCTGCACTTAAAAATGTTGCTTAACAAGAACGCACGCGCCGACCACAAACGCAGAGGCGAACGTTCATGTAGGAGCCATATCGTGTTTTGTGGTTTTTCCTTTGTTGCGAAGCATGCTTGTGTGTTGTGCACGCTCCACTTTCACAGTGATTGGTGGTGTTTCTTCTTTTTAGTAGGTGTGCACACACCTGTGGGTAATGATTGTTTTGTTTGGATTGTGCGGTGGGGTGAGCACAGGGAAGAAACTTTTGCTTCACGTCAAAATCAGCGTAAATCATCAAGGAAAGCAACTTCATGTGTAATGGACTTGTGAGTGAAACAAACGTCCAACGTCGTCCAACTCGTGTGGCGAAGAGCGAGCTGATCAGTCCAAAAGAGCGACCTTGAATGGCAAATGAAGTAAGTGCCTGTCATTTTCCTACGCGATGAATGCGCCTCGAGATATGTTTCAACTTCTCTTGTCTTAGCCGGCCGTGGCCTCTTTTTAGTTGGACGCCACAACAGTTAGCGTCGAATTTGCAAATGACTTTTCTGAAATAAAAAAAACAAGGATGGATTTGCTCCTTAACCGTGGCTAAATGCACAGTAGACCACAAGTCGTACGCCAAAATGATTGCAGCTTCAGTTTAGTTGTATTTAAATTCTTACTGCGTTATTTTTTTAATTTAGGTTGAACAATAAGCACATTGTTTGTAAAATTACAAATATCTGTCTAACCCATCTAGCGAGCGAGCGCTCCATCTGTTGCTCAATACGCACACTGCAAGCTTAACTTGTCACGATGCGACTAAATCGTGTTCTTGTTGAAATTGTTACACTGAAGAAATGAGATTAATATGTTGATGTTATATTTATTAGCAAAAGGAATGAAATATAATATTCTCACATCTATATATCTACCCTTGGGCTAGGCTCAGATGTTCAACTCTAATGTTCAACTCAGGGAGGAAGTAGGGAAAATGTTCAAAGTATAGACACATCATTTGTGATGGAAAAATGCAAGTATACTAATTAAAGAAAAAAAATATGTATGTATATGTATGTGTATATATATGTGTGTATGTGTATATATGTGTGTATGTGTATATATGTGTGTATATATATATATATATATATATATATATATATATATATATATATATATATATATATATATATATATACACAATTAATTATTACATTGTCTTTTTTTCAATGTAAATCTTAATGTACGTACATAAAATGTTCAAAAATATGCAATATATTCCATCATTTCAATCAGTACTTCGTAAATCAATACAAAATGTGTTCTGTAAAATGATGTCAACTTCTAATTCAAATGAAATAAAACAGTATAAATACTGAACGCCATCAACTCCAAACTATTTCAAGCAAAAGGAATACCAAAATAAAATCACGCAGGTATTAACAAACAAAACTAGCGGTAACGCAGGACGACATTATCGGTGCCAGCCCCCCCTAATATCCGTCCAGGTCCCATTCCACCAAATAACAAATTAGCGGCTACTATTAGCACGCTTAAACAAACAAATGACTTGGCTCACCAGTTGCCTCTTGTTTACCTGTGGTTGAAGCCCCTGTCAATTGACAACTTATTAGAATAGTCTGAATTGGACATAGATAATACTTTTGAAGGATCGATGCGGTCATCTACCACCTAGGCCAGGGGTGGGCAAACTTTTTGATTGGCGGGCCACAATGGGTTCTAAACTATGACAGAGGGGCCGGACCAGGAGCAGATGGATGGAGTGTTTTGGAAACCTCACCTCATCGGAGAAAAAAAAATACATTTAATTTTAAATGAAAGTGAACAAAAGCATTCCAACAATATATTTGTCTTTGAAAACCACACTGTTTAGAAAGTAAAACATTAACAAGGTTTATTCATTCAATTTTTTTCAAATTCGGCGGGCCGGATTAAAACTTTTAACGGGCCGCATATGGCCCCCCGGGCCGTATCAAACTACGGCCCGGCCCTGTCCTTGTCCTTAAACGTTCACCGGTGTGCGACTTGCGCCGTGATTTGAATGACAATGACGTCAGACGTAGCGCTACGCAAGCTTGGAGTAGACGTACAACGTAAACAAAACCACGTGATTATTGTGTAACTAAAAAAAAAGAAAAGAGGGAAACGAAAGCAACCATCTATTTCTAATATACAAATCACTCAGGTTATAAAATGTTCACAATGTGTTTCGAAATGGAAAATGTTTTGGTGTGATCAGTGGGAGGCCGTTTCGAAGTCTTAGAGGTGTAACAAACGACTTTTGCTGATTGTGAAATCTAACTCGTGCGATGGATTGAGATCATCTCGTTTTCCTCGACACTGTCCGATGTTGAGAAGTCCTCGTTTTCCATTTTACGCTCCGTGCACATTTTGAAAAATGACATCAGTGACTAACATGGACATGTCCATTTTGAAAATGAGAATCCACGTTGACAAACTTTGAAACCAAGTGACGGCGTGTGCTCATTTCACGAGAAGTTTTTTTTCTGTTTTCTTTCCATCCGGACTGTGCCGGCCATCCAAATTGGTGTCTCTGAATCGGCCTCTTTGTCTGCTCCAATCATCGCGTCCGATCCGGTGGCCTCGTGTGCCGTCGCCATGGGAACCGGGCCTGTGGCAGATCCGCGCCGTTGAATTGTTTGCTTTGGCTGCAAATCAAAGTTGTTGCGGAGGCGGGGATGGATGGGACTGGGGGACGATGGGGGGGTTGCGGCGGAGTGGGAGGCGGTACGAGTAACGAGCCTGACATAGGGATGGGGGGGGCCTGATAGACGGTGGCTTTGTCCTCCCAAACAGGAAGCGCCCCCCCCGCCCCCCCGGCACGCTGGGGGCTCAGGCGTTCGCTTTTTTGGACCACCTCTACCTCGTCATCCACCCGACGAGCACTTCCTGAGCCTGACAAGATGTTGTGGCCGCCCACGCCAGCCGCACGCACGCACGCACGCACGCACGCGTCACCGACGCCATTTGTTGCCTTCACGCTCAAGTCATGCTTCGACCGTTGCGGCAGAACGATGAAAGTCGAAAGCAGTTTTGAGATCAGCGACGTAAGGCGGTCGTTGACGTTGCATTTTTGCTATTTGCAGTCATTTGCCTCTGTTCTGGTTTGCTGTATTGATCATTTTGAAAGCATCTTTGTTCATCCGTCGATGCCAGCGATGCAGATGAATTCAGCGTCAATAGTTGCGCGTTGATACGACAACTTCCTGAAACTTCCTTTTCAATTTCACAGAACGTAACAACAAGATTTCAGCATTCCGAATTTTGGTTTGGTGAAGTTATGTGAGATTTTTTTTTTCTCATGTTAAATTTGTGCCTTGGCTCAATAAATGTTGCGAAACTCGCTCCTCGTCACCATGTAGGCAACTGAAATCGAACAGCGCTCGTCCTCCTAGCCTGAAAATAAAACCGAACAAACAAAAAAAAACGCCTTGTTGGTATTTGATTCCCTTCAGGAGCACCAGGAGAATTCCTTCCTGACAGAATGTTTTAGTGCAAAACGTTCGAGATTCTGTATTTTCTAATGCTGTACAAATAAAGTCATTGTGGACTGCAAGTGTTGCGCTTCCAAAATTCCTTTTGGATGGACGAGGCCATTTATCACTGTCAGAGACGGCGCTCGCCGTTTTGACGGACGGCAGCAACAGCTGAGACTGGACAGGCGCCGTGGGGGGTCCTCAGGGTCGCACCGGGCCCCCTCGCGTTCAGGTGTGACATGGCGCCGTCGGGTTAACGTTGCTCGCGACGCGCCGGCTACTAAAACGGAAACGAGGGAAAGTGTCCACCTCGCAAAAAGCGGAAAATTGATTGGAATTTTTCATTCGTCAATTTAAAGACGTCAAAAGACACAGTTGGGCTTTATTTGTTGGAGCGTTGCAGGGTTCATTTCATTGGACTCATCCTGAAATAACGGAGCGTCGGCGATTATTCTTCTAAGCGCGTTCCGATCAATAAAAGGATTTTGGCCACATGTTTCAAGACTTTTGCTAAATTGGGCAAGACTTCAGCAAATTTTTCAAGACTCTCACAAAATCGCACGCGACTCCCGCCAATCTCGCCACAACGTTGCGCAAAATAAATTTTCTGCAAATGGTGCACAAGTCTCGCAATGTCCCGCCAGAGTTTAGCACCTCTCTCAACGCGACCGCCTAATCTGACAAAACTTTGCAAATCTCACCAGAAAGACATGCAACGTTTCTTCTTGTTGGACTTGCTTGACTGATTTGCATCGTGTGACTGCTGTGTGTATGTGTGTATATGTGTGTATATATATATATATGTGTGTATATGTATATATATAATTGTGTGTGCGGGAATTGGATCTTTTTGCCCCCCTCGTCCGGCATCATTAGTGTCACAACTTATTTCCCCTCTTCTATTGAGGAGAGGTCTCCTTACGGGACCGCCGCACCTTGGAAGTCGATCTGTCAAGCGGACTGACGATGATGGCCGCTTGTGGACTCGTGCGAGGACACGCATTATGCATGCGGCTGAACCCCAACATCCACTCGACTGTAGAATTTGAACAAGATAAAAGTGTCAAATGTGAATGTGAAGCCTTGGAATGTTGCTTTAATGCTCAATGAAAAGCGGTTTGACTTGGAACACATTTCGAACTGCCGCTGACGACACACTACGGCTAATGGTACAAGTTTCTCATATCCGAACACCTCATTTCTTTCTTTTCCTGCACCGAGCTCGTGAGCGCGTGGACCTTTTCCAGCGCTTCAACAGCGCCAACTTTACGTTTTGCTTCGCGCCAGCGGCCTCCTCCGCCACCGTTGGCGCTGTTGCCGAGCATCACTTCCGGACAAACACGCGTTATCTCTCGATGGACTGAGAGCAGCTTGCTATCGGAAGCGGCAGAGATAGCCGCAGCTTTGTACTCGTTGAGATTTTGGAATATTTCCAGAGCGACGGAAGCGCGAGAGCCTCTGATGTCATTGAAATGGCAACGTCGCCACGCTTTTTGGACAAGAAGACTTTCAGGTTGACTTCAACCTACCTCACGACATATCGTTTTAGTCAGCATTGCGTGTGACTTGCTTGTTTTTTTTTTAATGCTGATGGTGTTCAAGTCTTCTGTCTCGTGTGGCTGGTTTCAAGTTTGCTACTTGCCGTTTTGTTCCAATTCAGACCCTCGGCCAGCATCGACTCTTTTGTCTTTTGTCTTATTTGGCTGCTGTCGTTGACTTGAGTCATTTTGTTTGCGCTGCATTTCGCTAGCTGCGTTAGCATCTCACGCTAGCTCGCTAGCGTCCAGAGCTGGGCAGTCCGTCCCGGGGGCGGAACGGTTCAGCCCAAACAGACGCCCATTTTGGGCGCAACAAATTAGTTTTCCCAACAATTTTTTTGAATAAGGCCGGAAGGGTACTGACCGGCAAAAAAGGGTCAAGTGGCCAGCTCTGGTTTTCTTTCACAAGCATTTCTTTTGGCCCCACATCGGTCCGCCCATAACGACGCAGGCGTTCAAAAGCGGCTGAAAATGCTTTTTCAAAATGTTGGCGTAACTCGTGAGAAAAGTGCAGGTTGCAATCGGGCGAACAAATTTCTTGTCCACAAACGTCCCGTACGTTGGCACCGTTTTAGCTTTGCCCCCAAAAACAACAACACGCCAAGCTCGCGTTAAATCGTGTCATGGCCTTTTGCTTTTTCTACAAGTGATATCGAATTAAAAAACAACCAAAACGAACTGCGATCGCCCACATGACCTTAGACTAAACGAGGTCATGTCAACGTTGGTCGCCTCGGTTGTGGGGGGTCATCACACAAAGAAGGAGTGTAAAATGGAGTCAACGTCAAGTGCGGAAACGTGTGCTCCCGTGCTTCATGTTGGCGTCTCGCTGACACCTTCTCGCTTCCAGACCCACGAAAGCAAAAGCGGTCGGCGGAGCTGAACGAACAGCCAATGAAGGCCGTCTTTGTCCTCTGTGGCTGCGCTGCTATCGTCGGCTTGCACCAACGCCGGGGCGCCCCCCCACCCCTGGCCCCACCCCGGCCCTCTCGTGACACCCAAAGAGGCAAAAACAAAAAAACGTGCTAGTGACGCTGACTTCAGCGACGTCCCGCCACGCCCCAACCGTGCCGCCGACCGTCCGTGTGGTTTCGCTTGCGTGCGTGCTGTGCGGAAGTGCGGCTTTGCCCTGTAACCAACATTTCGATGGGCAAAATGTTTTTCCAGGCAATGTTTTAAAAGGGACAAAACGCACTTTTTAATCCTTCCATCCATTATCTATACGGCTTCTCCTCACTAGGGTCGCCTATCCCAGCGATCTTCGGGCATTGGTTGCCAGCCAATATCGCAGGTGCTTCTTAATATGTGCCTAAATCTAGCGGCGTTTGTGGAATGCCAGGCTAGCCATCAAGTTTGAAGTTCAGCAAAGCTGCAGTGATGACTTCGTACCATGACCGCATTTGTATCTCAAATCATCCTGTCCCATTGAAATGAATGCAAATGTAGTCAATCCGTTCTTGCCTTTCCGCTCCAAAAAAACCCCCAAAAACTAATTGCTGTAAAATATTCTCTGATGCGATCTAGGTACCCTTCCGGCCTCCACTCTCCAGCCATATTCTTGAAAAAAATTGCCCCCTTCCCAGGACAGACTGCCCAGCTTTGAAATCTGTCAACATAGTCTGGCCCCCCCGTTGTAAAAAAACAAAACCAAACAACAACAACATCGCTACGAGACATTTGAAGCAGACGGAAGAAGAGAAAGGAAAAACGCCAAATGATTTCCATTGACGCAAATCCTCACGGCAACGTCAAAAAGTGGAGATGACGGTATTAATAATAATAGATGTGCGACGATTCATCGACAACTAATCGATTCTCATATCAAACGAATGGATGAATTTTGTTTCCTGTGCAATTTGTGACTTTTCAGCCTCTCTGCTGTCAATATTTTCCTCTTTCTGGAATCCTCCACGAATGTTAAATCCAAACAACTACAATGATTCCCATTTGTGTGAATTTTCTGGGCCAAAGCAATTGTTGAAAACTTTTTTCTTTCAATTTGAAATATTTTTGGGCTGGAATTTGAATTGTGCTTTTTGAATCTGACAACAAAAATGACAAGATAACGACATCAATAGATGATTGCTGCAATTGTAAACAAGTTTGGAGAATGAAGGTCATGTTTCGAAAAATGTTTTTTGATTTGCATTAAAGGCATGAAATAATCCATATGAAAGCGCAGCAGGGCAAAAACTCGCAACCGAATCAATAATTGAAGCTGACGTTGTTTTAATAAACTCATAAAATGAGCTCACGTTGAGGAAAATGTCTGGAGTAATGCAGACCACATGTTCCTTCGAACACGAAGAAGAAGTGGACGTCAGAGACAATTACGGATAGAAAACATAGTCGGCTTAAAACATGAACCACAAAAAAAAAAAAAAGCCCAAATGCGCTTCTGCCGCAGTTACGGACGAATTAATTAACGGAATTTCAAGTGAAGCAACGAAGACGCAGCATGTTCTGGTTCTCGTTTCCCGAGCCTGCGTTTGTGTTTTTCCAACTAATTCATTTGAGCTTCGAGTGCAAAGAAAACAAAAAGGAAGAGCGCACAAGCAGACGTGATCACGTTTTCAAACATTTTGGACTTTCTTGTCAAGAAAGTCCAAAATGCAGAAGGAAGTTGACTTAAAAAGATTTCGCAAGCAAAATTCTTCTCATAAAAAGAATAAAAAGGAATTGATTCTTCGGGTTATTTGCAAAAAGCTGACTTGATTTCAAATGTTAAATATGTCTGCTGTGTTTGGTTTTGGTGTTTCTCACAATCCGGTTTTTCCAGAGAGTCGTTCTTCAAATTTGGGGTGAACAGGAAACGTAAAAGGATTCTTTATGCAGCGACATTCGATTAGAATTTTTTTCTGGCGATCGCGTACGCTTTTCGCTCCAATATTTTGGGGCCTTCCGGGTTGTCGTCTTTGTGATTTATTTCCCGGGCCGAAGCTTTACGTTGCTCATCTGTTCTTGGATTTCAGTGCAAACGTGTGCCTGAGGCCGCCAACATGCTAACTTGCCGGGAAAGGCTCAAGGCCACACGCCGTGTTCCGCATCCAGTCGGCCATTTACGTCCTCGTGATCCTCGTGTGTGCACAAAGAGGCGCTTATGCGGGCCCGCCGCGTTTCACCCTTTCCTACGCCACCTTACCCTCGACCTTCACACCCCCAACACCCCCGACCGATCCTTGTCGAGGCCACCGGCACGTCCGTCATCTCCACTTGAAAACCACTGAAAAAGTGGCGCAAAGCCGAGAGACACGAGACGCTCGCGAAAGCAGAACGGGGCAAGCGAAGGCTTTGCAAACGTTTCCTTTGCGTGACTCAATAGTTTGTGATATTCATTTTCAAAGAAAAAGGAAGTAGGTGCCTGAGTTGCCATTCAGAATTGAAGACCAAAAGAATGAAACGTCGCCACACGTGAATTATGTTGGGCGCACACGTCGCCATTTGGAGGCCGCGTTCGAAAATGCGCCTCCTCGCTTGGCTTTTCAGTCGTTCTTTGCAGAGGATAAAGAAGCACCAGAGTATTGTTTTTTTTTTTTCTAACATTTATTTTATTTCTTTCGAATAGGCGATAACATCGATGGACTTTCTCGTCGTGGCGACTATATTGGTTGCTTTTAATTCACAATTCTTGGTTTTATGTTTTGTTCCCGCTGAGCGAGACGCTAAACAGCAGGAGACGCGTTCGTGCTTTCCATTCGTCATGATCGAAATTCAATTCGGTCTCCCATCAATGTTGGAGGGATGCGATTCGACTGCGGAGTGCCAAGCCCTCTTTAGTACATCACGGTGTCTTCCATTTCCTTTTTTATGGTCAGAATTGCATTTTTACTCAGCTGAAGTTTTGCAAGATTTACTGATGTCACACATTAAGTCATGAACAAATCTTTTTATTCGTTTATTTTCCTCCCAAAAAAAGCAGTGACTACCTTCCCAGAATATGATATTCTTTTTTGTAATCATTTATATTGGGAAGAAAAAAATCAAGTTGGTAAAGTGAAAGACCTTATTGTTAACACTTGTAGCCAATAAAATGAAAGGTTGCCATGGGAACGCGGCCCCCTGAAGCCAGGGTCCAATTTGGACCAAACCACAAAGTCAACACGAGCGTGCGCTCCGCTCGAGAGAAAATGAAAAAAACAAAAAAAGGACGTTGTGATGGTGCGGCCGATAATCTCGAGTCCAAATATATCAAGTGGAAAAACGCTCGCAGTCGACCGGGGCCGTTCATTTGCATCATTTTAGGTCAAAGGTCACGGTGAAGCACATTCACGCTCACCGCCGCAACGGCAGTCATCGTTAAAAGTTGCACGTCGCCTCAACGTTGGCAATGCGTGCTCGGCTGGGATATTCACGCGGCTGCCAACGAATGAACGACAAAGTGAAAGCCGAGGACGATGCAGCAGGCTGACGTTGATCAGACGGACGGACGGCTGCGGTGCAATTATGCGCAAGTTGGCGAGCTGCAATTAAACCAACTTGATTTGCGTCACGTGTCGCATGCAATGCTCACATTTTATGTCAATATTCAACATGCGCCCCTTTTTTTTTTTGACCGGCAAGCTTGTCACAACACAGTTGAAAAATTCAATTGGCCCGACTTGATGTTGAAAATAACACGCAAGATCTGCACTTGACTTACTTTTTACTCGCAACATTTGAAATAAAATACATCAATCAATAAAATTCTGGAATGCGTACTTTCTACTTTTTACTTTGTGAAAATATCTTAAGCGCAAATTCCTCAGGGCTGTCGGGCAATGACGTGAGCAACTCTCACCTGACTACCGTGATGCGTGCCTGTCGAAAGCTTTTCTTTTCTAAACTTTCTGGCTCACATAATAAATCCCACACATAGAAAACACAACAGGCAGGAGACATGCGGCCGAGGCGGCTTGAAAGTGCACAAAGCGCCACAAGTCACAAGAGTGCGTGTGCTTGTGTCGTTAAAGCAGGCAAGCTCAACCGTGTGCGTGCGCGTGCGCGTGCGCGTACGTCGACCGCCTGGCAATGAGGTGCAATTAATCACCGTGACGGCGGGATGCAAAGTGATGGCAGCGAGAATGCAAAAGCGCTTTCCGAACTGTAGATTGACTTTTTTGATTGACTCATTGATCCATCACGTGACCTCATTTTTTTATGTGACTTAGCATGCAATGCAACGGTTTTCACTTGTGTCCTCATGGAGGGATGTTTCTGAGAAGTTCCATTTTCTGACTTCTCCGGAACAGAAAAAGAAAGCAACCGTTTGTCCACTAGGGGGAGCAACTGCACACAAATTAGCGGATTCAATTCAGTCACAATCACGTTTGGGTTTCTAAATTTCAAACTTCATACGTTTGCGGCGCAAGAATGGTCCACTCTCTCTTTTATGATTATAATATTGATTATTCGGATTGCATTGAAGCCATTTCAAGGATTTAATCTTGATATGGCCTCATCACAAAAAATAGGATATAAATGGAGGTCATGTTGAAGCCATTTCAACATTTATTCTCATGACGAATGAGACAAGAGTGAACATTTCAGTCTCATATTAAATATGCTCACCTTCAAACACGTTGGAAGGCCAATTTGGTGGCTGGCTTGTAAAATCAGCAAATTTGATCTCCAAGTGTGAAAGAATTCATGCAAGCCAAACGGATTCGCGACTTGGCTGCTGTTAGTTTTGCGCGACGCCTCAACTGACCCGTCGGACCGGTACTTGCACCCGACTTCTAATGAATCACCACGGTGTGTGTGGGGGGGTGGGTGTGCGTGTGTGTGTGTGTGTTTTGACCTTTTAAACGCTGCTAAAAATCGAGACAATTTGATAAATTTGACCAGGTCTGGACACCGACGCGCTGCAGTGGGGTCACGACTTGAATCAAAACATAACAATTGCCTTTTATTTCGAATTTCTCCCATTCTTTCCGAAAGGCACATCTTGTTTCTTTTAGATTTGAAACAAAAATATGGCGAAATAATGATTGTCCCAAAATCCCTGCGAGAAAACATTTCCTTGCCGTAACGGGCTCACCGGGCGAGCGATGGGGAAGTAAAATGGGTCCAGCCTACATTAAAAAAACAAACAAAACAACAACATGCGACCAAACCAGGCTTTATTTTGGAGACGCGGCATATCGCTGAACCTGTTTGGGCGTCTCAAAGCTTTTGGTTTAATCCGATGCCGCCATGATAGCGCAGACGCAACGCAGAAGTAGGCCAGCGCACGTCTGGATTGAGGCCAAGAGACACGACGGCCCAAATCTGTCAGTTTGCAGCAACATGGGGAGCAAGAATAATTATTCATGTTCCTTTTGTCAACACGGCCGGAGAAGGAATATTTGAGGCTTAGCATCCCAAATGAGGCCCGGCAAACACACAAACGAGGCCAGTGCGCCATTTGAGTTTGTCGGAATCAAGGAAGTTTGCAAAGTTTCTTTGAAGAGGTCCAAAATGTTTGCGATAGTTTTCGTCTCTTTCCTTGACGGAAGAATGCCGGATGATTTTGCTCACGTGGAAAAAAGTGTCGCTTCTTGCCCTGCGATTGGCTGGCAACCCGTTCAGGGTGTGCCCCCGCCTTCTGCCCAAAGGCAGCTGGCATCGGCTCCCAAAAAACATCTGGACCTCGGAGGGGGGGATGATCAGGCGTCAATCCAAGCCCATATTATGTGACGTGAATTTGGAACAACCAAATTAAACGTAACTGGAATGCAAAATTCCTCCAATTTTGAATCGTGCCGCAGACTTGTTGGGACGGACTCGCCACAGGTTGTTTGAAGCGGACCAAGAAGATCTTCCACGACCTGGTCTGCTTTTCTTTTCCTCTTTGGGTTCCTTTGAATTTCTTTGCCGTCACCGTGACAAGCGGCTGAACTGCGACACGGCTTGAAGCAACGTTTTGGAGACCGCGCGCATCTCAAAGTGCACTTGAGCGACTCGTCTTTGAGTTGAGTGGTGTGCGCCGCCGGCAGCGAGACCTCTGGGCCCTCGGCTATTTGTCATCCTGACAGCCGCCGCGTTGCGTGGCGCTCTCCGACGCCATCTCGCCACCTTGGCGCGTGCAACGAGGACGCAAGAGCGGCAACGAGGACGCAAGAGCGGCAACGAGGACGCAAGAGCGGCAACGAGGACGCAAGAGCGGCAACGAGGACGCAAGAGCGGCAACGAGGACGCGGGCCACCCAAGCAAAACAAGCCGCTGTCAATCTGCATTTCGGGTTCGACCTCCGCATACCTCGCACGAGGGCGAACTCTGGCCGCGCTTTTTCTTTGGCTTGTTTTCATGTTCGCAGAAGAAGAATGCGAGACCAGAACGACACTTTTGTGCCAAATGAAGCCGGAGTTTGAGGGGATGCAACCCATTTGAGTATGTTTCATTATTCCAAAAAAAAAAAGTGAAAACATTTCGAGATACCGGGACCTCCTCCTTCTGACAAAGTAAAAAAGCCTTTTAGTATTGTATTCCCAAAGAAATTCAAGTGACACGATCTTTAAAACCGAGGCCATTCTAATGATATTCGCTGAGACGCCCGTTTTTGGGCCGTGGGATGACAAATTTGATCAAAGGAGAGAGGCCGCTGGTGGATTTTGGTCGGGCCTTCACGTGTGTGACGTGGTCGCAAAAGTTCATGTCAAAAATTGCTTCGGGACACGTCGGAAGCGCCCGTTGTCCGTCCCGCTTGGATGGCCCGACGGAGGTCGGGGGGGCCGAAGCGGGGGGGGGGGGGTCGCTCTCCAAGGCCGGAGTCGCCTCTGGGATGGCGGCCGGCGAACGGCGTCCAAAGGCGGAACTTGGTAGTTGATAACACCATCGTCGCCCTGCAGCCTCGCTTTATTTTTGGACTTTGATACTTTTCTTAATTCCGTCGCTCCTTGCCTTTTTTTGTGGTTGTGTGTGTTGGTAAGCGGGCATTTTAACGGGGGGCCGCAGGGTCCAGGCCAGGTGAGTACCCTGATCAAGTCTCTAGTGGGCAACGACGCTTTTGGGACCACCGAAGCGCGTCCTCCAGTGAGCCGTTGAGGTCGCCCGGCGCCGAGCCTCAGCGTGATGAGAGCTTTTTTTTTTTTTTTGCTGCCGGCTACCGCGGCCCCTAAAACAAGCTCCCGGTTTCTGCGGTTGGGAGGCCGAAGCGAGCGTCCATTCACCTCATCGGGCCGCCTGTTTATTTTCTCGAGCATGAGAGGAAACACTCGACACGGCTTATCAGATCCAAACAGTCGCACGTCTTTGTGATTTTCCACATGAGGTCTGCCTCATTTTGGAGAATTGTTTTCTTTCTTGCTTGTTGGAATAACACGGCGGGCTGCGTTTAACGCAAGTGGAAAGCCAATCGCTTGGCGTAAACACAGTGGATACAAAGCGCACTTTCAGCCCAGACTTTTCTCTTATTTCGTATTTTTAAGGAGCAAATACGATGGAGACGCGAATGACTTTTGCGGTACTTGTGCGAATATGAACAACTCTCGCCGATGAGACTCGGATGGAGCGCACGTGGAAGCGCAACTAACGACGGGTTGTTAAAGCCCGAGATGGCGACTCATCGGCGTTCACGTCTTCATCGGGTGGAAAAGCAACTTGGGTCACGCACAAAATGCCAAGACGAGCCTCGTTCGCAGCCGCCGCTTCACCTCCTGCTTCAACGCGGCGGCGCGACACGTGGCTCGCTGCGTTCGCTTCATGGATTGGTCGCGCTCGAATGGCTCCACCGGCACAATCGCGCTTGCTTTCCTTTCCCTCCCCTCGTCATTCGAAGACGGACTTTCCCACCGACGTCATACCGTGATAAGGAACATAAACGAGGGCAAGGTCAACATGCGTCCCCGGCTCGACTTTTGCATATGAAGTTGGTGCGCGTGCGCGTCAGACATCAGTTTGTGATCAACAGAACGTTTCGGCGTGAACATTTTAGTCTCTGCCGCCCCTCGTTGCATTCCTGAGTGGGGCAAGTCAGATCAAGGTTCATCTTGCCGCTGGCGTGGATGGAAGAACAAAATCGCAAAACGTTGCAGACCTCGGCCAATTGAGCCTTTTTTTTGCCGGCCGCGGGAAAAGAGTGTACCGTTCTTTTGCAAAAGAATTGTTAGCCCCCAACTCGGTTAAAGCCGCCGACACCCCCAAAAAATATATAAAAAGTTGCCCCTTGTGCGCTTTTGGCGACTTCCAACAACGCCGCGCACCAATTTGCATGAGGAGCCGTCTTTTATGAACGCGTGAAGCCTTTAGAAGAGCGATGAAAAAAAGAACTTGCCACCCCCACACGGCTTCCTGGTTAAAAATAGACGACTGTCGCCTGTCGTCACAATAAAGACGATAATTACACACGCGTGAAGAATGCATAACGCCCATTTGCAGCACATCCCGTCGGTACCGTCATGAATTCAGCTGGGAAATCACCAGGTGGACAAAAGATGTTGAAATCTTGCCAAGTGAGGAAGCAGATAATACAATGCCTCAACAATCGAGTGTCAAGAAAACCGAAATAAAAGAACTTTTTTTTTTTTTTTTGGATGTTGCTGACTTGTCAGAGAGCAGCCAGGACAGGCACCACTTGGAGTGTGCTCGTTAGCAGTGACAGGTCGTGCATTTCACACGTCGGCTCTCGTCACTCCAACGTTTATGACATCACGGATGGAAAAATAATATGCAGACGCTAACGCACTTGCAAGTGTTGGAGCACCTCCGCACACGAGCGAGCGAGCTTGAAAACGTCCTTGCAAGTGTATCTGCAATTAAATCCGCACTTTTCCTTCCTTCGTTGTGGCTTGAAAAAGCAAGAATAGACACGAGATTTTCAAACGGTTGCCAGGTGAAAAGCCAATCACAAGACGCACTCGCCACCTTCAACGTGAGGCCTGCGAAAAGGCGCACCGTCGCCAACTCGTCATCTGATTGGCTATCGCAACTGTGCAGCAACTCGAAAAGCGCCTTCATTCACACGGAACAGACGCCCGCACGATTGTATGCGAAGGCCGAGGACGAATAGCGTGTGCTACTGGTTTCGTGAAATGTGCCTGGCAACACAAGCTAGCTGAATTCTGATTGGATAAAAACACCCCTAAAAATATTTTTTCTTTTTTTTGAAGGATGATTCATGAAAAGAGCAAAATCGTCAAAGCGCATCTGCCGTTTCCTTTCCACTTGCATTTGTTTTCAGACATGAATGTGCAGCGGGCAGGACGCCGACATTGTCAGAGCGCATTTCGTTCTGCTCTTTGCATCGAGTCACGTCTCAGACGCTGACTCCATCCTGCAGACGACTTCCCGTGAGTCACTCGACGTCGACGTCATTCATGGCGATCGGCTGGCGTTCTTAAAGCGCAAACGTTTGCACTCGCCTCCGCAAGATATTGCCAAGTGAGCGTGCAGCCACAAACATTTCGTGATTGAAGTCTCCTCTTCTCTTTGACCTTAACGTTAACGTGTTGTTGTTTTTTTGTTTTTTTTCTTAATGACTTTCTATTTTTTGACCTTCAGCTAATGGCGCAATCACCATTTTCATTCCATTGAAGAAAAAAATAAATGAGCACGCGTCATTAAAAAGCAATATTTGCTTTGGTGGCGGATTAAAAATGATTGTTGTGGGCCAGTTTGTGGAGGAATATGTTTCCCGATTGCCGCCGTCCACGCAGAATGAGGTCGCGTGTTTCCATTCCGACCGTGTTGTGGCACAGGACAACTTCCGCTGCTGACGTCATGTCGGATTTTCCGAGGACGTTCCCGACTTTATAATCTGTGCCTTCACAGGACCCAAATCGCAAATTGGACTCGGATAAGCGGCACGATATTTGGTGTCACAAAAAAACAAGCAAACTTGTTTGTTTGCGGTAAATTTGTCACCCAACCAAGCCAAACTAAAATGCTAACGACTCCAAAACGCCAAAACTGAATCACAAGCCACCGAGTCGAAACGGCAACTTTAAACCGAGTAACGAGAAATGTATCGTGTGAATCTGTCTCCGTCGTGACCACCTCAAGAAATAATAAGAAAGAAGAAATACGGCTTCACAACTGCCTCTGCATCTTTTTCTTGCGTTCGGACAGTCACACTTTCAAATCTTACAAAGGCGCCGAGCGCACGCACTGCCGCCAAAATGCTCTCAAAGTGCTCAGGTGTCACCTTTCGAGACGCGTCCACCTGCGCAAACTTCCCCGTCGCACTCGGACAAACTTGTCATTGTTGTCGTCGCTCGTCTGCGTCAGTCGCGCAGGAATCTAGTGAATGAATCGACGCTTGTTTTGCTTTTGTGGCGCTCCCGAGCGCGTCGCTCGGCCGACGGCCACCATCGGTTGGTTGGCGGAAATCTCATCCGCACGTGTGAATGGTCGCCAGTGAACTGTTTATGCGCCAAGCGATTGGTTGGCGACCAGTCCCAATTCCCTGGATGTTTGCTTTTTCCTCTTTTTCGTTTCTCATTTGACAACTTCTTTTTGCACATGTTGAACAATTGAAAAAAAAATGAGAATGACTCCCATTCAAATCCCATTTTTAGTTTTTATTTGTTGCTTTCGTGAAGACGTGCTTTGCTTTTGTTGCTTTCAGATTTCAAACTGTTATTTACACTTTTGTGACATGTTAAGATAAAAAAATTGCATCTGCATAGATCATTTTGTTGTTTCAATTGATTTCAGTGGAGAAAATCCAATTTCTTTTCAAGGAAATTGCGCTGCGGACTTGCTCATGAAATCAAATAACTTGTGCGTTGAGGTGCGAGTGCAAATATTTTCAGCGAGCCGCTTCAACGTGACAACCGTGCGACGGCCAAACTCTCCTACTTGATTTTGACATTGCGGTTCTAACATGCGTCCGCTTTTCATTGGACGCTGCGAAACTTTCATGTCAACCTTTTGCACACTTGCCTGTCCCAGTAGCCAATCAGGGCCCATTTAGGCCGCCGTTGCCTGGAACAGGAACCGACTGGCCTGAGCTGAGGTGTTCTGCCTCACATGCGAGTTCTCAGTAGCGCTGCCATGAAATCCCAACTAAATCGTCCCCCCTCCCCCGACAGCCCCGCCCCCTTCGATGCCGCTGATTAGCACACGGCCCAGACAAGGCTGTCACCTCAAATTGTCGAATGTGCAAAAGAGCAAAGTCACCACAGTATGAAAGTTTTGTCTCCACCCTCTCAAAGCGCTTTGCCGATTTTGTTTTCGCCGATTCTTACCAATCCGTCGCTCGTTCATATTGTGCAATCGAAAGCGGACAAATGACACATTTCTCGGCAATTTCCTCGTCATTCTATTTGGATTGATGCGATGTAAACTTCAATCCCCACTCGTCACTACGCTCGCCATGGACGGCCGAATTTATTTTTGACAAATGATTTGAGTGCGATGCCAACAGACAGAGAGAGACACCCGCTACCCCCGAATTTGGACCTGGGTTGAATTTGGCCGAGGTATATTTTTAAAACGCAGATTCCTTCGTATCCACGTGGCCGTCAGCGATCAGTCGACAGTCGATGAGTGACACGTCAAATTGCTTCATCAAATTGCGGCGCAAGAACTCGATTGACGCGATTTGTTTGTTGACGAGGAGATTCCAAAAACTACAAACAAACGGAGGGAAACAGAAACAACCGAGATGACACACTCGAGTGTGCCGACTACCAAATATGAAGCGATTATTGCAATATTCGGAGCTTCTTCTTGTAAAATTAACTTTGGGTGGAGGAACGTGTGTGTGCGTGTGAGCGCGTGTGTGCGCTTTCTTTTCCACGTTGTCTGTGCTTTGTTTTCTGCTGCTTTTGCCCTCTTTCAATTTGGTGCGCAATCAACTTTTTGCGGGCGCCGGCATTAGCATGACAACAGGGGGCACACAATCCCCCGTGGCCATGTGAGGCGGCGCACATGGGGCGAGCGAGAGCGAGAGAGCGCCCATGCTAAAATCTGCAGCTGGGCCTTTTGCTTTTGTTGGCCATGCAGCTGGGCGGGATGCGAGCGCCTGGATTCCGACACTCACCCCGTCGGCATAAATCTCGCCACGCTGGAGGCCGCGAACGCGGGCAACAATGCCGGCGGCTCATTCTATGCCAAGCGCGGACGACGCTGCGCACACCTAAATTGTTGTTGTGTTTGTGACATCTAAGAGCTTTTTTGTTTTGCGCCCCTCCCTCCGCCGTCGTCGGCCCGCAGGATGCCTACATTTGTCATTTATCTTCTTCAATGAAAAGTCAGCCGCCGCTAATTATTCCTTTCATTGCTTTTGTCATGTGACAAAGCCGACACTCATGTCGAGCGGAATGACGTCGGCAGCTCGGCCGGACATTTATCGTGCGGGAAATGACTCGCCCCCGCCATGGGTGAAAATCTGCGATACAAATTTTTCAAACTTTTTCTTGCAACTTTCCGACTTTATTCTTTTTCTGATTTTTCTTTTTTTTTTGGGGGGGGGGTTGTAAAGTTAGGATTATTTTCCCCTTGCCATAATTTTATTTGAGTAAAATTTCAACTTTTGTTTGTCACTCAGAAGCTGCGACTCTCGATTTCATTTCATCCTGATAATATTCCAACAGATGAATTATTCCAAACGCGTTTGCTCAGAAAGCTCAACTGTTTTCTGTTGTTTCTGCGACGTTTCCGTCAAACGTGACATTGGAATAAAATGAGCCTCAAGCCAGCAGCTTGCGTTTTTCGTTTTTCTTGCTGTTCGTCCTCGCATCATTACGTTGATCCATGCAAGTCGCCCCACAACATTCGCCTGCAGCTTTAGCGGCTGTCGTTCACAAAGCCAGAAAGAAGTCTTTCTGTGCCACTGGACACTTTGACTTTTTTTTTTTGGCATCCCAACTTTGACTTTGCAATGAATGCCGCGCGAACGAGCGAGCCTGAATGCATCGCAGCTGGCGGCGAGCCGCGGCAATGGTGACGACGGGTACCATGGCACAAATCCGGCGGCAGAAAGGCCATCTTTGTTTAGTCCAGGTGCTCGGTGTGGATGCGCGGCTCGCTCCACACATCCTGCGGCAGCTCATTCATTATGCATGAAATCATCAGCTTCCCGTCAAAAGTCCGAAAAGAGAAAAAGCTCCCAAGTTTCAAAGCGCTCCAAAGCTGTTGAGGAGCCGGTGAGATTTTGGGAACACGTTCAAGTGGAATTTATTTTAGTGCAACCTTCATGAAGATCGAATATCTTTGGAAGAATTCTTGTCATCCAATCGTTATTAATTGTGCGACTGTTGCATTTCAGTTGGATGAAAAATGACAAATGGTGAGCGACTCGAACATTCCAAACTTACAATTGATTTTTTTTTTGTAATGTTCAGAGAGCAAGAATTATTTTTTCCCAAAACATTCAGCTTGTATTTTTTTTTTGGCTATTGTAAAGTCTCATTGGATGAACAGAACACTCTTGCGAGAGTTCTGAAAGTTTTTCTGAAAGTCTTTTGAGAATCCTGAACAATTGATCCCAATTCTCGTGAGCTTTGTGCAAGTTGTCACCAAAAACGTCCGCAACCCACAATTTGGGGTCTCGCTCCAAATTGTGGCATTTCGGCGCACTTTTCGGACGACCCGCCACCTCAACTCGCCTTGTTAGTGACGACCACTCAAGTTTTGTGCGCCGTTCAAACTGGCAACCCCCCCAAGAAATCAATGCTGCACTGAGGCGTGGATTACGGGAGGATTACGTTCTTCTTTGTGTGTAGGCGGGCCCCCCGAAGCTTGCACAATGAAGCAAGGGGGGGGGGGGTAATTCTCACGGCAGGTGGGCACATTAACCGGAAAGAGAAATTTCTGCTGAGTGTCTGGGAAAAGACACGACAAGTTTCGACTGCCGCGGGGCTCGAAATGATCAACCTGTGAGGGAAGCGGGGGGCAATTTGACACAGCCGGGGAGGGGGGGGGGGGGGATTTGGGCAGTGAAACCGCCTTATCGGGGCTTGACAAGGATGAGACCAGGTAGCTGCTTAAGCAAATCCTCGTGTTGTGATCCTACTCAGGAGAGTTACGTCAAAGTAAGAAGCAGTCGGAATGCAGGCGGCAAAGGCAGCGAGCGGATCAGCTCCAAAAGTCAGACGAAATCAAACTCGGGGAAATAGATCTTCATGGGACTTGCCGTCAAGAAATTGTTGATCTAAAAACCCCCAAAAATCAAAACAAATGAGAGTGACATCATGACAGTCGTTTTGCTTTTTGTCTGTTTTCGCATCCAAGTGCGCTGCCGTCAAAACCTGACGGCTTTTATTTCCATTTAGCATTTCAGGACGCAAAGCAGTTTGAGATTTCAAGACCAGTGGCAACATTTCCAAGTGGATTGTGCAGCTGACTGGGACCAGTGCAAAGCCTTTACGAGTGGAGTCAAATGTTTCGAACTCTTTGAAAAACGCAAACTGCAGCTCTTTGGTGCTCAAGATTGCGACAATCGTCGAGTCTGCTGGAGAGAAAAGACACGGCCACGTTTCTCCTGCAACATTTGAGTCTGGAGATGCTTTCCAACTGCTAAGCGGTTGTTGAGTGATTGCTGAAAGTCGATCGTCGTGCACGGCAACATTTTCAAATTAGCATAAAGTGACACGAATATCATGTGTGAGCATGTGACCCCGCCCCCATGTCTCCGTCCCCTCCCCCCCCCCCAGCCCCGCAGGCCACATATGCAGTCATAAGAGCCGTAAAGAATGGCATCCGTCACAGTTTCATGGTTTGAGGATTACGGTGCTGTCGTCTCTTTCACGCCACTTGAGCCCGAGGCTGGATGCTCGGCGTCTCCTTCTCCTTCCCTTGCGAGCCTCACTTATTGGACAGAGCCTGTGGGATCGCGTCGGCATGGGGGCCGCGCACCCGAGGGGCCGCAGGACCCCCGCCGGGTCTCGTGCTACTTATTGGCATCCATTTTGTCAAATTAGCAACCGGTGTGAACTTTTGTTCTTTGAAAGTGACCCGAATCATGCTGAGAGCATGCAGGATCCACTTTGGTCCACGGCTGGGGAGGCCCCCCGATTACCCCCCCCCCCCCCCCAGGCACCGCTCAATTTAGAAGATGAAACTTTTACATCTTTTTTCAAAATGTCAAATCACTTTATGTTTATTGTGCGCCTATCTGAACAAGAAGTAAACGTTTTATGATCCAAGTCGGGCTGTCGTCGACTTGTTACGCACAATCACGACCCAAAAAACATTTGTTTGGAATACGAAAACTGTGAAAGATTTTTCTTTTGTGGTTTTGAGCCGCGTTGGATTTGAGAGGGAACAAGACGTGACTTTGCGGCGCTTGGAGGGGGTTTGGCGAGCGGCCGCTATCTGATCATGTCGACCACTTAGTTGGGATTTGTGTTTATGCATTAACAGAGCAGCAATATTGAGCCGCGGCCTCCCACTAATCAAATTCCCTCGCCAATTAGACGGAGATTTGGTGGAGGTAGCGCAAGACGGCTAATCTTCGGCGGCCATCTTGAAAACAGCGACTTTTGTTTTGTTTCCCTGCGAGAGCGCCCCGGCTGGCAAACGGCCCACTCGGGGCAAACCGAGTTGGGAATATTCCGATGGTGTCATGCTGAGTGTGGGACCGCCGCTGCTTTGCAAAAGTAACGTGGCCTTTCTGTCCTCACTCTTGCAAACGATCGCCGATGGTTCTCACAGCCCCCCCGTTCGTGTCACACGACAGATAGAGTTGCAAATGTCCAAGCAGGAGTGGGCGGGACGCCCGTCTCGTTCTCCCGTTCATTGATTGCCACTTGATCTCGGACGGGGAATCCAGGCGAGTCTCCAGGGCGGAGCGGCGAGCTCGCTGATACGTGTGGGAAACGCCGCCGAGGCCGCCGAGGTGCACCTGCCAAATGGCCGCTTCGGACCATTCCCAAAGCACCTCGTCTATTGTTTGCCGTTTAGATTGACTTTCCTTGACTGCTTCCTTTCAAAAGATGGACGCTCTGTGCTGGATTGATGAAAAGTTGGGATGCTCCAAAAAGAGCAGAAGGTACAGTTGAAAAGTCAAAAGACGGGCAGGTGCGGGAAGTGAAAAAAAAAAAAAGCTCGGAGTTGTGATGCGTGGAGTCGTCGGTGGCGTCACAACGAGGAGGAAGCCGGAATTAGTAGATTTTAATCCCCCCCAAAAAAAAGAACCTTTCCGGCCATCTGGCCCCCGTTTGGGACGAAGAGTGGGGGGGGTGATTCGAAAGTCGTTTTTACTTGAAGCCTCGCAAAGATTCGGAAAACGAGGAAAGTCGCAGAGGTCAGCCATTTTTGGCGCAAGTTTCAAGCAAGGTCGCTCTCATGCATCAAACTCATGCGATTGAAAAGTTCAACAATGTTCACATTGAGCACGTGACAACGGAACAAAACGTCATTTCGCAGAATCTTAAAATGAACACAAAAGAGCGCTCATGTGTTCCGTCTGCCGTGCGCCAGAAAAGTATTTTGATGGATGGCTGGTTGGCTCCAAAGCAAGTTCCGTTAGTTGTCTTTGTCACCCGTTGGAGAAGCGACAACGTGAGTAAAGCGGCATTTGCTTGCGAGCGACTGGATGCGCGAGTCGAGTCGACGCGTCGGATGACCGTTTGAGTCTTGAAGGAATGACAATGGCGGTCGCTGACGCGCCATCAGCATCGGCGCCCTCCAGATGGATGAGCCGCTCGCAATGAATGGAAGCCGATCTCCAGACGCGCATCACCACCCGAGAAAAGTGGCACATGCGCCGGCGACAGGAAATGGCCCAAAGAAGGCGAACGCCGTTGCGGCTTCTCAAATGAAGCGCAAAACAACGTGTCGGCCAATGATTGATCAGCGCCGCGGTTTTGTCAAAATTCAGCCGTCTTCGCAACTCCGCCTCCAGGCACTTCCTATAATCAAAGGTTGTGCCCACCCAAGGCTAATGAGACATTCGGCAAACGTCAAGAAGTAGATGTCGGGGGAACTGATTTAAAGCAGACCAGAGCGAGCGAGCGTGCAAAAGAGAGAGAGAGAGAGAGATGGCGTGTTAGCAACAGTGGGCCAGAAAAATCAGACGAGGGAGGCCAGGACACCGTTTTGCTTTCTTGCCTTCCGATGGCTCAAAGGGGAGAGCGCACCTGGCCGGACAAAGGCCAGCAAAAGAAAAAAACTGCCCTCGCGCACATTGTCACTGATGCAGACACGACGAAGCAAATAAACGCAGCCGCCTGTCACACTCGTCATCACCCGAGCCGATTTCGAGCGCCGAGCAAAGTCGAGAAGTTTGAGATCAGCCTGACTGGAGCTGATTTGGGGGTGGGGAAGGCGGGGTCCACTTTCGCCCCCTCCCCTGATTAGCCCTGGTGCTTAACTTTGCTGACAAAACACAAAGAGCCAGTGTGTGTCACCCCCCCCCCCCCCCCACCACCTCTAATGCGGCATGACCCCGTGCGGAGAATCATTCCTCCCCGAGAGTTCACGTTACAGGTGAGCCAGCTCGGCCAGAGATGAAAATGACACGACTGAACATCTGCATATCAGATATGCGTGGCAATGCACATGCCAGTCATCGTTTGCCAGGATGGCCGAGTGGTCTAAGGCGCCGCGTTCAGGACCCAGTCTCCCCAGGAGGCCTGGGTTCGAATCTCGAATTTCCCCATTGTGGGACTAATAAAGGCAATATTATTAATTTCCAGCCCCGCCCCCCTCCAAAAAAAAATGTTTGTTGTTAAGGAGAAGATAGCAGTCTCCAAACCTTCCAATCTCGTTCTCGTTATCTTGAGTGTTTGCTCCCAAGTAAAAAGCAAAAACTAATTGAATTCAATATTATTGAATATTCGTCCAATCCTAAATTGGTAAACCGCCGTCGGGTCGTCATTAACCAGATGGAAGCTTTCTGCTTCCCGCTGTATGATTGGAGGTTGCCCCCGGTAACCTAACGCACGGGCCAATTACAGCTCATTTAAGACGAAAGCAATTTGGGGGGAAATGACGCAAGAGGTCGCTCAACACAAACGAGGGTTGAGATATTTTGACAGCTTGTGAACGCCAAGCAAGCGCTTGGCTGATAATGCGAGGCTCCGAAATGAAAGAAGGTCGCTCGAGGAGCCTCGCTTGAGCAAAGCTGCAGGCCTTCCTTCGTCCCACCTGTCTGCGTCTTTGTGATGACGGCAACATTTGGCGACTTGTTTCTATTTGGGCAACTCCATTTTTTTTGCTCTCATTCCAAATTGAAAAGTCTGAGCTTCATTTTTGCAACCTCAGCGCAGACAGGCGGACGCCCTCTTGGCAGATGTTGCTTTGACTCCGACCGGCGCGCCAAATGTGTCAAAGCAAAGCGCCGGTGACGTTTGGGCTGCAATTACTCTCGAGTAGACGCTACAAAAACATGAGCAGCGTGCGCGGGCTGAAATCTGTCATCATTCAGCTTCTTTTTTATTCGCTCCAATTTTGCCGGATGTTCTCGCGTGAAATACGAAATACTTGTTCATGTCAAAGTCACCCGAGCTGAGCAGTCCATCCCGGGGATGGAACGGTCCGGCCCACGAATGGGCCCTCGTGCGTCACCTCCTGAAACGGGCAATGGCCTCCGAACGCGTCTTTAGTTTGTGTTTGAAGAGACGTGAGACTCTATTTCCTTATTCTGACATCACGTAAGCCACACCTCCCACCTGCTACTGGAGCGTACCATCACGAGAGTGGGGGGGGGGCAACACCACAATCCCTAGAACACCAACATTACAAAAACACTTTTGTTGGGCAAGTGCAGAAGAAAAAAGAAGAAGAAGGAGACAAGGTGGAGCATTCTAAGCCATAATAAGGCGAGCGGATTTGAATTAGTCCGCTGATGATGTTTAAATAAACCTCTGCCGTTAGCATCGCTCCCGCAGCGGCATCATGCACGGATGCACGGAGGCCTTTTTTTATTTAATTTTTTTTTTTTAAGTGATAAGTCTTGTAGATCATTTTGTTGTCAAGGATTTCAAGTAGCAAAAACAGCATCAATTTTCCATTCCGATTTTTTTTTACGTTTACTTTATAACACGCTAGGCTGACGATTCCACTTGCGAAACGTGAGAATCGCAACGAGTCAAATTCGTTTGATAACAATCACAAAAGTCTTTGGGCGTTTTGTACAAGTCGAGGCACCGTCTGCTGTTTGACGGCTTAAGCTGTTATCGTTCCTGTCAACAGGATATTTATGCAGCACCGCAGAGCGCTTTCGGGAGCAGGAGTCAGTTTACCGGCGCGATAAAAATGAGCCCACGTCCGCTGAGGCGCTGCCCGCCCGTGTTTGCGCTGTCACGGCCAAGGACGACCGCGAGCGCCCAAAACAGACCTTCATGCTCACTTCAATTTGGAAAGCTGCGCCCCGCCAGATGAAATGCAAACGCTTGGCCCCTTTGACACCGTGCGCCTCCACAAGGACACACGACAACGCTCGCAAATGGCCATTGGAAGAAAATGATAATTATCTGCAGCTCTCGTTAGGGTCCTCCCACCTCCTCCGTATTGTCTTACACGTTGTTGTTTCTTGTCACCGACCACGTTCAATTCGATTCCCCCGGTAGGCTACGTTTGTGATCTTTAGCCTGGTGAGAAACATGAAAAGAGTTTCCATTTTGACTTCCTGATCCGTGCACTCACACGTCAAAGGGTTGAGGTTGGAAGTAAAGATTTCAAGCCAGTTTTAAGGAATCACATTCGGTTTTCAAGACGAGGTTGGAGTTTCAAGTCAGGATTAGGGCTTTCCATCGAGGGTCGACGTTTAAAATTGGGGTGTCAAGAAAAGGTTTCAGCTCCAAAAGTTAAGCTTTAACTTCAACTTAAAAGTTTTAAGGTTTTCCAGCTACGGTTCGGGATTCGGGATGCAAAGTTTGGTTCACAGACCAGGTTAGAGGTTAAAAAAAAAAAATAATAAAATTTTTCAGCAAGTGTTAAGATTTGGAGGGTCAGGTATGAAAGGATTTGGCTTGGCATCTTTTGACCTCTGCTTGTCTTCTTGTGATCGTCTAAAAAAGAGAATCCCAAATTTGACAAAATGAACCTGAAACCGGAATGTTTTTTTTTTTTCCTTGATGTAACCTTTTGCTCCGTCGTCTTATTCTCATCCGTCAGTTGGTGACGTGTTTTTCGATATCTGTGGGAGCCGTCATTAGGACGACAGGCCTCATCGGGTGCGCTGAAGCCACAGTGGTGCGTCGAGGTGTAGGTGCTTCAGGAAACTCTAGATTTGTAATTACAGAGGTGCGAGGCGAACCGGTGCAAGGGTCAACGCTTCTTGATGACCTGCCGGCTGGCTCAATGGCTCATTCACTCGACGCTAGCCCAGTTAGCGGCTAGCGTTCTCCAGCAGTTTATTGAGCGGCGCCAAAAAATAAAAAAGGAATGAAAATCAGTGACATAAAAACTGATTGATTCTCTCCAAAAATGTCTTTGGTCATCTTTCTATGGCGACATTCCTCGAGATGGCGCGCCGTAAATAAATAACGTTTCCGCTTTTGGTGACGTTTGCTTGGTGCCGCGTCAAGTGACTTTTCCAACTTGGCTCAAGAAATGTTGTCGTGGAAACGTCGTCCCGGGGTATCGCTGGCCTTGATCTGGAGCCGATGATCCGGCGGCACGCGGTCGTGCCGGCCGCAGCAGCCCGGCAGACGGCAAATTTAATCAAGACCTCTTCCACAAGAATGGAAAGCAAACGGCTCCGATTTTGGAGCTCAGGAAATGGCGCGGGACAATTTCCTTCTAGCGTAACATTAGAACGGCAAGAGCTGCTCTCCCGGACGTTCGGGGGCCACCGCCGCAATTCGACGGCGCTTCCCTGCCGAGTCGCGCCCGGCGGGAGTGCGAGGAGGAAGCGGCGAGGGGACGCGCGCATGACCCCGAGCCTTCTTATTATGCTTGGCCCGACGTCTCTCGGCTGTCTGCGGTCGGCTGCAAAGTGACTGCGAGACCGCAAACTGGCAACATCGATTTATATGGACTGCCGACGAGCGGGCCGACGAGACTGCGCCAATGAGCGCCTCCTAAAATATTTCGTTTTGGTACAATCGCAACTATTCCATCCGTTAAATAAGAAGGTTTTACATTTACGGAGTGAGCACAAAGTCGCAGCCCAAAAAAAGGAAACATGCTGACAAAAAAAATGATTGCATCTTGTTGCTAGGCAGAATTCAAAATTGCCACGTCGGAAAATAAAACAACTTGGCGCGTGCTTATCATGTCATTTCACGCCTGATTTTGCTTTGCCATTCCCCAAATTTAGTTTGACGCCATTTGAAATCCTTTCAAGTATGCCATTGTTTCGCTCAGCCCCGCCCTTCGCTTGGCGCGCGAACGCTGAAAGCGCTCCGATAAGTGGCTCTGCTCGGGTCCACGCGGGCTCCATGCGGACTTCCCGACGACGACGACGAGCGTTATCGTCCATGCAACAACAGGAAGTGCTACGCGAGTGTGTTTGGCAAAGGTCACAAAGCGGAATCCTGTGGAAAGCGATGACATATCATCGCTCGCTCATTTCGGTCGTGCTTGGAGCATGCCGGCTGGGAAGAAAGCCTCTTTTCATTGGTCGGTCCCCCCAAAAAAAGAAAAAAAGAAAAAAAAAAAGGAGGCTGGATGTGGAGCTTGGAAAAGAAGACATTTGTTTCTTATTTCCTCCACAAGAGGCTTACATTTTCATCGCCGTGACTTTGTCACCTTTTAATTAGAGCAAAGCGCATTTTTCAAGATATTCATTTTTGCTCGTTCGGAACTTTTTCAAAAGACAAATTCTCGATGAAATGCTTGAAATAAAAAGTGTGGATGAGAATGTTGACATTTTTCCCTCCTTTCTTTGGTTCTGACTTTTTGTGGTTGGCGACGGCAGCAGCTGGGGGGGGGCACTGCACCTAAACTAGCGCCAAATCACTCGTCACTTTTCAATTGCGTTGCCTCACTTTTGGCTGCTTGCGTTGCCATTTGAAAGGTTTTCTCGTGTTCGTCCCACGATTGGCGTTTGCGTTTCCTTTCTGGCAGATTATACAATCAGTGAGTTTGACTTGAGCAGATAAAAAAAAAAAAAGGAGGAGACAACAAGCAGCAGTGAGTTGTTTTTTTTTCTTTTTCTTTTCTTGTTCGATGTCTCCCAAAAATGCCTTCCCGGAGAAATTCTCCCCAAATGTTTTCGACGTTCACGATGATTCTGTTAAATTTGAAGTCCGGAACATGTTTGGACAGATTCTTTGATCGGCTTTTTCATTTGTTGCCATTCACAATGATGACCACAAGCGATGCTGAGTCGTGGACGATGAGGGGAGGGGCTTTGCTCTTTGGGGTCTGCTCCGAGAGGAAACTTCAAATAAATGAGTTATTAGTTGCAAACTTCCAAGTGCCTTGGAGGCTAACCGGTTCCTTTGGCACTGAAGCATTAAAAAGCGATCCATTTGGGTTGGCAAAACGGGCCTACTCGGATGTTATCGGACCTCGCCATTTTTACTCGATATTGTCGACAGAACATTGAGCATATTTGGACAGACGGCATTTCCTCCCTCCCAACAACAACAAAATGGCTTTTGGGTGGCAACTGGCCAACTTGTGATGGTTAGTCCAAGCTGATTTTTGGACTGGCGTGCTCGGCCATTTTGTTGATTCGCACACTAAATACTTGAGTGACGCTTACAGTCGGGCGGGCGCTGCACTTGGAGCTTTTCAATGGAAACTCTTGAAGCTGGGAGAGGTGGAAGACGTGATTTGCCAGTTTACTCTCAGTGTTTGCCTCAACATTTTAACGCCACTGCTCGAAGTGGAGCTGAGAAGTTTCCCAAGACCCGCTCGGTCCCTCGGCGGGCCGAGCGCCCCTCCCAGCCGCTTCTGAGTCAAACCTCCAAGCAGCAGCACCCGCCCCCCACTCCCTACCGGTGGACGGGGGGGGGCGGCTCCAAGCACTCGAGCGTCGCGAGGGCGACAACGGGACCCCGCCGCTCCTCTGATGTGCTCATGTTAGCCACCGTTGGCTTTGCCTCAGCGCCGTGTTGACACTGCGAACTCGCAACAGGACATCTCGCATGGCGGCACTGCATCGCCCCTCCCAAAAGCACACACACACACACACACACACACGGAACCATTATATGTCCGAGTGTCTTATCTGTCTACATGTGTTGCTCCTCTGTTTGTGTTCCTATAAGCATCGAAGACAACGACACCGATGCCGATCATTTGCCTACCTATGGCATCAAGCGTTGCGTTAGCATTAAGATGATTTCAACTCTTATTCTCGTATTACATTTTCTTTTTTTTTTTTTAAAAAGTGTATTGAGTCTTTTCTCAAGGAAAAAAATATCTGGAGAAAATAACTACTTATTTTATTTGTCTGCAATTGGCTGGCAACCAGTTCAGGGTGTTCCCCGCCTACTGCCCGAAGACAGCTGGGATAGGCTCCAGCACCCCCCGCGACCCGCGTGAGGAGAAGCGGTACAGAAGATGGATGGATGGATGCACTACTTATTTGTGATGACATTCCGAATTTACCCCAGAACATATATTTTTTTCATTTATTTTTTGCCCGTGACTAATACTCTGAGCAATAATGTTTCCTTCTGAACAAAACCTGCATTGTTTAATTAAATGTATTGATGCTGATGCCCTATTGTATCCCAAAACTACAACTTTATACAAACACACAAAATGTGTGATTTTTCTGTTAGGTTCTACATCTAAAACTAAATTTTGATATTCAACTTAATTCAAAAATGTTTTGTTGAAAAAAATAAAACTTTCCCAGTTATCAGTTCACTTATTTTTTCTCTTCCAAAATGCTAACCTTAAAGTCTTAAATTTTAAATTCCCAATTTCTCGGTAATGTTAAGATTTTTTGTGAAAAAGAAAATATTTTAACCCCTCAAAACATTTAAATTTTCTATGCATCCTCATCTTTTGCTAATATGAACAACTTTTGATGATGACAAATTATAAATTGGCCCTACACACTTACTGAGTGAGGACAAAAAGCTTTCTGTTCATACAGCATCTGTTTGCTTTCTTTTGGCTTGCCTGCATGTTTCTGGACTGATGTCGCCCCCTATGGGTCAATGTGAGACTGCAGCTAGTGGGAGCTCCATTCAGAAGGCTCGAGTCGGCGCGCGCAAACACGTTCACATTATATGACGTTATATATTATAATGTCATATTTAATCTACAACTGAGCCACCGTTTAATGCCATCATTCTAAATGTGGGAGTAAATTGGACTTGAAGGGTATACCTTGACAAATACACGTTTCAAAGTTGTTTGTCCTCCGAAATGAAAGTTGTATTTCCTCATCTATTGTGTTTTGAGTGCAAAAGAAGACTTTGGTGGAATTGACTTTTTCCTCCTTGCTCAATGTTCTCGGGAGTCAGAGTTCAGCCCACGCCTACCAGAATGCCACCCCCCCTCCTCCCCTCCCCCTACGCAATCACTTCCTGGCCCTTCGAATAAATTCTGCGCTCCACGCAACTTGCAAGAGTCGCTTCGTGAGTTACGTTTGCCAAAGTTGTTCGCCCTCGTCAAAAAGGACTTTTTGGAATTTTGTCTTTGCAAAAGAAGGAGGAGCGCGCGCCCTCGATCGCCGGCAGGCTATCACTGCTTTTTTGGGGGGGCTCGGTGCGTGTGGATTCGCACATTTTCTTCCCTTTTAGTTTTTCTTTTTTTTTTGTGTGCTCCTCGCCACTTGTTTCGCATGAATCTCCTCGACCCTTACCTGAAAATGAGCGAAGAACAGGACAAGTGTCTCTCCGACGCGCCCAGTCCCTGCATGTCCGAGGACTCGGCCGGCTCGCCGTGCCCGTCCGGCTCCGGCTCCGGCTCGGATACGGAGAACACCCGGCCGTCCAACATGCACCTCCTGCACGGCGCCGACTACAAGAAGGAGGGCGACGGGGAGAAGTTCCCCGTGTGCATCCGCGACGCCGTGTCGCAGGTCCTCAAGGGCTACGACTGGACCCTGGTGCCCATGCCGGTGCGCGTCAACGGTTCGAGTAAGAACAAGCCGCACGTCAAGAGGCCCATGAACGCTTTCATGGTTTGGGCTCAGGCTGCACGTCGGAAGCTGGCCGACCAGTACCCGCACCTGCACAACGCGGAGCTCAGCAAAACTCTGGGCAAACTTTGGAGGTACGTCCGGGACGCAGCTCGCTTGCTTTCTTTTCCTTTCTTTCTTTGTTTTACGCACCATTTTGCGCATCGAATCAGCCGACAAGCATGCTCCGAATTACTTTTTTTTGCCACGTTTATCATCAATTAGTGCGTTTGCATTGCAATATACCAGTGCGTAAATGTGCACCCCCCCCCCTCCTCCCAAGGTTGCTCAATGAGGCGGAGAAGCGGCCGTTCGTGGAGGAGGCCGAGCGCCTGCGGGTGCAGCACAAGAAGGACCACCCGGACTACAAGTACCAGCCGAGGCGCAGGAAGTCGGTGAAGAACGGCCAGAGCGAACCCGAAGACGGCGAGCAGACGCACATCTCGCCAAACGCCATCTTTAAGGCTCTGCAGCAAGCCGACTCGCCCGCCTCCAGCATAGGCGAGATGCATTCACCTGGCGAGCATTCAGGTAAGTCTGAAAAGTGTTCACACCAAAAACTGGGTGCGAGCGTGCGTTGCACGAGACACAAAGGGGCGGCTTGGTTTTGGGTTTTGTTTTTTCAACACAAAATATCAGCGTGGCGCGGACTTCACACTTTTTTCATACCGCAAGACTAAAAATGTTCTCTTCTAATGCAAAATATGTCACGATGTTCTTAAAATGGCAAAACTGCAAAAGCGGCAATATCGCTCGCTACTTTTTGGTGTCGCCGTTCGTGTCTCCTGACGCACCTTCATGTCCTTGCAACTCATTTTTCGGCGTTGAGGTTTTGGGTCACGAATCCAAAATGACAGTTGAGTGTCATTTGTGGATCATCAAAATGAAGCTGGAAAACAAAATTGCAAAGTTGCTTTTGTGTTGGAGTTAAATTAACACCACACGAGCGGCGTTCACGTTGCTCAAAACTCAAAGTCATTGACAACAATGATCATAATTGCCTGCGTTGATGGTTGAAACTGTGAATGGACCACAAAGTCCAATCCCAAAATTACTATTACAAACTTGTCTTACGTCACTATCGGGGAAAAAAAAAAAAAAGCCTTCCAGATGATTTTATTTCACAATTCCGTGGAAAGACTTTTTCTCTGTAACTTCTGCTAACAATCCAGGCCAAACTTGGCTCCTGCCCGACGTACAAAGACTTAGATTTTATTCCATCACTTGTATTGCGTCCTCTTGGCACCGATGACTACTTTTTTATAAGCCCGAGCGTCTCTTTGGAGTGTCAAAAAGTTGCAGGCAGACAGAGCATGAAAAAAAAAAAAAAAGCCTCCAAAGTGTCCGTCGAGGGCATCGCCATATGAAGCTAACCGTCGTTTCGCTCCCACCAGGTCAGTCCCAGGGCCCGCCCACACCGCCGACCACCCCCAAGACAGATCTTCCCTCCGGCAAGTCGGAGCTGAAGCGCGAGGGCCGCCCCATTCCCGAGGGCCCGAGCCGCCAGCTCAACATCGACTTTGGCGCCGTCGACATCGGCGAGCTGAGCAGCGACGTCATCTCCAACATGGGCAGCTTCGACGTGGACGAGTTCGACCAGTACTTGCCGCCCCACAGCCAGGCCGCCGCCGCCGCCGCCGCCGCCACCGGCCAGGGGGGCTACGCCGGGGGCTACGGCGTGGGCGGCTCCTCGGCGGTGACCAACGTGTCGGCTTGGATGTCCAAGCAGCAGCACGCTCTGCCCTCTTTGGGGGGCTCGGCGACGGGGGAGCCGGCTCAACATCGAGCCACTCAGATCAAGACGGAGCAGCTGAGCCCGAGTCACTACAGCGAGCAGCAGCAGCAGCAGGGGGGGGGCTCCCCCCCCCAGCATGTGGCCTACGGCTCCTTCAGCCTGCAGCACTACAGCGCCTCCTCGTACCCGCCCATCAGCAGGGCCCATTATGACTATTCCGAGCACCAGGCGGGCGCTTACTACGCCCACTCGGCCGCCTCGGGCCAAGCTTCCGGCCTCTACTCCACCTTCAGCTACGTGAGCCCCAACCAGAGGCCCATGTACACCCCCATTGCCGACACCGCAGGGGTGTCCTCGGTGCCTTCCGCCCACAGTCCGCAGCACTGGGAGCAGCAGCCCATTTACACTCAGCTGTCTCGCCCATGAGGACTTGCAACCCCCCCGCCCCCTGCGTAGGCCTTCTAAGAACACTTCTTTGACTTTTTTTTCTTGTTGTATCTCTCCGGGGTCACTGGCTGCGTTTCGGTACATTCACCAGCCTTTGGTGCGGGCAGCGTGCGTTGAGTGGCCACTCTGTGACGGTGCGAACGGTTGTTTGTCTTTGTATGTTCCCTGCGACCGGTCCCGGGTGCCGTTCTCGTTTCCCGCAACCCGGAACAGGATATAAGCGGACGGACGGATGTACGGCTTCTCTCTGGATTGACTCCTGCCAGTGCCTTTTTTTGCAACGCTTGGAATTGTGATTATATTTTTCTAGAACAAAATCCTCCGTGAGGACATAGTTGTTTGAAATATTTGCGTATGTACTGTGTATGTGTTGTGCTCTTCAGCGAATCGACGCCATCCGTTGGAAATGTCTTAAAGGAGCCGGCGAGTAAATGGGGGAAAAAAAACATCCTCAGTGGCCTTGCTTCGGTTTTTTTGGGGGGGGGCAGGGGGGGATGGAGTGATGACTGAGTTCTTTTTTTCTTTTTTCTGTACATATTTTAATTCCAGTGGCGGACTGAGTGGTGCTGCTTTGGTTGAGTGCGGGGAGAGGGAGGAGGAGGAAATATTTTTCTCTATTTATATTCCGAGCATTTGAGCTTTTCCAAACTGCTCCTCTGAGTTTTTTTCCAATTTTATTTGAGGTCATAGGTTGCGCTTCAAATCAGTTTTTTTTTTATCGGGGGCCTTTCTGCAAGCCGAACTTCCGTCTGCCTTCATACCACTGTTGCCTGCGGGGCTCCGTCCACTCTTCTGCCACGCCATGCGCTTCCGTCCTCCCCAAAATGCCTTCTCTAACCTCTCTTAATTTATTCTTTAGCATTAATTTTATTGGAAATTAACTTTTTGTTTGTGGCAATTATCTTGGGAGTTTGTCGAGCAGAATCATTTTGTGGTACAAATTTGTTTATTTATCGTTTGTAAATGTCATCTTTTGATTTTCCGTGATTCGAATCAAACTGGAACGTTTGCCTTTTTTTTTCCTCACTGTGTCATTTGAGGCTGTTTTGTGAAAAACAAACAAAAAGTTGCTGTCAAGGTTGCAGTACTTTTCGTCTTTTATATTCTGTGTCATTATTCCACATTTGTGTCACCTCTTTTCAGAGTCTCCGTTTAGCTAAACATGGCTTCATCTTAAAGAAAAGCATTTCTTTTTTGTATCATATTGTTTGCAATAAAAACAAAACACTGTCAACTTCTATTGCTCCCGTTTCATTGCCATGATTTCGACTGAAATCTCCCGGAAGCTTTCTCATCTTTAATGAATGAATCCATTCACACAACCAGCAGCAAACAAAATTGCTTCCATTTAATTTTGGGGGTGATGAATTGTTGACAAAATCTGGTTGTCACCGTAAAACTCTAAATCCACACTTAATTATGATCACTTGCCAATATGTTTGGAATGAATATGTTGGCCAAATATGGCTATGAAATTGGTTTCAAATATACGTTGAAATATTATTTTCCACATTTTCAATTGAAACGGCAACAACTTTCTACCGCGTCTCGCTTTAGCTTAGCATTCGCAGGCACCGAGCTAGCTAATACTCGAAACGCACCAACGAGCCACTGACGAGCGAGTTTGATCGATCACTTCCTGTTCTTTATTTCACTTGCTTAACTTTTGCTAGCTTTAGCTGTTAGCAAATCCGCTAACAAGCTATTGATGGCAAAGATGCTGGAAGACATAATTGGGTTCCTTCATCTATTTGTTTTGTTTTTTTCTTTTTTTGACTTTGCCTACATGTGCTTCTGTTTCCCCGAATTGGGCAGCAAGTTGGTGAATGGATTCGGGGCCCCTCGTAGGGGCCGCGTGCTTCCCGACCGAACAGCGGGAGCGCTCTTGATGAATGTTTCCAAGAGGGGATCGGAAACGAGACCAAATTTTTCTTTTCTTTTTCTCCTCAGACAGTCCTTTCCATGGGCCATTTTCCCAGGACGACGCCATTATTATTCCGCGGAGACGTCTGCCCCCTCCGAGCCCAATGGGTGGTCTTTCTGAAGGCAAAAGGAAGAGGAAAAGAAAGGGTAAGAAAAGAAAATGGCCGATACAGCCCCAGAGAAACTGGAAAACAATCAAAAGGAGCTTAAAGTAAAATAAGATCGAGAGTCAATTTCGGACAATCCAACCTTCTTTTTTCTATCTGGGCCATTTCAGTGAGGCTCCTAAATGTGTCCATGAATATTTATCGTTCATACGTTAGAAACTTTTGATGCAAAGTCGACATTTTTTTGACTTTTTAAAAAGTGTTTTCTACAAGCTGCGGCTTTTTCTTTGAACAATATCACAATGTCATTTCGAGGCGGTTCCCGCTCTCGTTCTCCATTAGCGGAAACTTGCAAGTTTCTTTTGCTTTCATTCACACGTTGTGAATTTGGGTGACACAATTCGTCTGTAGAAGACACTTTAAATGGACCGTCGCGCTGAGTTACTTTTCCAAGCGGCCCATAAAATTCCTCCTGAAACCAATGGCGGAGGAAGCCGCGCTAAATCACAGGTGCGTCTCCATGGAAGTTTCCCCCTCGGCTCAAGAAGTGTGGCACCGTTTTTTCTCATCGACGAAAGGGAACTGGATTCATTTCACAGTTGAGGACTTGGAATCCTTTCACGTGGAGATGTCCAGCACCCTAAGAAGCTTTGCCGGAAACCGCAATCATCAATCGCCATTCGCACAGGTCGCATTTCTGACACCAATTTGCGGGAAATGATTTGGATGAAAGTGCATTTATTTCCTCCCTTGGTTTCTCCCTGCGGTGGCAGAACGACGCCCCCGCCGCCATCCGTCTTGAGCTCGGCCCCACAGGGACGCTGCCCGGTGCCAAGTCGCCGTGCCGAGGCCAAGCCTGGGCGAGCTCGCCCCCCCCTTCCCACCCTCACCCGTCCGTCTTTGTGCGGCCATGTGGAAGAAAGCTGGCACCGGCCCGAGGTCAACGTCCCAAAATGATATTAGCATAATCCCATTAAGTGTGTCAGAGGCCTCGTGAGCGGCACACAAGACCGTGAGGGGAAGGTCGGGGGAACCAAAGATCGGATTCAACGAGAGAGAATGTCCGAGCTGTCCCACTAACGGGACATTTTAACCTCAAACAAGCACCAAAGTGCAAACGTGAGCGGTCCTGTTCTGACTGGACTTTGTCGACACACACACAAAAAAAAAAAAAAGAACATCCAGAAAATACAGCAAAAAGATGATGTATTTAATGAAAATGAGACGAATGGATCCTCGCATAACAAGAAATATTATTCTGATGATACCGATGACATCAACATACAGCAATTGTTCTATTTCTGAAATGGCGTGGTGTCAAAGTAAACGCTTGAGCCACTGACGATTAAAAGTGGGTCAACTCCGTTTGCATTGGCCCAACGGCCATTTTCAAGATGGCCGCACCCATGAAACCAGGCTGCACTACCTGCAAAAAAATGCCAGAAAGTGAGATTCAGAGTTTGACAGAAGACTCAGAAAGTGCCGTAAGTGCGGCTTTATTTTTTTCTTCAAAAGATTTTTCATTTTAGTGGCTTGATTTGCGCTGACAAACTTTCAGTGTTTCAGTTCAGCTAACATTTCTCAGGTAGGCGTGGCGCCCACTGGGAATGTGTTTGTCCTTTTTTTTTTTTTTTCCTATTTAGTGCGGGTTCTCACAGCGACAGTGAGAAGGCCAAACTGGCGGGCCAGTGACAGGGCGGCAGTATGTCAAACATGGCGGGGCCTCTGTTTGGTCATTCCATGCGCTGGACAACCGGTGGCACTTAATCCTTTGCTCAAATAAGTTAATACCTCAACTAACACGTCCAAGTTCAGGGCCAAGCCAAATGCAAATTCCACAGTGACAGACGTGGTCCAAGCAGGCAGTAAAAGCAATTAATTACACGCGTACGCGGTGACTCACTATCGCTCGCCACAAAAAAAAAGCCAAACCCATTTTTAACTCCAACCTTTGCTGCTGTTCTTTTTCTCGTTTAATTGTTAACTCCGTCAGGCCTCAGTGATGCAAGGTCAGAGGTCATGTTTTGATTTCCGTTTGTTTGCGCGATTGGCGGCCCAAGACAGCTGCGATAGGCCGCGGCACGCCGCGACGCTCGTCGGGTCAAGCGCTTGGGCGAAGGGATGCCAAACGTTTGGAGCGACACTCGACTTTTATGGAAAGGCGAGCCGTACTTTCCCGGGCAAATTCTGAACGAGAGTTCATTGAATAAGAAGTCCTAAAAAAACACACGGCAGGTTGCCATTCTCATGAAGTCTGGCCTTGCAACATGCAAATTATCTGACGTGAGAAATTTCGCAGATCCTCATCAAAAGTGACGGTGAAAAGTAGCCATGATGCATCCTTGTGGAATGTGTGGCTTGGGAGATTGGACGGATTTCCACAAACGCGTGAAAAGACAAAACTGACAGGCGTCCTTTAGCTCGTTCATCCCTCCAAACATTTTCACTAACTGCTGTGAAATTCCGGAGCAACGTCAGGAATCAAGCATCAGGATGGGCACGTTCGTAAAACGGTTCTTCTGGGCTGGATTGTATTTTTTCTTGAGATTATCCCACTGCAAAGATCCCCCCCCCCCTAATGTCGCCATGGTGATAAAGTCTGCCAGCATTATTGCAGGATGAGCCCAAAGCCTTGGGAAAAAACCATGCCCGCTCTTGATTTATGAAGGCTGCCAAACGTGCCAAATTCTGTCCCGGGTGTGTCAACAAACATCACAGCGGCGGTTGACACCTTGTTAACGGGTCCCTGTCCTTCCTCGTGCCCTCGCCGCCCTTCGCTCTTCTGGCCCTTTGGAGCCTTTTTGCCGCTGACCCCAAAGCGGCAAGCTTCAGATTCCCACCGCAACCGTCTGGCGCCATTTGGCCTCCACATTTTTCCTTCTTCTTTATTTTGTTGCGAGAACGCCGTGTCGCAGGTTGTGTCCGATCCGCACGACCGAAACGTGCCAGATTGAGAAATGAGACCAGTGAGAAATGACGCGAGAGGGATGAGAAGAAGAAGGAGGGATGAACGCACCAAACGTAGACCGCCCAGGCCATCAAATAGGACCAGAACGGAGCAATCTCATCCTGCGCTCATTAATCGCATCCTCCTGTTTTTGCATCCCGCCCCAGCGTCACGTCCGACAAAAAACCGATCTTGCAAACTCGGCAGAGGCGGTCCTGGTTTGCTCTTGATCGGGAGAGCCACTGGTCAGTCAACGTACCGGATGTTTCGTCTGCTGCGCGGGAAAGTCTCTCGCTGGCGGCCCCAAGCGAAGGCTGCCGTCGTCCCATGAAGAACAAGAACGGGTTTTCGGTTCTGCAAGCGCAAATGGAACAAAGTATGGCAAGGACGTCTCAACGGAACCCGAGACAACAAAACAAAAGTCCATCCGTCCAAACGCTCAAATTAAGACACCCACGCCACACTCAAGATTAGCAAAGAGCCATGCTATTTTCTTTTTGAACCTCGGCCCGCACGGAATGAAATGCAAATATTGAAAGTCACTTGTGCTTTTGCAGCGACTGAACTCGAAAGATTATTCAGCGATTGTAGCGCGGCCAGTCTTTCTGCGCTGTCTGAAAAGCACAAGCCAGAGAAATTGGAGCATCCTAGATCAGCGGGGGGGGGGGGCTTTCTTCCGCTTGCCCCGCTGGACCACTTTGGCACTTGTCAGTCAGAATGACAAATGGCAGCGCTTGATGAAACACAGCGGTTGCGTCATCACTTCCCGAATGAGGCCGCTCACAGCAGGAGAGAGGAAGAGGAGGAGCGAGCGAGGAAGATGGCGAGCATGAACACAAGTAAAGATAAAAAGTCAGCGCGGCCGAGATATGGGCAAGGTTTTGTCTGGTGTCGTTCATCGTAAATGCGCTTTGGGCTAACACGAACCGTTCGATCGAAATTGTATCCTCACACCGATGTTGGTCTAATCCGAAACTCTCGCGTAAAATCCCAAGAGCCGAAATCGCAAACACTTATCTTAACTCTGAAGAATAACCTGAACCTTAACCTTGAACTCGAAGCGTCGCCAACGCTATCAACTCGAAGCCTAAATTGGGAGAACGTCAGTGACGAAACTTGCATCGTGCACCTGCGCAAACGCGATGGCCAAAAGAGGAAGGCCACGGAGCGCTTGCCTTCCATTTGAGGGTGACGCCTCCGTGAAGTTCCGCTCAATGAAGACGCACGGTGACAAGAAACCGAAAATGCCCTCACACGACCTTTGACCCTGCAGCAGGAGTGGCCATGAGGTGTGCGATGGGATTGATGGATCAGGCAGACTCAGCTGGACTTCCCGAAGCCCCCCCGAGCCTCCATCCATCACCGTCCAGACTGAAGGAGAACCGAGAAGCGCCACTTGTGATGCCGGGCCACCCGAGCAGACATCTGGAGCAGCTCGGAAGACCCGAAAACGGAACGGACGGCGGCGCCTGGTACCACCTGCACACTCCGCTTCTGCCGCTGCTGCGTCTCGCACGCTCGCACGTGCACACGCACGACTGCATGCAACCCGGTCCAGATTCCGCGCCGTTGTATTTAATTGAAGAAGTTGAGTCGTGCTTTTGATTTGACCAAAGTATTGGATTCGATTTTGCGTACGGCACTCCGCGGCCCGATCGTGTCGCGTCGAGCGAGCACCGAGGCGTGACTCGGTCATTTAATTGCGCTGCGAGGACTAATTGTACCGCCAGAGCAGCTGCTAATGAGTTAATTCCAGAGCGCTGATGCATGAGGAGCAGAAACACGTCCTCGGCGGCGCTAATTACACCGCCGCTCATTAAGCGCCGAGCTTCGGCCCGGCATCGCTGAATGCGGCCCATTCAGAACATTCTGCTTGCTTTAAAGCAAATAGCCTCGGACTTTCTCATTTTATTTACAGAATACCCGCAGGCCACGTCTGTAAGTCAGCAGGCGGGTGTTCATTTTCGGGGAGGCCCGGACGGCTCCGCTCGGCAGCTCGCGAGCAATGTTGACAGATCTGAATGTATTTTGTGGGAGGGGCTATTTGCTGGGCGGCTTGAAGGAGTCAGGGGAAATAGTTAAGGGCTATATGTAATCCCGTGACCCCTCCGTGACAGGCGTCACGCTGCTCTCGAGGCACTGATGCCTTCCATATGGAACGGTCAGCGCGTGTTTACGCAATGTGGTCTTCGGACTCGCTGTGCTTCTCTGCAGTCGGCCGGATGAAAGATGCTTGAGCGATCCAGATGCCCGCCCCCCTTACTGAAGAGCCATTAACCCGCCATGCACAGTGGCACCAAACAGTGCTGCAACATTCCAAAAAGCTCCGCAGGCCATCCGTGCGCAAACACTGACGATTTTGGACGGATGACTCAGATGACATCATCATCGGCAGCGGTGAAAGTCCAAGGCCGAGTCAACACATTTTACCTGGCAGCCTGCAAAAAGTGCGGAATGTAAATCAGAAATTTTAGACCAAGGAAATCTGGAGGTGTCAGAATGTTGAACGACTGCAATCGTTTTAAACGAGGAAGGAAAACTCCTTGGCAGCCAATCACTAAACGTCGTCTTCCTTTCGGTTCCATTCGTCCATTTAAGCGTCTCAGGTGAGCGGCGTGGTGTGTCCTGGACTGGTCGCCAGTTATACGTGAGACAAAGATGGAGAAGGCGAAGAAGCTGAACCCATCCATCCCTCCGTCCATTTTCCACCTGTTTTCCTGAAGTTGGACTTTGGGCAGGGACACAGAAGACATGGTGAGGCACACCTGGACAAAAAAGCATTTCCATTCCCCTTCCTCGACAAGCATACAGACGGCATTCCTCTGCCATTGGTCCAAATTGTGCTTGGATAATAAATCCAGAATGTGGAAAGAATGCTTGGAGCCGACGAAGGCATCGAGTAACCCCGAGAGTTGTTTGGACAAAGGCGGCTCTCCCTGTAGCCGACTTAAATAAGCACTTCCCCTGCAACGAAAACCGATCCCGTACAGGACGCTGGCACCTCCCCGGACCAATTGTCCACTCAGTGATGGGCGACTCTTGCCGACTCCTGGAAGTGACTCAGTTGAACTTGGGCCTGATCTCCGGAGAGAACCGCCACGCCCCGCTAATGACAACCAGCCTTGGGCGTTTGGGACAAAAGTGTGAAAGAAAACTAATCTCTGGGGGGGATTGTTGGTGCCAATCAACGGTCCGTCTTTGACAAAGGAGGTTCTGCATTTGCAAACATCCGACCTGGCGGTCACCTCTCACTTCTTCTGAGGTCGGATGTCGGCCGTGCAAGCCCGCGCCTCCGACACCGGGCCTCCCCGACCTTGTCTCGCATCATCGCCTGCTCAACGCTGACGATTGCTGACAAACGAGCGGTTGCTCCGAGAGACGGTGGGCGCCATTTTTGGAGCCGCCGGCTTCTGCGACTGATTGCAAGGCACACACGCCACCTTGGATCGGGCCCGACAACGTGTGGACGTCCACCGAGTGCCGCAAACACTTGAGTTGAGAAAAGAGCGGAGGACGCATCGCATCGCGCCCGTTGTGGTCAAACGGCCGCAGCACAATTGCAAAGAGCAGTCAGCAAGCCCCCCCCGCCCCCCCGACCATCTAGGCTGCGTCCTCGACATGCAAACAAAGACAAGCGAGGACTTCTAGATGAAAGGTGGATTTTGCGCTACTTTATGAATTTCCACAAAAGAAAAGGTGTCCAACTTCATTGGAAAATGAGTTCAAGTCTGCCTAATGACAACAAATTGGATTCCGTCAGTGGATGCGACGGGGCAAAGTTGGGCGCATTCCCAGCCCATCATGAAAGAGCTTCCCACGTGTGACAGTACAAATTAATCAAGATTCCAGACCCGATTCCGCTCCCGTCGGCCAACAAAAGGATTCTTCCCCCGGCCTCAGCAGCCAATTAAACGACATGTGCGGTGTGTGTGCGTGTGTGTGTGCATGCAGGTGCACGCTTACGTGCATCCTCAAAGTTTCAGACATGAAACTGAAACATGTGCCACAGCAACGACGTGTCCTTCTGCATGTGTGTTTGGACGTGCGTGTTGGAGCGAGGGAAGTATGTTTTTTTTTTTGGTTTTTTTGGGGGGGAAAGTGAGGCAAACAAGGGAGGGAGGGGGAGGGGGATGGGGGGCAATCAGCTGTGTGCAAGTTGGCCGTCTTTGAGTGTGGGGGGAGGCGGGGTGGGGTGGGGTGTCGAGGACACATCGGCCCCGCGTGTGGGAACCCCGCGCTCCTCACTTCTCATACATTGTTCAACTGCTCTTGCAAACCGTTAACGCCACAAAAGATGCTCGGCCTATTGTGGCCCGGGACAGCGCGGGGGGCCGGGGTGGGGGTGGGGGGGGGAAAAAAAAAAAAAAAGGGGGGGGTGGAGGCAACAGGAGGGGATGGGGGGGCCGAGAGACCGGAGCCCCATCACATCAGCTGTGTGTAAATGGACAAACCGATGCGTGAAGCGACAAACACGTACGTGTGTCACGTCAACCGCGTTTGCTGTCTGCCATATTTTCAAAGTTCACAAAAATTGACAAAATCCGAAGCTGGACACAAGAGGGTTTTGAGTTTTGAGTTCACCAATTCTGCCTAGCAACACATTCTTTTGATTTTCCGACACAATCACGCCTAGCGACAAGTAAAAACAATCCGAGCCATTCGGTTGATTTATTTATTTATTTTTTTATTCATTTACGAAATCCCAATTTGTGTGCGTTGCTCTGTGGTGAGAGGATGTATTTCGTTATTGTTCAAAACATCTCAGACAGAATTCCGTTGTCAGCGACCGCCCTCCTGATTGGTGCCGGTTGAGAAAGTCACAAAACGCTCCAACCTTCCGTCGGACCGACGACTAATCGGAGAAGCCGTGAAGTCGAGTTGAGGCCATGTTTAATTTTCATCCGACAAATGAGCGCAGCATCGTGATGGAAATGTGTAAACATAGCAGAGGGCCAAAAAAGGAGCGAAGGGGGCGGAGCCGTACGTGGCCCGCTCCCCTCCCCTCCCCCTCCCTGAATGAGATTCTCACGTCTGTCCCAGACTGCCGATCTGGGGCTCTGGGGGATTTGGCCGCTGGGCTTGGAGGGATTGAGGCTGATCCTGTGAATGTGCGACGCAGGTACTTTGGACTCCACTGGAGCGCTTCTTTCCATCTGTCGGAGGGAAGACGCAACCACAACTTTGTGTCGCTCAGCTAAGTACGTTCAACCTCATTTTTGGGTGATCAATCCCTTGCCGGAAGTCTGACTAAAATGGAGCGGTATGAAAACCAAAGCGTTCTTTCCCCGAGCAAATCATGGAAGTCCAATCAATCCGTTCCAGCCACACAAAAATTCATTGAGAATAAGTCGAGTCGTGCGGACGGAAAACTTTGTGAAATAAATTTCACAAAGTGGATCGGCCGACTCAACTCAAGGCAACAAGCGTCTCGGTCTGCTTGGCAACACTCGGACAAATTTGGGCAAAATCGGCGTCGCGTCTCGTCAAAAGTCAGGCCTTCAGAACAAAAGTCTGTCACTAGAACAACAGTTTGACCGCAAAGTACCTGACCTCGCGGTCACCTAGTTGGCTGCCGCAATTTTGGGCGTGTTTATTTCGTGTCACTGCTGGATAATGTGACGGAACAAAGTGTGGTGAAAGCGTTTTATTGTTTTGAAAGAAATGCCTTTGGCGAGGATGTTTCCCAGATGTTGCCCTAACATGTCAAAATGTCTCTTGAACTCTTATGAGACAACTCACAAAACAATTCGGAGGCGCGACTTTGGCAAATGATTGGCCGAGTCGCAAAAACTGCAAGAAAATTTGGATGAAAAATCAAAGACAAAAAAAAAAAAAAGACAAAACGTTCCACTGAATCCGCGGAGAAAACAACAAACGGGCAAAGAACAGCGAAAAAGCTGCTTCCGGTTTTTCCTGTCCCGTTCACTCGAGATGCTTCACACACACACACACACTCATTTAAAACAGAAGGGAGGAAAAACCCAGCAAAAGCCTCAGGATCTGTTTTGTTTGTCCTCGCCATGCTTGTGGGATTCATGAGACCGCCGTGTGCGATCCATGTGCGGCTGCAGACCAGATGTGCTCGGGACATCCCGACTCCTGCGAGTGTGCACAGTAGCCCGGTCGAGCCTCCCCAGGGCCGTTCGGGTCGAGCGGCACGCCAGCACGCTGGGCTGTCCTCTTTAAGGCCACTCGACAAGATGAAAAATGGCCGCCAGCTAGTCACCACTCTCATGTTCTTTTTCCACTTGAAATTGCTGCAGCCACACACATACATTTTGAAACTGGAGCGCCAAAGCATCACCATTTTGACCCTAAAAGATTCGGTACCAGGATCGTGTTCGGGGGACGCGGCTCAAGTGCTCAGCCCTGCAATTGCTTCAGGCCACCGTATAATAATGTCAATTGTTGATCATTTTGTTGCTAGAGTGCAAAATTTTGAGCCCAATTAAAAAGAAAACGCTGACATTTATTCTCCATTTGAATCCCAAAAAGGAGCAACATTTCATTTTCAAGTCGCACCTTCGTACAGATGCTAACGAGGTCAGGTGATGTATGCAAAGCGGCGGTTGTTGAGGGGGGGGGGGAGCATGGCAGCCCTGAGAACTTTTTTATTTTTTTTTTCAACCTCCCTTTCCTCTCCATCTTTTTTTTTTTTGCTCTCCAGGACGGCCGAGTGTTGCCCCCCTGCAGCTTAAGCCTCTGTCTCTTTTTGTCCCGCAGCACAACAGCCTGCGGCATTCCATGGCAGCAAATCTGGCCGTGCTGTCACATGGGAGAGATTAGCCAAACTAAGACCTCAATAGAATGCTCACTTTACTCGCCGCCGCGCACCCAATTTAACCGTTCCCTGTCTAGACAGGAGCGCAAAGCGATTATTATTGGCGTTATTAAGACTTTTATGCCATGCTCTTTTTGGGTGGGTGTGCTGGGGGGGGGGGGCAGGGGGGGCATTGTCACATTCCCGGTGGTGCACATGCGCTACCCCAGCAATGAGCTTCATTTCCCACTGACACTTCCTGGTTGGGCGTGGCCAGGCAAAATGGGCGGAGTGGATTCTACTGAATGTCTTTCCAAAACGAAATGCAGAAGGTGAAAATCTGTGACTTGTGATTTGTCGACAACCGGTTCTGTTTGGCAGACGTGGCGAATCCTCGTTCACAAAGTCAAATAGTTTGGCTTCCGTCACAGGTGCGTCTTTTGGTTGACGTGCCGCGTTCTCGATAAGCGGAGCACGAATCGAGCTCGTTTGTTTTTAGCTCTCCGAGAGCAGGTGCGAACGGCGTGGGCCGTCCCGTTTTGGTTCGGCTCCCTCCCACTTCAGAACACCGACGTCGTCTCTCCCGGCTCGCCGACCAATGCGGCCGAGACGTCACCGGCGGCGCCGCTCCGAGACGTTCAGGCGAACGTTGCGTTCTCTGCTTTATCGAGTGGAGTGGGCAGAACTTTTGGGTTTAAATGTCTCAATGGTCCAAAGTGTGACTCCAAAACAATCAATACATGTGTGGGGTGATGGTTCAAGTGCCCCCCGCCCCCCCTTTCTGGCACCGTAATTGCCGACGAACCTTGCCACTTTTTCCGAGCAATCTCGCCACTCGCGATCTTCTTTTGGTGCGACGTGCGCAAATCTTGATTGTCCAAGGGCAAAAGCACAAAGAACAATCCCGTTAGCATTTTCCAGCTGTCCCATGTGGTAGCCCTTTTGGCTAATCACTCCCAGAATTAGTATTCATGAAGCGGGCTCCTCCTCGCTTGTTTGCTTGCTGCTGCGTTCTCACCATAAATTTTGGATCGCTCAGAACGGTGAAAGAACCTCTTTTTTTTTTTTTTCCAGGCCTGCTTATGTGCACACATTCATTCACATCATCTAAGTAGCAGCATGTATCGATAAAGCGTTTCTTGCTTTGTTTTTGTCCCCCCCCCCCCCCCCCCCGTTCCCTTTGAATGCGCAAACATGCAACTGCGGTCAGAAAAGAGAAAGCAAAGACAAATGAAAGTTTTTGATCATAGTAGTCGTATTGAACATGTGACTGAAAAGTGGGAAAGCAAAAAAAAAAAAGAGACATCTGTTTCCTTTAGCGATGATGCAACAATTAAAATGAATCAAATCTTTTGTTGGTTGTGAGTTTTCAGGCGCCAATTTGGAATAAGATTCACGAAGAAAAGATTCAAAACAAAAAGGACCGACTTCGAGCAACGAGGCCAACTGCGATGGCATCTCGTCTATACTTTTCAGCTCTTGCTGCTGTTTTGGTTAGTAACACAATTGAAGTGTGCTCAGCAGTTAACGCTTTAATGGCCGCGTGCAAATACGTTGGCTCTTATTTCTTGCTAAAGGAGACCGCGGCCTTTCTTTGTCCTCGAAAGTGTGAACTGAGCTCATCCCAGATACAACTGAAATGAATTCCGCTCCAAACGGGAGAAGGGAAGGCGTTTATTTGAGGGAGGTTTTGATTTCTGTTTATTTGTCCTAAGTGGATGACGTGGGCGGCGACTAAATGCTGCAATTGAATTTAATTTGATTGAATTGAATAGAAGTCAACGGTCAACTTTTTACGAGCTGAAGTCACGTCGCGGTTATGCCAGAACTCGACCCGATTGGTCGGGTGGAGGTCTGGGTTGAACAATTACCGCTCTTGTGGGCAACGGCGTACCAACCTATTGTATCGGCGTGCGCATCATTTCCACAATTGTGCCTTAAAAGTCTTCAAACGACTTCAAGCTGTCGCAACAGCGGGCCAAGGAACTTTCCGACATCATTTTCTTTAATGCGGTACATGGACGCTCACATGCCAAATATCGGCTTCCACTTTCCGCCTCCCCTGCAATGTGACACAATACTTGGAAGCGCCACTTCTACTCGAGTGTCCGCACGGCCTGTTCTTTCTTTCGTTTCCTTTACGGCTCTTGAGCTGAGCATGTGCGCTCCCTCGGGCTTTCGAACGGGATTAGAGCGAGGATGAGAGATTACATGACGTTTTCAGTTGCTTTTGCGCAACTCAAGATGCGAAAATTTGAGTCATGTTTTGTAGATGCTAAAGAAACAACATATCGTCTGTCGGAATTTTTGCGACCGCTTGCTTTCAAACCGAACAACTGCAACATTAATGCTAATGCTTTATTAGCTTTCGTATTCTGGATCGTGTTGTGTGTTAGCATCAAGTTAGGAGACGAGGTTACAGTTTGCGCTTCGATAAACGCCGGCAAATTCTTTTTCATTTCGTGTTTTGTTAACCAGAATGTATCGAGTTGCCGAGACAGAGACGTCTCGCCACAAGTGACGTATTCTGTCCGGATTTAGTTAGCGCAGGTTAAAAATGACGTTTTGGAAGGAGCACAAAAAAGCTGAAAGATTATTTTTGTTGTTATTGTTTTTCATAAACGGAATGCAGATGTAGCGCCTCTCTAGCCTGGGTGACTATCGTGAGAGGTGGCTAACCTAGGTTCTTTTCTGAAATAACTATCACTTGAAAAGTTGACCACCGTATGCGCATCTCTTTACTGGGTCGTTGAAAAGTAGTAGATTGCAATTTGCTTTTTAAATGACTGATAATCGTTGCCCCTCTACTAATCTCGCTTAAGAGGACAATAATATTGCAAAATTATTGGACCTCAAAATATCACTATAACTTAGAACACAAGCTTTCGAGTAGGCGATAAAAAATAAAAAAAAACACTTACTTATAGAAATAGAATAAGGCAGAAAATAAATTGTTCTCTCAAATTCGTTTGTTACACAAATGAATCCCTCGTAAACAGTACAATGTGCAACACATTAATCGATGGGCCCAGTCAATTTAGCTCACAGTCGGCAATCACCGGCAGTCACACACCCCAAAGTCAAGTCAAGTTTCTGGCCAGATCGATGCTTGTGTGCGTAGTAGCCTAAAACAAAAGTGGCTCCTCCCAATGAAGCAGGTCCAAACGGCAAGAAAGGGGGAAGGTCCAGGTCCTCTCAGTCCACCACTCTGGGTTGACCGCCCTGGTCCTGGTCCTGGTCCTGGTCCTGGTCCTGGTCCTGGTCCTGGTCCCGGTCCTGGACCTGGTCGTCGTCGTCCACGCAGTCCTCACTTGAGGCGTTAGCTTGTTGCTAGCTGCTTAGCAAAGTCCATGCGCGCTGATTAGCCTCTGTGTTAGCTGCTAATTCCACGAACGTCGGTCTTCCATCGAGTCACTCAAACTGACCAACTCTATCACTGTTAAACTTTCCTAAAAGAGTTCTAGTTAAACACTTTGGCTAAAAATGATAAAAGGTCCCTTTACTGAGCTCTCGCCTTTGTTACTTTCAGCAGCAACAGCCCAGTTCCTCTCTCTCTCTCTCTCTCTCTCTCTCTCTCTCTCTCTCGCTCTCTCTCTCTCTCCTCCCCCCCAACCGGAAGTGATCCGCTCATTTTAATAACAAAAAGAAATACTCACATTTACAACATAAACTGTGTACCTAAATCGTTTCATGGCTGATTCTAACAAAAACATTCCAAAAGAAATGAGAATACAACGAACAACTTAGTTACAACTTGTAAGAAATGTAATAAAACCATCCACTATTCAACCTTCCCATATTGAGAAACCTCATAACCTTATTGCTTGTAAATAGAGCTGTACTTTTAACAACATTTTTATTCCTAAAACTCTGAACCTATTAAACCACATTCAGTAGAAACTATGAGTATTTTATAACTTGGTTACACCAACAATCTGCATGGAGTTGCTCGTTCTTCTTCTTTTTCTGCAGCCGTTGAAAGTGAAAACGCCCAAAATTGGATCAAATAAGGAAATCCAACTCATCAAAGTGTCAAATGAAGCGTCAGTAAGCTCATTTCTTCCTCAAGGTCGCAGTTTTTATTTCATTTTTGGTCGCGCTCGTCATACAAATATGCGCACGTAAACAAGCAAAACTCATAATGACGTGTTGAGATGAGCACACGCGCGTCCACGAGCGTCAGCGTGTACGCGCGTGTGTGCGTGCGAGCGTGCGTGCACGGCCACAAGATTGCGTTGAGTGACAAGTGTGACAGATCCAATTATCACAGGCAACATTTCCGCCTTTTCAGCAAGTCAAGAAAGAAAAGTGACGTCTTATATTTGCTTCTTTTTTCTCTCGTTTGTAGTTTTTCTTTCTTTCACTTTTCCTTCCTCGTCAATTTTTTTTCTTCATTTTGTTTTGCTTGCTTCACATTTCAATCTTCTCTTTTAGGCCTGCGTAAAACAAAGAAATAAATGCCATGAAATCGAGGTTTTCATTGGATAAATGACAATAAAGGGATTTCTAATTTCTAATTTCTTAAACAACTGGAAATAAAATCAATAATGAAATAGTTGTTTAATTACATTTGTTGTTTATGTCTTACAATAAAGCATCAACATTTAAATTCCCTTTTTTGTTCATTTCAAAATGAATTGATTTTATTTATGTATATATATATATATTCCTGTATTTATGTATATTTATTTATTTTTAACCTTTATTGGCAACTGAGAACTACTCATCATTTGCAATGCCAACCTGGCAGGAGACAACAAAAGAAACGCAAAAGACACAAAGTTAGAAAACTGTTCTATTTGCAAGTTGCTGGACAACGAATATCGTCAAGTTGACGCTCGTGCTTGACATGACGGTGGCACTTCGGTTGGCCGCGTGTCCTAACCAGCCGCAGCAGAGCATTGCAATTACGCCAATGAGAACGAAAAGGTCCGCCGAGGCGAGCGCAGATCGGATGCGGGCCTCAAAACATCCCTGCGCAAACAATTTGCTTCCTGCGGACTTCCACTGACGGAACGTCACTTTTGTTTCCGCAACGGCCTCGTCGTGACATGGAGACGGACGGGCCCCTTGTCACCATTCAGGCGTGGTTTTCGGTGACTTCCTACAATATCTGTTGACTGCGCTCGCACTCATCTGGAAGGACGTCATTCTGTGCACGCGCGTGTGTGTGCGTGGTTGCTGTTGAGCTCATCCATATTTTTTCCGCAAGAGAGGGCCTCTCTGACAGGTGTCATCAAAGTATATGAGTAAGTCTATCTGCGAGGCGCTTATTAAAGAAAACAGTCGGCTGTCACCATGGCGACGGCCGCGCTCCGCTGACAGGCCCGTGTCATACTTGTGTTCCCGCCACCCGTGTGCGAAGGGAGCGAACGCCGCACGGCTTCAAACTCGAGCCCGCCTTGGCAAAGTCCGAACTCTCGGACGCAAGTCGGCGAGGTTTCGGCCACATGCGAGAGCATTTCAGGAGCGCCTGCAAATTTTGTCGGGGGCGGGACCTCGATCACATGACACTTGAAAAGGCAAAGTTGGCGAGCTTTCCGACTCGTTCGAAGCGCTTCATATTGAGTTGGCTTCCCGACCCGATGGCGCCGCATCAGGCGCAACCGAGGTCAAGTTCGTCCTTGCGGAGCCGTTTGCAGTTTCGCTTCGACGGCAAAACGTCGAACTTGGCCAAAAAGCTCCGCCGACCTGCTGCGCCAACGTTCGCAACCTCCAATCGCACGTCTGCAATGATGAAAATGAGACTTGTGGATTTTGCTCCCGCTTCTCCGAAAGCGACTCTTTAGTGATGAGTCCGTGAAGAAACGAGAAAAGCAAACGAGTCGTGGATGTTTGGAAGACGGGCGTTACGAGTTTGCGCGCTTGCAATCTGCAGTTTTCCACGAGCCGATCTTTCAACTTGTGTGACTCACAACTCCGATGTTGTGATTGGCGTCGTGCTCGAGAAGTTGAGACGAGCAGCCAAGCAAATGAAAGCTGCAACTTTGTCACGATGACCTTTGACACGCACGCTTTCATGTGCGTGTCTTCAGCTTTTAAAGGGGGCGGCTCGCTTCCCACATGAAGTGACGGATTAGACGACGCCGTTTCGGAAGCGCCGCTCGTTCTCTCGGTGCGAGGCATCCCCAAAACGTTTTGTCATTTCCGAATGCGCCATCTTGTGACGCTTGTGACTTTTCCATTCGGACTTTCGTTGAACGCAATCAATTAGAGCGATGACGCAACAACGTTTCGATTGTCTTCGGTTCGCAATTTCAATTCAGTTCTTAAATTTAAGTTCCAGTGAAGTAACGTTAACATTTTTATAAATAGTTGAGTTTTTTTTTTTTTTTTAGACAACATGACTTTGTTTCTTGTTGTTTCTTTGAACGGCGTTCAATCATTTGGCCTGGAGATGATTTTTTTTCGACGGACGCGTGGAATTCTCAATACGCAAAAACATTTCAAAGTACGGAAGCTGTCGACCTCGCCGCGCGTTCCGACGACAGCCCAGTTAAAAAGCTTTTCTCCACATTGGTCGCGTTTACAGATTGATGAACATGACAAAAGCCACGGCCGTAGCACATCAAATCACATCTCAATCGTATGAAATTCAACTGAATACGATGGAATTTTCTTATTCTTCAATGGTATCGTACCTCATATATCGTCATTTGTAACGAATCGTCTTTTTTGGGGGGGAGTCGGGGGACATTTGGACACTCGGAGGAGCTGACGCCATGCCAACATCTTTTCGATTGACATCGTGTGGGGAAAAAAAGAGCAAATGTGACGTGCAGCCAATTGGAAGAGGAGTAACGTGCGGCGGTGACACGCAGCACACGTTCTCCCCGTCGATGACGAGGTGCTCGGACTTGTCGGACGCTCAGAACGAGAAAAAGAAAAAAAAGGGGGGACTGACGGAGGAGGAGACCTGCGAGAAAGCCGATGAGAGCGATTGGAAGGCCTTTCCCATGCCGGTTGCCAAGCGCGAGGCCGGCCGTGGTGAGGGGGGGGGGGGGGGGGGGGGTTCAAGCCGGGGATGACCTCACCGCTCTGCTGCCGAGCTGCTCGGCAACCTCGTTGCATCAGCCCTCCACTTTTGTGGTTTTGTTTGGGACGCCTCAAAGAAGCCCAAATGGAGCGCAGAACACGCAGGCTCCCCTCGAAAAAAAAAATAAAATGCTTGCGGTCGTCTCGTCGGGTCAAGCCTGGCCCGGGAGAGAACATCGCCCGTTTGGCGAGCAGGCGGCCTCTGTAATGACGGCGTCACAGCCTGGGAATCCCGCCGCCGTTTTCATGCTCGGCTGTTCAGAAGGCGAGACCACAACGAGGATTACAGACTGCGGCGAGAGCCCAAGCGACTGCAAAGCGCGCTGCGTGCCACTGAGATGGGTCGCGATTATACGCCGAGGGGGGGGCCGCAAACGAGCGCGCACTTGTTTGCCAAGATCGGCCGTTTGCATCCGCCGCGTCTGTTTTGATATCAAACAATTTGAATTGCTTCAAACATCGCAAGGCCAAAATAACCCCAAAATGTGATTGGCGCCACCCGCCCTCCAAATGTCATCGTAAGATGGCACCAAACCACGAAGAGCAAACCCGCATGACTCATGTTTCACAAAAATCACCTCCAAGATTTTGGAATCTCGCACGTCATTGCAAAGCCACAAACGGACTCGCTCAGCCGCATCGCACGCTCGCGTCGCTGGTCGCCTCTTGTAGATTTGTCAAGCACGGCAAACCCAAAGACTTTTGACATTCGTGTTGTCGCGGTCGGCATTTGCGAAGAGCGACAAACTCAACTCAACTTGTCGTCGCGCCGCAAAAGCAAGTCAACGCCCACAAAGAACGCTCGGCATCGTCTTGAAAACTTTGTCCATTTCCTTTGCGTATTTTGTGACCCAAAATGAACCTTAAGCCTAACTGGAGCCGTAGCCCGAGCCCAAACCTAAACCTCGCCACCAAGACCGACCGCTAAAGTTTGCGAACGCTACGATTGACGAACACTTTTGTTCCTGACATTGTTTCCTTGTGCTCCGTCCTGTTTGAGCGGCGAACAAAAAAGACGTTGCGCAACACTCGCAGCCAACCAGCGAGGCAGAAAATACGAGATTAACGCCACCGACGGATGACGCGGCCCAGATTTATTGAACGCTTCCTGCAAAGCCGGTTCAAAGTTAAACATTTGCACAACGTTTGTTCAACGTTGAAAGTAGAAAATGTGCCCCGTGCTCAGCGAAGGCCGCGTCGAACGTCGTGCGGTTGCTTGACAAAAATGCGGTGAGGGAACGTCGCCAAGACTTGACGAGGTTGCGGGAATCTGGCCGCGTCCTCCACGATCGCGTTCGTCGTACTGCACGTCACAAAAAGTCACTTGACTGACTTGACGTGTTTGCAACGCTCGCCAACATGACACCAATTCAACATTTTGCCGTCGTAACAAATGAAGAGATGCACACCTGCTGCACCAAATTACGCAACGTTGCCCTTTTGGATTTTGCCAGAGCTGGGCACTGGATCCTTTTTGCATTCCAGCTGCAATCTTGTTACTCATCTGGGCTCGAGCCTCCGGCCTTTTTCACAAAAATCAAGCCTGGAGCGTTCTGCCTCCAGGACGGACGGCCCAGCTCAGACAATGAACACGATTACTACTCACAAGCAATGTTTTCGATTCCCGAGCATTACGTGTTCTCATTTTGTGCATTTTCTGTGCGTTCAAGTCGACATTAAAAATAATCGTAATCGTGAAGGACGACGGACGAAATGTTTCCCACCCAGCCTGCCACCGCCGTGCGTTCCGTCGCCGTCCGTCGCACTCCCACGCTCCGTCTTGCCACCTTATCGGGCAGCGCGAGTTGGGTGGTGACATCATCGTTTCCACGACGACTACCTAAAGTCTGGTTATCTCGCTCGGGCCGCTGATCTCCCGCCACTCCCGCCTGCAACATTCCACACAAGCATGTGCGCACACAGTGCACGCCTTGTGGGGACCGCACACGGCAGCGATATCAGGCCTTTGGACTTGCGCTAACTTGTTCCCATCTGCTCATAAAGAACGCGCGCAGCAAGTTGCGGAACACTCGCATCTTGAAGGTTGCACACGTGCAGCAAACACGTCGCGTCGTCACGCCATGCGAGCTTGTCGACTTGACCTCATTTCGGGACCGACTCCCTTCTGCGATGGTGTGGATTTCTTTTTTTTTTTTCCCACGTCCTGTTGAACTTCTTTGACTTTGAAGGCCTCGGGACTCGTGAAGGTTTCACGGTTAACAATCCACGCAAGCGTCCTTCGATATGTTTCCCGCTTGGCTAATCCCGAGAAGTGAGAAACGATCGCGTCTGACAAATGACACCCACGACCGGTCGCACATCCATCACAGAGACGAGCGAGCGAGGGCGAGCCGACGTTTGCCACTGGCAGAGACTTCGATGGGCTCACGAGCGTGACGATGAAAATGGGAATGAAGGTTTGGAATCGGACGAGTCTCGAGTCCAAAACCTTTTCAACTTGCATCCAAATTGCTTCGGTCAACTTTTTGTCCCCCTAAAGTCAGCGACTTCCGTCTCTTTTTCTCAAGTTGTTTTGATCTCTTGCAAGGTCAACAACAGGCTACCTGATGTCATCCGATTGCCCGAGCTGATTTTTTTTTTTCCCTCCCCTTTTTTCTTGTTGCGTCTCTGTCAGCGACTCGCGTTCGCTCGTCCACCCGCATGCTGATAAGATTCTTGTCAACGCTCCCGACGCATGACATCATCGCCGGGTATTTGCGAGACGCACATCGACGAACGTGAGCGGCCTCACTTTTCGCTCTCAGTAATTTGCAGCCGTGATGTTCGCGTCAACTCGTGAGTGAGCGCTTGGAAGACTAAAAAGGAATCTCAACTATAACCTGAATTCGAAAAACCGGTATTGTCACTTGTCTGTCATCGGAACGGGGGTGGGGATTTTTCTCCTTCTCGCTTTACGTGCGCGAGCGCAAAACTGACAGTCAAGTGATCGCCAGCGTGGATATTTGATCAGATGCCAAACAGCAGCAACGCGACAACTCTAAAACTCTCTCTTGGCAGATCTTTCAAAAAGTTGACTTGTCCTCGTGCTCAAACACAAATGCTAATTTGATCTCTTAAAACTGGCGGTGTGGAAAAGTCTGGACAGTGTGAAGACGAGCCAAAATTTAAAAAAAAAAGCAAAATCTCAATTTCAATCCAAAGGCCCAAATTATTTTGAGGCTGGAGAAATTCCAGCTTTGAATTCATCACTTTGCTCAAGGGCCACTTTGATGGACTGACGAGCAAAAGCTGCAAACTTTCGGTCTGCGACTCGTGAAATGGCTCCAAACTGGAAAGGCAAATGTCGTATTTTTGTCCGTGCAAGCGGCTGCGCAAAACTTGGAGGAGGCGGTGGGTGGTTGGGTGGAAGTGCAACGGAGATAATCCTCACTAAGTCCGGAGCACGTTGGGCAGATCAGGGAGTGAAGGTTGGTGGTGGTGGGGGGGGGGGGTTGTTTGGAGGCTGTGCCGCCCGGTGGCAGTCACCCGACCCGCAGCCGGCCACCTGACCGGCGGCACGACTTCCATTTGGACGGCGAAATGCAGCCGAATCATTTGGGAACGTTGGCGAAGTTGAGTCGCATTCGCATCAATCTCAGCCCGGGCGACAGAGCCGAAAAATCAAGCCTCCTCTTCACATTCCCAACGTGCGCTTGTCAAACGATGGAGACGTTGCGGGGTCGCGGTGAATGATCCGATTTCTTTGCCGCAAAGTGGGAAGCTCACCAAAGTGCGAGAGTACGCCGCAGACTTTTCTTTCTAATTGAATTGGACACTTTGGAAATGTGGACCAGCGCGCTGCTCGCACGTCTCTTGGGCAACTCGTCTCCGAAGATCGTTTGGAAAATAGCAGGAGTCAGCTCGTGACTCCAGGGCAAATGGAGCCGTTTTCCCGACTTTCTCACGGTGACAAACGCCACAAAAGTCCTCAGCGCGGCCAAAGTCTTGGCATTGTGCCCACGTGGGATCGGTGTTCACTTACAGTTCACCTGCGCAAAGCTGTCCGCGGGATCGTTTACCGATCGGCCCTCTCAGGAGGATTCCGTCACGCGTGTGAGCGGACAAAATGGCGGCGTGTTCTCAGGCTGAGAACAATACGTCGTTGAGTCCTTGAATGCAGCGAGCTGAGGAACGGCGCCGTTTGAAATTGGGTGGACGAGAAGGAACTTTGACCCTCGCGCTCATGCTCGCCCAAAAATTTCCAGTCGACGGGGCTCATCTCAATCCGAATCAGAAATGTAGAGAAAATAAAAGCAACAAAGTGACTGAAAACGAACACGAAAAGAGCCGCAAAATCTTCGTGGGCAGCTTCGGCTCGTCGACGATGTCAGATGAGCCGCGTCGTGTCGCTGGTGATGTTGTGGCCGCTTTTTTTTTTCTTTTTTCCCACGTCGCTTTCTTTTATCCTCGGCGCAAGTTTTGTGCAGCCGCCGGCTTAACACCTTCTGCCGAAATTCATCCGAGGCGTAATGAGACCCATGTCAAGTCAAACGGCGAAGAAGAAGCGCCCGCTGGCACGGAGGCGCTCATACTTTGAAAGGTTTTACTCGCCATCGTTTGCATGTCCAGTCCTTCCGCACCCCGTTCCAATATCTTTTCATCCATCCATCCATCTTCTGTCCCGCTTCTCCTCACGAGCGACGCGGGGGGTGCTGGAGCCTATCCCCAGTAGGCGGGGGACACCTGAACTGGTTGCCAGCCAATCGCAGGGCACACAGAAGAACGACCATCCTCGCTTTTCAATTTAGTGTGCCTGCCGTGCATGTTTTGGGAATGTGGGAGTTCCCGGAGGAAACGATGCAAACTCCAAACAGGAAGGCCGGAGCCGGGATCGAATATCTTTTGATGTTTCAAAAACAAAAACCAGTTCCTAATTGCTTCGGCCAGCTTGGCAATTGCAATTGAAAGCCGGCCGAGTGTTTGAGGTGGCGTCTCTGCTGGAATTCCGAATCCAGGAGTGAAAAGGCCAGAAAAAGTCACGCGCATGATTCATGAACATTTCTCGACGCACGCTTGGAGAAAAACATTTGTTATCAGCTGCTAAACAACAAGAAAAAAAAGAAAATACAACTTTGGGGAGAGAGAAACGAATTTGCATGGGGTTGAGGTCAGGGCTCTGTTTGGCTTCCATGTCTAACTTTCTGGGCCTGGCAGAAGAAAATAAGAATTAAGAAATACTTTCTGAGTGGAAAAGCGTGAAAAGGATGTCACATTGCCGAGGTAATTCGTTCTGCTTTTTCAATGTTTTTAGATGAAAAAAAAATCAATGGAAGAATGTGTCACTACTGCTGATATCGTCTCAACTGATATCGCTTTCAAACTACTTTTGATCGCCATATCGTTGTTGCATCAGAAGTGAAAAAAATTCAAGAGAATAAAAATCCAAATCAGGACGAGACAACATTTTTCCACAATGGAAATATGGATTGAAATCTCAAAGTGTGTCTCGAGGTTAAGCTCATTTCCACTTAAATGAAAGTAGTGCCGACCTTTCCGTTTTGTCATGATGTCTATATTTGGACTGTGACACCCCTTCAACCAGCCCCCCCCCCCCCCCCCCCCTCCCGGCCCCTCAGCCCCCGCCTCTCTGCATTAATGCCCTTAATTACTGCTGAATGGAGCCGCACATTTCCCATGGATGTCAGCGGAGCCTTTGGCCTGCTCTGGTGCTCCCACCGGACTGTGACCCCCCCCCCCCCCCAACCCCCCTCCCCCTCCCACCCGCTCATGCACACACTTCTCAATGGGGATTAAGAGCGGGATGGAGAGTGTGTGAGCCGGCGCTTGCCCAGATGGGACAGCGCTTTTGCTACGCAAGCCATAGATGAAGAGCAGTGGTGCGCAAAGGGGTGGGCCGACGGGGCGGGGGGCCACGAGGATGCTTCCCGGATAAACAAAAACAAAACAAACCAACAACAAATATTGGGGGCAAAAGTCAATAGCACCACTATTCACTCCCCCCCCAATATTTGTTGTGGGTCTTGTTCTACACTGAAACAGTGACTCTGGTCGTATTACAGTCTCCACATTGTTGCAGCGGCCTTTCGTTTCCTCTCCAATAAAAAGAGATTTAGACACCGACATTAGCTTCTCATGCTAGTTAGAAGCCCGAGTCGGCACCCTTTGGAACACAGGAAGTCCTTAAAAAACAAATACAACTCAAAGGAAAGTCCATCACACATGAGAGTGAAATTCATCACCTCTGCTGACAGTGGACTCGATAGCGGAAACTCGCTAAAGTTGTTGATTCCCACCAGAGGCGAGTGGACGGACGTCATGCCAGAGGTGACTGATACCACGATGCGAAAAAGCCAAAGGGGCGGCAAAAACATTCAGAAAAACAGAAAACACACATTCATGAAAAACGGGAAAAATATTCAGAAAAACAGGGGAAAATGAGGAAAAAATGAGAAAATATTCAGAAAAACTAAAAAAAAAAAATCTGAAAAAAAATCCAAAGAACAGAAAGAAAATATTCACAAAAAATGAAAAAAAATTCAGAAAAAAAGAAACAAATATGCAGATTTAAAAAAAAAAATCCAAAAACAGTAAATAATTCAGAAAAACTGGAAAAAATAAAATAAATATAAAATATATATAAAATAAACCAAAAAAAAAAGTATTCAGAAAAAAATGAAGAAATTTAGTCAAAAAACCGGGAGAAAATCTTCAAAAACTGAAAAAATATCCAGAAAAACTGGAAAAAATGTTCCCAAAACTGAAAAAAACAGGAGAAAAAAATACTCAAGCTTCCTGTTGCTTTCAAAGAGTAAATTGAGAAGTTTTTGTTTTTTTTTCCTGTTTTTCTTTTTGTTGAGTAGAAAGTTCTGGCAACAGCACCATGGCTGACTTTGCACTTTGCCCACCCTTTCTTTTGGTCCCATGATTGTTTAGTGGGCGGACAAAAGGCATGGCCGCCTGAGCTCATTATGGGATAGGCAGCGCTAATATACTGCCAAGTACTGGCCCATTTCTTGGCCGGTTGCCTTGGCGACAGCATCCAAGAGGGCTCGGGGAGGGGGCGATACCGGTTGGTTGTTTGCGAGGCATTTGGGGAAGGGTGGCTTGCATGATGTCATCCCGGGGCACGGTGGGGGGGGGGGCAATCAAACCCTGAGAAAATGATGTCACCTTTTTTGTTGAGCCGCTCTACTGACAACTATACAAGTGCAGTGAATTGGGAGGTCATCTTTCGCCTCAAGTGTGTGTGTGTGGGTGTGTGGGGGTGTGTTTGTGTTTTAGGGGTGGTGGGAGGGTGAATTGTGGTCATGCTAATGTTTTGGGGGGCCATGAAGATGTCATGTGGCTCACCCCCCCAAGATGTCTATGTTTGGACTGTGAAAAGAAAAATCCCCCACTTTTTCTTGACAAATGCTCGGATGAGCTGTGTGACATTTCGGATGACTTGTCACAAGACTGTCAAGTTCCAAAGTAAAAGAAAACAATTTTTTGGGTAGTTTTTTAAGAACAGGATATCACACGATTACAAAACGATATCACACAACGATTCCGATACGATGCACTCCGCTTGTGGTTCGATTCATTCCAATTGACTCCATTTGAGCAAAAGATGCCCCCCCCCAGTTGTCACGTGACTATTTGTAAAAGACAAACATTGCAAACAAAACGGCATTCAAAAGATCAATTTGGCGTTTGCCGCCCAACGCTTGCGTTGCTACGTGGCGGCCATCTTGCTCAGATGTGCGTCATCATCAACACGACGTCCACAAGACGCCAAGAAACAGCACAACAACAAACAGCGACAGTCCAAGAAGAACAAATACAAAAAGAGTCTTAAAAACCAAACAGCATTTTATTCATATTTTATTGCCAACAAATCTTTTCTTATGTAAATTCCTTTTGACTTCCTTTTTGTTGCCGTTTTCAGTTGAAATTGATGAGCAACAAAGCGCTCAGCAAAGCACGGGAGTTTATTGAGATTATTTTGAATTTTTTACAGCGCTCTCCAGGACACGGCCTCGACCAGTCAACGTGCTCTAAAAACTGGCTCGGTTCTTCGTACGAGAATGCAAATAACGACCGATTATTCTCCTTAGTCAGTTCCAGCGCTTGTTGATGTCAACCGGATAACGCGTTTCGAGTATGAAAAGCAGATGTGTGGGCGGCAAAATATTCATCCAGGCTCGACGTAAAAAACGCCAAACAATATGTCCGTCGCAATCACTTGCGGCCGTTTCGACTTGCCTTTTTTAGCTGGCCTGATTTCTTTCCTAATGTCTGAGAAATGGAATCCATGCCTCCGCCCTGCCGCGTTTTCCTTGAAGCTTCTCCCGCTCCAAGAAGCTCTTGAGAGCGACGTTGTCAGTGACGGAGCGCGTGCTGTCGGACGCCTCGCCAGGAGAAAACATCTGCTCGTGGCGTCCAAAGTGGGATTTACTCGTGATCCTAGAAACAAAACACACAAACTAATGATTGAACGCGTCCCAAAATGAGCACACGGGCTCAAACACACATGAAAAGATGAACAAATATCCCCCAAAAGATCCAAAAGCATCTTGTGCAATTCTTCCAACAAACTAAATCCAAAGAAGCGAACGTCGTCGTGGAGTCCACAATCGTGATTCAGATGCGTTTGCTTGATGGCGTCGTTCAATTGAAACGTTCAAAATGTCCGAATGAGCAACTGTGACGATGCGGCTCGAGTTGACGCCGACCGCGAAGGTGCGGAATTGTTGACGACGAGCGACGTCGTTTAGGACTCGGTGCCATGCTCAAGGGCATCGAGCGCTTTTGAGGAAGTTCATTCGGCTGGACTCTTGCAAAAAAAATAAATCGCATTGCGACTCGGAATTTCTTTGATCTGTACAAGTAAAATTGGAAAATATTTTCGTTCACAAAATACAAACCAAATTGCAAATTTCAAAAAACAAAACAAAGACCAAATGAAACTCCATCTTCCATTTGCAGAATTAAAAATGCCCTTCATTTTTATCTTTAGATTTATTTTGGTTTTTTTTTCTTATCTTGCACTTGACAAATTCTTCATATATTTAAAAGGAACCCAAATACATTCCAACAATAAGAACGCATTCAAAAAAAAAAAGTGCAAATCCTGAAAAATGTCAAACCATTTTCAAGCTACTGCGCTTCCGTTTCAATTTGCGGCCTTTTGTGGCTCCTCTTTTGGGAACCGCGTCCCGACCTGCCTCGCCGTCTCGGCACGCTGGCGAATGCCCCGGGGGGGGGGGGTGCAGCCCCTATGGCCGCCCCTCCCCTCATCAAGCCTGCGAGGGTGCTTGTTTGTGGGCAACTTGCCACGCTCACACAGGTGGAGGAACATCTGCAGGCAAGCATGCTTGGGGCACGTCCACATCAACCGTGAGTGGCGCACGTACACAGCGCCCGCCATGACGTGGCGTCATGAGGGTGCTTTGAAGGTCAGCGGCGCCACGGTGGGCAAAGGCGCCGTATCGCCACCGTCGGAGCGTCTGAAGGCGATACGGCCGCGCCGCCGCATTCTTGGCAGCGCAGTCGTCACTTCAACTCTCAAAGGCCAAGTCGCGCACAATCGGCCGGCGAGCACGCGGCGCGCTCGCGCTCGTTTGCCGGTTTGGAGAAGGAGCAGCGGGATGAAACGACGTCATTGAGATCAGGCCGACCGCGATCGCGCTCGCTAACGCCATTGCATCTGAAAACGACCGAAAGCACACGTCGACGTCGTCACATTTGCGCTTTTCAGCTAAATTGCTCATTTGTATCCCGAACGTCGGCTTATGTTTTGAATTTGATATTTTCTAGCGCAAATCCTGTTTTGATGGAAACACTCATTTAGACTTGGAAACCCAAAAGGCGACTCCGGAAGCTTAAAATGCTAAAAGCCGAGCGGCAAACATTTGAGACCGTTGGCGAAAACGGGGAGCAAAATGCACGTTGGCGTCAGGGTCGTTCAAGGTCGCAAACGTTCACCGGACGGCTTTGAGGGTTTTTTTTCTCCGCCGATCACGTTCGGGCTCCGATGTGAGGCGATGCTTTCTTTTTTTTTGCGTCTTGGCAATTCCAAGTGGCGGCTTGGCTCCATTTCAGGTTGGACTCCATTTTGGATGCAAGCGGACATGTTTCGGAAGCAAACGACCAGTTTTGGACCGGCGTCAGCGCGGTCAAGCCTTCGCAAACTGCTTTTGTCCCAGACTCGTTTCCTTGGCAACAAGAGCGCCGGGCCCCGGTGACACAAAGACCGAATTTCACAACTTCCTGTCGGAGGGAGAAAAGCCCAACGCAGCTTTCAAATCCGAAAATGTTCACTCCCAGCTGAAAAAAAATGATTGAATAACGGCGGCTTTAAAACCCTCGTTTGAAAGCGTGTCACGTTTCTATGAACTGCCCGACGTCGCGTCTTCTCAAAGATCTTCACCTGGCCGAGGTCACCACGGCGCCAATTTCTTTTCTCGCATTGCTTGCTGATTGTCAGGCAAACGCTCCCGCGGCTCGGCGGGAGCTCGACGCCGCGAGTCGCTCGGCTTAGTCCCCCAAAATGAGCTCACGCTTTGAGGGTCTTGATGAGCTTGCGCTCATAATCTGCGGCCCTTTGTGTGTCGGATGAAAAAGGGCCGCCCGCCGACACGCCGGACGGGATCGGAGCCTCCCGCCCGACGCGCGGTCTCGCCGGCACGGTCGCCCGCGACGCCAGTCACCGAACGTCGCCTCCTCTCCGACGCTCGCGTGTCACGTGACCACCTCCCACAATTCAGTGAAAATCAAAACAAGAAAAGGTGAACATTGACGGGAAAATCCGGCAGCGGCTGTCAAGTCGAGCGAGACTTTCGCAAACGCTTCAAATCGTCCACGTGACTTCTGATTAGTTGCCAACGTGGCAAATGTGGAAACGAGAGTTCCAAACAAAGCCGTCTTCTTTCCGACGCTTTTGAATTTGCCGACTTTCGAGGAAGCTTTGAAAAGCCGCGACGGCAAACGTGAGCCACATCGTTGCGTTTCTCGCAGGCAAAACTAAAATATTTGGCAAAGACAAATCAATGCAGACGCGCGTTCAAGCAGTCATGTCAACCGACACGTTTTGTTTTTTGGGGGGGAACAAGTTTGAATTGAAGCCCAAAATGAAAACACGTTGAAAAGCCGAATTTGAAAAGTGCAACTTGGAAACGTTGAAAGACGAAACTTTCTTAAATTGCGAGCTCGCGACGCTAACTTGAAGGAACATCTGAGCCTGGCCTGAAACTCAAACTCGCAAAACAAAACTTTTTCAGCTCCAATAACCAACTGCGCTCCGAAAAACTGTCAGTGCAAAGCCGACATCCTTTTTGCTGTCCTTTTTATGATTGAAATTTTTTCTTTTTTAAATGACCAAATTGGCCATGCGTCTTTTTCACGGGACAGCGACAAATGTTCATGAGCGAGCGTGTAAAAACGTTGCCGCTGTTGAACTTAATCAAAACCAGACCACGCGAGGAAGTACAAGTCGCCCCCCAACGAGACTTCAACAAGGCTCAGCGCCGCTAATCAAAAAGTCATTTCACAACAGCGGCGCCAATCAACAAGCCAAAACTCATCCGGAAAAACTCAAACGGGTCGTTTTGGCCAGTCTCAAAATGGTCCACGCACAACGCGGTGCCCTTCGAAGGTTTTCAACCGGAAGCAAGATCGACTCAAACGGGTCGTTTTCCTCCAGCGGCCGAAAGCCAAAATTTCAATCGGAAAAATGGAAATGTCAATCCCAAAGTCAAGCTCCGCCCACCTCACGTGGAGTTTTCAAATCTTCGGATGACGAGTTAACGTGCACACGCGGCGGTCCACGCAAGCCAAGTGTTCATCCGGAGCGCATTTCTTGCCCTCAAGCTCGCCATTTGGCGTCCCTGAACAACAGAAAAGACGAATTGAATTGACAAATCGGGACAGATTCGTCCCTCGTGGGCTTTAAGCTTTGTTGGGAACAACGCAATCGGCTCCAAATTTCAGTTTGGGAAAAAAATGACTTAAAAACGATTACAAATTACGATGCCGTCCACATCCTTTGGTTGGGAAAAAAAAAAAAAAAGAAAAAAAGCAAGTGGCAAATTGTCCCGACTGACAAGTGAAGTGACAATTATATCGTGCAACAACAGTGCCGGCTTATTATCTTGTCGGCAACAAAATGACGCCGATGGATCGTCTGTCATTCTTTTTTTTTTTCCTTGAAGGCCGTCGAGAGGTAGCGAGCGGCGCGGCCGTGCCCGCGGGAGCTGAGAAATGTTAGTTTTGCAGTCAAGGTAAACAGCGTCTCTCCCACGGTGGGCCCGAACCCGACCCACTCTCAGTAAGCACATGTTTCCCATTGCGGTTGCGAGCGGGCGGAGTCACGTGAGCCGCAGTCATCTCCACCCCATGGTGGGATCACAGGACGGCACAGGACTGCTGAAGCGGAGGCCGCGTTCGGTTCCGCGTGGGAATGAAATCAAATCAAATTCAAAAGAATGAACGCTCGCCTAAGACGGACAGATGCATCGACTGCTCATCGAGACGTCAGCTCATCCGTCCGCCGCTCGTACGAGGATCGTTATATGGTCGCCGTACGGTTAGCGCATTCTCGCAGACGATAATTAGCTTTAGCTTGAAGCTAGCACACGGAAAGGCGAGATGAGGTGAAGAAATTCTTTTTCTTTCATGTTCATTTTGGCAAGAAATTGCTTGGAACTGTTGTTCACTATTTGGTGAAAGTGGTTTGAGTTGACAAGAGCAAAGCAAAAACAATCCAACTGATAAATAAAGCGTACTCGTATTGCAAGGCGCCAATGAATAGAAAAAGAAAAAGAAAGCAACTTCGAAAATATTGCCACAACATAAACGGAGACGAAGCCCAAAAGCAAAACATCTGCTTTGTGACTGACAAAAACGGGCACACGCAGGTAAGCACAGAAGACGACAATTTGGAAGGCAAGAGCCTGTGACCGGCCAGCCAATTAAAGCACAATTTGAAAAAGGACAACTGGTGCGACGCGCCATTGAGGAAGCGACGCCTAGCCAAGCATATCTTTGCACAAGCTGCTAATTAAGCGACGCCCCGCGACACTCGACTGCGACCACTTCAGCTCAAAAGACCGCAGAGAAAATTCTTTCTGGCAGTGCCTATTTAAAAAAAAAAAAAAGGGAGATGGGGGGGGGGGGCATTCAGCAGCTAGTTTACGAGTCGTCAATCTAAATTTGACGTTCCAAGTGCTCGGAAGTAGGAGACAGCTTCAAATGCGTTCACGTTTCTTGTTTGTCTGCTCCAAACACTCCAAAGGAAAATGTTTGCATTTTTTTGAAATATTGGTGACTCTTGGCACAGCTTTTGTTGAGCTGACCAAAAAAAAAAAGTCAGGGCTTGCGATGGCTGGAGAAAGTTGGAATGAGGAACACATGAAGGCTAATCCAGTCAAGGATTACCAATCGGCAAAATGTCATCCACGATAAACAAATGACGACCATTCGCAGTTCTGCGCCTCGAGGCTGCACGAGACCCCAACGGGGTCTGGATCCTGTTCAGCAGAGCGGGTAGACGCCGCCTGCCTCTTGGGAAACAAGGGCCAAAAAAAAAAGCCATCAGTCTTCCTCCGCCCTCAAAGCTTTTAAGGGCCAAACAATAAGTTTTGGCGTGTTTTGAACAGATGCTTAGAAAAATGCTTCTCCGCTTCCCAAAACGAAAACATCAGCGACCCAAGCGAATGCGCATGCCATCAATCACGCGCACGTTTTGTAATCGCACTTTGAGGTCTTGCAATGCGGCGATTCAAAAGTCAAAAAGAAAACGTTTGTTGACGTTACCAATCAACACGAGACGCGTGATCGGCAAGAAGGCGACGGCACAATTTTAGCGTTACAACCAACCACGAGAGGAAAGAATCCGACGGCGAGGCCTTTTTTCAACATTGGATATTCTTTCCGGCAAACAATATCACATTTGTGATGAATGATCGAAAACTGAGCCAAAGGCAAATGAAGCATTCACGAAGCATCAAAGACAAAAAGTATTTGGACGACAATTCCAGGCATTCGCGTTGTCGCGACCAATTCTGCCACACGAGCGTGAAGGCGACAAATGCAAACGGCAACAATCACGCAAACAAATCGCAAGCTTTGCCACTTCCCGCAAATCAATTTGTTTGATGAAACGGAAACGGAGACGGCGCATCAATGCAATGAATCGTCCGAGCCAACGCGTGCGGGCGGCGGCGCGATCTTCCGTCACCGTGAAAAAAAGGATTCGTCATCGAGTGCTCGTGAAGTTTGAAGAGCGTTCCGAGACGGAGCTTCATTTTTGCACGCAAATGAGACGGCGGCGTGTGGCGTCGAGGTCAAGTGAAGCCGACCGAGTGCGGAGGTCGAGGCATCGCGACTCCGGCCGCCGTCGCTTGCAAATGGCGGCTCGCTCTTCCTCGAGGGAACCTCGCTTACAAACACGTGACAATTTGCGGAAGCGCTTCTCCTCTTCCGGGTCGAGGCCCGTCCTACGCCGGCCGCTTTGGCTCGGTCCGCCTCGGATCGGTCGTCAGACAATCGCGGGGCACGTCGAGACCAACGAGCACTCACGCGCAACGGACGCCTTTTGGTTTTTGGAACGGGACCACGCGGGCCGACATGCGAACGCCTCGTAGGGAGGCCAGCGCCCGTTTCAAAGTCACATTTCCAAAGTCCTCGACACGAGCGCATGTGCGATGTGCTGAGCGTCGCCCTCCAATTTTGAATTGCGTTGCCTTCTTCGCCCGCTGAGCGCCGCACAAAAGCCATCTGGGGTGCGACTTAGCCGCCAAATAACTTTGGTTGCGCACTCGGCATGCTCGCGACTCGCATCGGCAACACATGCGGGACTTTTCCGCTCCATCCGCCGCACCGCTAATCCCGGCCGGCCCACACGAGCGACTCGGCCTGAAAGCCAAGAAGCTCTGGCGAGACCACCTGCTCGTCAAACTAAATTGCACTCAGCGAGGGACACGGAGGTGCCGGGATAAAAAAAAAAAAAAAAACATTTCTGTGATCTCGGCAAAAAAAAAAGAACAAATTGCGTTTCAACGGGGTCAAAATCGGCACCGGCGTCTGTTTGGACGCGAGCGTGTCGATCCGTCCACCTCGTCGCCTTTCATCTGAGCTTCTTTTCTCTTCCGCCGTCGGGCTTCAAGCGACCGTTATTATTGCAAGCATTATTATGTTCACCAACGCCGCAGGTCCGAGCACTCGTCGGGAGTGCGAGTCCGCACGCAATTGCGGGCAATTTCCTCCCCCGAGATAAAAGCGCAGCAAAGAGGCCGTCCTCGTCGCGCCCACGCCGCTTTCATCTTGGGCCATTTTGGCTTTCGTCACAACAGAGACTTGATTTGGACCCGAGCACCGGGCAGCGGGAAGGCGCACTTGGAATTGACGTTTATTTATGTTATTGTTGCCCCTAAAAAAAAAAGAAAAATAAAAAAACTGATGAGGAGGAAGACGGCCATTTTGATCTCAAATCTCAAATTCCAGATCTTTTCGACCCGGGAATTTGCCCAAATGAGCCGCCGGCCGGCTGATTGAAAGTAGCGAGCTGCAATAAGGCAGGAAAAAAAAAGTTCTGAAGACGCAAGAACAGCGAGCGGCTGGCCGAGGACGCTTGCCCGAAGTCAAGCATGCATGACGAGTTGTTTTAAAGACGGCCGCGGCCAAAAAGCGTCCGGAGCCTCGGCTTAGTGCCTTGAGGCACACCCGCCCCCGCCGCCCCCCCCCGCCGCCCGCCGACCTCGCTCCACTGGTCACACAGCATCAGCTCCCGTCCCGAGCCCGGACACTGATTTATGGGACAGGAGGATTACGGACAAGCCGGCCGTGTGGACCACCCAGATGGCGGCGCGGGCCGAAAGACGCCCAACCGCCGTGCGCAAAGCTTGAAAAAGGAAAGGAAGACCTTCGCACATCATCACAAATAATGCCATTGAAATGTTTTGGGTTTCTTCTTCTTCACAGAACTCGCTTTGGCATTGGAAATAATCGGGAATGTCCACAAAACGTTTGCAGTCCGCAAGTCTCTCCGTTTCAGTTCGGTGAGGTTGTGCCGAACGGCAGCGAACTGAAAAACAAGATTGGAATTGTCGTTGGAGATTGTCAGCAGCATGAGACGGTTCCGGAGCGCGGCGGCCAACGGGTGACTGCGGCGCATGTGGCGACAAAGCGGCACGCTAAGGTGAGCTCAACATGGCGCCGTGTTTGGCTTCGTCATTCACAAAGTGGGCCGGTCTGTCCCGGACCGCTCGGCCCAGCCGGACGCCCGTTTTTGGGGCCGGGGGTCGGGTGGTGACAAACTTTTCAAAAAGGGTTCAATTAACAAAGGCCGGAGGTTGATTTTATTCCGGCTCACGAATCGGAGTCGAGGGCCGCCAATTTTTATGAGTAAGGCCGGAACGGAACGAGATGGCGGCCGGAGGGCGAGGGACAGACCGGCAGGCAAATAAAGGGTCAAGTGCCCAGCTGTGATCATTTGATGCGCACAGCTGATGAGAAGGATTCTGCTCAATCACAATTTTTTTTTTCACGTGTCTAATTCGAGTGTGTGTCATGAGAACGAGCGAGCAGGCCGTTTGCCGAAGCCAAATTGGATTTCATGACCACCGATTCAAGGCAATGGCAACGTTTGCTGACCGGCCCGACTTGCATTTGGCACGCTAAACGGATTCTCATTTTGCTCCAGCAAGAGTGTGTGTTTCAAAATGGGTTTGTCACTTGTCGGGAACAACAGAACCAAATGTACCCGTCGGATGAGCTCAACAATACGAGTCGATGACAAATGGGACGCGGTGCATTCCTGCCGCATACCGCACTGTACGCCGACCTCATAAAGTCGGCAAACACTCACCTGCCCTGAGCTAACAACGTGAGCGGAGGCCAAAAGCGCAAACAACACTTGCCAGTCGATATGTGCACACAAGAAAAACCAACTCGGCTTTTGTCCGGAAGCCGGCGCATGAATTGCGACAAATGAGCCACTTTTCGAAAAAGGCCCGAGGGCGGCGTTGCGACGTCGATGCATTTCTGCCACAAGGGGGCAGTGACAAATATTGTCACGGCGGAGGACAGAAGAAGAAATTCGCTACTGTTATGGCAGCCAAAGTTACAGTTTCGAGAGTGCAGTCGCTACATGTGACAATTTGTCAAAAACGACAAAATGCCGAGTGCTCAACGTAGCGACAATTGTGAAAATTGGGCCGTGGCTTCCGGAAAAAGGTTGAAAAACGGCCTTTTGGGGGATCTTTTTGTTCACACAATCCGGCCCAAAAACTCTTTCAAATGAATTAAGTCAGACGGTTGTTATTTCCAAACTTTGGTTTCGTCTTCCAAATTCCAAAAAGATGGCGGCCAAGTGCAGTCGCGTAAGAATAACAGGAAACGCATTCGAGTTATCGACGAGCGCAGCGCACACAAAGTCCCCCCGAGGTTTGGTTTCCGACACAGTTGAGGAACCCGGGCCATTCCTGGTCATGTGACCAGACCCCCCCCCCCCGCCTGCCCTCCGATTGCCACTCGGCGAAAACAAATTCCTGCCCCATCGCCATAGAGATGAGTCAACAGCATGTCGGAAGGGGCGGGCGCGAGGGAGCCGGCGGAGTTAACAATTCATTCCTGCATCCGGCTCCCAAACACCGAGTTGTGTCGAGTCAAAAGGCCCGCAAAGGCGAAGGCGAAGGCGGGGGGGGGGGCATCACCCCGCCATGACACGCTGACAAGAACACACCGGACGCTGGCGGGTGGGCTCAGGCAACGGCGGTCAAGTGGGACGGTGGCCAAGCTTGACGAGCACGGCGCAAAACAGCAAACTGGGCGAGCCGATTGGAGAGTTTCGGGGATTTTGTTTTCGAAATCGAAGCCGTCGCTCGTCCGTTGCATTAGTTTGAAGCCGTCGGCATCTTTGGCAAATGTTCGTGGGTTGTTCAAAACGAAACTGATGAAGGCGAATGAAAGCTAACTTATTCACGACAGGTTTCAAGGGGGGCCCCCAACGGAGTGAGCAGCGACTTTCGAGAGGTACTCACCATCGGCGACGGTGGATGATTGGTGGCCGCAATCCGGATTCCCTCACTGTGGAAATAAAAAAGAAAAATGTCATGACACGCAAATGAAAGCAGCGGCAAGCGACGAACCGTTTCGGTCGTAGACTAAACCGCACAGGAAAAGTGCTTTGGCGCCATTTTTCGGCATCTGTTGGCGCTGAAAGTTTCGATCCCTCGTTTTGTATAGTTGACACCAAAGAGAAGAGTCACGATGTGGTCGCGCTGGTCTGAAAAACGGATTTAACACGACAGCGGGGAACCTCGGAGAGGAACGGCTTTATTTGACGCGACTTTTTGCGCACAGAAAATGTCAGCTCAAGTGACGAGTTGAGAAAGAAAAAAACAAACAAATAAGAGCAGCTTCTATCCGCCAAATGTGGCGCTCGGTGCTAAACTTGCCCAGGCCACTCCCACGCAAAGACGCTCGTCCAGAACGGGCAACAATAGACGGATTAGCAGGCGAGAGGCGTGTCGAGAGGAAAGCCGTCAACGGAGGAATGTTGCGATGAGGGCCGAGCGCACGTTTATGCGTGTCATTAAAATTGCAACAGATGCGGAACTTGTCGGGACAGCGCACGTGGTGACGCAATCGGCAAAATGGAGAATATGCTCACAAGTGGCGAGGCGGAGAAAACAAAAGAAATGGTTACGATGTGGTCCGAAGGATGAATACGGAATGTAAACTTTGTGTCCCGATGTTCGGAGATGACAAAACGTGGAAGAAAAAAAAAAAGAAATCGTTTCATCTGGGCGGAGCTGCGTGAAGTCATCGTCCGTCCGTGTCGAGTCCCAAATGGAGACGATCGTGTTCAGCGTCCTTTTTCGCGACACGGGGACGCGTTGGCCAAGTTGACGTGTTCGCCGCTACGTTTGTGAACTTGGCTTTTGCGGCCGTTCAAACTGCGTCTGAGAAAATGCATGGACGGGTGACGACAAACGCGTCATTTGGTCGAATTTGCCGGTGATGCCGGTGGACGGTCGGTCCCATTTCGTGGCTTTGCAAATCGAGCTTCCGACTCGCAAACACTTTGTCCCCAAAATGGATGAGTTCGTCGGACGCTTGGAGGGTGAGGTTGAAAATCCTTGACACCCGATCGTCAAGTAAAGAAGCCGCCAAAGATGAAAATCATCAAGGAATCGTGTCGCAGGTCGGCGAATTGGGGGGCCAGGCGGGTTCCCGTCGCTGCGTCTTGAGTCTGGGGGTGTCGGCAGACTCAAAGCAATTGCGGTTGAGAAAAAATTGGAAGGTTTGCCGTCGGCATGTGGAATATTTTGGATATGGCGCCTCCACATCTGTGGTCACGAGGATGGCTCAGGAAAACTGAAATGTTACAAAAATGCTTTCACGCTAAATGTACACAGTTGACAGTCTTGCACAAGATTAAAAAAAAATAAATCTGAATTCACTTGGCGGACTTTTTAGCAGCGAAAAGAAAAACAGCCACAACGGCGCCATCTGTCAGATCGGGCGGGGAATTACACTCAGGAGCTCCGACACCCGCCCCGGTTGGCCATGGACAGCGTTGGCCGTTCCAACAAATTGCGCCCCCATTTTTTCACTTCAAAAAAGTGCTCAAAGTTTTTGCCAACAATCGAGCAACGCCACAAACTTGTGAGCGACGGTTCCGGAATCTCGCAATTGAGGCTGCGGGTGGCCAACTCGCGAGCGAGGACGGCCTCAAGCTAGCTCGAGTCGCGAGCGACGCACGTCAGTCAGAAAGCACGCGCACGTAGCGAAAAAAAAACGGACGTTGAGGGATTACACCCTCCGATACCGCCGCAGGAAACGCCAGACAGGCGGAGCCATCGCAGCGGATGCATTCCCCTCCGCTCGCCGCTTTTTTTTTTTTTTTGGGAGTGATCGCTCATCATCTCACCTGGCGGGATGAAGCCTTTGTAAACATCTGCAAGCCTTACTCACTTGTGTGTGTCATTTTCTGCTCCCGCAGGAATTTGAAGAGCAAAAAGCCTCGCAGCGCAATACCAAACGTTCAGCCATCGAGCATTTCCATTCCAATTAGTCAAGAAAGGGACGATTCATTCCGTGTCGATACCAAATCCGACTTTAGGCCGCTAGCGGGTTAGCGTGAGCTGAGCTACGTTGGTGGTCGCCGCTTTTTGGCCAGACAAAGAAAAAAAAACGCCAGTCAAGGTACATCTGATTTATTTTTTTTCTCAGGCAACAACAAAGAAGCGAAGAATCGTGCAACGGATCGTGTTCCGCCACGATCGGATTCATGCATGCTTGTGCTCGCCAACAAACTCGCAAAACTTGCTTGGGGGAGGTCATAAATGCGGCAGCACCGGATGCTTCCTTACTTTTCATTTTGTTGCTATGCAAATGTGCAAACCGCACTTCGAGTCGACCTTTCCGTTGCGCGTCACATGAAGCGGCAGGTCGACATTCGGGCCTTATTTGCTCTGTCGGGCGCGAGCGCTTGAACAGTGACGCGCCAAAGCCGTAAAAAAGTCGGCCGCCGTGTTTGCTTAAGAACAGCCAAAGAACGGGCCGCCGTTCCAAAACAAATCCCTCGGCCCGCATTCCTGCCCGTCCGTCAAACGCTTACCTGTCGAACGGGATGTGACAGCGAACGGAAAAGGGGACGTGATTGCCGTCACGGACGCGATGACTTGCAAGTTTGCTTCCGCGCTCGCTGACTTGGTTTAATTTGCGTTGCCAGCTCGTCGAGCGGCTGCAAACATCTTGGCAAATCTCGAAAAAAGGGATTTTCTACTTTCTCGTCACTCCCGGTTCAAGTTTCCGAGAAAACGACAAACAACCAACGCCAATCACACGCTGACTATTTTAGCAAAGCACAAATTTGGCAGGCAAACACTTTTTGCACTAAACACATTTCGCCTTTTCGCTCCTCCTTATTCTCATCAAATTCTTCTTTTTTGTTTTGTTTGTCATATTAGCAGTGTTGTTCATATTTTGTGGACACAAAGTGAATATTCGGATTGCGGCACGACTAAAAATGGGTCCTAATCAACGAGCTTGTTTGTTTGGAATCCGACAGTTTTAACTTTGTCTTTATTTGTGACGTCTGTCTCGCAACTTTTTTGATGAGATTTCCCACAAGCGCCGGTTCTTATGTAATGCCGACAAACAAACCGAAATGGGGGGGGGGGATCCATCAAGTGGGGAAACAACTAAAAGAGAGCGAGAGCGAGAAAGAAGCAGGATGCCATTTGGATGTGGAGGGGTGCTCATAAACAGCCATGAAAGGGGCCCCTCTTTTCAGGCCACCAGCCGAGATGAGCTTCGCTGGGCCCGCCTTTTGTTTTGGCCTTAAACATTTAAAAAAAGAAACAAAAAAAAAGGCGGGGGGGGGGGCATCTTGAAGTGTCCAAGGCCCTGTGATGCCATTCGATTGGGTGCCCGCTTTGGGGTGCAAAAAATAAAAAAAGGCTTCAGTGGCGCTTGAAGTGATTTCAAAGATGGCGGTGGGGGGAGCACAGCCTGCAAATCGTGTTTGGGCGCAACCCCGAGCGGGAGGAGAATAGAAAGGCAACGTGCCAAGGGAGCCATCACTCGATCGTATGCAAAGTTGTTCCCCACTTGATGTTGAAACAAAAGGCGGCGAGCATTCCTGCGTCACGTGACCAGGGTCAACGCGCCGCCGTTGCGGGCGGGGTCAGCGAGTGCAGCCAACTTCCCACGCTGCCTCATAACGCATCGACGCCACGGAACGAGAATGCGCTCTAATCGCCCGTTGCACGTTTACAGAAAAAAAAAAGCTGCCGGCCTGGTGAGCCATTGAGAAACGCATAAAAGAGAAAAACGTTGACGTCTTCTAAAAACATCGGAATCATTTCCAAAGCATTTGTGACCAATGAGATGCTTTGTGACTACAAAACATGTCAGGAAAAGCCGACTAGAACTTGGGAAACTGAAACGGTGGCAGGTGCACGAACTGGCATTTAAGTTTAAAGGTTTGGTTGAGCACGGCGCCATCCCAGAGCAGGGCAGGCGGAACGCCTCCAGCCCGGCCGGACGTCCATTTTTGGGCCGGGTGGCGTGGGGTGACTTTTTTTTTTTTTTTTTTTTAAAGGGGGTTCAATTCATCACAACCGGAGCCCAAAAATCGGCGTTTTGCGTGCGATGTGGTCGCGAGGCGGCCAAATGGGCAAACCACAAGAACTGCCTCCCAACGCATCTTAAGCGCCGCCACCAACTGGTAATATTCTTGGAGTTTCAGTTTTCCGTGTGGTCCCTGAAGTGCACACTAAGGTGATTGGCTCCTGTTACGGGGTGAGTGAAATGGGGCCAGAAAGGGGGCGGGGCTGACCATTTTTATGAAGATGGCCGGCAAAAAAAGGTTCTGAGCCATTTCCAGTTGTGAGGGTGTGCGCACTTGTGCAACGACATGACTCTCCTGTTGGAAAACATTTCTTTTTTTGTTGTTGTTGTTTTTCATAGTTGACGGACTTTTGGTGGACATTTTCACCGACGGAAACCTCGACTTGTACTCGCAATCAAACGGTTTGAAAACGTGTCCAATTCCCAGCATGGCCTTGATCGCGTTCATGTCGGACGAAAGAGATCCTTGAAAATGAAGAGCTTGGCAAACGTTGCAAGAGCGCGCCGGCCGTCCATGCGTGGAAATCTAATAGGCATGAGAGAATGCGAGCGTCAACAAAAGGGACGGACGGGAGCAAACAAAAGCGCCGAGCGGGCGCCTCGAAACAGGCCGAGTCTTGTTCTTCCGCTCGTCTTTTCCGGTTCGATCTCGTCCACGTCAGCCGTCGGGAACGACGTCAAACGTACGGCCGCACGTACTTGAAAACTGACGAGACCACCTCAATTTCTACATTCTGACCCAGTTGAGCAGATTTGTGACACTTTCTTGTGGAGTCAAAACAAATTTTTGGCAAGTTTCCGGGAAAAATAAAAAAACTGCTGCGAAAAGTTTCATACATTCTTTTATCGTTGATTTGAACGGTTGTCATTAAATGTCGTCATATGAAAAGCAATTTTATTCTCTTTCTGTACAAAATGTGAACCGAACGGTGAATTAAAAAAAAAAAAAAAGGCAACTTCTATTTGCCGATTTTTCACGCCGTCTGTCAATTCATGAAATGTGTGATGATGTCACAAAGTGGCGTCGACGTGTGAAACGTGACGCTCGCACTCGCTCGCAATTTTCTACTTTTCCGGAAGCTGGAAAATTTGCGAGTCGGGAAAAAAAAAAGAGTTGCGAAGTTGCATCGGTTTTCCGGTGGGCGCGCCTCCAGCATTTGAGAACCGAGACAAGGGCTTGATAATTCCTCATTTTGCAAATGTTGTCAATCATTTCAATCGGTGAGCTCGGTCGTGCCGCAAGAAAATCCGCTTGCGCTGGTGCGAGAACTCGACTTACGTCGAACCGGTTGGCATCCAAATCGCGGCGCGTTGCGGTTGTCGTCGCACACGAGCCGGCGTTCCGACGCGTTCGCTAATCCTTCTCCAAAACGCGGTGTGTCAACAATCAGGAATGCGCGGCGCCTAAACGAAAACATTGTTCGGGTGCCAACAACATCACAAATAAAAGCAGCGATGTGACGCTGCCCTGTGGGCACCGCCGGAGAAGAACAGACATGCCAGATAAGAAGGAGGTCCGAGTCCACGACTTGGATACGCTTCAAATTGGTCGAAATCAGAAAGTTCACCGCCACCGGGGACGACGTGGCGAGAGAAGCAACAAAAGCACTTGAGTGGCTTCTTATTACACTTGGACGCGCTTCGAAAGAAGAGCGGCGGGCTTTGAATGAGCGACAGCAGGAATCGCGATTCGGGGCCGAGCTTCTTGTAAGGACGGAGCCCGTTCTCATGCACGAGAAAACGCTCCGCATGGTCTTGGGCAAGATTTGGGCCGGCAAACGGAGGCACGTCTGTGCCTTTCTGACCTTAAGTTAAGTTGCGTGAAAAATCACCGCTAGGCTACGTTGCAAGCGCTGACAAAAAGCTCAGTTGACTCCCATCGGTCTCGCAAACTCGGGTCCGAGTGGGAAATATTTGGACACAACTTTGACTTGGGACGTTAGCGGTCGCCGCCGTCTCGCTCAAGCGTCATCAGAAAAAGCCGAACTGGGCGTGCGATCTCGGAACCGTTCCGGTCTCGACCCTCCGGCCTTATTCCTAAAAATTGCTCCGGATTTCAATCAGAATGACATTTGCCCGCACACGCTCGTCTGAAGCGGCGGAATGAAAACTTTTGCCTGTCGGCTGAGCTGAGGGACAGCGACGGCAACGAATGAACGCAATTTTTTTGGGGGTCGTCGTGAACTGCGCTTTGCGTTGTTTTAAGAACGCATTTTAAAAGCGAGCAGCATCTCATCCACGCACGTCAGTGGAAGATCAAACATGCAGACACGACGAAGCGGGCGCTCGCCGTACGCGAGGCGAGACAATCGGCTCGGCTGTTTTTGTTGCACGGTCGCGCGCTTGCAGCCGACGTTGACGTTGCGTGAGGCCGACGCGGAAATGCGCCGCAACACAAAAGCGCCTTCAGTTTTGTGTTTCATTTCCTGGCCGCATGCCGCAGGAATGAGCATCCTTGTCGAGGCGCGCTGTCGTGTTTACATTTTACGCTGCACAACAGGAGATTGTTTTGCGCTCGTGTTCACGACGATGAAGATGACGATGATGATTTTTTATTTTTTTTTTAATGACTCCAAAGTATGTGCTTGTCTTCAAAAGAGACGGTGATTAAGAAGGGTGGCACCTCGACAAACAAAAGGGCCTTTAAGTGGAACGCCATCTTGGATGGTCTTGCCTTTCACGTTTTACCTGCAACTTGGGGACCTCCTTTCAATTCATGTTCAACTCCAACTCTGCTTTCACGGCGATATTGCACTTTTGTAGTTCTCAGATTTAACTTGCAATTAGGTTTTTGTTTTTTTGTACTATTCGTAACGACCGGTCGCAGCTCAGCGTGTGAACGTCAGGTGAGTCGTGATCGGTTCTGACCTAAGTCATTTTTCAGCAAGTGGCAAATTGGATTTTTAAAGCTATCAATGAGAAATAATTGAGTTATTAAGTTGATAAACGATTACAAGGGTGGCAATGTACACCACCGATGCGAAACGCCACAAATCACCACAAGGTGACGGAACAAAAACAGATCGTCATGGCAATTAAGGACCAAATGGTTCGCTTCAACATGTCAAAAGAATTCTGCCGCACTTTTCCGTGCGTTGACGACAAACTTTCCGAGTGACTTTTTGTAGCACGATGCTCATTTTGTCAGATGAAAGCGTTTATTTGCGCTCCGGTTCCAAAGGCAAACGAAAACGTCCCCACGTCACACTCGACCAAGCAGCAAGCTCAACTTGACCCGTCAGCCACCTCGGCTGCGGCGCTTGCGTAATCGTGAGTGCTCGACGATCACCTGACCTGCCACTTGCAGAACTTGCCCGTCACTTTGCAAGTACTCACTCGTCCTGATTTCATAGGTGTCATTTTAATCGACGTTGTTGTGTGTGCGTGTGTCAAACGAGCACATATAAACATCCTCGTGTCTTCACCTGCCACAACCAATCATTAGTGCTGTCATGAAGCCACCTCCGCAAGAGGCCTCACAAGCCCAAACAACCGGAGGTGCACTCACCTGGAGGCCCAATCATAGCCTCTGAACACGCACACACGCACACACACGCACACACAAACCAAACCCTCCACCCGTTCACTTTGCTTTCCCCCCGACCGCAAAAGTGATTTAGCGACTTTATTACGATTGTGGCCACCGGTTGAAAGAGATTGCAAAAGAGCGCTTGGCGTAAAACGACGCTTCTACGAGCGGACGACAGCAAGAATTTGATTTTGCGGCGATGGGCAATCCACGCAAGCACATTTGCAGCGGCTGCTTCTCGAAGGCCAGAACTGGACGTGAAGCGTCCGACGCTCAACGTGGAAAACGTGATTTGGTTTCTTTGCAATGAGCACATTGGCGGAGGATGTCTGGACGAGATGACGTCCGAGCTGGGTCACGTGACCTTTACAATCAACGAGACGCAGGCCGGCAACCTCCCTCCACGCACGCGCACGCGCACGTCCTTTTTCGGCCAGAATTGTTTTCTTTTTTGCTGTTGCAAAGTTACACTCGATTATTCTTTGATTTCCTTTTTGTAGGCCTCCAAAAATAAGCAAGTGAAACGAAATCCAATTTTATTTTCAAAGCCGATGAACTGCGTAGCGTTGCACTTTTGCAACTTTTCGGCGCCCAAAGAGCGGAGTTGACTTCACTAAGTGCAAGTGGCGAAAGATGCCGCCGCCGGGTACACGCACGCGCACATCTGTTGCTGCGAGTGCAGATGTTTGAATGACGCAACAAAGCCAAGTCCAGGTACAGTCCGCCACCTGAACTTGGTCCCGCCCCAACAAAACGCTTCCTCGCCAGCTCAGCGGCGTGTCGGAATGAAAGAGGCCTTGTCTAAGAGCTTCATCTTGAGACAATTAGTCAACACGTCTCGGTTTAAAAGATGGCAAAAAAAAAAGAAGGCCACACCCCTTCCCTTCAACGGCGGCCCTCAGGTGTCTATGACGTGGGTCGGGTCTTTTTTTTTTTTTTTTTTGGGTTGTTGTTTTTTTGAGCCATTTTGCGTTAACCCGTTCCAACTTGAGTGTTTGAAAAGTCCCGGGGTGCCACAAGCGCCCCCCCCCCCCCGTCACAGCCTTCGTGCGCCGAGTCTTGAATGAAAGCGGACTTGAGGACGACTCGAATGGCTTTCCACTTTCCCGAAGCGCGCACCCAGGGGGGATTCCAATAAAAATGGCAAGATGGAGCCTCGCTGCGGTCGCAACCCTCGGGGGCGATTTGACGAATTTGGGGGAGGCCGCGGGGTCAGAGCACACATGGTTTGAGTCAGGTTCCATGTCGGAAGAGCGACGGAAAGGGTAGCAGGAAGCCTCCGATTCTCGCTTCCTGCTCGCGCTGGAAAGCTGATCTTTTGCGCCACCGGGCACCAACCTCAACATTGATGGGGACGTAGAGCGCTTTGAAACGCAAACTTGAAGAGCGTTCCAATTTCAAGTCAAAGTGTGCGCGCCAACAAACGAGTTCACGGTGATGAGAGCGTCGAGTGGTTGAATCAAGATGGCCGCCTTGGCAACCGTTTGCGCGTTCATTTCGCCTCGACAGCTTCAAGACGTGATTAACCGCGTCGGCATAATTGAGCGCTTCTTCACTTGATGGCCAAACGAGTTGAATCAAGAGCGCCGCTGCCGCAGCACGTTTTGTGATTCATCAACAAACCTTTTGGGCGCGGATGAACGCTCGCCAGCCTTCGGCATTCAAACAATGTCATTTTTTGGCTTTTGTTGGTCCTGACCTGACGTTCAACTACGCGGCGGCGGCGTGTTCTCTACGACACGACAGACAGCGAGCGAATGTAGGTGACGCACGGGTGAGGCGCTAATTACAGGCTGTCGCAAGCGTCTTAATTGCTCGCCAAGTCGCTGTCAGTTAAAGTGCTCCTGGTCGGAAGAACTCCGGCTGACCTCGCCGTCCCGCCCGAGCAACGGAAAGATGAGTCATCTCGCAGCGCCGCAGGTTGCGATCGGCCGCCAACGACTCGCTTCAACGCGGACGTCCAGTTGACTTGAACGTCATCGCGAGCGACGCAACAGATCGCGTGGCTGCAAAAAAAAAAAAAGAGATCTGGGCTCCACGCAGCGGCCCGTTTTCACGTTTGTTGCTAAAAAATAAATAAATGTCCGAGTGGCCTCGCAAAGCGCGTGAAGACTCGCCATCGGACAAACGACGTTCCCGCAAAGCGTTTTGCATTTGCGGGGATGGCAGAAAAAGTTTTTTCATTTCATCGAGCACATCGAGTTGCGAAACAGAAAAGTGAATTTGCGCATCGCTTTGAAGGAATTCTTTCAAAAACGACTTTGCTTCGCTCGCAAGGCCGCTTTCACGAAGCACTCGCCTCGTTCTTCCCGACGCCACTTTGTGCTCGTCTTGTGTCTGGCAACAAGATGGAGCATGTTCACTCTCAAGCTTTCTTCACTTTTTCTTTTTTTTGGGGGGGGGGGCAGTGAAAGGGATTGAGAGATTACATTATTTTGAATTCCTTTGAACTTAATGTCGTAATTGCCCCCCCCCCACCTCACTTTGCACCTCCTCCTTCTCCTGTGGCACAGCACGACGATCGTATGGTGAATAGCGCGAGCACAAAAACATTTCTCCCTTGAATGAAGAAAATTGAAGAGCAAACCAAGCAAAGGCCGATTTTGCATAAAGAAATCAGATTTGGCCAAAGCTCGTTTGAACACTTTTTTGACGTCATAAGCCGGGTCACTTGCGTCTAATCGCAGTAAGCAGATCAGCGGGCGCACATGTTTGCGTGCGAGGTTTTTGCCGCCTCATGGCAAAGGTCAGCGCTTGCAAAACTTTGATCGACTGCAACTCATTTCAAGTGACAAAAAACATTTTTTGCTGGCCACTCAAACGCATCACGCACACAAACTGGCAAACAAGTCACACGCCACAATCACACTTTTGGCAAAGTTCATTCTCCAGGTGACCAGGCAAACCGTAACCGGGAGTCGCCAAAAGCGCAGCGCCTGCGGTCACCTGGGGGGGCGCCAGAGCACGGCAACGGGAAAGCGCAAAAGGATGCGCACCAACAAAAATGAGGTCGCGCGTGGAATCTGGAGGAGGGAAGCAAAGTTCCCAGACGCGACAGATTTGCGAGCGCAAACCTACAAAGTTCCGATTCCACCTTGAAAGACGAACGCTTGAGAATGACAAAAGCCAAAAGCACTTGTGCACGTCGGAGCAATTGTCCGTGGCTGCGTCGTGCCGCTCTTAAGCAAATCCAACCGGTTTCTTTTCATTTCCATCCTCGCCACAACGGGCACACCCTCCATTAACGAGCATTCGTGTTTTGGAGCGCGAGACGCTGCGGGAAAGCCGAGCAACCTGAGAACATCCCAGACCACGCAAAGAAAAGCCACGCAAGCTTTTGCCGCCAACGCCGCGCAGAAATTCCAAGCCGGTATCCCAACGCAGAACCTTTTTGCCTCTGCCATTTGGCTTTTAAAGGAAATGCGGGAACGCCAAACTAATCCGCTCTTTGGATTGTTTTGGCGGCTGCCGGAGGGCAAAGAAACAAAAGACATTTGACGTTGACGCGGACGCTCTCGTCCTTGCCATTGACGTCTGCGAACGTCAACCCGGCAAACATTTTGAGAATTTGCGGGCGCGGTGGATCGCAATCCGTGCTCCTTGCGAACACGTTGCCGTCCTCAAACGCGTTGGAAATGGGAGATCCGCTTCCTGCTCAGACCCACCAGTGCAAAATGTTTTCAGGGGGAGTCCGATCAATCTCGTTCACATTTTTCTACCTGCCGCTCAGGAAAACAATGGCGGCTCAAGCCATGAAGGGGAATTCCAAACGCCGACGCAGAGCCTGATGGGCTTTTTTCCTCAGTGGCCATCGGCTGGCCTCAAAGTCACCTCGGATGCAAAATGCAAAATGTGACGTGTCACTTCAAACAAAAAACACAAAAACCAGAACAACGTTGATTGGGTTGCAAATCACTTTGGACATTCCAAGTCCAAAGTCGATTTGAAGCGTGTGCGGGCAACGCCGCGAGTGTCCGCCGCAATTCGTCAACGCTCCAATTCAGTTGCCGTTATCATCTTCGGAGTGACACCTGGCGTTCGGCAAACAATGATAAACTCATCAAGCGAGCGGATCCTGCTGGTGTCAGAAGGCCAACATGATGCCGGCGGGTCACAGATAAGAACTTGAGTCCAAACGCAAACGGAATGAGTTGCACGTTGGCGCTCCCGCACGAAGCGTCCGAAGACCTCGAGAGGAAAAAAAAAGTGGCGATGATTGCGTTTGTGGTTTGCGGTCGTTCATGGGAAAGTAGGTCAGCTTCACGGATGCCATGTTTGCTGCCGTTGCAATAAAAGCAACGGCAGCAAACTCGCGTCTCGTTTTCAAGTGGACAAGAAAAAAAAAATACTTCATCCGAACCAAAAAGTCACGACTGACTCTGCACAATTTGCCATCAAGTTTTCCAGAGTTCGGCAAACCGTACGACAATTTTTCTCAATAAGGTCGACACGGTGGCGAAATCACGGCCGGCGGTCGGACGAAAAAGGCTCATGTGGCCCGCTCTGCAGTTTTCCGAGTTCAAAAGCCGTTCCAGGCCCATTTTTCAATCCATTTCAGAACCGAGTCCCAAAAAGATGAACATTTGCAAAACAGATGTCTTCTTCGGGGAATAAAGCGAAAATCTTCCCCACCGAGAAAACGCTAGCGCACGTCTCCCAGCGGCAGACGACAAGCGGAAAACGGTGGCGTTCAATCGCGGAGCGCGGAGCCCACCGAATGTTTATCAGAGCGCAGGCCCGAGACGGCTCTGTTTGAATAATCAGCTACAAGTCAAACAAACTGCACCAGGAGGGATGTTTTTGCAAAGCGCTTGGAAATGGGAGGCGGGGTTAGAAAAAGGGGGGAGGGAAGCAAAAAAAAAAGTGTTTGGATGAAACAAAGAGCGCTCGCTGCAAATGCGTATCGTCATCGTGATCGCAATCCGATCGGGACAGCGGCGCAAAAAAAGGGCACCGAAGCGCACCTTCTGTCCTATCCTGGAGCCGACACCCCGGATCGGTCGCCGGTCTATCGCAAACAAGCGTGCGTGAGACCTCGTTTGATTTCAACTCTTGCACACGTCGAGGCCGGATCGACCCGTCGGCGGGCAAACCCTCGTCACATCAACACGCCTCGGCTCGGGTTATTTTTGGACACTTCGGGGTCGAGGACACGCGATAAAGAGGCCCAAGATGGACACGAGCCGGCAGACTTGCAACAGTGGCCAATCGTGCAACTTTCTTAGCGACGCCGCGGTCCAAAGTGCAAATGATTAAGGGAAACGTTTGCAAGTCGGAATTGAAGAGGAGGTGACGTCGGCGCTGCCGCAAAAGTTGTCCGATGCTGCCAGCGGCGGCAAACGTCAAGCGCGGGTGTGACGATTCAAAAAATTGTCATCGTTTGGGAAGAAAAAAAAAAAAAAAGCACGGCTGGTTTTATGAAAGTACTTTCATCTTTGGCGCTATCAGCTCAAGCTCTTTTTTTTTTTTTTACAGCTTAATGACCGCAGACTGCAGAACGCCAGACATCGGAAGGTGTTTTTATGGCGTCGCTCCTTTGTGACGGGGCCAAATGTCGTTGCTTTACTGTACAGACAATTTGGTTTGCTTTCCTAGCACTCGCAGGATGAAGATTGCAGCAACTTTGAAGCCTTTTTATTGATTAAAAAAAAATAAAAAAAATATCGAGGTTCAAATGTCTTTTGTCTGAAATCGTTTAAGAGTGACGGCGGACAAGTTGTCGTTTGCAATCGGCCGACGTCTTTGTCAAAAGAGTCGATTCTGAATCAGAAATTCTTCAAATTGCGTCCTCCATTTTGTGGCAATTGTCACGACCGTTCATCGAGTCGGACGCTCAATTCCCGTTTCAAATCAGAACGGAAGCAGATCCTTGACTCGCCAAATAAAGTCACTTTTTTTTTTGTAGTACATTTAACGCAGCTTTTTGTGCCGGGATGTTTGTGGCCAAAGAATTTCTTTCATTTCTTTGCGTCTCACGTGTTTCCAACACGTTTGTCGAGTGCAAAACGGTGCCCTTCAAAAGACGGTCGTGTTCTTTGACCGTACTTTGGTGCGATCCCTTTAGAACGCGTATAACCTCGTGCGGGCCAATAAAACCGAAGGGGCGGGGATTAGCACGGTGGCCTGACACGGCGTTCACGTACGCACGCACACACACTAAAGTCTAAACATGACACAATTGCAGTCGGCGTGAGAGCGGCTGCGTTTCCACGCTTGTTTATATGCGGCTTCAAAATGGAAGCTGCCCCGCGGGCGCCTTCCAACACAACTCCGCGCATGGCAAAGGAAAAAGGAAGCTGCCACTAGAAAAAAAAAATTTAATTAAGTGGGACGCCATCATGAATATCAACAACATTAAGTAAGTAAGGCAAAAAAACAAAGAGACTGGAAATGAAGTTTAGCCGAAGGATCATGTTTACGTGATTTAATTAAAGCCGTCCTCTCGCTGATTAAAGAAGCTTTGTCGGGATTTGGGAGACATGTTTCAGCATGAAGCACACGAAATGCTGAATAAAAGTGAACGCTGTTAAAATCGACACCGTGTCGGGTGTCGCGGACGCCGTGACCCTCCTCGGGGGGGTCGGGTGGTGGGAAAGGAGCTGACCCTCGCCCACCCGTGTCGATCAAGTCGACATTCGGGAAACACTTTTTGGGCAAAAGACATACCGACGCCTGAATTTTTCAAGCAGGGAGAAATATTCATTGTAGTAGCTTTCACTCCTAATTTTGAATCGACTATGTCCAATAGAACGGAATGTTTTTGGCATACATTGATTTATGAAACACAAAAGACATTAAATTACAATAATTAGAAAATAATAATAAAAACTATCAATCACGAGAAAAAATGATTTATTAAGTAAATAAAACAAAATCCGACAAGTAAAAAAAGTATTTATTCAAAATCTAGTAAAAAAAAAAAAATTAAAAATGGGAAAATTAACTGAAATGGTGTCAAGAAAATGCAAGAGCGGCCCCGAAAGAACTTTGGTGTCCTAAAACAATTAGTGTGGTTAAAGCTAAAAGTAAAATGCAAATAAAGAATGAATTATAAAATGTCATGCAGCCACGTGTCCATGCGCTCCAACGTGTGGAATTCAGACAAAACCAGATTGGGAGCGACAACCAAATCGGATTGACCGTACTTCAAGTTTTGCAATATTAACTTCTAATTGACTTCTTGTTCTTGGTCCCTAAACACATTAAAGACACTTTGGCATGAACTGTACCAGCATTGCGTGCTTTTTCCTTTTTTAATGCTGTAAATAAAGGACGGGGTTGTTGGGGGGGATTCCAAGTCATTTGTGTGTGAAAGGACAAAGAGGACACGAAGCACGTTGTACCTGTGGGAACTGGTACATGACACTCGCAAGCTCTGTTGTTGTCACCCAATGAAAATGTGCCCCACCTAGCCACGTGACTTTTCCGTTCGCCAAGTTTCGGCAACAAACAACACTGACTTGCTTTCAACATTCAAGTCTGCCAAAAACTAGAGGAGCGAGCGACCGCTGACTTTTTATGGTTTCTGCCTTTATCGGTGTCGGAGAGCACATTGATCTTCAAAGCGAGATGATTTAGATTTAGGAGGGGAAAGGACTTAGGAGGGGGGCAATAAGAGTACTCATAATGTATGACTAATCAATCCACAGCATTCAGTGCACTGCGTACGTTTGTGGAGCCACATTGCCATCTAGTGGCCAACATTGTCATCATTCTTTGATTTAAATTCAATTGCATGCACACCAAATCAGTCATTAGTGGAACATAAAATTAACCGGATGGTTTCTTTGACCGCTTTTCTTTTGAATTTAAGCTTAATAAAATGTGTTATAATAAAACACAATTATGATTATGTTGAAGCTACATGGGCCAGTGATTGAAACCATTGAAAATACAGAAACCAGAAGGAATAGAAAAAGAAATACATGCACAACTATGATAGGAAGAATTATGATGGAAAATCTAAAAAAAAAAAATTCTAACCAAGAAAATATGTATTAACATCAGCAATATTAATAATCAGTTAATATTTCATTTTTCATGCAAAAAAAATAAAAGAAATCGGCAGAGTCGATCACTTCACAGGCACAAAGAGAAACTAAAATTAAAATTAATTTAAAGAAATAAAGAAAGTTCACCTTATCTTTTTTTTAATTAAACAATTCCAAAGACAACAAAATAGTGTGTGCGTTAAAACATCATCACAAGTATTCTAAATCGGTTCTACGACCTTATAGTCTCACTCAATCAGTTCCAGTAACTTCTAACAAAAACATAACATAAAAAAGTTCAAACATCAAATCATTTGTTTGCTTGCTTGCAACTGAGGTCCAACTTGTAGATTCAAAACTCAACTGCGACCTCCAGTGGTGAGATGAAAAAACTGCTATTCATTTGAGATGCTCCACATCAGCCGCTCGAGATAATGGCCAAAGTCATATTTGAACCTCAATCAATAACTAAACAATTCCTTCAACATCTCCACAGGACGATCATTCAATTCTACGCTTGAAATTATAAACTCAGAATTTGGAGTGCGACGGTGAGACGATGGTTTTCATTCATTTAAGTTGTTCTTTTTAACGACGGTATTTAAGGACATTTTGTGTAAAGCAATTAAATTATATCTTAAATGACAATTAACTATCATGCTTTTTTTAACACTAATAAGGACGCCAAGGCTACCTTTTGACAGTTGTTGTTTATCATTTTTTAAATGATTTGCATTAAGTTATGGACACAAAAGTTAACAGATTGTCAGATTGAACTGTGTCGGTGATAATTCACACATTTTATATATTAATTGAATTATTTAAAAAAAATATTTTCTCGAAGTAACTAAACAAAGTAACAGATCTTAAATTAAATACAGCTGTATTAAATTTAGGATCTGTTAGTCTTAGTCAAAACAATCATTTCTCTTTGGAGGCAAACACAGTGAACAAAGCTTTATTTGGCGCCTATCCCAGCTGACTCCAGGCGAAAGGCGCACGACACCATGAACTGGTCGCCAGCCCGTCACAAGTCACTGAGTGGGAACCAAACCCACGGTGCCCACACACAAGTCAGGCGAGTGTACCACGACACCATCAGTGACTCATGCTCGAATGTGTTTTCGACCAAAACCATTAATTACTTATTTTTCGAAATGAAATGGTAGCGTTGGATTAAATAAAAGCGTATATTAAAAAAAATCAATTGTAATTTGTTTTAAACAAGAAGATATCGCATATAAAAACTATTTATATTATAAGAAAGCACAGTAAACTACATCTTTTTTAATGACTATTTTTTGATTGGATTTTCTTTTATTTTTAATTGGTAGATTATTTTAAGGGAAATTAATTAAAAAGCACTTTGAAAATGTACTAAGGTTTGCTTTTCATGAGCGCCACAGTGTAGGAAATGCAGCGGAAGAAAATATGCTCAGTCTGGGCCACTTCACCAAGTGTCCACAAGGGTGCAGCAGAGTATAACTATGAAAAGAGAGAAGGCGCAGAGGAGCGACGTTTTCAAATGGTGATGAACTTCAGATGGTCATTCAGTCACGGCAATCGCAGAACAATTTGTGACATTTTGGGACTTTGCACAATCGCGCAAGCGATGACAGCCTTAGCCTTAACCCCTACATGTATTCTGAGCAACAATTAAAATTTGAAAACCAGTCATCTGCGCCTTTCCCTCAACTTTGACCTCAAACCAAACCCGAACCACCTCAAGCGCATCCTCGAATCGAAGTCCGGTCGCATTGCAGCATTTGGTCGGCAGCTGGAAGCTTCCACACAAAACAACTTGGAGCAATCGAACGACATAAGCGGCCAATTGGTGCCGTGGCTGCTCAAAGCGTGCACAAGTCTCACTTTTCACGTTTTTCCGGGACGACACGACTTGACAGCAGCGTTGTTGGCCAATAATCTCAAAGGAACACAACAACTTTTTTTGAACTCACGCATTTCCTTCCGAGACAAGTGCAACCTGAGAGAAAAATCACAAAAGCGCTTTTCACAGCAGGCCCTTCAAAAAAAAAAAAAAACCTGCCGCCTTCTCCCAAACACACTCTTCGAAAACAAAGGTAGCATTTTATTGCGGAAGGGTCAGCAGTTCTCCCCATCAGACGGGGGCTTGTTCTTGGTCAGAGGCTGCTGCCCAATCTCAGACCGGCCCCTTCCCCCGCCGGCCCCCCTCAGACAAGATCGCCATTGTTTGGGCCGTATGAATAAATGACAGTTCTGCTGTCCTGACATGAAACGCATTTCATGCTAAGCATAATTTGTCCTGACCCCCTCCACGCACGGGAAGGTCACCTGACAGGGAGGATGACGGACGGCCGCTTGCCCCGAGGAAACGCAACGGGACACGTAACTGACATGAATTGGTGTCATTCATGCCAAGTACACGCACACCTCGGGTTGTCATGACAACGCATACATGGGAGGTCACGCTCAGGTCACGGTGAGCTCATTCGCCGGCTCTTGACTTTGTCAGACGGCGCGATTGCAAGGACGCAAGTCAAATGCTGAAATGGGAAGAGTAATCGATTGGTCACAATCGCGTCCATCGGGTGGATTTCATCGTCGAGGGAAAAAACGAGATGCAGTACTTTGCTGCAACCAGCAGAGGCGCTGTCGATTGTGTAAATGAGTTTGCGTGTGAACGGAAACCTGAATTTCAGCTCAAAGGTCAAATAAAGCACTTGGCGAAAACACATTTCGTCCCGGTCCAAATGCACAAATGGCAAAAATGACTTTTTCTCATATTCCAAATGTTGCCAGCCGCTTGCCAGTCAAACTAACCAAATGTGGAACGGTGGAAGAAGTGTGTGTGATTACTTTTCACAGCACAAGAGCAACTCTTCCGAAACGTGAAACTCCAGTGCGAAAAGATTCGTTAAAGAAAACAAAACAAGACTACGCGGTTTTCAGCCACGAGAAGAAATATGGGCAAGTATGTGAAGATGGCGACGATCGTTGTTCACGTTGGCATTGCAGCTCAGCAAAACGGAATTTAGATGCTATCGATGGTTCCAAATGTCAAAAACAAGTTTGCTTCAAAGGAACATGAGCAGGAGAACGCGCGACAGGACACACGGGAAAACATGGTGGAAGGTTTTGCCCATCCTGGGGAGAAAAGAAAAATCCTGGGGAGAGGAAAAAAGGAAAAGAGGGCTCGTTCAACGAGTCGAGCCCCGATGCGTAAATGTTTGTCGGTGGCGCTTGGCCGCGAGCCGATCATATGACACGCAAGCACGCTTGACACTGCGTGAGAAAGCAAATTCCTGAGCTGTCAAAAAGAAAATTAGCAAGCTGGCCCACCTGAAAACACGACTCACGAGTGCTGGCGACACATGATGGCTCGCCGTCCCGTCGGACTTTCAAGACACTTTTTGGTTTGCTTCCAAAGACGGGCAAAAGAAGGCAGAGGTGTTTTCCCAAGTTGTAAAAAGTAACGGCGAGCACGGAGGAATGAGCAACGACGCAATAATCGTTATGTTGGAAGAAAGCCACGAACAGTATTTGAAGATTACAAAATTAAAGACTACAAAATGAAGCTGTCATAAAAATATACACGAGACACAGAGGAAAATGTTTTCATTTAGATATCGTCAGCAACCAATAAAATTCGGGCATTTGCCGCTTAGCGCTTTCATCAAAAATGTGAGAAAAAACATTTTTGGAGGGGGGGGCTAAAAAAGCCTTCCGTTTTAATCCAGAAAACGTTGGTCAACCATTTTATTCGGTGTCATCATACACAGCTGGCCAGTCCGTCGCGTAATAAGGCGACCATTTTTAGGAATAATAATAATAATTTGCCCTTTATTAGTCCCACAATGGGCAAATTCGAGATTGGAACACAGGCCTCCTGGGGAGAGTGGGTCCTGAATGCGGCGCCTTAGACCACTCGGCCATCCTGGCAGCCGGAGGGTCGAGGCCAGAACCGTACCGTGCTGACCGGCAAAAAAGGCTCGAGTGCCGAGCTCTGCGAGTTCGGTCATTTGTCCTGGCGTGAGGATGAAACGCGTACTTTCGAGGGGATCGCCTGAATACAAGGCAAACTTTTTTTTTTGCTGTTGACACGAGTTGACCAAGTGTTAATTTTGGTCACATGGGTCGATCAGGGGTCACGCCTGCAGACATGCGTCTTCGTCGCCACTCCCGCACGGTAGAAGGCAAGAAGAAGAAAAAGAAGAAGCGCCAATGTTTAGTCAAGACCTCGCTCCGCTCGCTGACACAAAGTGCGTCTTTGTCCGCCTCCCAGATAAAGGAATTGGCGGCGGTTGGGGCTGGTGTGGGGTTTGCTCTTCTGACCGACTTTATTTGACACTTGAGCTCCTTTTGTGAAGGCAAGTGTCCCGCCGTCCGTGAGAGTCACTTGGCTGCAGACAGAGGGTCCCTCTTCAGTGGAGAAAGGCCGTCTTGTGAGTTGCGTCACGCACATTTGGAGGTGCTCCGCTCTGTCCCTCCACGGCAGTCTTTTTTGTTCGAAAGGGGACTGGGGGGGGTCTTGTCTTGAGCATTCCCACTGAAGCGCTGATGCTGTGAGATAGTGAGCAGCAAGATCAACGCAGAGGGTGACTCACTTCCGCAATCAGAAGCTGCGGCGAGCGGTCAGGAGCAGGTGCATTCGAGAACGTCGACTTGTGATAAATGAGATCACGAGTTACAAAATGCAGCCATATTTCAGGTGGATTTGTTTCAACCATATTTTATGCTGACAAAAGCTTCATTCCAAATGGACTAACGGGGCAACAAGCCCAACCAACATATATGTATATTTGTACACTTAAGCTCTTTTTTGACATTTGTGTCACCACATCAAATGTGCTCAGGGACGAATTGTTGCAGGTTATCCAACTCTTTGAGCTAACAATTATTGAACCTGTGCCATCACTGAGAACACTGAAAAAAAATTAAATAAAATGATCACCATTTTGGTGCAAATCTACATACCTGCCAAGATGATCAATATTCCGCCACTTGAGAAGATATTCCATTATTTGTGTTTGAAAATGGATCCACGGGACGAGGATGTTGACGATGACGATGACGATGATGATGATGATGATGATGATGATGGTGATGACGATGATGATGATGATGATGATGATGATGATGATGATCCCACGAGATGTCCCGCAAGCAGCCGGACTTGGACAGCAACACTCTTTTCTTTCCGTTAGAAAAGGGCAGTGCATTTTTATTCCACAAAATAATCCGCAGAGAGGCAGTTGAATCCGTAACGTGGAGCCTTTTGTTATCCATTTTCAATTTTCTGACAATATTTGACAGATTTGAATTTATTACCAGATCAAGGCAAGCGAAGACAGCATTTCAAGTTCAGCAAACAAGTCAGGAAAGTCCGCGACAGCCGTCGAAAAAGAGAAGAAGGAAAAAAACTTGGGCGATTAAATGAGGTTCAAGCAGCTCAGGTTTTCTTTTTCAGTCAGCGATGTTCGAAGTCCAGCAAAACTCGTTCAGACGAAACGTCCTCGTGCTTGCTCAGATGGCAACTGAGTGAGTTTGAGCAGCCTGAGCCACACTTGCAGCGGAGCAGGCGATCACGTGACATACACGGCCTAAGGATGACGTAGAGCGCGCAAAGCAGCGTGGGAAATGTAGTTAGAGTGCCGAAGCCAAAAGAATCCTCACGTTATCGGGTTTTGAAGACACAACATCAAGTGTACATTTACCAGACAATAGAATACGCATAATGGGAGAACCTTCCCAGCGATGCTGCATTATTCATTTTATTTTAGTATTTACTTTTGTGCTGTGAAATACAAATGTTGAGTTGCTTTTGTCACGTGATAAAGATAAAGATAAAGATGTCCTTTGTTAGTCCCACAATGGGGAAATTTGAGGTGTTACAGCAGCAAAGATATAGATCACACAGAGTCGGCGGCGTAATGTAGCCCTTAATGTGTAACATTAGCAGCAGACATTCATAAAAAGCATGCAAATATACACAGTATAAACGATGTCAGTTTTGTTTAATTGATGGACAGTTTTACCTGCAAGAGCCAATCAAGGCTTCACTGAAAATAATGCTCGGTACGTGACGAATGCGTCAACGTTTGCATGTGAGAGTCCTCCATGTTTTTCAAAGTGTCGCGTACATATATACACGGGATGATGTCGACGATCAAAATCGCCGATGATCAAAATAGTCATTTATTTATATATTTGCCAATTACCATTTACCAATTTGGCTCAATGGTTTCCTCTCTTCTGCTTTTCCCACTGGCTACATGCCTCTGTGCAACGCACATGCACAGAGTCATCCATCATGTAAAAAAAGAAGCATTGTGGTCCCGGAATTGAGTGAGGCCCACGTTAGAGCCTGAAAGTTCGGTCTTATTTCACAAACTGACTTCATACGACGTAAACCTCGGTTTTGTAGCAGCACGGCAGCGATAAAAGAGCATCTAAAAAAGGAAGCGCGTTCCGGCCAATGCCAGATTTCATTTCTGACATCGGGACAGTTGTGTGTGGAAGCTAGCTGCAGTTAGCACACGCGGGCTACGGTGTGCGTCTGACGGAATGCTACACGCGTGTCCTGCTGAGGTACGCTAACATCGTGTGGCGTCCACTGCGAATTGTGGTGGCAAACTCACGTTTATTAAAAAGCAAAACGCAGTTTCTGTATAGGCGCCGTAGACAACCGCAAGAGCGCATGTGCTAACTTCTGGTCCCTTGTGAGTTGCGAGCACACACCGAGTGTTGCGTTTATGAACTCGGAAATCTCAGGACGAAAAGTAACAACGCGACGTATTTGCCACAAGTCCTGAATGGCAACACATTATAGAATAGAAGAGAAAAGAATGTGTGTGTGTGTGTGTGTGTGTATATTAATTTGATGAGATGATGGTATTAGCAGTAACACCCAAGTATGTCATTATGTCATTAGCCGTGTCAGTAGATTTGAGTGTCAGTCATCCGTCGTCAGCATGAAGGCGGCTTTGCGTGTGAGCGTGCGAGTGAGTCATGATGATCATCTGCGGCGGCTCAGACACACGTTGCATTAAATCACCTCGCCGTGAATGAATGAATCTCTTGTCTTTGCTTACTTCACTTTCATCTTGCCTCGCCTCGGGGCTTTGCGCTGCGCAGTACTCCGACGACGGCGGCTTCAAAACCAGGACCGGAGACTTTGGGAGCGGACTGGAGATGCGAGAGGAGAGAATATGCTACAGATGAGACCAGATTGAGCAGTCAATCTCAAAATGGGAAGCAGAAGCATCGCTGCCGTTTTTTTTTCCATGTTGAGTGCGCTTGCGTTTCATCTTTTGTTCACGTCATGTATTTTGCTGTTTTGATGTTGAAATTGTGCCGGATGTTTCACCGGCTTCCAATAATATCAAAGCAACTTTTTACCAGAGCCGGTCAGAGTGTCCTGGGCGCGGAACGGTCGGACGCTCATTTTGTGGGGCGGGGGGGCCGTCAAATTTGTAGTCCGGCCCGCCAATGGGCCCTCGTGCGTGCGATGAACGATTGGCGTCGGAATGAGGAAATCCGGGCACGCTTGAACGCACGCGGCTGTCTCACGTCTTTTCGTACACCAACAATTATTATATAAACCGCCGCCGCTCGCACTTCTCCCGCGGTGGCGTCAAGCACGGCCGGTTCCAAGATGGCGGCCGAAGGGCCAAAAAGGGTCAAGTGCCCGGCTGCGCTTTGAGTAATATTCGAAGCGCATGAAATCAAATCCAGTGTGCGAGTGCACAGAAAAACTTCAAAGGCTCCGTTTCTTCCAATCGCGGCCTTGCTAACATCAAGATGAGCCGATTCTTTTTTTTCAGTAACGGAACGTGCGTGCGTCGACTCAAGAAAGGTTGAACGTTTTGTGCCAGGCCTCCGCTCCGGCTTTTGTCCGCCTCCGCATCTGGCGGCGCACCGGCTCGAATCGGAGCCGCACGCGATTCTGTCAATCGCAGCCACTTGATGGCTTTCTTGTGTGCCGTTCGTGGAAAGGTTTTTTTTTTTTTTTCTTTTTAGCGTTCACAGCATTGCGTGACTGCAGCCGAGGATGAAAAGACAAAGACATTGTTTTGGCTGATCGGTGACCCCCTTGAGAGTAACGGAACAGCATTCCTGTCTCACATTCCTAAGCCGCCACTGCTGTGTGAAGGCGAGCAAAAAAAAAGAGAAAAGAACGCAAAACAGGACGAAAGTCAACTTTGATCAACGATTGATTGGTTTCTGCGATTAAAGGCATCGTATCTAAAAGTGTGCGACCGAGCGACAAGTGAGGCTTTAACCTCGGGACAGCGGCTGCCCGCCTTGCGCGTACACAATTTGCATATCGAGCGGAGATGCGACCATTGAGCCGTCAAGTGACGGCGAATCAATTAGAAAAGTCCTTTTTGGCGCTCATCTTTTTTTTCTGTTCGCAATGTCAGGTTCACTGCAGCGAGGACGTTTCGCTTTTGAAACTCAGACTTGAATTTTCTGACAAATTGGCGAAGCGTCGCCGTCCGTGGCGTTTTGTGAAAACGCCGTCGCTCCCATTTAGTTTGACTTTGGGCTGATTTGGTTTTTATCAAGACAAAAATCGTTTTTGCCGGACGACGTCCGAACGCGCTCGGGCCATTTTGCTCCGACGGTTGTCAAGCCAATGAGATCGCGTCGTGACCCGCGACTCGACGGCTTCGGCTTCCTCTCACCGAAGATGGCCTTGCGTTTGCGTCGGCTCTTCGAAACGCAATCTTGCGCGCGTTCAGCCAAAGCCAAACGGAATACGAGCGACGGCGAGGACGACGGCGTCCGTCGCTTTGGCATCGGAAGTCCTCGGGCGACCATCGGATTGTTCCAATGTGGCCATTTTGGGATAAATGCGTTTGCTGTGGAATTTGCTCGCCGGTCGCTTCAAGAGGACAACGCAACGGGTTGCCAATGATTCCTCCTTTCATATGTCAGACGGCGAACATTTCATGTTGTCGTGCTCGGACGGGGAAATAAGAATCTCCAAGAAGCAACAATGGAATCGACGTGTGACTCATAATGAAACGCGTCAAGCATTCTTCATTTGTTTGGGGAAACACGCCCTTCCGGAAACGCACGGCGACCTTCTTGCAGCTCCAAATGGCAAAAAGGCAACTTGGATTGTTTGGGGCTCAAACCTTTGAACCACTTGATTGAACATTTAAAGCAGCAAATGTGAAACAATTTCATGAGTTGTTGGATTCAAACGTTTTTGTTAAGAATGCGGGAAAGCCAATTTCCAACGTCAGCAAAAACTCAAATATATGACTGAATTGCCCAACTTCAAATGGGCACATGACCCTTTTTGCTGGTAAAGCTGCGATCTTGGTACCGTTCCGGTCATTTGTCGTTAAGTATAACATTTGGACTGGCCCGAATTGTGGGCCATTGCTTTGGCACCTGTGCAAGTGACGTGCATGCGCGTGTGCGTCAGTGTCAGGTTGCGTGGGAGTGTGGCCCGGGCTATGCGTGACTGGGACAAATACACCTGTCTCAGTGCTCAGGTAGGAAGGAGTGTTGCAGGCAGGCAGGCAGGCAGCGACCTGCCAAGTGAACAATGCGCTCTATTGTGCGCACAAAAAGCAAAACCAAGTCACGGCAGACGCTCACACGAAAGGAAGCCCCGCGCGCATGCAGTCGCCTGAGAGCGAGTCTTCGCGCCGCCGTTGGGTTGTTTCCTTGGCTCGATTTGTTGATGCAAAATCACAAGCGCAGTTTTGGATGTTTGTTGTCCAGACACGTGTGAGGCGCATGCTGGACATTTACTCTTTTGATGGCAACTAAAAAAAAATTTTTTTTTTAAAAAGTCTCCCCTTGCGTGGCCTCATATGGTCGCCTGCGGTGTCGACGTCATCGTGTTGCGATGAGATTGACTTAGAGCATCACTCGCAAGTGGGCGTGCGTGCGTACGCGTGTGTGCGTGTGCGTGACTAACGCAAGGCAGCCTCCATAAAGGTCGTATTGTTAAATTGCGTGCGAAGCTCAAGCTTTGCGCTTCTGTCCCCGCCCACTCCTGCAAAGCGGAGCCTTTTTTCCCCCTCCTTTCTTTTTTGCTACAGGTAAACATTTGATGTCCGCACGCAATCCGCGCAGAGGCTCCGCCCCTTGTTCTCTGCACTGTCTTACTCACACGCACGTCCGCACGCACGCACGCACACACGCTTTGCTTCCCTCCCCATTCTTTCTGGCATTCCTGTCCTCACTGACTCAGCAGCGCTTCCCCGAAGACGCTTGCGAGCTTCGTTCGTGTCGGCTGTTTTTTGCGTCACTCAAATGCGGCCGACCAAACAACATCGAGGAAATGTCAGCATCCTCACGCGTCTGTCCGTTACCCGAGCCGCTTCAACACACAAAGGTCGCCGGCGCAGCCCAGCCTATCTGGTGTGGGATTTTCTTTTATTTAAACAAATCATTTGTAAGATTCATTTTAAAAAAAGGAGACTTTGAAATGATCGGAACTTCCACTCGTCAGCCTTGAATTTGAATTTTGCTTGTCCTGTCTCGTGCAAATTCCTGCACAACTTCCATGGTCACGTGAGCGGCTACTCAATTCACTTGTCCATACGTTGTAAATTGGCTTCCTAAATCAACGGAGCCCCCCCCCCCCCCTTTGGGATGCAACAATTCAAATTGAGGCCTTTCTGGTTGATTGTCTGACTGTACTCGAGGACAAAACAATCCTGCAAAAGAGATTATTTCAATCCCTACGTTGTTGTGTCTCCTGTGACAACTCGCGGCCACCGCTCGCTTTTCATGGGGGGGGCGGGATTTTGGCGGCGTCCGACCAGCCCAATTAGCAGCCCAGCTGAGGTGGTGCATTGTGCAAACACAAACAGTTACTGTACTGGCAAGAGTAGCCGCATGTCGCCCCCCCTACACACACACACACACACACACGGGCCATGTTAAACGAATATTAGATTTGTTGTGCCTATAACAAGTTGGCTATTGTTGTGTTGGCCTTTCTGTTGCTCTGGAAAAGCCATTCAAACAAGATAATCTGTCTGCGTCCCGTCAATGCAACGCTCTGTTCCACCGTGCTTGGACGAAGGCCCCCCCCCCCCCCCCCCCCCCCTGCGACAAAGGCCTTGTTTGATTGTGAATACGAAGCCGTTGGTGCCGGAACGCAAGAGAAATGAGCGCCGCTCGCCATTATTTCAGCCGCCACAAATTGCGCTGCCGATTACGTTCAGTTGCGTCCGTCTCACGCCGGCGGCTTGCGTGACGCCGCAAGTTTAGCTCAAGGATGTGCCGTCGATGATCCGCGACAGCTGCCTCACAGCGATCAACGAGCTTATTGTCCTTTGCGGTGGCCGCAAGGTGTGCTTGGAGGCCCGCCAGCGACCTGGCACGACGACCAGGAAGCAAGCACGCACTCCGATAGCAAAAGTTTTTTTTAGCAGCTGCCGATCAAGACGCTCCGTGCCAACTTTCCCGCGTGATGCGTTCACGTTTCACCATTTTCACGCAGCTCGTCTTTTTGGTCGTCAGCGATGACGGCGGGTGGTGCGCTGATTTTCTGGCTTCGGCAAGCCATGGAAAAGTTGGAAAGGAGCCGCAGCCGACGTGCGAAGTTGCAACGGCTGCAGACGCCGACGTCGCCGCGCATGAACTCGGTTTGATTTCTTACGTCTCTTTCAACTCGGCCACGTGGACCAAATGACAGATTGCAAAAGTGACGCCATCCAGAGAAAAATAAACGTGCCGTCCGTCCAGTCCTCACCCAAAAGTTTTGGCCAGAGCGCTTGATGGGCAATTTGCGATTCAAGACTCCGGCCGGCCGGTTTGCCTTTCGACCGGCACGTCCGCAAATGCTTTGGAATGCGCAGTTGACACAAGTGCAACGTGCTTGGCGCGGTTGTCAGAGTTCATGTGGGGCAGTTGCGAGTCGACGCTCCGACGGGATCATAACAGAGCCGAAAGCGAAAACAATTGAGGAGAACAAAGCGCCACTGACGAAGCAGAAACCATTTTTCTTTGGATGAAGGCTCACACTTTCGATTGCCTTCCTTTGGGAAAGAGTCTCCCGAGTACGAGTCGTGAAATTGTCTCCAATTCGCCGGCTCGACGTATGAATGGCTCATTTGTATTTGAGCGTCAACGTGCAAAAGTGCAAGCACCCCAAGGGAAGTGCGGTTGCGAATTGTTGCGGCTCAGCATATGGAGTCGCTTTGGCCGCCTTTGATGTGTGAGAACGCTTACGCGTAGTTTTTTTTTTTTCGCAGCCGCTGACTCACTTGACCGCAAGCTGGCGTGATGGCAGAGGCAGGTTAACGCAACGCCGCTCGCATCGCATCGGCGATGTCGTGAAATGGAGCTCAGCGAGCGCATGCCCCGAGGCGGCCGACCTGAACGTCTCACTTTAAATGTCATCGTGGGTTTATGAGGACGTCCTTTTCAGCTCGCATTAAAAGCGCACGACGCCGTTCTGGCAAGTGAAGCGAATGAAGCCGCAAAAAAAAAAAACGATGAATCGGTGACGATCGACTCACGAACGCTCCTCAAAGTTACAACCTGAGCTGGCCACTTGCGCCTTTTTTTTTTGCCGGCTGTTTCTGCTCAAAATCAATAATCAAGACATCTTTTCATCAAATGGAATCGGAGGGACTAAATAAAAGAAACAGACGAGAAAGGCGTTTACATTTTGTGATTCTACAAACGGATGAAGAAATGTAATCACGGCGCCAATTGTTGGTAGTCAACGCGACTTGGTTTGATAAAAACGGGAGACCAAAAACTTTGTTTTGTTCAAGCCCAAGATGAGATTTCTTTTTTAGTTGATCATTATTTTACTCTTTTTTTTCATTGGATTAGTTTCAAGATGTTGTTCTTTTCATTTTCTCCTGCCTGACAACGAGTTCTGTTCACCGATTAGTCCATTTCGAATGCTTTTTCATTTTCTTTTTATTGGGGTCATCTGTCGCCCATTTTTCCTTTTGTTTTGTTTTTCTGCGACCCAAAGTCCAGAGTCGACTGCCAACACACTGAAGATGACGCCGACCGGGGCGGATTACGACAACGGCAAAAGCTTTGTTTCCGCCAAGATAAACAGCCAATAAAAAGGCGACGTCATGCGTTTGGCCGATATCTCCGCTGGCCTGCCACAATGTCCTTCAAAATTTGCACTTTCTCTTTAAGCAACAGAACGAGCATTCACAAGAACGGATCGTTGTTGTTATTCTGAATTTTCACGAGAATATATTTTTTTAACAACGACATCCAAGTTTTCTATGAAAACACGCGCTCGGGTGGGGCGACAAGTTTTATGAGGCCGGAACGGTACCGAGATTGAGGCCAAAGGGCGGGGGACTGACCTGCAAAAAAGGGTCGAGTGCCCATCACACAAAGGTTGCCTGACTTTTTTTTTTTTCTGCCCCCAAATCACGGATGCTGCTACGTGTGATGAGAAGCGTGCCAAAAAGTTGCCTTAAAATGTCAACATAAAAATAGCCTTTTGCGTGCAATGTGAGCTGAGGTGTCGCGGAGGCTCGAGGGCGGCGGCGGCGGCGTTCTGCAAACAAGAAAAGCGCCTGGCGCGGTTGTCTTGGCTTTGTGCGCTCGCACTCGCTGGCACGCTGTCAACATCCACAAGATTAATGACATCTAGTCACGACACCGCGAGAGCCGGGGAGAGAGCGAGGGCGGGGGAGGAATTGCGCCGTGGAGACCAAGTTAGCGATCGCAACAAAATGGAGGCTACCTTTTAGCACCATTTTAATGACCTCGCTTGTCAACTTTTTTTTTTTGCAGCGATGCCCATCTCAACATCTGACGACGTGTACTCGAGTCCTCACCAAACACCTGCTGCTCATTGTGGCGGACGGGGTCAAACGGGAACGTTTGGAATGATGGGCGGTGCTTGAATTGGCAAAGCGCCGCAGCTCGTCCAGATGGAAAGCGACGATTAAAGCGAATCAATATTATTCTTTTGCACAACTGCTTTCGTTGAAAGCTGCTGGAAAATCACTCACAGACTTGAAGCGGAGCCTCCCCAAAAAAAATGCATGCCGGACACTCACTGGCCCCGTCCAAAAAAGTGAAAAAGTCGGCCATGTTGTTGTAAAAACTCAACAGCAACCGGAACGCGTATTTTCACAAACGCTAGCTTCAATATTGCGCAGTCTACTTGTTGACATGTTTTGATAGGTGCTGCAGTTTTGGTTAACGACAACGTTGTTTGCGGACGAGGCACCAAGAGACTTTTGCTTCGGCGTCCATAGGCGAGGAAGCGGCGGACGCATCTCTCTTGCTCCCTCTCTCAAAGAAAAGCAGACGGTGACACCGACAAAGGCCCAACGTGCGGCGGCCCGTGAATCACTGGAGGCATTCTCTCCGTGGAACACAAGCGCCACTGACCAAGAAAACAAACGCTGCGCCATCCATAATATTGGCCGCCACTTGGTTTGTCAACAAAGCGGAGAGCGAATCCGCACGGTCGTCCGTTCGGAAAGGACGAGACTCAAGCCCGAACGCCAAAAAAGAAAATGGAAAGAATCCCGGTCTGGCCTCGCCACGGCTCGCAAGTCCTGGTCGGCGTATTTGCTTCTTTTCATGACTTGGGCGACAACCGTCATTTCTTCACACTTCAAAAATTGCGTTTTGGTGCCGATCGGGACAAAAGTGAGGCGGCGGGAACCGGCCCGTTTCCCGCCTCGCGAGCTCACTCATCTTGTGCTGATTCATGCTGGCATCGGCGGCCTCGAACTTGACGTGAGGAATGCGAAGGACGGTTTCGGTCACTTTGCCGTGGCGACTCTCAAATCCAGATTTGAGGTTTGGAACAATAAAGACCTTGGTGGCCGTCTGTGCGCCGCCTCACCTCAAGTCTTGCCGCCCCATCAAGGACGGATCCCGCAACCTTTTCACCCCCACGGTGACCTCAATCCTTCGGCATCTCAGGAGGTCGTTCACTCCCCGAGCACGTCGACCGCCGCCGTCCCGCGACCTCCGCCTCTGAACTTTGTTGGCTTCGGCCAGGCGAGCTGAAGGCCCTCTTTGTACGCACCCCCTGGGAGATATTAACCCTCTGTCTCTGCGCTCCCGCCACACAAAGAAAGCACTAAAGCCTTAACAAACGGCGCCTTTCAAATGCGCCCCGCTCCGTGCATTGCGCAGGAAAAGGGGGGCGAGGTGGAGGACGGCGCGGAGAGGGGAAGTCCATCTCATTTAGCTTGTTTTGGGAGATTACACAGAACCTTGCGGAACAAGATGGCTTCCTATCGGCGCGGCGGAATGCGTCGCATCATGAGCGCTTCCTTGCTCTCGAAAAATAACGCATGATGCGGTATGCTTTGGAGCGTCCTTCCCATAGCTCCATTTCAGAACGACATAGTCATGCGTTTGGTCGTTACAGTCCGCCGGCATTGGGGCCGTCCGATTGACCAGATAGAGAAAAAGGTTTGTCAGCCAATTCGCACCGACGGTAATTTGCAACACAAGCGTCGGAACTGCGGAACGAGCAAATGGTGAAACCGAGCGAGTCCCCGTAAAGTGAACACTTAAAGCAAAATGATCGAACTCCCACGCAGGTTTTTGGGGAGTGAAAAAAAATCGTTGGCCTGTGCTGCCATTCCAGCGTTCGATTGTCGCTCACGGTTGCGAGTCGGAGGCGAGATTGCGCAACGACTCCATCGGCAGAGAAGGCGACGGCTTCGCAAAACCCGTCGAGGTCGCCTGAGTTTGCTGCCGGCGTGCCCCTCGGCTCAGGTCGTGACATCACGGCGGCGCCGCTTCCACGCCGTGACCTCCGAAAGACCGGCGGATGGACGTGCGCCCGACCTCGAGAAACCATATTGAAAGCGACGGCTTCCGAATTGCAGAAAACCTTGCGATGTTTCTCGAACGGCGACGTTCCCAAACTTCTCACGGGCCGCATTCATTCGGTACAAAGGACGTCTGTTCTGCTCCGGCCTCCCTCAGTAGATTCCTTTGTGAACATAGAGCAGCGAGTCCTCCGCACTGGAATGTGGCGTTCTCAGGGTGAGGAGGTAAAACTCACACAGGGGAGGGGGCGCACATCCTCGTCCTCGGCGCTGCTCTTTTTTTCAAAGCCGCTCCTAATTCCATGTGAGCAGAAGTCAAAACGAGGTCACCGCGCTTCCATCCCGGAGAACGTCTCCCTCGACGAAGAGCGGCGGCCGTCGTACGTCCTTTTGGATCGCGACACAACGAATCCTTTGAAGACGTCGAAGATTACGATTGAAAGTTTTCTCCTCCTGGGAAATTTTGGTTATTCGACTTGCCCCGAGCGCTCAAAAAGAACCACAAAAACACAAATATGAATACACCCGGAGCGTCGGCTCGTCAATCACGTCCACAAACGGAGACAGACGTCGGTTTGCACCGTTGCAAGGAAGCAGTCGGAAGTGACGCCGGGCGGCCTGCAGAGACGTCAAGAGAGGAAAACTCTTCAAAGTTCAAACTGGCTCAAATGGACTTAACAAATGTACTGTCTAGGAGTTAAAAAAAAATTTCAAAAAATCGCAAGCCGTAATATAAGACGCAGACATTGAATTTGGTGATGGTTTGTGTACCACTAGGGGGAGCCGTAAGACACTTTGAGAGTCCCAGCATGACAAGATGACTGAGTCAGACGTGAAACTAATTGATTGGTTCGTTCATCTTGCCGTCAAAGTGCGACACTTAAGCCAAAAGGCGCGATGATGTTTCTAATCCAGACAAACGCCTCGAAGGGAGGAACGAAGTCCCGTTCGTTAGTAATAACCGAACGGCTCCGTTTCGGCCTTTCAAATGGGAACAATGTTAAAAGGTGCAGAACAACTCGGTCGTTGTTGAGAAAGAACGAGTTGCAGACGAGGTGCTTGTCCACAGATGAATGGCGGAAGTTGGACTTTCCGTCGTATTTAACTTTCAAATCAGAGCCAAGAAAATGGAGGCAATACAGCAAAAGAGAAGGCAGCCAAGTGAAAACGAGAACGACTGGAAAATTGCGCAAGAGCTCCAAAGATGCAAAAGCGGCAAACGGCCTCGACCGCCCAGACAAAATCGAAACGCACGATCGGGCTTCTTGGGATGTCTGCTCGGCCCATGAATGGAATGTTTGCCGGCCACCGAGACAATGTGGGAAGAAACGGACGAGGCAGAGACAGTAAAAACTATTCATAGCGAGGGAAAAAAACAGGAGGGAGGGGAGAGGGGGGGGGCGATGGGCTCAAAGTCGGAGGGGTTGCAGTTCGACTTCCGTTTCGGTGCTCCCCTTCTGGCTTGCAGCACATTAGATGGCTTCAGTCATTTTGCTGGACGTGAGGACGGACGCATTCTTTGAGTAGGCATTGGGCACACTTTTTAAGAAGAAAGTTCGCTTCAGGGACGACTTTTAATGTTGTTGTCCACAAGTCGCTTGTCTGCAGCGGATGCGCTTTGCAATTTTAGTTTGGAGTGTTGCAAAGGACAAGAAAAGATTTGGAATCCGCTTTTGCATCTGGAACGTTCCCATCGAAGGCGTCTCCGGCGGAAACAAAAGCAACTGTCGGCCGTCTCGTTGCCAAAGTCGTCAAATGCAGTTTGCACGACATCACGACGTCCACATCACAGCTGACGAGCATCTCGAGAGCCGCACGGAGCGTCCTTTGTTTTGCGTTTCCCTCCCGAAAAAAAACAAAAAAAGGGACACAGAAAAGGCAGACAGAGGCTTTGCGGCTTGTGGCGGTTCCCACCAACTTGTTTCTCAAAACGCCTCAGGATGCACTTTAGGGTTTGGGTGTTTTAAGCACGCTTGTGACAATTTTATTGCTCCCAAAAATCTAAATAAAAAAAGACAAGAGGAGCGTCGCAATGAAGAAAAGCAGCTGCTGTCACAAAACGCTGAGAAAATTATTTTTATATTTTCTCAAAAAAAAAAAAAGGGAACAAAAATCGGGAAAAAAAGAAAACCAATATTGCATAAAACAGAAAAGAAGATTCCAAGTAAAAGTCAAGAAAAAGATTTTCCCAAAAGCTTGCAAGACGGTGAGTGTGACGAACAATGAGTCACCTTCGTCGCCTTTGACACTAAAAAAGGCCCGCAATACGTCCTCGAAAACTATAAGGTGTGTTTGAGCGTCTTTATCACTCAAGTCCAAAGAAAGACGGCTTCGGGAGGAAATCACGACGACAAAGGAACGCTTTGTCCGGTGCGGGAGGCGAGCGAGCGAGAGAGCAAGCAAGATCTTGAGCAAACATGCGCAGCACTGGTGAACTTTGAGAGGTCAAGATGCTCTGCAGCAGGCGCGCTGCTACATTGGTTCTCCAGCAGGGGGCAGTGCTTCACTGGAATTCATGCAAAAGACTCGAACGTCTGTTGCGCCAAAGTTGCCTGGCAACAAGTGACGAACGAGGCATCGTCATCAAGACCGCTGGGGGCCAACATGGCCGACATTATATGCAAATAATTCTCTCTCTTCAACGGAAAAATGATCAATAATATCATCGGTGAAGTTTTTGGGCAAACTAAACATCAACCAAAAAGCGCTCATTTTGCATTCAAGTGTGCTAGCTTAATGCTAAGACGTAACGGTAAACATCGTAGAGCGGCTAACAAATCACAATTCATCCGATGTGACTTGACGCCGCAACTCGCTCGTCTTTCCGTGGCATGCGAGTCAACTTTTTCTGGCGCCGATCGGCCGACGTTCCGAGAGTTGCGAGCTGTTAGCATCGGGCCGCGTCGCGTGCGGGCTGAAACGGAAAACGGAGCAGAAAGCCGGTCCCGTTGCTGGGCCTCCTTCCGGAAACGGCAGCACACTACGACGGCCACGATTGGATTTGGCAGTTCCGAGTCCAACCCAGAAGAGGAGAGACATGGAAATGGTTTGCAGCGTGGACGACAAAGACATGATTTCTCCTTCGACTAAAGTCCCACTTGGCTCGGCGCTATAAATGAAATCTGGCCGCCAGAATTGAGTAGGGCAAAACAAAGATTGCAGAATATTTTTTAAATGCAAAAACATCAATTTTGCAAACAAATTAGAACTTGCACCAACTAAAAGAAAAAGGAAAATATTGGAGGAATAATTTAGAAAAAAAAAAAACACTTTTCATTTCGGGCAAATAAATGTGTTAAATTGTCATCAAATGTTGTAAAAAGGTCACACAATTTCACACGTTCATCATTCCTACAAAATCTTTTGTGAGTTAAGCCATGGCGTCTTTTTGCTATCAAGTTGTAGCAAATGACGTTGGCGAGATGGATTGAAATGCTCTCAAATGTTTCTGCATCATTTTCATCTGTTGCAAAACGTCTTCAACTTTTTGTGTCCTTCTTTAGGCGCGAAACATGAATTGGAGAAGGGCTACCACACTTTAACATTTCACTCGCTAATGTGACATTTGTTGAATGGTGACCCCAAAAAAGAAATCATCCCAACTGTCGCTGTGCCTTAGCAGACACTCAAAATCAAGTTGTCGTCTCGCAGCGCATCTTGTTGCGACTGGAAGAACCATTTGGAGTGTTTGAGATTTCCATGGCAACAGTGACCACAAGTGTTCGTCCCGCTGAATAATTCATTAGCGTCATCATACAAGAAATGATGCTGTGGGGTGATTTTGTGTTTCGTGCACTGCAGTGCCAAACACGGCGACAAACAAACGCGCAACGTTTCCATGGAGAGGTTATGAGCCGATGAGATGCAACCGGCTGGAATCTACACGATGGGATTGCGCAAAAGACAAGACGGCAGCGCGGTCACATGACTTTGAGATGAATCGGTCCATTAAGGGGCAAAATAAAAAAGGTGAGCGTCCTTTTAATCAGCACCATCATCATATTCCAACAATTCCACAAGAATGCAAGTCGCATTTACGTCCAAATACATTTCCAGTCAGAGGAACAGCAAAGGACAAATGACTCGTGGACTGGAAATCATTTAGAAAATAAAACAAAAGTAGTAAACAAAGGAATTGTGTTCATGAGTGCTAAAAAATAAAATTCAATCAAATGAAGTCAATTCCCTGCAACTACGCATCTTTGAAAACATCGGAGATGAGGGTTTCCATGGTAACGCTGGCCTTAGCAACAGTCCTTTTGGCTCTTCTCAAAAATGAAAATAAAATCCAAAATAGATCCATTCAAACAATGTAGCCATAAAAAATGTATTTGCAAACTTTTAAATACATTAATTTCTTCTTCTTTTTTTGCTTTCCCATGATGCATAACGGCAGCCTTCAGATTTAAATGCTTGGTCAGATGAGACGTGAGCACCGTGGGGGACAGATTTTGTTTTTTTTCCCAGAATACTGTACTAAGATGTGCCCAGAGACGTCTCCTCTTCATTCAGTTTTGTCAAGTAGATGCCAAGAAGTAGCTCAGTGCTTGTTTTGTTGATGTCGAAAGGTTGCATGTCATGTTTTTTTTTGTTTTGTTTTTTTAATGTCCTCCAAAATCAGAGGAGCAGCCTGTTCATTTGTCAGGTAGTTCAGGTAGGCTTGTGTGTATCGTGTGTGCGTGGTCCACCAGTGGTTCTTCCGGGTCAGTCGCGACAACTACTCGTACTCCAGGAATTGTTTATGGTAGAATAAGAGATACCTACGAGAGAGGGGTCAGGGTTCAAGACAAAAAAACAGGAGCTGTAAATATGTACAAATGTGCTCAACAACAACTTTTGTCCTTTCTTACAGGAGCAAATTCCACTGTCAATGAAAATGAGACTTTTTTGGGGGGAGTGTGACAAATAAAAAAAAGAAACAAGACTGTGAAGCACAGTGTCAACTGGACCAGCGCAAGGTTTTTTTTACGCTTCCACTTTAGAGAGTAAAACTTTTTTTTTTTTTTTGCTGATTCCTTGACTTTTTTCTGCCAACAATTCCAAAATATATGAAAAGGACTATTTTTTTTATCTGTGGTGAGCGTCAAGACCGGACTTAGCGATACCACGTCACACGCATTTGCCGCACATCTGACTGTGAATTTTCTTTTCTTTATTTGGCTGCGTGTGACGACGGGGTCCACGTAGGCGTCGGCCTGAAACATCGACGCCGACCTCATTAAGAAACGTTGAAGACGCTCATCGCCCGTGACGCGACTCATTTGGTCCCCGAAAACGCATGGGATTAAGAAATTGTATCAACAAAAAGCAGAATTTGTCCCTTTGAACTTTTGACTCATCACATTAGCAAAGATGACATTTCATCTATTGAGCAGTGATGCGGAAGTAGACTTGAGTTGCATTTCTAATTTATATATTTGTCTGTATTATTGTTGTATTGCACTGGAGAGGGGAGCTCTCTAATCTCGTTGCACATTTGAGTACAATGACAATAAAGGGATTTCTAATTCTAATTCTACTTTCACTTTTGACTTCAAAACATTTGCATTTAACTTGAACTTGTACTGCTTGCGCAACACATTCCCAGTTTGTCATGTTCTTCGAGTGGAGCACACTTGCCATCTTCAAATTGCGCATCGTGCCAACTACAGCACCGGAAGGTTTATTTTGAGGTGCCGCTCTGTGCAAAAAGTTGCGCTCAAAGCGTCTTTCATTTTCCTCGACAGTGGCCTGCGTGTATGCTTGCGTGGCGCCTCCTCACCCTTCGCTATCAAGCACATCCTTAATGCTGGCCTTGGTGATGATGGCGTCGTCACATTTGAACCACTGGTCCTTGTGCTGGCGGATGAAGCTGGTGTAGTGGCCGCTCTCTAACGTCCCCTGGTGGTTGACCACCGCAAACAACGAATACCTGCACAAAAGGCACAACTGTTTTTGTTTCTATGTCTGCGCCACACGTCCTCAAACAGCGGCCGCCGACTCCAATCGTGTCTCCAGTACATAGACCGTATCATTTAGAGGGTGGTCGTCAAACAGGCGACTAAGCGAAGCTCATTTCGACTTGAGTTGCAAACCAAAACAGTCTCTCAAAAATAGCTCGTGAATTGGATTTCATGAGGTGTAGCTTACGTCTTGTGGCGTATTGACTATACAATTAGTCAGTCTTGAATAAAGCACCTGAATGCAAAAGTACAAGTATCTTAACAGAAAATAACTTTTTTTGCTCGCCGTCAACGTCGCCTTCCGTATCTGACAATTGCTGTACGGAAGTCGTCAATCAATTTAAGAAGTGGCGTGCGTCCCACAAGGTCCAAATAAGGAGCGGAAACATATTGATGTTTTTTTCTTTGTGTAGATGAAAATTCATTTTCTTAGAACCCTTTGTAATGTTTCATGTGGTCATACATAAATGATTACAATCAAATGGATGGATTTTCCGGATGAATATACTTACTTATTATCGTTGTTTAACATTTCCACCGTTTGCTGATACTGTCCGTTCATTCTGCTCTCTTTGCTGCAGGAGAGAAGAAGGGAAAGGTGATGAACAAAAAAACCGTTGCAGTGCCGTAGAACGACCACAGAGTGGTGCCATTGTGCAATTAGTGAACACCTATTTCTCTTTTTTTGTCACATGTCTCAAAAGAGATGAATGGACTGCTCCGTGCAGGGTGGGGCTGCGCGCTACTGCATGCTTCACTGGCACTCACACACACCAAAACATTATTTGGGATATGCATTCCCAGTCACATCACAATATCTCCATGATGCAGATAGAAACTGAGCCAAAGGTTAGCAAAATATGCTCAAGTTTCCCAAAAGCAACATAAATATTGATAATGTGCTTTGAATTTCGGCTGCCTAATTCGTCAATGAAGACGTATCCCGGTTGCACATACAACAAGCTAGTTGCCATTTTGTGTTCTCCCGTTCCACTCACCTGGATGCCATGAAGGGCGTCATGTCCAGTTCCAGAGGAAAGGAAACGTACGTAGTGATCTTTCGCCGCAGTTTGGCGGAGTGCTCGAACCGCTGCGGATGGGCGCAGAGGGAGGAAGGGGTGAGAAAATGGAGAAGTAGGCAGAGAGATTTCGTTGGGCCACAAGAAAATAATGTTACAGATCACACCACAGCTTGTTTTTTTGTTTTTTTAACATGCGTTTGAATTGCTGACAGAAAAATAAGGACAATAAGAGCATGGATTGAACCAAAAAGAGCTTCTTTTAGTCAGCCTGTTTGTCTGAATAACATAAATATATTATGAGCGTCCGAGTCTATGATAAATAAAAGATGGCCGGTGAGGGAGCGTTGCGCCGGTGGCTAACGTCAAACGACGCAAATAGATCCAATGATGGCACTGCTGCTTTGCAACGTGAATGTCCGGACTCACTTTGAGATGGAAACACGCTACAATGGGCAGCTTCTTCATAGTCAGCTGTTTGGTGGACTCCTGGTAACTATGGCAACTGCCACACTTGATTTTGGCACTGCTCCCGAGATGCTCGGGCCGCGTAAACCTGCGCAAAAAAATGTCACGGAGAAGGGGCTTAAAAATGCTGGTTTTTTTTTTACCTCCCTCCATCCATTCATCCCTCATCGCATTTCGTGTCGGTACACCCAAAAGCCACTCAGCATCGCTGGTGTTGCCAACGCCTCTATCACCATGGCAACCAGCCCTGCAGCTTTAATAGACTTTGCTGCAGCGACTAAGGGGGTGTGCGAAGAGCCGCAGCAGAGGGGAGGGAAAGGAGAAGATGATGGCTTGGAGAGGGTACGAGGGGGAGAGAAAAGAAATTAGGCAAGCTAATAAGAGAAGAAGAAGGGGGGCATGGGGGGGGGGGGCAAGGGGCTGACTGAACAACAGCTTGGGCTTGAAATAGCACTCTACTGCATTGTAATGTACAATATACAAGAATAATTTTGCAGAATGGAAAGCATTAAACAATTTTCGCATCATGATCGTTCAATGGCCATTGTGCTGCTTGTTCAGCTGTGCAAGCTTTGGCCACCAGGGGGCATACTGTACTACACGTTCAATAGAAGCGATGAAATAGAATTAAGAGCAGCTGCAATAATATTGTTTGGTTTTTTTTTTGGGGGGGGGGGGTTTCTGCAAATAATAGAGAATATATGTATGCAAGTATTGCAATACGCAAGTCAATATTTTCTGTTTTTCATTTCATTTTCCAGCTTTCAAAGGCAAACAAGGGCCCAGTGTGATTATTGAAATGTGGCAGCGAAGATGAATGTGCGTAAAAGAAAGACGAGTTTCATGCAAAGTGGACCTGCGTAGGCAGTCTGTGAGCGTCGTGGAGCCCGACGAGTGACTTTCGCCGTTGACCGTGCCGCCGTCGCCTCCGGGACTGAGGGGCCAGAAGGGCGTGGACGAGCCAGGCAGGTCCAAACTGATGTCCCAGAAGGGATCTATCGTCGTGGAAACGCCACTGCGACGGTGGAGAGAAAGGCGAGGACACATTATTGGTGGTGCGTTTTGTGCACGCGGAGCTTTGTCTCACATTACCCGTCCCGATGAGAGGATGATGACATGAGTGGTAATAACACCAGCGTCAACAGTGCCCGTGATTTAGTTTGACCCGAAAGTTTTTTGAGCGTGCAGCCCCGGACTGCACGATGGTGAACGGTAAAGAAGCTGTCCGAATCTAACGCTGTTGACGGACACAAAGAGGGGCAAGCCGGTTATTTTGAGTTTGTCCAAGCTTGAGTAGCGTTGCGGTGTCGAGCCGAGACGTCGGCCCCCCAAAGCCACCGCGAATATCGGGACGGGCCCCTTGCAAGCGGGGTGAGACGTGAACATGAAAATGAATGACTTCTGTGGCTTTGCACTTACTGGCAAACCTGACAAGTCACGTCCGACTGGAGCCCCCCGGTGAAAATTTGGTCGATGATGCAGTTGCAGTGGTTTGGATTGTTGGCCTTTTTCCCGTTGTCGTTCTCTCCTGCAGAGCACAGCGAGGCGCAAAGGTTAAAACTCCTTCGAGGACTTCACTCTCGTCAGCCTGTGCCATTCATAAATTCATCCGTTCACGTCATTTTTGGGTTTTGTTGTTGTGAAAACTAGCCTCAGTTAAGTGCCCAAAAAAAATCAAACTATTTGTAGGATTTTTGTACTCTATTACAAAAAAACTAAAACAATGCCACAAACATGTCACCATGGCCAGTGGCTAATAGGAAAGTAGTAATTGAGTTGATGTAAAGAAATGTACATTGTGTATTTACTTTTGGGGGGTTTTATATTCAATGATCTAATGAGTTTGTGTTAGTTGTCTGGGGTTTGACATGCTTTTTTTTTCTCTTCTGGACTACATACGTGACGAATATGTACGTCGGTGGCAGTGAAAGCTCGAATTCCAGTTAATGAATATAAATGAGCACAGCAGTGAATGAGTTAAGACCACAATTGTGCTCTTAAATGCAAATAGCATGCCAGGCACTTTGCAAATGTCGAGATATGACATTTTGCGGGATCTCTCTGAAAAGGCAGCTGACAAAAATTGCGCGCGAGCACACAAAGAAACCCAACCAGGTAAACGCGTCCAATGAGCTTTGAGCAATTGCAACAACCAGACCCACTGGAATGCACGTGACTATTCAGTTGGGAGGACCAACTTACGGAGAGTGTCGCCTTTGCAGTGCCGGTGTAGAACATCCAGCGCGGCGATGAGGAACTCGTGGGCGTCCTGCTGCTCGTATCCAGCGAGGTGGCGTGCGTGCGTCCATACCAGGTGCAGCAGCCTGAAGGGAATGTGAGGCGAACGGTGGCCCGAGTAGAACTGCGGGGAGGAAGGGATCGGATCACGTGGCGTATGGTCTGCCAACTCTCATTTATTGAGCAGACAGCGGCAAACGTTTCAAAGTCGGACGTCATGACTGAAATACAAACGCGCAGGTTAGAGAGCAAACGCCCATTTTTCTAGCCGGCTTCTCCTCATAAAGGTCGCGGGTAAGCTGCGGCTCAGTTTTCTTCGACTTTTGGGCTCCACTGAGCTGTATTTGCGAAAGATGTGAATGAGCGTCGATTTTTTTTTTTTTGTGCGACAGAGGCACAGCTCAACACTCAATCAGTGTCTGCTGCCTGCCCCGGGCTGCGACAAGAGGGGCTCAACCGAGTGTGTGTGTGCGTGAAGGATATGCCGGCTGAGGAAGAGGAGGGAGGGATGACTCAAATCATTCTAGCGCCACTTGCCATCTGTGACGCCGCAAATACAGTCGAGCGAGATGGCGAAAAACAAACCAAATAAAAGTGTGGCAGCGGGACAGGCAGCGATTCCGCAACCATCGGAGCTCATGACTCGCAATTCAAAACTTTGGCGTAAAGATGAAAATACTTCAAACGTGGTTGGAACTTTAAGACCGAAAAGTCAATGGGGTAATCAAGTCTGAATTTCACAAGACAAAGTCGAAATATTGAAAATGGAGCTGCATGAGAAAAAACATTTGATTTTTACAAAACCAAATTGTGAAAAATGGAAGAAAAACGAGGCCTCGTGCTTGCGCTTCCAGCTATTTACCGCCAATCGAGTCTCAAGCTAAAGAATGACGTGTTGTTAAAACACTCGACTTTGCAAGATGCGGACGTCCGCCGCTAGCGAAATGCTAAGACACATCGGCGGAGGCCACAGACAGGCTCGCAAAACTAGCAGGCAAGGTGCAGCGTCGTCAACCTTTTGGGCTTAAATCAACACAGGAACAATTCGCACGGGGATATCTTCTTTGTGATGCAAACTCATTTTACTGAGCACTTGTCGTTCCGATGGCCAAGGCGTGCTCGTCCGGAGCCGCATCGTGAATTCATCAGGACGCACAAACGGTTACTTTTGGAATTACGGTAATTACAAAGCACATCCCGTCTTATTCAAAACAACTTCACAATTCCGGAAAGGTTGGAACGCATTTATGGAGCGCAATGAGGATCGATGACTCGAGGAGTTGAGATGCCAGCGTTTTGAGTGCGATTCGCCAACTGCCGGCTCGTCCTACCTCCTGAAAGAGCTGCGCCATCTCGCACACCAGACACGAGTCGGATTGCATCTCGCACTTGTGCCTGTCGGAGAGGAAGAAGTCCCGTAGCAGCGGCGTGTGCGTGAGGGCCTGCACGATGCAGTTCATGAAACACGTGTTGCCCAGATTGATTAACCCTCGTAAACCTGCGGGAACAGCACAAAAACAAGCGAGGCACACAATTTAGAGCCCTCGGAGCCCTCGTGTGGCGTTTATCTGGACGGCTGAGCTATGAGGAGGTCGTCCGGAGCCGCTAAAGCTGCTCTGCCGGCTCAACGGTGGCCATTCTGGAGCAGAAGTCAAAGCGGCAAATGGATTCGTTCCGACAGCCGCGGTCGTCGGGTCAGGTGACGCGCAGCGAGCTTTTCCCTTAATCCAACAGAGTGAGCGTTTTTTTGGCAAGACTGTGACCAGCGTGGTTTTCACCGCTTTGGAGTGCACACGCACAAAGCTTCAGGGCCGCCCACCTATGGTACAGTTCGTGGTGATTTTCCTCCGCTTTGGATTGTGACGTAATAGCTCGAGCTCTCGCTTGGTGGGCTCCCACGTTGTGAATTTCTCACCAATTCCTGTCAAAGAAAGGAGATGACTGAAATGTCAACATAGATCATATAATAGGCAAGATTTTAACTTTTGATGTGACCGCTTTATTTTTACGGCCTGCCATGTTGTTTTTTTTATTCAGTCTGACTTCTGGCAAGATTAAGACCGGGGTTATACCTTGTAATTTCCAGGCTTTCCTCTGTTCCTCTTTGGCAATCTGCTCCATCTCTTTGTCGTATATGTAGTCTTGACACACAAAACAATATATTCCGCCGTATAACAAATCTATAGCTGGAAGCAGAGAGAGAGCCATTGCGTCATAATCACAACACGGTAGCAGACAACGAACGGGCTTCACTTGGCAGTTCAAGCTCGAGAACATTGCCGCCCGTCTCTCGGCTTAAAAATCTTTTCAATCGGTTTTCTTTTCAAGACGACGGCATCGAATCGGTGTCTCCTGCCGCTACCTACGTTTGCAGCCACGGCCAGTCAGCCTCCTCCATTCTCAAACAATACCTCTCGCTCTGTTGCCATGACAACCTATTTTTAGGCGACGGAGATATCTTTACGTTGTTGACGCTGCCTACGCTGGCAAATGGAGCTCAACGCTTCAGGTTGGGTAATGCGGCCTTTGCTTGTCCTGCACGAACAATCGTAGCGACTTGCGGATCCAATTGCATTTTGAAAATTTAATCAGCGATGGGCACTCTGTCCCAGGGACGAAACTGTCCACCCGTCTCGAAAAAAAACCCCCACCATTTTGGTGCATGTATTATTGTTGCTTCCTTGATGGGGTCATTCCAAAAACAAATGTGACTTTGCGTGTGTGTGGCTTTAAAAGGTGAGCATGGCCTTGTGAGTGACGTGGGTGTCAGCGAATTTGAACTCCGCTTGGAAGCGAGCGGCTGACAGGCTAGCCGTTAGCCAGTCGGTCTTCCGTCGTCGTCCGAACAGGTCGTGGATTAAATTTATTTATTTTTTTTTTGTGCAATTGAATGAGTCGTCGTATTCCATGAATCGTTTTAGCCCTACCACTCTTCTTCTTGGTATTTCTAGATGCCCGTGGCACTGGACTGCCTCTCACTTCTGTTTTGGTATGACGGCAGACATTTGGCTTGGGGGAGGAGACAGACGATTGCAGACGAGAACATTGCCGCCACCGATTCTGTCCAAAATGTGCGCGTGGTCGACAAAAACTGGAATGTGCGCATCCCATTGAAGATGAATCCCAACGGCAAAAAAAAAAGCATACAATGAATCCAGCCATCGGTCCAAGTTTAAAAGTCAAGTCCTTACCTAGATTGTGCCTCTTGTTTTTGGCGTGCTCGTGGATGTGTTTTTTGGTGAAACAACCGAAAAAAACGCAGTACAGACAAGAGTGAAGTCTGTTCAGGTGGGCGCCACACATGTGACAGATGCACGACTTGGCCTGGGGAAAAGGAGACAGACAAAGAGAAAGAGAAAGGTTCGCTTAGTGGACAACCGAGAGGACAGTCCGCAGGAAACAAAATTCAATTTGGTTGATTCATTTTTTGGACAATCACTTTTTTATGAGAACTAAGTTGAAGTGAATGAGGACATCATTTTACTGGGCTTGAATATGTAAAAATGTCAAAAATGTATTCAGGAATCATTTATTTATTTAAAATTGTGCTTTTTTTTTACCCCCCAGTTATGTCACGACTATTGTTGGGATTTTTGGATCATTTTCACTTGATAGGCATTGATTTTTAATCTATAACAGATTTTTAGACAACTTTATCAAAATTGAAGAGAACTGTTGGTCTCTTCTTGAGATCTCAAGCAAACATTAAATTGAAACAAGGTGTATCTTTTTTTTTTTGGATGTCTCTGTGTTCCCCAGCGACGTCACGGCTTTACGATCTACACGATGATGCTTGTAAATGAGATTCCATCAATGTTTTTGGGCAAATGAAACTGAAGGAAAGGGCCATTCTGTCAAATGCGGAGCATGGACTTGATGGCTTTGTAAACGCTCAAGATGCATCCCGTTTGAGGAAAAGAAGTCTGAAGATAAAACGGCAACGACGGAGGAAGACGTCAGGAGGCGAGTGGGGGAAGGGGGGGGGGGCGATCTGAGCGTGGCGGCAGACTTTGACAAGGTTTCAGTTTCTGCAGTGCTGTGTGAAAAAAAAAATGTGATCATCACACAGACGCAAACGCCCGTGCGCGGCCCAGAAAAAGAGAAAGGACATCAAGTCTGCTTTGTCCAGTCTGCGTTTTGCTTGTGAGGAGAGCGACAAAAAGCCAATATCGAAGGCCGAAAAACAACAACAAGCAACTTAATATCAGTTGAATGTGACCTGAAAAGGTCGCGCCAACTCCTTTTGAGAGGTGGGCTTCATGCGCACGGCCATCGTCTCGGATGGCATCGCAAATGGTGTGGACCAACACCAACATGTTTGAAAGAAAAATAGCAAAGCTTTGCAATGGCTCATCTGTGCGAGTGGGCGGACTGGAAATTGCAAATTGTGCACCAGTGGGCGGCTGCAAAAAAAATAAATACATCACCGTCGCATGCAAATCTATACTGCTCGCGGACACGCTGTATGTACTTGTGGTCCGTGTCTCTTTTGAAGACAAATATTAAAAATAAAAAAACAACGTTTTATTTCAACACCCAAATTGAATTACAACAGAAAAAAAAAAAAAATAATCAAGCCACCCAGTTGTGTCTTGCGTTTTCGCTGGACGGCGTTAGCGGCTTGCCTTATGTTGAGCGCGTGACATGTTCTCTTGCTAAGCACTTCCGATACTCAGAGGCTATGACAAGCAATCATTTCTTGCTCCTGGTCCCCTCCTCCGTTTGATTTGCTCTCCGGGTTGGCAAGCGATGTAACACTTTGATAGTCGCACTCCACCCCGGCCTTTTAACGTTCTATTCGAGACACTATTGATCAGCCGGTGGCTCAAATGACCGGAACAACTGTCAGACGGGCACCCGAGGCTCATGTTTGCAACCTGCTGGACCGAATCTTCTATCTGGAGCACGCTCTTTGGCTGGAGTCCAAAGTGATGATCACATGACAGTGACAAGAAGAAAAAAAAATGCAGCCGTATGAATAGTTTGGTCCAGGAATCGAGCAAGTCACAAACGGCAACTCACGATCAATGGCCGTATTTCCCCAATGCATTAAAAATGATGAGCAACGGGAGCCGGCTCAACAAGAGAGAGGCGCACAAAGGTCTGGCGCAAGAGCACACACTTCTTCTGCCGCAAAGAACCGACCGGGGAGGGGAGGATAAAGTCAATAGAGTGCAGATATATGAGAGCAGTGACTCACAGTGAATTTATCTGGAACATAATTCTCATCATAGCACTTCTGTACAACAACAAAAAAAATACTGTATGCATATTAAAAGACAATACCCAAAATAGAAAGGACCCGATGGCGGCTGCAGCTTTTTCACAGTTGCCATGTCAATGTTGATACCGTTAAACGTTCGAAAAGACTTTTTCCAGCCGAAAGAATTGTGCTTTGCAGGTTTAACGGTGATAATCCAGATAAAAATATTAGCTGATGAGGAAAATTTAAGAGAGATATGGCCATCATTTTCTCTATCCTTTTGTGCTTTGGCAGTCAATAAAATCTTCGCCATTGTGGGATGAATAGATCTCATCTTCTCTTAATAAATCTTTGGCCCAACAGTACATGGTCAGAATGTGTTTATTCAGACAACAACAAGTAAACCAACAACGGAACTGGTCCAACCAGCTTGTTTAAAAAAAAAAAAACAACGCCTCACTGTACAAGTGCATCAGGCCATTCCAATGCCATTCAGGCTGACTAATGCAGCAGAAAAGCAACACCCCAAAAACGAAAGCAATCGAAACTCAGATGAGGCAGGCAGCGGTGCTTAGATCGTGGCACAGACAGACCAGTTGAATGTCAACGGAACAAAATTCTTGACCTAACCGTCAGCCGACAGTAGAGTTGGCATCCTTTCTTCAAAGTAACTGACAACGGCGCCCCCTGCGGGATGACAAGGTATTGCACAAATGGGATCATCTCTGGAGATTATTTTGGCTTTACCAACCGTCTCCTTACTGATGGAGATGTCAAAACACAAAAACTTACCGAGCAGATGACCACCACACCTCCTGATTCGTGGCACGTCCATGAAGCCCATTTCGCTGTTCAAATTCTTTACTCAACTCAAAGCAAATTCTTTTCCACCCCCACAATTTCTTTCCTGATGAGGTGCATGAACCGGAAGGCAACGTTATAAAATGAGCAAACCGTCTCATCCGACTATTCTCTAAATTGTGGTCCTTTAGTCAAGTCCAGAGATCCAAACGCTTTATCTTAATCCTCAAGTGAGAGTAGCCACTCTGGAAAAGGAATGCATGCAATTCCACGACTCCGGAGCAGAATCAAAACACGGATGAGCAAGCAGACGATATATTCTCCACGCTTTACGAGGTTAGACACCCGTTCAAGTTCTGAAGAAAATGCGAGCAATGGTGTTGCCCAATCACTCAAGTGGCACGATTAGCGCACGACTTGCTAGGACAGTTGGAGAGCAGACCCAGACACTTTATTCACTGGCTGGACATCAAGACCACTTCATTCTCCATTTTGTTTTCTCTTTTCCACAACGACAAAGACCCATTTCCAGAGCAAAAAGATGGCAGCTGGGTTCCCAGGTTTTAACAAAAGACAATAATTGAGTGTCCATGCGAGGGGAGATTGATTGCCTCTTGGGTCTCTGGTCTTGGCCGGACCCGGGAAAGTGATTGGCAGGTCATTAGCCAGATGCTGGTACAAAAGGAAAGCGTGCCCGCATGCTTCGAGGGCAGCTTCTGTGGTGTCTGCTGGCCCGTCAAATGAGGAGAAGCAGCTGGAGGAGCGGCCAGGAAGAAATGTGGGCCAGTGGGAGGGAGAGGTGAACGGGAGAGTCAATCAAAGGGTTCTTGTCTGAGAGGCACGACGGGGTTGCACTGCAAGCCTCTTCAAAATTGTCAGTGTTCGTTCAACGCTTCTGGAATAAGATTGGCGGCATCATGAAATCTTTTGGACTTTTTCCAGCCAACAATGTTAAAGACTAAAATGAAGACGCATTGGGCAGGTTTGCGGATGATTTAAATAACAGTCAAACCTGCAGAATCGCGGTTCAGGGTTCCTCCGCACTTTCCTCCCATAGTTTGTGGAAAACGTATATTGAATGTTAATCAGCGTTTTTTTTTTAAAGGAATTGGGGGTGCCGTTGAAAGAAATGGTTTTGTTTTCTCCCCAATGGATATTAGGAAGCATCATTTCGAAAGATTTTACATACACATATAAATTAGGAATACAATCAAATGGAGCTTGGCGAGGGACGAACTCACCAGTTTAAACTCAATCGCAGCTTTGCGAACCATTAATTGCAAACACACAACGAGCATAATCATGTCGAGTTTGGGCCAACTCTTTTGCGTCCACATCTTGCGCATGGAAAACTGTGTCAAGGTAAACGCAGTCCCAAGACAATCGCACCGGTGTACGAAAATATGACAAAGCCACAGGGGGCGGCGCTCCAATCTGCCATTTGTTATCACCCCACGGGAGTTTACGATTGTTCTCGCAAAACAGGTGACAGCCTTGCGAGCCATTTGTCAACCTGGGAAAGGATTTCGGGAGGTGGGAATCTTTGTTGATGAGACAGACAACAGAAGAGGGTGCGAAAAAAAAGCCAAGAAAAAAAAAAAAAGACGGGGTGGGTGACAACCAGTCGAGACGAATAAGAAAACGAAAAACTAAATCCATCTGTTGTAGTGTGTTGTGATCGACTGACGCGGACATCAGCGGTCAACAAGGTAAGGACTAACGGCATCTCGGACTGTTGGCAGCGCAGTTGTTCTGACTGTCAAGAAGATGGAAGCAGCACATTTGGCAACAAAGACATCCAGTTGGAAAAAAGTGGACTGGGTTGCTTCTGATTAGGCACACGGGCACAATCTAAATGTAAACACCACTTCATACTGACAGTCAAAGCTGATGTTTCCACCAAATGTTGCTGGTAAGCAAGCCGATACTTTATTGATCCTGTCGGAAATGCTGGCGAGCGTTGAATTTTCGGAATCCATCAAGTGGATTTTAATCATTTCCTGTGTGGGAAAGAAAAAGTGTCAAAAGTGGGCTGTAGACTAGTCCAGTTGACTTTGGGCCAGAGGCGGGGTACACCCTGTTCTGGCTGCCAATCAATCGCACGGGCCAATAATTAGACAAAGAACGACTCACATTCAAAGTCATAGACAATTTAGAGTCTTCAATGCTCGCTTTCGGAAGGTGAGCGTGAGCCTGAACACACAAAGAAGCCGCACGGGAGCTTTCGGGGGAAACATGCAAACGCCAGACAGGAAGGTCCGAGCTGAGATAAAAACGCAGAACCTGACAACCGCCAGACAGGTGTGCTCACCACTAGTGTACTGTGCTGCCTGTTGCTGGAAAAAAAACACAGCAATAAGCACTGTGATACAACAATGCAAACTAAACGCACACTAATGAACGTTTTAAATGAGTATTGTGGCAAAGAAAATGGAGCCATTTATTTTTTACCTTGGAAATGGCACTTAGCGGCTTTTCTGCAGCTGGGTACTGTCAGCTGCACAAGTTTTGTGTTAACAGTTGTGATGATTACTGTACATGGAAATGACCCACAGGCACACAGCAGGGAATGGAAGAGAATGCAAGCCAACTCCTGATTATTTAAACTAGCAAAAGCGAAGAGAAGAGGAGGAGACTACTCAGAGGCAAAAGATGAATTGGAGGAGGCGGAAGACAAGCATCAACTCACCATCTCTGTCCATCCCGCATCACCCTGAAGCACCTATTTTACCACAACAAAATACAAATGTGACACTTACAAGGCTGCACAGCTCAACTGGAGGCAGCTCAATTGACACGACATCCTAGCAAAGAGTAGCGAGTTGGCTAAATGGAGAGAACGTGAGTGGCCAGCTGGGGCACGTGTTGTGAACGTTGCAGCATTGTCTCATTTGCATGCGTGACAAACACAATGGGGACCATTTGATATGGTAATGCCCCCCCTTTTTTTCCCCTGCCGGTGAGTTTTCAGCCCTGCGGCTAAGTGACGTCGCATGAATGAAAAGTGTTTGATTAGCTGCCGTCGTTGTTGACCGGCGAGTTGGCTAACTTGACCACGACTGGCGAAGTTGTTGTTTGCTTGTTCAAACGTATTGTCGTGCATCATTTTGCACTCGTGTTCACAAACGCACCTCGCCCCTCTTTGTGTCACGTTAAGTTCACAGTGAATTGCAGACAAGGGCAGCGTCGGCAAACGTCATTTCAGTAGTGCATGATGATGTTGTTTACCTTCCGTCTCCTGGTTTCAGCAGTGCTACTCCAAACAAAGCATTGATATATGACGCGAAGGTTTTGCTTCCAGTTGTCCACCTTATAAGCGTTCACATGGGAGCAGCCGGCCGGACTCATGACAGACAAAACATTCGGGTTGAGGTTTGCCGGGTGACAGCGTCAAAAAGTCTCCGGGGCGGTTGGCTTGTGCTAGCCAGCTAGCGTTAGCTCCCCCCAGCACCCCTTTACCTTCCTTTCCCCTCCCTCTCCCTCTCCACTCCCCTTTTCCTCTCCACTCCTTCTCCTCTCTTCTCCTCCAACTATCAGTCCAGAAATGGTTTCCGCTTGGAAGCGGGACAAAACAAGCGATGTAGTATCCCAAAAGGCTCGCCTGTGGCATCTGCCAAGCGCCGCCTCGTACTTTAGCACCGTGGAAACATTGTTGCGGGATCCTGTCAGAGTGGCGTGGTCGCTTCCCGACTTGCTTCTTTTCCTGTGAGCGTTTTGAGCCAGCGTCGCCACTCGCACTCCGGCGATGAGTTGCCTTTTCTTTCTCCACTTTAGCTTGGCTTGCTAACGCTCCAACTACTGCTTCACAATGCCCCGACCAGCGTGCAGCGTGATTGGTCAAGACAAAATATGACGTCACTACACTGCTCTCCACCGAGATTTTGGAAACGTTCGTTTCGCTGAAGCGTCGCGCCGGGTGGGCGGGATTTGGAAAGACCAAGTCGCACGAAAAATGAAAGAAATGAGAATTAAAAGCACCAATCGCACTTTTATCTACACCAATCTTAAATTTATGTTTTGATATTTAAATACTATGTATCGAAACAAAAAAACGATACGTTTGTAAACTCCCCCATATTGTGTCGTCAATTTAAACTGATGCTTGGTTCAAATTCAATTAAAGTCTGCCATCTAGTGGCCCCGCGTTTAAATGAGGCGTGCAAAGAAATGAGCGAAGACTGCTCATTGCCAAGACGAAGTGACAGCATCCAAGGAGACAAATTGGGTCTGCCTTCAAAAGGGTTTGAATTTCTCTCATTGACAGTTCTCCGGTCTTCATGTTTGCTTGACAGCAAATGCAGTTTTCACAGATGAAGGCCAAAGCACTATTTCATCTTTAAGCAGTGATGAAACATGAATCAGTCACATGTTCCACTACTTTTGGTCACATGAAAAGTGCGTGGTTTCAAGTGAAAGGAATGGTGAGTTGTTAAACACATCTGTGTGTAATGAAATAAAAGCTGACGTTCTGAACCTTTGTCTCATATAGATTTGTCATTTGAGCTGAAAGCCAAATATCTCCAGGATACAAAAAAAGCAAAGAAACTGACCTTGCTGTTCCAATATTTTTGAAGGGGACTGAAAACAGAATTGTATTCTCACCCAGCAGATAAAAGGCTACTACGCAACCATCCTCCATAATGTTTGCTTAATAAAAGTCTTTATCAGTGAAGATAAACATGGACATATGGCACCACCAGAGATGGATTGTCTGCTTGGTCCACTTGGAGGCAGCACAGTTCTAACTATCCAGTTTAGCGGAGCACTGCAAATGACCAAACCAAACAACGAATGAACGATATGAAGCCTGGTCATGTCTACCCTGTAAATTCATTATCACGAGAAAAGACGTGAGACAAAACCTCTGAAAAATGTTGTTCGTGCTTGTTAGACATAAAGACAGTAAAAGTGAGAAGGTGTTGCCGTTTAGTCACATTTGTCAATGTGTTTGATTCCATTTTCTTTATCATGGACTGAATGGAGGACAGTGACATGCCCTAACCTGTGTCATGTTGTTCGAGTCGCACAACAAAGACAATGTGGGCAACAGACATTACACGGGTGCAATGGCGTGATAGCATGACGGATGCTCAACCCCTTCTAATATACGTACATCTAATTTTCTTTTATATTTTGTGCAACTCCATCATTTTAAGACTTGTTTCACGCGAGAAGAGAAAATACTTTGAATCCAAAACGATCGACTTCTTCAACCGTTTGTCACAAATAATGCCCGTCACCGCCAGAGAAGAAAATCAAGATGATCAGTGATTTTGGCTTACAGAGTGTCATCTTCATACGGTCATCATGAAGTTAATGAATGCACGGCGGCCCAACCGGATATCTTGCAGCCATTTCTGTCGACATGTGTCAATTTAATTTCCTCGAGATATAATATTGCATATTCGAGCAGAGCAGGAGTAAGCACTGCTGGGTCGTGACCCACTTTTTTTGCGACTTATAAATGCGAGGTGACCACGAATTGTGGCCTACAAACTGAAATCTGGGTCACCATCAACGAGCATGTTCTGTATTCAATATGTGTTACTTGGAATGGGCTTAACAGCATTCTGTTATGCCTTTACATTTAATTACCATCACGACTTTTTGAGGGGGGGGGGGGCTACTATCTGACAGGTGTGAGAGTAGTGAGCGTGATACGAGGCCCTTTTCTTCTGAAAACGTTGTATTTTGCAAAAGCTCCACAATAGTCGTGGCAATATATAGGTCAGCGTGCTTTTGAAGGTCAGTGGACAAAATCAAATCCATGAGACACAAGACAACGCCTTTTGTGCCTACAGCAGTATCTAATTAATAGAACTTGAATTTTCTTTGTTACCATTTTGGTTTTCCTAATTTTTGGGAGTGAGGCTAAACAGCACCCAGTGACGCACTTAAGTGTCCCGCATGAGTTGCTCCATCCTTTCTAGAAAATCTCGACTGCGTTTGTTTGCATCAGTGCTTATGTGGTGTAATTGTGATTTAGTTATAATTACTAGGCCCATTTTTACTGCAACAGCTTGTAGTTAGCTAGCTCGCTATGCCGACACCTTGAAAATTAATCTTCATTGGATGACACAATTTAAAGAACAGCTTGCGTCATTATTTAAATTTTCAAGCGAGCAGGTAATGGATGCCACAAACGATTTCATTGCCTTGGCAGTCTGCTAGTGCGCAAGTTAGCGAATGGATCGCAGTGTGGAAAGTCTGCGATGACCCGGTGGGAATTACTCCAAGAACCGTGACGTGATTTCACACATTCAACACACTATTCTATTTTAGGTTCAATATAATCAATCAGCTACAGTAGAAATCAAAGTCACTCGACTATGTCCGCGATAGAGACGGGATATTATGGGAATATAGGTCAATGAATGAAGGATGAGAAGAAGATGGGTCAAATCATGTGCATGTCCATGAGAACAGCTCAATTTACAAAGAAACTAATAATGACAAATCCGCATTTTTTTTTTTACTCTTTTATGACCTTGTCTTTGCTTGTTCTGAAGGGACAAAGACCACCTAAAAAGAACCACTGAATTTGCGTGGAGGTTAAATTCAGGTTGCTAGGTTGTACTAATGTTGGGCAAGAATCCATTTAAGGGTCAGCCCGCTTGTTAAGATAATCAACACAAGCAAACAATTTTATTGTGAGGATTTGTCCTGTATGGTAAAAAAACAAACAGGCCAGTATTACGGAAGTGGCCCATTAAAAGCATACCGTCTGCATGCGAGGGGCGAGAATCAGTGTTTGGCTTGCATTTATTTTTTTTTACTGAAAGGTTGCCAATTACAAACATCACAATGAAATCTGAATTCAATAAATAACAGTATACAGGGGGTCTATAAAGTCTATTTGCTACTTTACTCATTTATTACAGAAGCAAATAGAGAACTGAGTAGGAATTATGACCAAGAAAAATGATGCTGATGTTTTTGTGCCAAAAGAAAGATATACCACAAAAAGTGCATTAATCAGACCTTCTCTCACTTTTTCCATTGTGTTTGGGAGATTTTCTGATGGAACAACGTCTGGATTCGAACTTCGCATCTGCAAGACAGATGGAACAAATGTAGTCATTTATCCATTCTTTGTTTCATTTCGTGACATATGTGCTATATAGGTGCATAGATGTCTTCAAAAACACGTGCATTACTTATTGAATGCGAAAAGTAATTATAACAGTTATATTTAAAAAATCTATTTATATACCTCTAACTGTAACCTAAGTGAAATGCTCGTTTTTTTAAGCAATGCTCGTCCCTTGGTTGCCGCGTTTAGTGTGACGTCATCAAGAAGCGCATTTTGGACATGACGCAGGCAAACTGCGACGAGAAAGCGGGAAGCAAACAATGATGGCCGTGTCACAGCAAAAGCAAGAAAAAGAAGGCGAAGACTGCTCTCTGCTGCCTTTGGTCCACGATATCATCAAGTCGTAAGTTCAAATCATCTCCAGTCTGTGATTAAGGGCTATACAAATAAAATTGACTTGACTTGACTTGACTCCATTCTCATTCCAATATTTTCGTTGTTAACGTGTTCGCCGCAGATAAAACTAAACCTGTTTGCTTGTGTTTTCAAGCATGGACAAGGAGAGCCCGGACGTGCACCAGGAGCTGAGCAAGCTGAAGGCGAAGATCCAGGAGGCCCGAGAGCACATCTCCGCTATGCCCGGCATCGAAAGCAGCCCGGCGGAGCAGCAGCAGCAGCTGGCGACGCTGCGGGAGCAGGTGCGCACCAAGAATCAACTACTGCAGAAATACAAAAGCCTGTGCATGTTCGACGTCCCCAAAGCGTCCTGAGTGCAGAAATGGACGATGAGCACACCGACTGGACGCAGGTCACGCGTTCAAAGAAACAGCGACGCTTTGTTTACAAATTACAAACGAGCTACGGTGGCCCACGAGACATGTTTGTTTTGCGTGGAGGAAAATTACTGCACTTTGAATTACTCAATTGTTTTTGAGGATATACATGTTACGTCCTTTTATTATTTTTGGAGAATTGTACTATGTTGTTTCATAGCAAACTTTTGTAATAAATACTGTAGATCAACAGCTGATTGTTTATTCTTCTTGGTGCTAATTTGAAGTCCTACCACTGCTTTTCTCAACTTATTTGAAATAATATCTCATTAATGTTGTCTTAGGCGGCACGGTCGACGGCTGGTTATCAAATCGGCCCCAGTGCACGTGTGCAGGGTTGGATTCCGGGCTCCAGCCATCCAGTGTGGAGTTTGCATTTTGTTTTCTCGGCGGCTCCAGTTTCCTCCCAAACTCTAAAAACGCTCAAGCTTAGCTGAGTGAACACAAAAAATGGACTAGGTGCGAGTGTGTTGGGCGCTTGTTTGTCTACGTGTCCACTGCGATTGGCTGGCAACTAGTTGAGGGTGTGACTGCCCTGCTCTGTTTAAACTTTAACGAAAAGTCGCCATAACTGAAGAAAATAGTTGACTCCCTGCTGAAGAGCATAAATGAAACGAGCCAAATAGACGGCGTTATTATGAGGCATCATCATAAAAAGAATCCAAGAGTGAGGCAAGACTATGAAAATAAGTTTTTATTTGATACAAAAGTTGACAGACATAATAAATAAACATTCAGATTTGTTCGTAATGTCAGGAACAATCAAGGCTGGTGCGGGATGTAAGCAAAGTTTATCAAGGCAACCGCACTGAGGGACCGACGTCCACAGCGGCATGGCTTCCTCTGTCCCGTCTCCAAAGTCTGGATTTGAGCCCAGTCCCCCCCCGCCCCCTCAAACGGGGTCAGCAAATGACGCAGCCTTTCTCCTTGGCCTGCCCGCCTCCCACGGCCTTCTCCTTGATGTACATCAAGTCACTGTGGACGCTGGGCCGTCGCGCGAACGGCGCTACGATGCCGTACGCGTCTTTGCACTTCCTGGCGCGGAACGACTTGCGGTGCAGCAGCTCGCACGACTGCAGCGACACCTTGCAGTGGCGGTCGGGGCTCATCTCGTCCGGCAGCTTGGCCATGGCGAAGAGCGTCTGGAACATGCGGTCCACGTTGGTGTTCTTCTTGGCCGAGATCTCGAAGTAAGCGCAGCGGCGCTCCTCGTCGCCGCCGACCAGCTGCTCGATCTCCTCCTCCTGCACTTGGTGTTGGAACTCGCGGTCGCACTTGTTGCCGCAGATGACCAGCGGCACGTCGGCGCTCTCTTTGGTCTTGTTCCTCAGGCACGACTTGGTCTCGTAGATCTGCCGTTTGAGGCGCTGCACCTCCTGGAAGGAGTCGCGGTTGTCCAGACTGAACACCAAAATGAACACGTCGCCTAAGCCATGCAAACAAACAAAAAAAAAAAAGCAAACGTGCAATTAGGATCGACTAACAATTGGACGACATGAAAGTGATGGTGTGAATTTGGGCTATTTTGGATATATTGATGAATGCATTCCTGCATTGCAGCGACTTATATGTGTGAGGAAAGCGCCTTTCAAACATTTTTGACATGGCATACATTTTCATAAACACCGACTGATGTTAATGACTAAATTGCACTGCATATTTTTGGGAAGGAGTTAACCTCTTCGTGAGTGAACTCTGTCTTTAGGTTCACATCGTTATGAGTGAGTTGAAATTCTATTGGACGTAATTGTCAATTGCAACGCATGGACTTTTTTAAAAAAAAAAAAAGGACTCAACTCTGATACAAGTTCTTTCCACGCTAGATGTATTTCTGGTGATATACATTTTTTTCTCATAAAAGAAGAAAAGCCTCATAATATTGCAAGGTTGTTCTCTTAATTAAAGTGACAGTGTTTCTGCTCATAGTTTATTCTCTTTACTTTGTAATGAAATATTTTTGTTCTTGTTTTTACCCTTCCTAAAGTGACCTTTCCTCATAACATTGCAACATTGTCCTCATAAAATGACAAAATTGTGTTTTTTACTCCAGTGAAATATTGTTACAACTTTTTCTCAATTTGCAACTTCCATACTTCTATGTGATATGATTGTTAAAATGGCATTGTGTGCATATTTCTCGAGTAAACTCTGCATTGCAATGATCAAAATTTGATATCATGCATGCGTAGATTTCAATTTGACGCACTCACTGTAGACTGCATTGAATTGATTTAAATTGCAAACTGCATTGCACGCACAGCGTGTACTTGAATTGCGTACTTTAGAACGACTTTTTTTTTTTGTCTTTTTTTGCACTCTGCATTGCTAATTGGATGCATGCACACGTCACGACAATTGGCTGCAGGAGCTCACCTGTGAGGATGGAGAGCCTCCTCATGGCAGGGAAAGGATGGTTCCCGGATGTGTCCAAAATGTCCAGCTGGTAAACGCTCCCCCTGATGCTGTAGAACTTCCTGTGGAAGTCCTCGATCGTCGGCGTGTACTGCTCGTCCACGCGCGCGTTCAGAAAGCGCGAGATGATGGCCGTCTTGCCCACCTTGGTGGAGCCGAGGATGACCATCCTGCGGCAGTTCTTGGCCGGGATGTTGAACTCGTTCTCGGAGGGTGTCATCTTCTTAATCATGCCGGTGCCAGAAAATCCTCCGTGTGTGAGTGCGTGCGGTGGTGGGAGTGACACGTGTGACGAGTGGCTCGGACAGCTGCGACAAGGGGTCCGGGGTGGCCTTTTTATTGGGCAGATGGCCACGCCTCCCGTGCGCGTCACGCGTCACGCTCCCGCCCATTGTAGTTGCAACAGAGCCCCAAATCCTTGTTACTAGGCTGGCTTGAGTCTTTGCGAGTGCGCGTGCGTGTGCGTCATGACAAGAGTCCACAGCCTGAAAAACAATCTCTCCATTAAAACCACGTGGAAATATCAGGCGCAGAACAAGATGTAAAAGTGAAAAGGCGTCATGTGTTCTTGCCGCAGGACGTTGTATTTTGCTGTTGCAAATAACCCCCCAAAAAACATAACAAAAAAAACAAAAATCCTCCATCCATTCGACATTTCTGTTCCTCAAGCTGCTCCCTCGAGGAAACGCAGCTGGAGTAGCAAGGTGTGACCAGAAGGGGGCACTCAACCTCACACATGCAAGAATTGTTGCTTTAGAAAAGTGGAGATAGGATTGGATTAGAGAGAAACTTTGGAAGCAGCGGCAAAGACGCAAAATGGTGGCAAAGTGGCCACCATAAACAATTCCCATCGTGACATAATTCGTCTCTCACTGCGCGATGACAACAAAAGCGAGACTCGTTCACGAAATAGCCTGGAAGAGTTGAAAGCTTGAACTTTGAATTTACATCCGATATTTAGCCGTTGTGCGTCAGGCTGGATGCCCCCTTTGCTCTCTTTGCTCTTCATTTTTGTTCTAGATATGAGAGCTAATTAAACAACATGTTTGGTCACAGAAAAAGTCCAATTCCATCATTTTTTTCCGAAGCATTTGCTTCTTTGTATTCCAAGGCGTTCCCACTCTGAACTCCCAATGTGAAGTATTGTTGTCTGGAAAACTAGCAGCCGCTTTTCGGCAGGTGTCTTCTCAATATACAAATTAGTCCCGTCAAAAGTGAAGCCAGTGCAGCCGCCATTGACTTCCTTCCCGTGTTGATCGCAGCCCGCCCGTTGTGACTCATTCACGTTGCCGACATGGCTACTTATTACCACTTATTAGGTTGAACTTCTCTTCCCAGTGCTCGTGAGAGAGGGCGAGACAGAGAGAGAGAGAAAAGAAAAAAAATCAAGACGTTTTTATTTTCATGACGACCGGACGCCTCGCGGGACGATAGAATACTTATGCTGGCACCATTGAGTACCCAAATAAATGTGGGTGGAGTTTGAGCATGTTTTACAGGACAAATATGCCGAATCCAAAAAAAATAAAAAGTCATCATGCCAGCCGTCTTACTGTGGGTCAAATAGGTTTAGGGCCGAATATTTCTTTGTTCCACACGTCGTTATAGTCCGAGCGGATAATTTGACGGATTTCTTTTTTTGTTTCTGTGCAATCTAATATTTCAGTTCGACTTCAAGCGAAACGTACAAACGGCCCTGAAAATGTGAATGAAATGTGATAGGTGTACTTAAGCCCGGCTGTTCTCGGCTCGGAGCGCCGACCGTTTGTGTAACGGCGGCGGAGGCGCTCCACCGCCGCTCCCTTCCGCCATTGGCCAGTAACGAAGCCGGCATGTTCCCTCCGCTGGTGACAAAAGCCGAGTGGTTTGCTCTGCCGTAACGCCGCACGGGACGAACGCGAGTGTTGTTTCTCACAAGCGCGTGCAAAGTTCTTAAGAAAAGCCTCATTGATTGACGACCCTCGGAAGAAAATGAACGCAGCAAAGTAATAACTTGTTCATGTTTGTGGAGGACAATCACGCTAGCGTAGCAAGACACTAAATCTTTTTCTCCATTTTTTCAACTTGAAGAGGAAGCAGCCATCGCATTCTCACCTGACAAACCGTTCCACCAAAGTCAAATGGCACTGATGATGACCGTTTTTTTTTTTACCGGGCCCCCACTTTTCCCCCAAAGTGTCTCGAATGACGAAATGGCGGAATGGAGATGAAAGGCTGCAGAAATGGCCAAAAAATATCAAAAGTCATCTTCAAATATATTGTGCGGGCTGCCATTCATTGGCAGCGAGCGAAGCAGGCTAACTGAATTCGGAAGGATGATGACGCAGCAGCAGAAAGAGCCTTTCACAGGTTTTCATCCAAAGCTTTTGTGGCATCGACCTCATTTGCAGTTTTTGATGCAAAATGCCAATCTGACGCAAAAAAACAAAAACAAACAGCAGATGAAAAACCGATTTTGCTGATGCTGACACACGTGAAAGTAAAAAAAAAAAAAAGATGTCTGAAAAACATGTAAACTAAACAATGTAGGGAGGGACTTGCTGGCGTGTTTCCACGTCTGCGTGTATGAACACACACAAGAAGGGGCGAGCTCTTTCACTCTGGAGGATAATGGCGGACACGCGCACACGCACACACGCACACACACACGCTCCTAAATGTGTGCACCTCAGTTAGCTTGCAAGCTAGCTGCTGGCTAGCGCCTCGCCAAGGGGAATGAATATTTTCCAAGAAGAGGTGGGGATGCAATAAAATACCCTTTTGATGGTTCCGCCCATCTGCCATGCAAAAAGAGAATCGCAATTTTGTGTCGGCGACAGTTGAAGTGTCTTTCTAGCAGATTCAAAGCTGAAGCGTCATTTCCAAGGTGACTTGTTATCCGTTTCGGCTTCGACTTTCTTCTTCTGATTTTTTTTCCATTTCTCATGATCTGGCCGTTTAAATCGTTGCCAAATCTTTCAAGGAGAATAAAGACTTGTTATTTTTGTGTGCTGAGCAAAGAAAAAAGAAACAAAAAAAACACCTCGATGGTTCGGAAAAGTCACCGAAAGTCACATCCTGTCCAAAAGCACATCGACAACATCGTGCAGAACATCACTTTGGAAAGCGAGCAAATGTTACACGAGCAACAAAAGCGTCGAAGCCAACGACGAGAACGACTTGTACAGATTATACGTCACGTGAATGGGAAATGTGCAAATGATTTATGTTGGCTTCAAAATTTGGGGGAACCTGTTTGGCTTTTTTTTTGGATTGTCAACCAAATTTCCGCTGAAAGAGTCAGCGTGGCGTTTAATTTCGAACAAGGCGTCCAAAAGGAAAAAGCTTTTAAAATGCTGATCTGCGCATGGACGGGTGGTCTGCTTTGAAATGGAAAACGAACAACGTACGGTGTGTCGTCCGTCCGCTCTTAATTATGTAACTCGGGCGGCGCCGTGCTGAGATCAAAAGAAACGGCGAGGACCAAAATGAGAGGACGCTTGCGCATCATCGGGACGGGCTGATAACTTTGAATTCCACACGCAGATATCAAAGCCTCAATTGTAGGCCCGTCCGGGAAGCCGGTGTTACATAACCACCCCGTCAGGTCCGCCATTTGGAGGAGTCAAAGCGGCAAACTGACTTCCAAACTAAACATTTCAACCAACCAATCAGGCCATTTGTGCAACCATTTGTAATTTTTTTTTAATGACACGGGATCGGCCTTCCAAAAGCACATGCACAGCAGCCACCGACTTGACTTCCTCTTGTTTTTGTTGACATCCGCGCCACGTAACAAGCACCAAGTCCCGACTCGGCGTGACGCGTCCACCGTCGGCGGCCGGCACGGACATTCCTACTGTTCTCTTAATAAAAAAATGAAATCATAATGAGCGTCGGTCATGCACAGACATGCAGCCGGAAGCCCGTTGCCGCCTCGGCGTCGGTCAGCGGCATGTTTTCCGACGGACAAATCATCCCGAAGAAAAACTTTGACCTTAACCTCAAGTCACGATGGCAAAACTGGAGTAAAATTGCCTTAAAAAGAATCCATTATTATTTTTTATATCGTACATCGGGACAAGTTCACACCAAAATGATGTTCAAGAAGCGAAAATGGCAATTTCGACCGCGGTGACATCTTTCCAGACAAGAGCCACGAGTGAACAAGAAAACTAAAGAAATGAACCCAAATTTGCCTTCCTTCTGCACCGACCGCGAACCAAATTGGTCATTATTGTCCAAATATCATCCAGACTTTCAATCTTGAGGTGACCGAAAGCAGCACGGCTCCCGTGCTGGCGTTTAACAACATTTTTTCACGCGGTGGATCCTCAAGCGGCCTACGCTCGCCTGATTTGAGCTCTCGATGATGATTGATGTTCCCGTTTTGATAACTGCTTTTTCTCCGGGCGGATCGGAGTATCTTGTTCCGAAAAATCACGTCCAAGCGCACGTCCAAAGTGTCTGGGTGAATTCCGGTCAAAGCGTTTTTCTTTTCCCAGAAATTAAGCCAAATTCAAACCGTTGAGCAATTACCGCAATTTGCCGCTTTTCTCCCGTAAGATTTCAGAATTGAACGACCCGCGTTCAACAAAGTATGTGGGCGGAACTAAAAGAGGACATGAGCGAATGGCTTCGGGACGCAAAGACCATCGCGTGCGCGCGGGAGCTGGCGAGACTTTGCCGCGCTTTTTTGCTTGGTGGATGCGAGCGCGAAACACGTCAGCGAAGGAACACGCTCGGTCCGGCAAGGCAAGAATGCCGCGTTCCAGTTTGGAGCGACCACATTTTGCTCCTCGTGTTCTAAAAATATCTTTCCGTGCCGTTCCGTGACCGAGCGGCAAACTTTAACGAGCACGTGCGGCCCAACAACAGATCGGCTCGATACGCTCCAGCTGCTCGCGTGGCCGCAGAACGACACTAATGATGTCTAATCGTCGGAAGGTTCACGTCGGCCGAGGCGCTGGAGGTGAACGGGTGCGCGAGCGAAAGCCAAAGGAAAAGACACGCAAAAGCGCAAGATCTCATACAAAGGCAAAACGGCGCGCACTCTCTTACCCGAGCGAGCTCTCGCCCCAACTCGGGAGCCGTCTCGGTTCGCTCGTGCGTCATGGCAGGTGCTGCTTGCATTCGACCAATCGGCTTCACCGAGCGCGGCGGCCATCGACTGAATAACCCAGTGAACTCGCTTCTTTTCCGACCTCGGGGAACTGGAATAGTTCAAAGCAGATGGAAAAAAAAAAAAAAGTGAGCTTCCAGGAAATGCCGCAGACGTCGAAGCAAAAATGGCGGCCACTCAAAGACAGCTTGAACCTCGTCAACAGGAAGGACATCAAAGCCGCGAATGACGCCTTCGGCGCCGTTGCCGCCGACGATGACGTCAGCTCGGGGGATGCTCGCTTTCGGAACGTCGAAGCGTCAGAAGTCGTGACCGCTGCTCAGCGAGGGCGCTCGGGAACCACCCGCCGCGTTAACAAATGAAAAGATTGCAAATCAAATGATATTTGCACGTGCGTGGATCAATTTTTCTTTCATCATCTCAGTCTGACTTTTTTCTGGTCTGGGGCGCTCAAATCTTTCGTTTGTGCGGCAACTTCCTTCCGGCCTCGACCCATTTTTCAATTTTCCTTTGTTTTGTTTTCTTGTTGCTTTTCGCGCGGTCGTGCTTTCGATTGTAATCGGACAAGCGAGTGAAGATGAATCTGAAAACGTTTTTTGCCACCCGGTTGAAGATGAGCAGTAAGTTGCCACGTGTAGGACACGCGCTTGGCAAAAGCTGGCGGCTCGCATCTCTTCTCACCAACTCTGAAAGGGGAATGTCGATGTTTTCGCCAACGGCAACGCGGCAGCCCGGTGACCCGAGGCAGATGTGGAATTCAAACGGCGCGTTTATTGGGACAACGTGACGAAAAGGCGATTTTATGGCCGAGCCAAAGGAGCAAAATGCGGCCATCGAGTGGCCGCCGGCGGGGACGCGAGGGTGCCGATAAAAGCGCCGCGCCGCATATTGTGGAATTAGCGAGGACGGAGAGGCGACAGGCACCGTTTTGGCGTCGCTTGGAAACGGGAGAGCGTCAACGATGCACCACTCGCTTCGCTTTCCACTTTTATCGTCTCACAATCGTGGACACGAGCAAATAATCAAGCGACAGGAGAAAAAGGTGGACGTCAAGATGAAGGAAAACGTGCAAAAGCGCGATTTGCAAATGCCAGCGTGCGCGTCTTTGGCATGTCCAGCTGGCGTTTTGCGACACCACGTGCAACGCTCGTTTGGCGTCGCCTCCGCAACACGCCACCTTTACTCGTCGCACACACGGAGCACAAAACCAAGACCACAAGCCACATTCAAATCGCGTACACAACTTGGCAACAAACTTTTTAATACAAAGATTTGGATGAATAATTTTTTTTTTCAATGATTTTTTTTCCATGGCAAGGAAAACCTCGGCCTTGGCGAACGGACCGGTTCCGTCATTAAAAAGGGAGTCCGCTTTCAAGTTCTTGTCCCAAAAGCAGGGACGCGAGCCAGGGAGCGGTTTCCTTTTTCCAAAAGAAAACTAAATGGGAAACAAGTTGAAAAATTCTAGCGTTCAAATCAACCAGGATCAAAGTAAGAAAGAAAGACGAGGAAACGAGAACGTGGACGTGACGCGAGACAACACGACAGCGGACGTGGACGATGACCAGACAAGAACCGAAATCAAACGGGGAACTAAATCCAAACGCAGTAACGAGACAAAGTTACGGAGCCCGTCGTGAAACGACAGGATGTCCGTGTTCAATTGTTCCCAGGCGGCCAATTTGTGCGCGACAAAAGGAAAAGAAGAAGAAAAAAAAAAGTGCGTCATGATGTCATGACATGGCTTGAATGACGACCAAATCATTCGGTGACTTTAAATTCATTTTCGCCGGAACAAATTAATTTGACGTCCATTCATGTCAATGATTTGAGATATGAATGTTTTGAGTGGGCAAGAAAGTTTTATCTTAAGGCGACTCGTCCTTTCTTTCGGTCACACGAGAGATTTGGGCAAACATGTTCGAGACGGGACGGACGTATGTAGAACAGAACACGAGACGCTCGTGTAGCACATCCGCTCGGCGCTCGTCCGTCTCGCGGGTGAGCGAGCGCTCGGGCCCGTGGACAACGTGTACCATAACAATTAGCCGCCGCCGCGGCTAATGAGCTGTAATCAAGCGCTAAAAATGCATCGAGATGGCGTTTTAATGACAAAGGGGGCATGCGTCGTCACTCGCTGGCAGCAAAGTGTGTCTTCAGCTCATCGTCGTCATGTGAGCGTTTCAATGAAAAGGGAGGCGTCTTTTTTACTAAACAAATTCATGGCAAACGTTTTCCAATTCAGCGTTAGCTCGCGAACGGGAACATTGAAGCGATGACATCATCGATCGTTCCTGTCGCAGCAACCAACGCATCGTGAAAAGTCGACAACGGAATTATTTCTCCATTGGAAAACGCTCACCAGGAATTCCGTGAAAGTCTTTTGAAGGACATTTTACATGAGGTGACATTCAAGATTCGAGCGTGTGTGTGTGTGTGTGTGTGTGTGTGCGCATTTTCCACTTTTCCAACATTTCATTATTAAGGAGTGACGCAGTCGGCTTTCACCTCCCCGACTAGCGTATTTATTGTCGATGGGCCAACTGACCCACAATTACGACACACACGCACACGCGCACGCACACACAACGTGTAAGGTGATATTTGTTGCATAATGCAAAGCTTGGACTCTGCTCAGAAAACGAGGAGGAGGCAGATTGCAAACATTGCAAAAAGTGTCTGCCGCTCTTTATTTCGAGGTCTTTTTTGTGTGTGTGTGTGTGTGGGGGGGGGGGGGGGGGGGGCGATAATATAATTGGTCTTCCAATTCCTTTCAAGTGGAAGTGCAGATTAAAAGAAAATATCCGAAATATCAAGAAGCGTCAAACTGGAAAAAAATCATTTCAAATGGTTCATTTCTTCTCACGTCGTTGGTTTTGCGCGGTCAGGACTGAGTCGCCGTCCGTTGGTCGCGTTCGGCAGTCTGAAGACGGCTCCAAAGTTTGGCCGCAATCCGGCACCGGATGCCGCCCCGCAAGTTTGGCCCGGTGACGAAAAATTGACTTCAATGTGCAATTGTCGGTCCTTCGGAGGAGGAATTTTTGTATTTATTTTTGGGAACACTTTGGACAACGTTGACATTTGATCCCTGCTTGGAAAGAAAAATTGCATTGCGTTGGAAATGATGCCGATGACGATAACGATAAAAAATTCTCAATAAAATTTACTGACTGAGATCAATCAAAGATGAATTAAAAAAAAAACACACAAAACTCTCAGTACAGCTTGGATTCATTGCGGAGCTGTCAATGGAAAAGGAGAGGAAGACGACGAACGCTCGCGCGCACACGCACTTACGTGCACACGCGCGCACACGCAGGCACTGGACAAGCTGTTCTTCCCAAACTGGCAAAAAAAAAAAAAAAAAAACCTGCTGGCCTGAAAGCTTGTGTGTCTTCACACCTTACGTGCTCTGCTTTCACAATGTTTTGCTTTCACCTGCACACACACGCACGCACACGCACCCGCACGCGCACACACACACACTTAGAAGTGTAGCCCACACACACCCTGTCCTTGTTCTCCTTTGAATTAGTAGCATTATTTTTAAATATAAAACTTGAAATTTGATAACATGAAAATGTTTTTCGTGTTTTGGTACTTTTTGGGTCATCGTTTTCCACGTCTCAATTGTTCTGTTCCTTTTTTCTGTCTGGTTTCTTCCTGGCCGAAATTTGCACTTCCCGCAATGAAGAACATTGAACGCTTGCGACGCGTCGACGCGTCGGCATCGGACACTCTTTCCGCCCAAATCATTTCGTTCCGCCACAGTCAGAACAAATCCAAGTTGGTTTGACGGACGAGTTTTGTTCACACGAGTGGAACGGAGGGGCCGTTCGCGACTTCGCCGAAGACAGACAGAGACCGTTTAAAATTGATTCCCAACGCAGAGAATCGAAGATTCGACGTCAGCGAGAGAAAAAAATGGTGACACGAGTGCGGACGGGTCGCAGGTGCAGAAAATCCAAATTGAAGAAATGTGCAGCGCATTTGGTCCACGAGCAAACTCAACGTGCTTCACAAAGTAGCAAAACAACATTGGAAGGCAAAAAAAAAAAAAAGAAAATCAGCTTCTGCTCATCAAATGGAATGCAAACGTTGACGGCTCGCAACGTAATATATTACTGTAAAGCGTGACACTTTCCGAAAGCCGGAGCGTCGCCAGCTGTTATGCGTGCGTGCGTGCGTGACATTCCACGATGGACGCAAGCGGCCCTCATAAAAAGCGTCCATTTGGAAACATACGCGTCTCGTCAGATGACGCAGCAATTCGCCTTCTGATGGCATGGTCGGGACGTCGTGTCGCATTTTGTTCACTTTTTTTTTTACTTTAACAGAGCTGAGCACTGCCGGTCAGTTGCCCACCCGCCGGCCGCGACCTCAGTACGGTTCCGGCCTCGACCCTCCAGCTTTATTCGTAATAATTGTCGGCCCTTGACCCCAATCCGGTCCCCTCAAAAAAAAAAAAAAAAGCGTCCATCCATGAGGCTGCCGTGGGAGTGATGCTAACGGCAGATGTTTATTTCAACTTTATTAGCTGACTAACTTACGATTCAGACCCACTTGGCGTATTACGGTCTTATTTCGCTCCTTCTTTTTTCTTTTCCACGAGCGTGGTCAGAACGCCCCGTTGGTGTTCTCGGGATTGTGGTATTGCCCCCCCCCCCTCTATCATGGTATGCCCCAGTTGCAGGCGGGGACTAAAATCAAGTCCCTGCCTTTGTTAATCAAACCCTTCTTTTGAAAATGTGTAACCCCCCCACCCCCACCCCAAAAATGGGTGTCCCACCGGGCCGGGAACTTTTGAACGACCGCTTCAGAGGGCAAAAGAGTTGATGCAAATCTTGCAAATGGGACACATTGACGGCGCCTAATTTGAAAGTCTGTGAATGAAAACGCCCCCTCACGGCCTCCCAGGCCAACGGGGGCTTTTCTCTCTCCATTGTGGCGAGACGCCGCGGGCTCGAACATGAAAGCAACCTTGTCGGCAGCCGCTGACGTCGACTTTGTTGTCGGGCTCGCGCAGGTGGACACGTGCCGAGAGCACGCGGCGACCGGCGCTCACGCCGACTCGCAATTTTGGCCGACGTGTCGAAAACGAGACTCGCGATTGCGATTGGCATCCCGGAGGTGGTCGAGATGCGAAGAGAAAAAGAACAAAAAAACTTCCTCCTTTTGTCACGTTCGCGTTGACGCGGCACGCGACAGACGACGTCATCGTTTTTCTAGGCTCAGTGCTTTTCTATTTTCTACAAATGAACCTCCGAGAATCCCTCAACGCTTTCGTTGCCGAGTGACGTAACAAACGGAGAGAAAGTGAAATAGAAAAAAAGCGGCAAGTGCAGAAAATCTTGATGGCGGGCGAGACGACGAACGTTGTGCTGGTCTCCCGTGACGACGCGTTTCCACGCATCGGCGTCGACAACATGACTTCACATTCCGATCTTTTGCGAGCATGTGAACACGTTTGTTCCGCGGTTTCGGAGATTCGTCGAGTAATAAAGATTTGAAGAGAGGCCGCCGGAGTCCGCGGGAACTCAATGCAAGCCAACAGACGAGGCAAAGAAAAAAAAAAAAAAACTCAACCGGCGCGACAAATCGTGACGACGTCTTTTTGTGCGGCTCAATGTTGACGAGGTCAGTTGAAAGGTTCCTGAGCGCTTTTTCTCGCGTTCACGTTCCATTTTAGCTTAGCGGTTAGCATGGCCGCTTGCACGCTCGCTTCTCGCGTGATTCGGTCTGACGCGTCTTCCTTTGGCGAGCGCAAAACTTGTTAAATGTTTGAGAAATACGTCAGGTCGGCAGCGGGCGCGCAGCCCATCGGAGGACCCCAAACACATCCAGCAACCCGACCACATCGACACCAAAGAACGGGAGAGCGCAAACATCACGTCATCGCCTCTCATGAGCAGAATTCTGCCGATCACGTCGGCGCGAAAGCTTATCAGCGATTCTTTGACATTCGATCTCAAGCGAAGCTGGCAAACGCCGCGCGCCGTCCTGTTCCGCCGTCCTGTTCATCCCGGCCACGTGAGACGGCCGATCGCACTGACATACTAATACTACTGAACTCCTTCATCAGCGGTGCACGGAACATCCGCACGTGAACGCGGTCTTTGCGCAACGTCCACATTTATATGCCAAGTGGGCGGGGCCGTGCAGGTGGGTCATGTCACTAGCTCACCGAGTCACCAAACAACAGCAACGGCCGCGTCGCATGAGAAAGCGCTCGCGACACGTGCGCAGGATGCCGGAGCGCCTTCGACATTTTGCCGCAATTTCAAAATCACGGCGCTCCGAATGGAAAATGAGATTGAAGTCAGAAAAAAAAAAGAAGGAGCCAGACTTGGCAGAAGAAAAAGGCCATTTGCGTCCAATCCGGTGAAGGTGACAAACGAGTCATGAAAGTGCCAATTTGGCGTCCACGCAAATGATTTCTGATGATTCGAAAGGCAAACGTGACCAAGTTTGTTCTCGACCTCGACGCAATGTCGTCCGCCAGAAACATTCTTGCACTTCGAAGGTCAAGCGTCATCCTTTGAAACTTTTTGATGTCTTTAGCAAAGTAGCATTTAGGTCTCCCAATGTGTTCTGTCAACCAAGTTATTGGCTCCGCCCACTGCCAGTGCGCCCGTGGGCCTGAAGAAAAGTCACCAAAGCGGGGGGGGGGGCGCTTGATCCCAGCACTTTGGCTTGTGTCGAGTCGGAAGTGCACACTTTAAGTCAACGTGCAAACGGTGGAACCTTTTGGCGTTTTTCTGCCTTTTGCCGTTGCCGCTCATCCGTGCCTTCCATTTTGATTCCCTCCAATCAAAAACAAGCACTCAAGCGCTTGAACGTCGCTCGAGGGCTCACCAAGCTCCCGTCCGATTGTCGTAATGACACGTGCGCGGCGCACGCTTTCAACCAATTTTGGAGGTTAGTGCTCTTGACACGCGCATGTCAAGCCACTTTCAGTCGAGATGTCGCCCGCCGAGGTCCGAAGGCGCTTCGGTCCCGCGACGCATCAAATTGTTGCCTTGCTCGACCCGTCTTGCAAAGTCCACGATTACGTAAGCGGCATCTTTGCGGACGTCATCCCCGCAAAATTGAAAAGATTTCTTTTACGCGTTTCAGATGACTGATTGCCACGTTCGATATTTGAGATTTTTTCTCCGGCTTGGTCCTTCTGTTTCTCTTCTTCCGTGCGTGATCAACTTACGTCACTTTACATCGTTTCTTACAACAAAAGCCGTTTAAGAATTTTTCTCGATAGCCGAATGAAGGTCGTTCGCAATTAAGCTCGTCCGAGGAAACGGAAGCTCCTGCGTTGGCAGCGGGAAAAGCAGGGGGAGGAAATCGAGAGAAATCATCAACGCACGTGCAGGAAAAGGGCGGCGGACGCATTTGCATGCGACTTTAATCACGTGTCACGTGTCAAACGAGAACTCGGGCAAGCCGTGATGTTCTATTCAGCGGGCAAAAAACAACAAACAAACACATCGGCTTTGAAACATTCGCCGGTAACGAGCAACCGAGGCAACTTTTCATCTTTTAGGGCGGCCATGTTTTTTTTTTTCGTTTTTTTGCGCATTCGCTGCAAAGGTCGCGCTTTCTTTTTTCGTGTCACGTTCCAGAGCTGGGTGGGCACTTGACCCTTTTTTGTTGGTCAGCCCCCCCACCCTGCGGCTGTCATTCGAATGGTCAGTTAGCCAGCGAATGATGTTTAAAACAATCTCTGCCGTTAGCTTCTCTGCCGCAGCGGCGTCATGCACGGATGCTGTTTTTTTTTTTTTTTTTTGGGTGTTGGGCTGCGAGAACGACAATTTTTAAGAATAAGGCCGCAGGGTTGAGGTCGGAACGGTACCGATATTGCGGCCGTAATGCTGACCGGCAAAAAGGGTCAAGTGCCCAGCCCCAAACAAATTGTTGTTCGCCCTGAAAAATGTTGCAGAGCGCACACGTTCATTTGTGCGTTTCAAACGAATCGAGACCGTTGGCTCAATTGATGGCACTTGATTCATGCAAACGTTTGATGCTCTGAATTGGATCATTTGTTACGAATCACCTTTTGGTGCCAACAAACGCGTCTGCGCTGCGGCAAGTGTGCAAGCCAATCACAAGAAGCGACAAAAAAAAAATCTGTCCTTTTTTTTTTTTTATTTAACCTGAAGATGGACATGAATTTCGACCAAAAGGAAATGCCAAACTGTTTTGGTTTTTCCTGGAACTGTCAAAGGAGACTTTTTGTCAGAGCAGAAAAGTGGGAAAAGTCCATTTTTCTTGGGACGTCTCAAGATGTGTTCACGTGTGAGCACATGTGCCCCCCCCTCCACTTCCCTTCGCTCCTCCACGGCCCCCCCACCCGAAGCAACTGTCACATGCTGATTATCAGCTTTTTGGAGAAGCTTTTCTTTCACTTGACATTTGCCGAAGGTTGTCGCAGCAGCTCATTGGCTCGCTCGCCGACAAAAGCCCAAAGCGTCCCATTTTGTCATCGTGCAGCATCGCCGCGTGTCCAAAGTGAAACGAATCCGGACGCAACTCCCTAACCTGTCTGTCAATTGGATTTTGCACAAATGTACACCTGGGGTTCGTTGCCGTGGCAACAGCCACTCTCAGTATTAGTCATATTTTGCAAACCCTTTCACCGCCATTCTTCTCCATCTGGCGTTTTGGAAATGAACTTGTTGGCCACAGTAATGCCAAACGCCTCCGCGATCATCATCAGCCTCGTTTTTGATCCTCACAACATGAGGCTTCTCGTTTGGAAGAGAGTCCGTCTCCTGAGCGCGAGCAGCCGCAACGCCACTTTGGAGTTCAAAATGGATTTATGAAACAATCTCATTGTCATTTGTCAAGCAACACATCCACCGACCGACTTGACGATTTGAGAAAAGGAATGAAAGGAAATGTCGCCCTTTACAAATGCATCAAATCAAAATTGCGACCGTTGGTCAAAATAAAAACGGATCAATGCATTTTACCTGCAAATAAGATTTACCAACCAATAGAAGTGAAATGATCAAAATATGACAATGAATCTGTGGCGTTGAAAAGTTGGCCCACAATGTGCTGAATGATTTTCTGGCAACAACCTTGAAAGAATAACTCACCCTAATAAACGATGAAAGAAAGAAAAAACACTTTTGCGGTAAACTTTCATTCTACATTTGGTCGTTTACTGACTCAGACAGTCGACGTCGCAGAATTTTTTTTTTTGGACGGTTTTCTACTTATTTTCAATCGATTAGGCGCCCGGAAACAAAGCTCCGGTCTGCAAAGTCGTCGCTTGCATTAATGCACCAACGTTGACTCCCTTTTCTCATTTATTTCAGCTTCTCACCTTGGGCGACGGTTGAAATATTGTCACGCCCGCAGTTGCGGAAATGTTGTTTCATTTCACTCACGACTTTCTAAATATTTCATAAGTCTATAGTTGGCACATATCAATTTTCACTGGTGGGATCTAAATGCGGCGTCATTGCACACTTGCAATTGATGTTGCTTTGACATGAAGGCGACTCTTTTGAAGTACACGTATGCTTTTCAAAAATGGAATCAGCAATCCAAAAAGTTCTGCCTTGCTCAAGGGCGCCTGGACAGGAAGCAGGAAGCAGACTGGCATGCATGGCCAATAATATAGTTTCATCAATTTCATCCACCCAGTTGTGGGTTGTTTGTTGAAGAAAAAGCTTGCTTTTCATTTTTTTCTATCCATCTATCTATCAATATATATATTTTTTTTTTATTTTTGTCACTTTGAGTAATTTCAGAATCAGCATCAGAATGCCCTTTATTGTCATTGTTAGAATTAGAATTAGAATTAGAAACCCCTTTATTGTCATTGTACTCAAGAGTGCAACGAGATTAGAGAGCTCCCCTCTCCAGTGCAATACAACAATAATACAGACAAATGACAGCATGTTCATGTGTAACTCAAGAAAAAAAATACTTTTCAAAAATGGTGTCATTACAAAAAGTGAAACCCATAAACACACAAAAATAATAGAAAGGCAAAACTTGTTCTATATAAACATGAGGACACACCTGATCTGTTGGAAGTCAACCGGGCAACAGACTTTTCATTTAATGAAATAGAATAACGTGTGCGGTGCATTCAATTCGAAAAAGCAAAAAACAAAAATCACTTTCAACTCGTCTCACACTTATGACGTCACTCAGTGAAACGTCAGTAGCGCGTCGACACGTCAGCAAACAATTACTATTTATACATTATAACAATACCTACCTAATCTCACCGAAAATCATTTTAATGTTTTTTTTTAATAAATACAATGAGCGCACGTTTTAGTGACGTTGTTTTGATCAGTTATTTTGAAGCAAAACACTGAATAAAAATTTATGAACTACACTGTGCGTAAATTTTTCTATTTGGAACTTTCCACAATATACTCATTCATCCAAATATTCTTGCAATTAGGTGGCTTGCAGACAGATTGGAGGATCAAACGTTTAATGGGCCATTATTTGTGTATTACGAGGTCATTTTAATTATTGATGACTTATTGTCCTCCAGGAAAAATAAAATAATGACTGTTTTCCAAAGAAAACACTGAAAGTGAGCGTCATAAAATAAAGTGAGTTTCTGTCCACTGGGTGGCGCCACAGAGCTGAATTTGAATCCACCCATCTTTTTTTTTTTAATCCATACGTGAAAAGAGAGCCTGCAGTGCCACCTTGTGGAAGATTTATGAATTTAAACAAAACCCAAAAAAACCTCTCAGGTTACTTACCGTGGTGACGAGAAGGTTGAGGAAAAGGAGGACCCCAAAATACAGGGGAGCGAGGGAGGGGAAACTTAACGGGAATTGAATAAAAAAATAAAAAATAAAATAACGTAAAAGTACAAAACAACTGGAAACAAAAAAAACAATGCCATGACTGAACTAAAGTTGACGAGACAGGCAGGAAGGACACGGACAGGATCACCGGACAGGATCACCGGACAGGATCACCGGACAGGATCACCGGACAAGTGCTACTGACACAGACATTGGAGCAACAAGAAGTGAAAGCAAGCAGGGAACTAAATACAAAGAAATTGACAAGACAACGAGGAGCACCTGGACAAGACACGCAGGGTTGGAAGGAGCTGATTGGTTAACACAAGAGCTTGGGTAAACCGACACAGGTGGACACAATCGATTCGACCAGACAGAAGACACGCCAACACAAGGCCAAAGCGTAAAACCAAATATGAAAGCAAAAACAACAAATACAGATCCTGACAAACCCCATGTCAATTCATGTTAGCAGTAGCGCCACAATAACCAAACAAATGAACGTTTCATTTCTCGTTTCAAACTATTTAGTGCTCAAGTGATAAGCTCTGTGGTTGGTTGCCATGGTGATGCGAGCAGGCGGAGCATGGCCTGAGGTGATGTTTGTTGGAACAACACTTGAATTTATTGTCACACTTTGCAAGAGCACCTCTGGCGGCCCGCACCGCCATCATAGCACATCTGGAATTATGCATTAAAAAATGTGGCAATATTGGACTTTGCTCTCGTTGCAATCAAGAGAATGTGAAATGTGACGAAAACGAATGAGAGAAAAGGTTACTAAATCCAGAGAGCTGGACATGCTGCGGTGCCGGAGTCAAACGCCACGATGCCCGTCCTCATTTGCTTCCTTTCAAGCAAACGTTTGTGCGTCCATGCTGAGCGTCCTTCAAAGACGCTGTGGTCGATCCAAAATGCTGCCCGACGGTGTCGCTTAGCAGTCACGTCGTAAATACGTGAGCCCGGTGACCCTCTTGACAAGCACCAGCAGGAACCCCCCCACCCCCTCCCCGGTCTCTGAAACGCGGCGTCGAGGAGGCGCCGGAGGATTTTGTTGAGCGGCTGACCTCGCCGACCACGTTGAGGTTTTCGACTTTGCTTCGCCACAATTAACGGACCAAAACGGCGAAGGCTTGCCTCTGCCTCGTTTTAGTTGCAGGAGTGAATCGGTCTTTACAAGTAATCATTTTGCATCATTTGTCGACAAACAGGAAGAGTTTTGCTGCTTTTCCGGTGAGAGTCTGCAAGGAAAACCTGACTTTGCAGTTGCCTGAATGCAGACCAACAATTGTGATCATCTCGAACACACGCGCACAGTTTTTTTTTCGTATTTCTGAACGATCCTTTTTTTTCACACGTACACGTGCACACAAGCACGAGCGGAAAGGCCGCCATGTTGACCCCACAGTGGTGACAATAGATTGAGTTACATAAGAAAGGCAGGAGCCGAGACTGGCACGGCTCCCGACGGGGCCGGAACCGCGCTGGAACAACATGGCCTGCACTTTGTCACATCCCACAAAAAGATATGACACGTGAGCGAGCCGCCATGTGTTGCCGATCACGGCAGCATTAAGACAACATCGCAAACGCTCACCCCAAAAAATTTGCGGCCGTCCGCTGAGAGGAAACCAAGCAACGGCGCGCACAATTGACTCGATCGGGTTTCATCGGCTCCCTCTTTTGTCTTTCCGCCTGGGCACGTCGCGAGCGGCAAACATTTGTTGCTAAGTGTTCCTCCCACACTTTTTTTGGGCTCCCACATGCTGGCGGCTCGCTCTCGCTCTCCACTGGCTGCCTGCGGACGATTGCAACTTGTGTGGGAGCGATGGCGAGTGTGTTGCGAGAGGAAACACTTGAGGGGGGGGGGGTGCATGATGCTAATTCCGCATCATCATGAATGACTTTGGCAAGTTGGGCCTCATCTTGACCTCCAGCAAGCGCAAAAACGAGCGGTATTGTTTTGATTGCGCTCGGTTAGTTTGCAGGATTAGGGCACAAAATGTTTCGGTGGCGGGAGGTGAGGAATCCCTTAATTGTTGCCAATGAAAAATGTCAAAGCATATTTTATTTTACTTTGGTTTTTTTTTTATTGAGAAATGTACGAAAATCAATCTGTGTTCTCGAGAGAATGATGAGGATTTCATACAACTATGTGCATAGGAAAAGTCTACACACCCCTGTTCGGAAGTTTTTCTAACACAAAATAATGAGAACAAAGAAATAATTACAAAGTGTGGTTCAAGTCAATTTTGAAAAAACAAAAACAACACAACCTGGTTGCAAAAATATGCACCCCCTCCAAATACTTTCGAGTTGTCTGAACGCAGTCTTGTTGGCTGCAGTCTGTCATATTTGTCCTGGCTTCAAATTGCGACGACGACGTGCTCAGAGCGCAGCCGTCTTGCGCTCACCTGTTGGTAATTCCCGCCACCTTGACTGACAACGTGAAGACGAGGAGAGCAAAAGAAAGCGCACGAATGGCAGCAAGTATGGAAAAGCTGCGGCGACAAGATGAGCAGCTCCGTTGTCACCTCGTTCGCAAATCGCACGAGCCAAGCCAAAAGAAAAAGTGAAAGACTGCGGACAACTGTTCAGCGAAACACAACGCGACCAGATGTCAATTTGTTGCTGCATTTTTTTCCTCTTCCTCTCCACTTGACTTTTTTTTTTGTCTGAAATGAGAAACATTCCTCTGTGCCGAGGACAAAAGAAACATTGGAACACGCCATTAACACATTGAAATGCCGAAAATTTGACAATAATGTGACGCTGTCGACGCTGTTTTCTTTCCTTAAGTCTTCTGATTTTGTCTTTTCGCGCCCATCTGGCGCACCAGGAAAAGTTAAAACAGCTCCGACAAATCATCGGCGACTGGCTTTCGCTAACCGCCATCGGGATACATTTAATTGAAAGCAAACTACTTTTGCACGCTTGCTAGATTTCGTTTATGATTACAATCTTTTTCGAGCCGGAACTCACAATTACGGTTTGGATCGGCATCCACCAGACATGTTGAGGTCGCCGTGGGAACCAACGGATGGAGGCGGACGAGAAGGCGGCGCGTCGGAGCCGTCAATCCGCCACTTCAAGAGCCTCGCTGGCCGCTCGCCATCCTTTGCCGAGGTGAAAGCTCGTGTCGCCGCTGCTGCAGATATGTCAATAAATGCAACGAGGCGCTCTTTTGACTTGCTGCAGGAAGGCCGGACTCGGAGAGATGAAGATGAAGATGACGACGACGATAAAGATGAAGATGAAGATGACAACGACGACGATAAAGATGACGATGAAGATGACGACGACGACGATAAAGATGAAGATGAAGATGACGACGACGACGATAAAGATGAAGATGACGACGACGACGATAAAGATGAAGATGAAGATGACGACGACGACGATAAAGATGAAGATGAAGATCCATTCTTCCTATCCACTTCATTGCCCTTCTTAATCAGCCTCGAAATCTTTCCCAGTTCCCAGCGCCCTCTTTTTTCTTTCCTCCCCGAGTCAGCCAGGCTCATTAGTCAGGATGAGGCTACGCTAGCAGGCGAGCTAACCCAAACAATGAGATGCGGTCAGGTGGCGGAAGCACCAATTTGCCCTTGCATGTCCGTCGGGCCGGAACCTCGAACCATATTACCGAACATTTTTTTTCCTGTTTGTGTTTTTCCGTCCTTCATTTCTTTGCTGACATGCAAGTCCCCTCAAATTTTGTTTAGAAACTACAACGGCTTTAGACATCAACATAGCCCGGTTAACTTGTCAATTTTTGTCAGAAATCAGACCAAGTCGTCTCGTTTGTGAACTTTGATGTGAACGCCAACTTGTGTCCCGAACATGACAGCAATCTCCCGTGTTCTCCAATCGTCCGGGCTTTAGCGTTGGAAGCGACAGTGTGTCTGCCATGACTCATTCACTGCCGGCTGTTTTCAAAGTTCAAAGCTTCTTTCTAAATTGTTTGGTCTTTCATTCTCTTATTTTCGTATCGTTCAGATCTCAATGCTAGACGACCTGCGGTGACATTAGAGGACGTGTGGCAGGAATTTCTGGCAAGAATAGGCCGTGACCTGCACATGACAACAATCGCTTGTCTCGTCTTGGCAATAAGGTAGGGTGACCTAACGTGAGGAAAAACACCAAAATGCTGCACATGCACGAATAAAGTCTCATGAAAGCTGGTGGAATCTTTTTTACGGTCTGTTAAAAACAAGGTTGGACTTATTAGTCATCAAAGGTCCAAATTTCCATCATGATTTTTTTCCCACTGCATCCTCACAAAAATCTTCCATTTCACCGGGGGTGTGTAGACTTTTGAAAGGCAATGTATTTCCAGTGAGGCTTCACTTCAGAGACAAGTGGACAGGTTCCAGGGAAACTGGATCCAAGCACCCTGAAGAGCCTTTTTGCTTGGCTTTTATTCACTCCTGTTCTTTCTCAAGAGTTCCTCCTGAAAGTATTTGGCAAACAACTAGTGCAAAAAAAAAAAAGGGGACTTTGAGGGAAGAAAAACAACAAGTCCTTCTTGAGCCACCCACACCCCATCTGCTGTTGTATTATCTTCTTTTATTATCCGCAGATTATGTGCGCTGATATGATTCTACAGTTTGTGCGTGTGTGTACATTTTTGTTTTTATATGAGACAGTGAGAGAAGTGCAGAGGAAATCATCGTCCGTGTGCATCTAATTGTCCATTGAGGCCCCTCTTAATGGCTTGTCAGTTCCCCTTGCCCTTCCATTTTCTGTCCAATTAATTCCTTTCTGGCGCTCCGGATAAACGGACACAATGAGGGCCCTCGGTGGCATAATGAATCATTAAAATTCAGCATTGCCGCCCTGGCACTCGGCTTGGCACGCATGCCGGCCCCGACTCGACTCAAAGCGGGACGCTCTTCCCCTCCCCATTCTTCTGCCATCTTCCTTTATTTTACAAAGGAATAATTGAGCGGAACTTCGATCGAGTCGGCGGAGTGTCACTCATTTTTTCTCTAAAAGACGAATTGCGAGCAAGCCACTCAGCAGCATAAACAACGCACGTTCTTTTTTTTTTTTTTAATTCATCAATTTTTTATCAAATATTTAACAATATGCTGCCCGCTTCCTATTTGTGACAACCGCTTGTATTGTTGATGTGTCACGCACACACAAACACACAGAAGGAATTTCAGACAAGAGGCTTAGGGTGGCAAGATGTAACATTTTAGCATTCAAATATTTTTTAAAAATCGAACAAAAAAACAGTGAGACAAAAGTCTGCCGGCACGTTCAAGAAGCTGCAAAAATTCGGGGATTTGTTTTTTTTTGTTTTGTCCGATGTGCAACAACACTGAGTCACACAATCGGTCAGCACATTAAAAGGAGCAATTGAAGGCAAATGCTGCTTTTGTCCTTTATGGGACAACAATCTCGCTAAAGTATGATTTGGACATGGAGCAGATTGGCAACAACTCAAAACAAATTAAAAAAAAAAAAAAGAAGGCAGAAATGTCTGGCAAGTAGTGGCTACGTCATTCTATACATGTGACAAGTGTATGTCAGTCAAAAGTCAAAGAAAGACAATATGAGATATAAGGAACATGTATTTTATTTTTTAAAAAAAAAGAAAAAAAGCCCCCCCGCCCCCCAGATTTTTTCTTTAAATCAGCTGCGTGAGCTTCACAAGTGTAACTGGAAAAACAAGTTCATAGAACAAAATTAGACATCCATAATAATGTACAAAACAAATTTGGGACATGAACGGCCTCCACTTTTGTTTGGGGAAATACTGACTGTAAATCTCTCCAAGACACTTCATTGCCACTTGATGGCTGCTGAGATGAAGACGAGGGGGAAAAAAAGGACTCACACATTTCCATCTCAAAGCGCGTCCAAATGCACACAAACATGGCCGCCATGTGTCGGCCAGCTGACGCGTCACTCAGAGCGGGTCGTGTTATTTGACGCCGTTTCCTTCATGACGAATCGCCGTTTGCCGACACCTGTTCGGTCCCTCTCGCGCCCGTCGCACCGAATTCGGTTTTCATCGGAACGATGCCTTACCATCGGAGCAAAAATCATACACATTTCATGTGCGTGTCCATGAGAAGAAAAACAAGAATGCGAGAACATAAATATATATTTATAGATAGAAACGTCGATGTCAGACTTTTGCACTGTGAAATTCAAACCGGTGGTTTTTGTTAAGACGAAGTTTGGCAATTGCAAAATTCATTTTTAATGTACACATTTGTCACATGCCAGGAATTAGTCAGTAGCCCCCCCCCCCCCCCCCCTGGTTTTTTTTTGCCGCCTGCTCCAAGTTGGGATGCGTCTGCATTTTTCATGCAGCGTGTTGACAAAAAGTCAGCCAGCCATTTTTTTGGAGTTGTGACAGGGACGGCGGGAACGCGGCCTGTGTGAAAGGGAAAACTCAGAAAAAGTGGGACCGGGCTGTGAAGTTTCACACTCTACACTCACTTCTCCCGACGTTTGCGTTGTCGTCATCTGGCGACAATCACTTGCGCTTGCGTCTCTCATTGGACGCCGTCTCTGCGTGAAAAACGCATCACAAGTTTCACCGCAAACACGTCGGCCATTTTGTGGCCATCCTCGGCGTCGAGTCAACTCTTTCCTGATGGAACGCGATGTCCGCTTTGCTGCGGTTTGCGGGAATTCTGGGATGGTGGCGAGACACAAACGTGACGCTTCAACAAAGACATTCGCTTCTCTAGAGCTGACTTTGAAAACGTTGGCATCAAATAATGATCTTTTCGCCGGATTCGGTGTCAAAGTTGACGACGGTTTAATGTCACGTAAGATTGTCTGCGTTCAAGCGGAATGCCAAGACGCGAAGAAGTCGCACTTTGGTCCAATTGCGGTCGTGTTCAAATTAGTTTCAGTTTTCTCACTTTTCTGGGCGGGGCAAAAACGCCTCCCAGTCACCTCCCCCACAATATCATTTCGACCATGATAGCAAGCGCTTAGCTAGCTAGCTCCACTCCATTAGCGCATCGTCGCAGGATGCCACCACGTACAAAACAGCTTTGTGTGGTTATTTCAATCCTCAAGAGGAGTTTTGGAAGCGTGTTAGCGCGCAAGCTAGCCGAAAGCCGCTGAAAATATTGCAGCCACTAAATGACGTAGCATCCACTTTTCACGCATTCAGCGGACGCAACTCGACGACTGGTTTGAATCTTTGACTTTTAGCCCAATTGTTGACTTGAATCCACTCAAAGCATTTTTGACTTTCCAGGAACTTCAACGCCGCCGTTTTCGGATGCAGCCGTTTTGCGGGATGGGCGTGAACGAGGTGAGCGTCGTTTCACTGTCAAGTGCGTGCCATGAAAGAAAAATATAAGATAATACGTCCTCACGGAGGCACCACCGAGAGTCCTCCCGGTGTAAAAAGTCAAACGTTGAGAGAGTATTTCGTAGAAAATCAGCAGGCACTTTTTTTTTCTTTTTTTTTCTTCCGACTCCCGTCGGCCATCTTTTGCTCGTTGCGCTTCCTTCGTTCGTCGTGTTTGACGGGAACGCATGCGCGGCCGTTAGGGTCGGGTCAGCGTGGTGTAGACGGGCTGGTCCCAGCCGGACGCCGTCGGGCTGTGAGCGGGCGCCACGGACAGGCCGTTGAGGATGGGGCTGCCGTACGGCCGCCGCGGCGAGTGGAAGTACGGGTACTGGTAGAGGCCCGACGCGTAACCCGAGTAAGCGTTGTAGTAGTTGGAGCTCTGCAGGTCGCTATAGTCACACTGCGAGGCGGCGAAAGGCGGCGCCGAGGGGGTGACGCAGGCCTGGCTGTTGTACGCAACGTAGTCGGGCTGCGAGGGGGAGTGCTCGCTGTAGTGGCTCGGACTCAGCTGCTCCGTTTTGATGCGGAGGCGCTGCTGGGCCGCCTCGAGGGACGACGACGACGACGACGACGCGGCGTTCTTGCGATTCCACGACAGGCCGCCGTAGGAGGCGGCGTACGAGGCCGGCTCCGAGGAGGAAGCGGCGGCGTGGCCGTTCAAGGGGAGGTACTGGTCGAACTCGTGCACGTCGAAGGCCTCCATGTTGCTGATGACGTCCGTGCTCAGCTCCGAGATGTCCACGTTGCTGAAGTCGATGTTCTGCCTGCCGCTGTCGGCCGGCCGCCGACCTTCGAGCTTCAGGTCCTGCTTGGCGTCCGTTTTCGGGGTGGTGGGCGGCGTCGGCGGGCCGTGCGGCTGTCCTGCAAAAGCAACGAGCGCGATTAAACGCGGCGTCTGTGAGGAACTGGCTGCCGCTGCCGCTTCGTTTTTGTTTCTGTGACGAATGCTCCACCAAACGATTCGATTTTGACGCCACACTGCAGAGAGATTTTCCCCCAATTTTTTTATGTGCTTCAAATTAAGATGGCCAACTTCCTGTTCAATATCAGGCAGGAGACTTTTCTGCTGTTATCAAAGACGTCGACGCAACTTTGTCTTTGGGGATGTTTTTTTTCTTCCTCGCTGTCCAGGGGGCGCTACTGAGTCAATGTTGGGTCGGAACTCCAAAATTAAATTTTCACCAGCGAAAACCCAAATGATCTGAGCGAGAGCAATTTTACATTTAGCTGAGCCCCGCACAAAAGTTTGTGGAGTCTCTCGTTTAAGAAAATCAATAATAAATCAATGAACGTTTCATAGAAAGTGCATTTGCCGCATGCAGATGAAGTGAGCGGTGGTTCTGGAAATCAACAGAATTCAAACGGCCACTAAATAAATGCAAACGTGACAATTTAACGCATCTTAATGAGCATCATCGCTTTCATGAATTCCACACGAGCTTCTGGAGACGATGCTTTTTGAAATGGAACTGACCCGCATGTTCGGGATGGTGCTGGCCGTCGCCCATCCCTCCGAGTCCAGCCATTCCCGGTTCCGCTTTGTACATGTGATGATGATGATGCTGTTGTTGCTGGGCGAACTCGGCGCCAGAGTCCGAGTCACTCTGGCCCGGCTTGACGTTCTTTCGCCGCCTGGGTTGGTACTTGTAGTCCGGGTGGTCCTTCTTGTGCTGAACCCTCAGCCGCTCGGCCTCATCCACGAACGGCCGCTTTTCACTCTCGGAAAGCAAACTATGAAACCAAAAAGAAAGAAAGAAAAATACGTTATTGTCATGACATGACGATCAAACAGCCACTTGACGATTTGGAGCTCTGGAAACGGATGCAAACTCTCGCCTCTGAGTCAATGTCAGGATGGAGAAGTCATGTCCTTACCGCCACAGTTTGCCGAGCGTCTTGCTCAGTTCGGCGTTGTGCAGGTGCGGGTACTGGTCGGCCAGCTTCCGACGTGCAGCCTGAGCCCAAACCATGAAGGCGTTCATGGGCCTCTTGACGTGCGGTTTGCTCTTCAGGGAGCCGTTGCCGCGCACCGGCATGGGCACCAGCGACCAGTCGTAGCCCTTGAGGACCTGCGACACGGCGTCGCGGATGCAAGCCGGGAAGCGCTCGTCGTCCTCCGAGTCCAACTTTTTGCTCAAGCCGGCGAGCAGAGAGGCGGCGTGGCCGTCGGAACCGGTGGGCGAGGCCGGCGCGTCCGAGTCGGACTCGTCCTGGGACATGGAGCTGCTCGTGCCCGCGGGGCTGCACGCGTGCTCGCCCGCGCACTTGTCGTGCTCCTCGCTCATTTTCAACATTCTTCTCAGCGACAAAAGCGGGGGGGGGGGGCAAGTGCGCTTTTACGCACAGCGCTTAAAACAAACAAACAAACAAAACCAAAGTTGAATCCTTCCTTGCCGCAGCTAAACTTTGTTTTTCTTCATCCCAGGCCGTCACGACGGTTGGACGTTTTGCATTCGCGCGAGACGAGTTCCTCCGTGTGAGTTGCGCGTTTCACGTTCGCACAAATTGACTTGGAGGTTTTCACCGCGTCACTCACTCCGCCTTCCGCCTGCCATTGGCCGGCCCGAACCAGCACGCGCGCGCCCCGTGCACGCACCATCGATGCATTTTGCTTTTGGCTTGCTTCTCTCCTCCCCTTTTTGCAAGTTGGGTGAAGTGATTTGAAATGTCTTGCAGTCATGAGAGTTGGAGAATTTCGTCATTATTTAGCGGCACATTTGATGGAATTTGGGTTGAATATGTGCCGTATGGTCATTTATTTTGCAATGAAAAAAAAAAACGTCTTGGGGTGTCGTTTTTTTCCAGAGCTGCAGTTTACACGTGTCGAACATTCTAATCCATTTCCTTTGTGATTTCCTCTTTCAATTGTAATGACGACTACCTGTGTCGATATTGTCAACATGTCCTGTGATTGGGAAAGGCGCACATCCAAAACACATGCGTGCACGCGCTAAACAATATTTATTATTATTATTTATTTTTTTTATTTTTATTTTTTTTATTGTGACATCAGATGTGAGCATTCCCGATTGCAGCAAGTTGCCAGAGTGTCGACGGATCCACCCCATCCCACCTTTTCCAGTCGAGCTCGTTCTCATGTTCGCAGGTGCGTTGGTGACGTCACGACGCTCAAGAAAAGGATGGCTTAGACCAGGGGTGTCAAGATCCAGTCCCAGAGAGCCGCTTTCCTGCATGCTTTCAATCTCTCCCGGCTGCAACCCACCTGATTCAAATGATCAGCTCATCAGCAAGCTCTGAAGAAGCCTGATAAGTATCCTGCTCATTTGAATCAGGTGTATTGCAGCCGGGGGAGATGGAAAACTTGAAGGACACCGGCCCTCGAGGACTGGAGTTTGACACCCCTGGCTTAGACAAACAAGAACATTTGAACTTGGGATCCAAATTCCAAACAAACAAAACATGTCCACGCTATTTGACTTGACACTTTCATTCAGGGAACTTGCTCTTCAATTAAATGCAATTTCTTTGACATTTTTTTTTAAATGCAAGGAACACAGGCGTGCCAGACGAGGACTTTCCAACTTACAATATATTTTTTCAACACGAGACTTCGCCGGCCGAGCTTTCAATAAAACAAAGAAAAATCCCCGCGGCCGCCACTGAGCTCATTTTCGAACCAACAACCACATTTCCTCCCGGAAAATGTCAATTTATGTGTTGTGCGAATAACGACAGCGACCATTTTGGTGAGAGTGATGAGGAACATTTTTTGGTCCGACTCGGCGAGGTCGAGGACGCCAACCACGTTTGAATCGCATGTGCCAGGACCTCCAGTTGACCTTTCACCCCGGCAGCGCCCAAAATGTCTCCTTTTAAAATGCCGTAATGAGCGTTTTACTGGACCAATTGCTGAGTTTTATTTCAAGCAATTGCGCTGGACTGAAGGAAACAATTAGTCCAAAATGTCTGCCGGTGTGTTTTGGGCCTTCAGCCTTGCTGTTTTTTTTTTTCTTTTCCTTTTTTATGTCAAAAGCATAAAAGAGCTCAAGTGTTTCCAGATTATGTTCTGCCATTTCTCAACGCTTTCTTTCTGCCGATAGTTCCGCGTGTTCGTTTCAATTAGGAAGGATGAGCAACAAGGATTTGGAAGCGACTTTGTCCAGGAATCTGCGATCTGCTCAACGTCGGGTGTCTCCGTGGCACACGAGCGGCGAGATCACTTGCTGCTCTTGTTCTTCTTCTTTATTTTTTTTTACCTCTGCCAAACATGAAAGCGCAAAGGTGAAAGGCGCTGTCATCGCCGTGTGTCGCTTTGCTCGTTTTGCTTCCCGCAGGAAAGCAGAAAGTTGCAAGCGATGCGTCCCAATCGTCTTCGGACCGCACACGTGCATGAAACTGCATCCAAACTTTTTTTTTTTTTTGCCACTTCAGTTTCTTGAGTCAGGCTGCTCGGTTTGATGAACGGTTTCTTTCATTCGTTCGCCGGCCGGCTCGACATTTTGGTCAACGTCACAATCGGCAAAGCGAGAGTTGAGCTGATCGGGGGCGAGCCGGAAGGTTTTCGAAGGGACGGACTTAAACCCTATAAAGCATGTAAGCAAACGATGTGCTGAAGAGACCAAAAGCCAAAAATGTTTTCAGTCTGCAGCCAAACTCACGCTTGCGATTCTTTTTGGCGTGCTGCGTGTCGGTTGCGCTTCTTTTCCATCTGGAAGCGGACCCCAAACGCTTCCCATGGTGTACCTTGTCCCCAAGTTCTCCCAAAGGAGCGTGGGCGCGTGTTTTCCATCGTCTCCATCCTCGAGCCGCCCTCTCATCTTCACGGCATATGCTCAGAATAAAACTTGCGGTAGGCTGTTTTTTTTTTTCTCCTCCCTTTCTTGGCAAAATGGCCTCCTTCGTTCGCTTGCAAATTTCTTGACGGTGCGGGAAGTCGAGCCCCAAAAAGCCCAAGCGTCGCCGGGCTTTGCTCATTTTCATCCTTTGATGGGGAATTGTTTTATTTGCGGGAAGAACAAACAAATAGTTGCCTGACTCAACGTCAGAGGGGAGGCGGCGACGCTTTGACGGAGGCATTTCATTGGACAAATCCACGCTCATAATCATCATCGAAAAGGATCCAAAACAAGTATCGAGCGCGCATTTGGATCTGGCAACGCTTTCGGGTGGACGACGGCGTTCACTCAAACGCATTTTGACAGAATTTCCAACAAAACGGGATTGGTGGGAAAAAGGCCGATCACGAAAATCTTCAAATGCGAATCTGTGCCGCTTTTTAACACGAATTCTTTTTTTTGGACTTTCAATCAGTTTGTTTTCCTCGCAAAATGTCGACGACACATTTTCGTATCGATTTGTTTTGATTTGAGAATCTACACACTGATGTTTTGATGATTTTAGTTCCCTTTCTATATTTCATGTCAAAATAAATGATTTCCATGGCCACTTTGGTTAATAGTTTTCAAAATAATAAAACACAAAGAAGAATGATAAAAAAAGAAAGAAACTTTTGTTTCTAGGATTCTGTCGACAGCGTCAAGAATCCGAAGGCAACATTTGGCTCGCTGGAGTCCACGTGACGCTCTTCCGGCCCCGAGCGTGAAAAGAAGGAAGTGGAGCGCTTCCTATCGTTGCCGATGGCGACGACACTTGGCTAATCTGCAAGCCGTGCCGCGGGACGACCCGTTTGCGGTGGCGAAGACGCTCCTCCCTTCGCGTTTGACGTCAACGTGTCATTAACGAGCCGCCGCTCAGGTGCGCCGGCGGAACGGCTTGAGGACTTTTTCTTCGGCCGGTCGCCGGCCGGTCTGGCTCGGAGCCAAAAAGGAAGCAACACAAAGACAAACGCGCGCGGCCTGCCGACGGGGGCGGACGTTCCCATTGGCGACATTCTGACGGCACAAAATCAAATCAAGTCTGTCCGACTTTTGCAAATCCAGGGTCCAAACGTGGAAAGGAAAAGCAATCTCGGAATAATAACCAGCGGCTCATCGTACGAATTGCCCGACACCAGTCCGAGCGAGTGCTTGTCCAGCAAACGCCGTCACAAACGACTTTGAGGTCAGCGACGTGCGGCAGAATTCAACTTGCTCTCATGATGAGGCTTATTCAATAATTAATGCGGCCGCAAAAAAAGGACTCAACAAACAAACAACAAAAAAGGGGCCTTCGTTTCTTTGCAACGACGACTTTCTAGAATTGAGTCGCAAGAGTTGCCGCCTTTTTCGATCCCGTCTTGCCCACAGCGCACCTCGTGGTGGTCGTCCTCCGCCGCGCGTGAGCATCTCCCCGCCGCGCCTCGGGAAGATTACAAAGAGGCGCTTTGTGAGGCGGGCGGGATGCAGCTGCTGAAATGTGACTAGATCCAGCTGAAGAGAGAAGGCAGCAGGTGGGTCAACAAGCCCGCTCGGGCCGTTCCCACAAGATCGGGCCGTCGCCGCTCCAGACCGCCGAGCGCCGCGCCGCATTCGTCGCCATTTCTCACATGCGCTTGTTGGAGCAGCGGCGGGGAAATCTCGGCGAGGCCTCCCGGCGGAGTCGACCCGCCACGTGCGCACACGTGATTTGGTTTTCATTTCTGCCGCTTGCTTTTTCAAAGCCGAGTGCTGACGACGTGCCGAGAGGTGGCGAGATTTTTTTGTTTGTTTTTCGGCTTCACGGAAGATGTTGCGGTGAAACGGCAAAACAAAACGTTTGCACGTTTCAACGTTGAATGGCGGTAGAGAAAACGACCTTTTTGATCCAATTTTATTTGGATTCAATTTGGTTTGGAAACCGGCCGCGGTTCCCGGCCGAACACGAGCTCCCGTTCCGGAGCCAAAAAGTAACAGCATTGACGATTGAATATTTTGCTGGGGGTGTCGGTCAAAAGTTCTGCGTAAAAATGTACGGAAACATTTAGCGACTCAATTCGCCGTGAAGAATCATCGGGTCCTTATTTTCCATGTCACTTTGTCACAATGGCTGAAATATTTGCTCCCGTGCGGCGCCGACCAAACGGCTCAAACTTGTTCTGGTGCTCTTGCGTCGCTCACGGAACCGCAAAGGAAGGCATGCAAACGAGCGAGGAGAAGTGGCGGCAAACGGGGAAGTGGAGTAACGGTCCTTTCCCTCTTTGACGCTGATAAACGTCGTCCGCTTTGCATCCGGGCCTGAAAAGGGAACGGCCCCGTCGGCCGTCGGATTTGTCTATGCAAACGTCGTGGTCACGCGTCGCACGGCAGCACGCCGACATTTGGCCAGGAAAATAACATGCAAAAAGTGGCACTTTGCATTGGACACGCCCCTTTTCTTTTCTTTCTTTTTAGGTGACACCGCCGCTCTTTGCTTGACTTTGGACTTTTCAACGCGTGGTGTCAACCAAATCTTTTTCTTTAAAGTGTAAAAAGCCAACGTGGACGTCGCCGGGCAATTCAAGAAGCCAGAAAAATAAAAACACAAATTTTGTGCTCCGTCGCCACTTTTGCTTTTTTTTTTTTTTTTTGCGTGCGCCGACGTGGGCTGGCAAATACGTCAATAAGCAAATTCACTTTTTGCTCCCATCGCTTTTTTAAAAGCATATGCTAGCATGCATGTATGCTATCGTATGTTTTAAGCTAGCATGTGATTTAGTTGAATCCAGAAATGGCGCCCTCCGATGAGCCGGCGCATTTTAACACCATGCGCTTTTCGCTCACGAAAATACGGTAGAAAGTAGACAAAAGCGGATTTTCGACCCGGAAGAAGAAAAGTGCGAGAGGAAGATGCGTGGGGTCATTTGGACCGTGACGGCGCACCCGTCGGCTACGCGTCGGAGGGCAACGTATAAGCAAGCGCACGGCTTTGGGGAGCCTGACGGGATTGCTCGCGGGAGGGGCGAGACATGCCAGAAAAAGGTTTGGACTCTTGTTCTGAAAAATAAGAAGAATCCCAAAAGACAGCCGCAAGGGGATGGAAAATTCCTTTCGCCACCGCTCCTTCGGTCTTTCCCTGACACACCTTCTTGTCTCGCTTTGCAGTGTTTTTGTGATGAAGTCATCTGATGATTGACAGCTTGATTGCGTCCTCACTCATTTTGGACTCCCTCGCTTTTAAACACCGTCATTAAAATTGCGCTAAAAGGTCCATTTTCATTCAAAGCGGTAAAGGTTATTTTTCATTTGACTTTTTGGTCTGCGGGTTAGAATAGCGCCGCTTCCCAAAGCTCGCGTCATCTTGTTTGACTTTCGATACATTTTTGGACTTTGATGCATATTTGAAGCGATTCAAATGGATTTTCGATGAATCGGAACATTACGAGCCATGACGCATCGTCCCACAAAGCTTTGTGGGAGTTTTGCGAGTCACCCGAAACGGGAGCCCCCTCGTCGTGCTCGACGGGAGGGAAGAAAAGTTCCCAATCAAAGTGCTGACTCGTCATTTGAGCACGAGTCTGCTTTGCTCGGACGTCATGGGTTGGGAAAGCCGTCTCCGCCGAGATGTTTGGCTTGTTGACCGAGGGTGAGGTTGTGCTCTGAACGCCTCGACGGCGGACCGCACAGCGAGCGTGCGCAAACACACCGGACACTTTTTGCATCGTGGCCGACACAACATGTGACCGCATTCTTAGCGTAACGCAAGAAAGCTTTGCAGTCGCTTGAAGGCTCAATGTCACGTTTCGGTGGTGACGAGAAAATTGAGGAAAAGGAGGACCCGAAAATACGGGCAAACCAGGGAAGGGGAATTGAATCAAAAAAACAACTTAAAAGTACAAAACAACTGGAAGCAACAAAAACAATGCCATGACTGAACTAAAGTTGACGAGACAGGCAGGAAGGACACGGACAGGATCACTGAACAGGACAACTGACACAGACAATGGAGCAACAAGAAGTGAAAGCAAGCAGGGAACTAAATCCAAAGAAATTGACGAGACAACGAGGAGCATCTGGAAGGAGCTGATTGATGAACACAAGAGCTTGGGTAAACCGACACAGGTGGACACGATCGATTCGACGAGACAGAAGACACGCCAACACAAGGCCAAAACGTGAAACCAAATACGAAAGCAAAAACAACAAATACAGATCCTGACACGCTAGATTTTACACAACGAGGAATTGTCACGACGACTTCCAAAAGAATTTTGATGGAACGTGAAAAATTCAAATTCAGATTGAAAAACTTGTCAGGCGTTAAATTGAGCTGAGTTTGGATTTTCTTTTTCTCTCGTAATTTTCCCAAATGTCCCCAACAAAAGCAGCAAAATGGAATTTGGACGACGACTGTCCCAAAAGAGCCTCGTGAGGGGAACGGACCGAACTCGGAACCAAAGTCTTGTTTGGAAGCGTTTTGCAGGCGATTTGCGCTTCCGAGGATGTTTGTTGATTTTTTTTTTTTGCTTGCTTGCCTAAACGATGGATTTTGTTGCAACTGCTGTTTTTGGGCCACTTTTGCACCCCGACCGCTTTGCGCACGTCTCGCACGTCTCGCTGGCTGGTGTTTTATGAGCGAGTGCTCCAACGAAGCTAATTGCTTCCCGAGGGAGTCGCCTCTCCTCCCAAAGACGGATTAACGGCCAACGACAACCTTGACAATCGTTTTTTTTGTTGTTTTTTTTACTGCACTTCCGCACTGCAAATGTCGTGTGTATCCACCTTGTCGAGGAAAAAGTCCTTTTTCTGTTTCTTAATATGATTTAACGATTATTAGAAGTGCCACGTTTTCAGCGCATGCATTGCACCGCCGTCATAAAAATGTAATAGTCATCTGTTTTAGCTTTTGGTGGGAAAGCGCGCGTGCGTCGACCGTGCCACATGTCGACGTGTCAGACGCACTGTTAGTCATTTTTTTATTTATTTTCTAGTACTATTGCATTTTGCATTTTTTCCAGCTTGTGATTTGTAAAGAACAAAACACGACACCAAATAAAAATAGTTGAGTCATTATTCTGCATTTTTATATGTGCAAAAAAAAAGCCTGAAAAAAAACGGATTGCAAATTTTCCCCGATGGAAATAATCGAACGTAAACGTTTATTAAGTGTGCACGTACTTTTGAAAGGAACATGACATCCGTAATAAGTACGCAATAAAACATTTCCTTTTCTTTAGTAAATAAACAAAATTGCCGTGGTCATTTTGGAAAACTCATTTGGCCTTGAGACTTTGTCCGCTTGGTGCCAAATTGGAAGTTTGCAAATGAGCGCAACAAATTTTGTTGTGTGTGATGAATGTCCTCCATTTTTATTTTTTTTTTTCAAAATCAAGCAGCATGAAATTCGTTGCGTTTGTGTGCGTCATGAGAAAAAAAGGCCCCGAGAAGGAATGCCAGAAAAGAAAACAGGAAGTTGCAAGCCGCCATTTTCAAATCAACATTCACGGTGATTTTTGAAGTGGTGAAGATTGATTTTTTTTTAATGACATTTTTGGCGGTTCTTGATGTAATCAAATATTTTTGATCCATGAGCCTCCACACCTAATACGGTTCGGTCGTGGTGCCAAAATTTGGCTGCGCACGGCTTTATTTTGCCACTGTTGCGTTGCGGACTCTTCTTGCGGCTTTTTGGGCTCTCAGCAGCGTGTGACGATGACGATGACGATGACGATGACGATGACGACGATAATGAGCGTGGAGCAGAAAATGGCCGTCTTCCCCAAACTGCACGGAAGCGAGCATGTGAAGGCCTGCTGCAAACGCTCCCGCTTTGCGTGGTCGCCTCGAGGTCGCTCGAGGTCACTCGAGGTCGCCTGGTCACAATTTCATCGGACGCTCAAAGAATTCACGCTGTCGTGCATCTCGTTCAAACGGGAAGTTCTTGCAGCATTCTGCAACACTTGGTCAACACTGACACTGGAATTGATATCGGGGAGAAAAAAAAAAAACCATGGCGTGGACGTCGGTTGGTCCGAGAGTCATCCACCCGGCCGGGTGGGGGTCCATTTCTTTCTTTCTTTCTTTTTTTTTTGCATGAGCAGAATCACATTTGGAGAACAATTTGGCATTCCAGGAGCCCTTCATTCGATTAGCCGTAATGTCATCAATGCAAGAATGTACTCTAATAAATGGCAAAGTAGCCGATGAATTAGTTCTTCCCGTCAGCAAATTCCCACGCCGGGGTCGCCGTTCGCCGTCCCCGCGGCCACATTGCCTCCTCAGTCTGCAATATGACGCATAATTATCCTAATTTCTCTCAATTGCATTAGCCGGAGGCCTGAGGGGGAAAGAAAGAGCTTCTTTCTAGGATGCGGGCGGCGTTGTGCGCGCAGGCTCCCTGCAGCTCGGAGGTGGGCGGGGGGCCGGGGTCGGGGGTCGATGTGACCCCTGAACGCGCTCCTTCCTCATTTGCTTGCGCTCTTTCCGCCTCCTTCATTCCCCGCAGCTCGGATTCTTCTTTTCTCATTCCATATCTTCCTCCCACAGCCTTTGCTTCAAGTTCAGGTCAGCTGAGAACGCCGCCTTGTTTCCTGTCCGGAGATCCGTTGGCCAACAACGTCGTCGACAACTCGGAGGAAAACTTTCAACGTGTCCCAAAGTGACTTTTACTCAGCCCAAACTAAAGCAAATCGTCGTTGCGGTCGGAATGCCGCTGAAGATTATTCACATCCCGTTGCCGTTCGACTTGCTCCAAAGTTCAATTAGGACAAAGTCACTCGATCGTGTTGACATTTGATCACGCAAGACGCTCACAGTTGCTCAGTAAGCTGCGGTAAAAGTCGTCGTGTTGCGTATTCTTTTTTTTTTTTTTTCTTTTCTAACTCCGACAGGGCGCCGCTCGCCTTCGCCGCAACGGCCCAAGAATTTTGGTGCGAGACGACCTCGAATGTGATCTCAGCGCGACAATCGGCCCTCACGCAGATTTAGTTGTCGTCGGCTTGCGCGTGACGAATTCCATTCGGGCCCGTTGACGTTGCGGACGTTCATGTTGGCCGCAGAATCGCTACTTCAATTTCGGAATTGCAACCGACCCCGAAAAATATTTTCCATTTCGTCCGATAAAATGAAAATATGAAAATGAGAAGTAAAAGCGCGACGCTGGAAGCTGTTGTCGCTGCAACGCAAAAAGTTTTGCATTTTGTTCCGTTTGTTTGTCGACGCAACGACATATTTGCTACTCGCCAGCTCGTGCGTCTTCTGCTTTCAGAAACAAAACGATAATTTTGTCATGGCAAAAAAAAAAATGGCTGAATTGGCGAGCGCGAGGGGAGAGAAGCGGACGCTCAACGGTCAAGCGCACACGCGGGTCAGACAGCTGCTGCCTTCACGCCCAACACGTCCATTCCAGGTGTGTGCGCACAACGGGCGGCCTGTGCGACCCATCTGCGCAGACAAGCCCGACCGTTCCGTCGCCTTCTCGTCGCACGGACGGCTCGCTGCAGGTGCCCGACACATCTGGCCTTGGCGCACATCTGCGCAAAAAGCCCAATGAAGGCCGCATGGATCGAGCCAAACGAGTGCAAAGACGAACAAGTTGCCCTTCACGTGCACATTCAAGATCGGAGCGTCTCCAAGTTCATTAATTGCATCTGGGTCGGACTTCGGAACAGTCGTCACACTGTTTTGTTTTTTGTTTTTTTTCATCGATCGACAACAAGCCGCCAGGGATCTTTGCGTACCAAACGCGAACGCGCGCCGGCGAACAAGACGAGCTCTGTTTGAGCAAAAAAAGCCGTTTGTGTGAAAGCGGGCCGTTTAGAAACAGTTTGCGGAGCAAAAGGGAACATTTGTGGCTTGTGTAAAGCGGCAACTCCCGCCGACGCGCGGCGAGATCATCCTTCACTTGACATTTTTTCATCGCTTATCGGGTCGGGTCGGGTGGGGAGACTCGGAGAAGCTAACAGTACCCAGGCCCGAATGACTCAAAGCGGTCCAAACGCATCACGGAGCGTAAATTGGCGTGCCGGCAAAGCAGCTCATCGCTTCCGAAAATATTTGCATGAGCTCGCCGAGGAGGAAACGAAGCGCCGAGCCGCCGAAGCGACGCTCGCATGCATGACGTCGTGTCGTCCTTTTCGTCATGGCCGATTTGATCGTCAGGAAACAATTTGACCATTTCAAACGTAAATCTGACGACGCCAAATCACGTTGCGGTCAGTCATCGCACGCTAGCCGAGACGCGTCCTTTTTGTGTACTTTGAAAAGTCGTACTTTGCGTCTACGGTACTGGGACGCGCCCGCTGTTGAATTTGGCGCCGTGGATTTGCACGTGGGTTCACTTTGATTGCGCTTCTCTCGTGCAAGCCAAATTGTCCCTCTCAGGGTGGGTGGGCTGCACTTTATGGGCTCGGGGGGGGGGGGGGGGGGACTCAAGCCTGGAGGAGCAACGTGCAATGTTCCGCTCGCTCGTGTGTGTGTGTGTGTACTTCCTGTGTGCAATGAAGCGGCGGGCTGGGGCGGGACCACATCATGGGGGTGAGTTGAACCTTGACCCTGAGCACATGTCCTGCTCTCCTTTGCGGCTCACCCACACTTCCGCCTTCAGGGCCTCACTGAGGCTCTCTCTGGACCCCTGAGGCCTCTTCATCTTCATCATCTTCATCATCTTCAATGTGTTTGCTTTATTTGACTTTGACTTTTCCCAAATGACTTCTTTCTTTATTTTTGGGGGACTATCCGATGCAATCGGTTCTCGGAGCATCGGAGCGCAATTTCATCCCAACTTTCCAATGCTGGACGCAACGTCGACATCTTTTTTTTTTTCCTCGTCAGCTCGTGAGATGATTGAATTTCCTACACGTGTTCTCGTCGCTCGCCGCGCCGCTAACGCGCTTAAATGACTTCATCGCGCAGGCTACGATGAGCTGAGCATGCTCGTCAATAAAGACGGCAGGAGACGCGCATTGGGAAAGAAAAAAAAAAAAAAAGTCGGTCCCAAATGGATGTCATGAAATGCCGCCGTCTGTGTTTTGTGTTATCGGATTCATCGTAAGCGATTAGCGCCGGCCGGCGAGCGATGGCCGAGATGCTGCTGATGGATGCGCGGAAAACAATTGTTCGGCTGACCCGGAGAATGTCTTGAAAATAACGCAATCCACTTTTTGCGAGCTCAAACTTTGATGGTGACGATTCTGAGAAAGATTTCGACTCACCGCAAAAGTTTTTTTCCAGACACTTGCGGAGATAGAACTTGATCGAAAGCTCGCGGGTGGCAAAATGACGTCCACTTTTTGCTTCAGCGGAAAAACAGACTTTTAGCAACTTCAAATGATTTGTGCTGTGCTGAGTCGACAAAAGAAAAATTCAATGCAAAATTAGCTCGAGAGAAGAAACGATTGGTGGCGATGGCGTTCGTAAAAACACGCACGCACATTTGTGCTCGTCCTAAAATGTACTTTTGGCAAAATGTGCCAAGATTGTTGGCCAATGAGGTAGCGGCTGCAAGGCGACTTCAGGCGCTCTCTCCTCTCTCGCTCGCTCTCTCGTCTTTATGCTCCTCCCACTTCTCCGGACATACAAAACATGGCTAGTGGATCATTTTTCTAAACGCAGCCGTAAAGAAACGCGCATTTTGTGTGGAAAAGTGAAATAAATGAAAGGGACGAGCAGTTGAGGGCGTGTCAGCTGGGAGGGCCCTCGTGAGAAGAAGCGGCTCGCATCATGGATGCCCATATTTGGAGGAAAGACACGCGATGATGTCATAATAAGCCGACGAAGCGATACCAAAGGCCTCAAATAAAAGCAAAAAAGAAAAAGTCTCTCGATTTCATGTCTGCCGAGTTGCAAAAACTGGACGAAGGGCCATCAAATAAGGAGACGATTCGTGTCGCTCTTGCACGAAGCCTCGTGTGAATCTCACACGCGCACGATACGGACACACAACACGCACTGCACGCACACACGTGCGCATCCACACAGCTGCACATGCTTAAACATGGTGTACATCTGTCCACAATCCATCCGTCAGCGCCTCCACATCTGCGCACACACACACACACACACACACACACACACACACACAACGCACTCCCACTTCCACTGGACTCGTTTGTCACCGTGCCAAGCCTCAGCGGCGCGCTCCGTGCGCTAAACTCACACACACACATTAAAACACACGCTTGCCCGCGGCCTATTTTGGGCTTTTCCTGAAGGAAATGCGATCCGCTTGCTTTGAGACGTCGCCTCTTGTCCAATTGTTCGTCGTGGTCGACATCAACGTCGTTTAAGAAGAAAACGATGACGATCAAGCAAAGTCGTCAAAGTTTTTGGATCATGCGGAGGAATGTTTCCAATTAAATATGAATATTCTTGATTCAATAAGAAGTTGCGTATTTGTGACAAAAACGTTTTTTTTCCGATTTGTACACAAACTCATTCGTTTTGTAAACTGAGGACGCTCGGTACGGTCCGCTTGAATTGGGAGCTTACGATGGATGCAGCGACACGGTCCCGTGCCGTCCTCAAGATGGCGCTCACGTTCACGACTTTGTGATACGCTGGATTGCCAAGTGTGACTCTTCAAAGAATTTTCATTCGGTTTCGGTTGAAGTCGATGTCCTCGTGAGCTTTTCTTCCAGTCAGCAACCTCAGCCCTGACTCACCCCTGTCCCGAGGTCGGCGGGTGGGGGCGGGGTCAGCGCAGAATGGACCCAATTGTTATGGTGTCACTCGGCCACCAGCGCGAGCAGCGGCGGCGGCGGTCGGAGCGCGCTCGCCGCCAAGCTTGCCTTCGCTGTGAATCTTCGCAGGTGTTCGTTTGTCCGCCAATGTTGGCAATTGCCTGCGCTGCGGCCGTATCACCACGGCAACTGCTCTTTTGGCTGGCGTGTGATGCGGGACAGCCGGACAGCGCCACATGGACACCGGAAACTTGTCACCTTCTTCAGCGGCTTTCGCAAGTACGAACGTTGTGTGAGACGCGACCAAACATTTCTTTGGGCTCATCGTTGGTGGTGGACTGAAAATGGTCAACGCACCAAGCGGGCCTTCCTTGACTTTGAAAACGCCCAAAAGTGGCGCCGCACACCTGAAGGATTTGCTCTTGTAAATATCAAACCGGTTTGATCTTGACAATTGTCGCCGCCGAGCCACAAACGACAATCAAGACAGGCGATAATCGTTCACAATCAATCGTTTCGAGACGCCTGAGAGCGGAACCTCCGCTGACTTTCTTAAGAGAGGGAAAATGCTCAAATTTGGTCGGAGGCTCAAGTTGTGTGAACTCGGCTTGAGCGAACGTTGCTTTTGAGTATGAAATTTTCATCAAAGAACCAAAAGAATTGATGCAAAAGCGTCTTTTCGGGTCGTTCGGGCACTTTGACCCGCGATGCATCCCGGAACCATTTCCGTTGTCCTTTTTGGGAACGAGACAAACATCTGCTCACGTCCCCTGAGCCATCTTGGATGACAACTTTCCACTTCTGGTCTTCCCACCCAAAAGTCCAAAAGTCCAAAAGCGCCAAAGCGCTTGTGTGTTTGAAGGAGGTGGGGTCGCACATCTGAGCTTTATTTGGCTCGTCCCCCCCCCCCCCGTCGGGATGGTGGCGGGGCTCGCTATCTCAAAGAAACTGGCGCCTTCTCAAACGCGCTCTTAGGTAAATGCGCTAAACGCCTTTGCGCTGATCCGATGAAGCCGCCTCACGTTTTTCACAGGACGTCACCATCTTTTGGTTATTTCCCACAAAGCCAGATGGCTGCCATTCAGGTTGACAAAGTGGGGGAGGGGGGGGGGCAATCACAGACAGGTGGCTCCTCTCATGACCCGGATGTACTTATCTCATGACCCTTGGTGACCCTGACAGGAAGCAGCCGAGTGAGCTGGCCCTTCCTGTCCGCATGAGACCTTCCCGCATGCTCACAAGCGAGCAACCCCAAAAACTCAAAAGTGCGATTATTGAGTCCAGGCTCACCTTTTGCCCCCTCACCCCCTTTTATCTCGCTTTGTTTCAGGACCATCCAAGTGCTTTTCCTTTCTTTGACGGTTGCTACATTTACGTAGAGCGCGTCTCTGATTTCATTTTTCTGGACGACTCCCAACATCAGGCTTCTGGGTTTGGTCGGCGCCAAAATTGAAGGCATTTGGGCCTGCTTCGGAAGAGACCGCTTTTGTTGTGCACTTGGCCGCAGTTTAACAAAAGGAGCTGAGAGAGGCTTCCTGTAAACGCGTCCATGTTTGTGTCTGGCGGATGCAAAACAAATTTATTTTCTTTTTTGATGTCATGTGGACGGTCGAGCAAGCGATTCGCTGGCGGTGGTCACTGAAGGCCGCGCGGACATGTGAAGTCGCCGTTGTGGTGCACATGTTGTGGACATTTTTGGGGATTCAGCACAGACTCCAACTTGTTCGTTGGTGTGGATTGTTTGTCTATGCAAAACATGGAGAAAGTCGACACCCCCCTTCGTTCAAAAAAAAACAGGTGTCGGTGATACAAAAGACAAGACGGAGATGAATTGTTTCAAAACTTTTGCCACCATTAATCTGAGCCAGCCTTAAATTGTAGAATTTAATTGAAAAAAAAACCCCACAAACAAACAAAAGTAAAAATAATGTGGTTGCATAAGTCTGCACACCCTCTTACATCTTGGCTGTGTTCAAAATCAACCAATCACACGCGACCATTTCAACTGCTTCTGATTCCCCCCAAATAAAGTTCAGCTGTTCTCAAAGTTTTCCCAGAAACCTTTTGAGCGCCTCTGTCGGCCATGAAGGCGCCGGAAAGGGCAATGATGCGCACCCGCTTTCATCAAATACTTTTGTGCACGTTCGCCGGAGTCGCCCTCGTCCATCTGCTCATGTGGCAACGCCGCAGTGGTCACATGACATCTGTCAGACGAATAATCCCAAACTCATCTCGATTCAGATTATCATCAAAGTGTGTCGTAATTGAGTTAATGAGCGTGTTTGCGCCGTAACCCGATCGCTCGTTTTTTTCTCTTTTTTTTTTCCGCTTCTGCTGCTGCGTTTGCAGCCAGGAGGCGAGGGTGAAAGGGCCCCCGTGAAAAAAAAAATAAAAAAAATTCTGACAACAACTGCGGCTTCACGCTGCGTTTGTGGCGAGCCTCGCGCTGGGGCGCAGCCAATGAAAAGACAACAGTGGCGAGGAGGACGCAAGTGACCCGGTGGGCCCTGGCAGCGGCCTCAGCGCCAGTTGTCACCGCCTTAATCCGGCCGGCGTGATGACCTCATCGCAGCCGGCCCGCCTCGATGGCTGCGATGACTTCTCCGACCCGAGCGAATGGTGTGGCTGCTGCAGGAAATCAAACATTTCGGTGGCATCTTGACACTTTGGGACTGCTCGTTAGACAACGGCAAATTGTGCAAAAAAAAAAAAAGAAAAAGGAGCGAAACATTGAACAGTTTGCCATAAGTTGGCCCGTAAAGGTCAAAGAGCATTTGAGAATTATGCGCAAGACTTTTTGCGAGTCGCGTTTTTATGTGGAACACAAACTGTGCTATGAAAAAAACACAGCACTTTCTCTTCTTTTCATTATTTTGCATGTCGCTAAGCCGGCTTCATAAAGCGCCGCGTCTGCCGGCAGACAAAAAAAAAAAAAAGAAAAAGGAAACAAAGCAGTCATGCTCACATGCACAGCACAGAAATTTGCGTCACGTCGAGGTGGACCCAAACGCAGGGAGGCGAGCAGTCATTTAATCAACAAAACCAAAACTTCAATGATCAAAAAGACAAACACGAACAGAACACGACTTGACAAAACTAAACGTTGACTGTGAGACAAGCAAGAAAAGAGGGACACGAAGAAGTGAAAGCAAGCGGCGAACTAAATCCAAAGAAATTGACGAGACAACGAGGAGCCGAGACACGGCGGGTGGGAGGAATCTGATTGGGTCACGCTCGGGAGTGAGACGACAAGCGCAGGTGAACACAATCAGAGCACAAACGAGGAAAAACGTGAAACCAAAGACAAACTCCAAAAACGGATCATGACAGTTCATTCTTTCAAAGGCGTCTGCTTCATGAGAGCGACGTTTTTCGTCAAGGCGAGAATTCATTTGGGATCACAACAATGTAAAGCTCATTTTATTCATTTTCTGCGTCTCGCTATACTTTTGAAATGCCGATGCAAACGTGCAAAGACATCAATGACTTGACTGCGGCAATAAAACATTGTGCACATTTTACAGAGAAGGAAAGCGCAACTTTTTGCAAGGAGAGGATTGTTTTTTTTTTTTTGTTTTTTTTCCAAGTTTCAAGTGCAAATGAAGAAATAGGACACCATTAAAACGTACGGTGAGAAAGTTTTACCTGGACGCGAACGGTGGAACGCGGCCAACCTTCAACACGACCGCACATTTTGCCCGACGAGCACCACAAGGCCACAAAGTCATTTTTTGGACACTTTGCTACGATCAAGTTTCACTTTTGCGACCGCACGTTTTGCTTGCAGCTCCATGAATGAAATTTATTTTCTTGATCAAAACATGAATGACGCTGATGCCGAGAAAATTAAAAGTCTCTGTGGTTTGAGTAAAAAAAAAAAAAAAAAATGTGTCTCCGTACGTTTGGTCTCAAGGAAGCGTGCGTGCCTGAACGTGAAACAGGAAGTCGGCCATTTTGAATGGGTGAATTCCAAAACTCTCGTTCACATTCTCTCTCTGTCTTGGAGACAAAATTCATTTGGATTTGCGTGGACGCGACTTTTTGCCGTCCTATTTGAGCGGAGCATGACATGCGTCAAAGTCTTCTTTTTGAGACTTTGCCATGACAACGCTGCTCGCCAAAATGAACAATTTGGTGAACGTAAAGCGACAATTAACTGCATGTGTCAAATAAACAGTTGAATGATTTGCATACGCAGAAGCACATCAGACCCGAAAGCGATGGTAAACAAACACAGATGTACAGAATGGATGTGAACATACAGTAGACGCACACACACACACACACACCCCTGCAGGCGGGCGTGCTGTGTGGAAATAAAGAGACACTTGCTCTTGTTGGCACCTCGTCCCATCACACACGCCGCCTCCACTCCTTCATCCCAGCTGTCACAACTGCAACAACTCCACAAATACACGACACACACACACATTCACACCCGCTCACCCACACGCATGCACACACACATGGACAGCACTTTTCCCGCTCACACCTTTCCCGCTTACAACGGCCGACTCCAGTTGGTGCCCACTCGCGAATGCCCGTTTGCGTGTTCGTGTGTGTGCTTGTGTGTGTGTTTGTCATCGCTCTGACATCCGTGCACCACAATGACGCGAGTGGCATAAAAGGGTTGCATGTGTGTGCGTGTGTGTGTGTGTGCGTGCGTGAGTGTGTCCATGTTGGCAGCGTCGTCGTCAACGTTCACCCTGCAAACACATGTTAGGTCATAAATCTAATCGCCACGGCAACACAAACCGGCGACGCCAATGCTCACAGGAAGCATCGCAGATTATTCGCGCTCAGGCTGTAATTGCATTAAACACCTCCACATATTCATTTCATTAAAAAAAAAAAAAAATGATCATTGACGTAGTCCAAACCAGATGAGACAGTTTATTGACATCCCAAATGACTTCCCAGATGTTATGTTGTATACCATTATTCATCCAAAAAATAATAAGAATTATTCCGCTTTGCGCTTGTTAGTCGATGGCAGTTCGCATCAAAGAGTTCTCGTCCGCTCTTGAACGCAAAAGAAGAAGAAGAAGAAGCAGGATTTACGATTGGATTTTATGGACCCTCGGCCGCAATGCCAAGCAAATGACGGATGTCGGACGGGCAAAATGGAGTAAAAGGCCAACGCGTATTCATATTCTTGTCAAACGAATGACAGAAATCCGAAACAAAGCAAATATTCCGAGATCATTATCTTTATCGGAATCCTCATACAAATAGAGGAGGGTTGCTCTGAAAACGTTTTTTTTTCTTTTCTTGTCCATCTAAAACTGTCGGATGGACGAAACCATTTGAGCCAAACTAATGCGTCCCGTCGAGAGTGAAGCGACCCGTCGCGCACGCGCACGCGCACGCACACGCACACCAAGACGGCAACTGGAATATGAGGCACATTTTGGGGGGGGGGCGCTCGGGGCCGAAATTGGGCTCTTGGTGGTGATTATGGCAGCGGGTGACTTATTTCCGTAGTGGAGCGCTGCCACGCACGCACGCACGCACGCTCGCACACGTCTGGGTGGTTTAAAAGCTCCAAGGGGACTTGAGCACACATTATTATTTGCAAGAATTCGGCAGACGGCCCCTCTACTCGGGAACTGAGACATTAAACGTGTTGCGAATCGCGACGATGCCGCCGTGACGGCAATCAGGAAGCACGTCACCGTTTCTCAGCAAACGTTTTGGCGGCGGAGCACATTCAAATGTGGCTCCAAGCAAACATTCATGCGCCAATTTGGTGGCAACCTTGGAAGACAATTTGGGGGAATTTTGTTGACGACATTTTGAGTCCAATTTAACATTTTGGAGGATAGTTTGGAATTTATTTGACATTCCTTCTTTTAGACATCCGACAAGAGCGAAATAAAAAGAGTCAAAACGAAGGGAAATTGTCGCTCGGGTGATGGCGAGCGACAATTTGCAGTCTTTTCTTTACAATTCTTAGTAACACTGAAATTTAAAAAAGTACATTGTGTGTGTCAACATAAAAAAAGAATTCAAATAATAATCCAAATCAAATATATTGCACATAAAAGTTGTTTTTAAACGGGATGACCAACCACACTTGAGATGCACATCATTCATTTTTACGATCAGGCATCCTGCAGTCTCGCTCTCACTCACGTGCACGCGCACGTGCGCGCACACGCACAAGCACCCATTTTATGATGTCTCTGCATGCGAATAAGCACCAGGCAGTACCAGTCCAGCAACGGCTGCACTTGCCAAGGCCCAACAAAAAGGGGGTACAGGCTGGCTGGTTGGCTGGCAGGGTGACCCCCCCCACCCCCCCACCCGCTTTTGTACACACACACACCCCCACACGCATGCACAGCTGAAGCAGTGCGCGAAGGATCAACAGTTGGCTTGACTGGGTTGGTTTGAGCGAGTGGTCGGACGGCTGCACGCCACCACGTCCAACAGTTTTGGGCACCTGACCTCGCGCAAACTGACAAATGCCGACGGGTGAAGGGTTGCACGCCACACGCACTCGAACGTGCGCGCCAACTGAAATGAGCTGTAAGCATACAGCTCAGAGTTCATTTGGACAAGAAGGTGAGCGAGGCCGAGGGCCGTCCGCTCCGTATTCCCTCCTAAACGTCCAGCTGTTGCCGTGGTGACAGCTGCCCGGGCCGGCAGAACCAATCTCAGCTGTCAGCCGGAATGCGCTGCAGAGGTTGCCGGATGATTTGGAGGGAAGGCGGGATAGAGTTGCCGTGGAGTCGACTTCTGTCCGAGCAACGTCTCCCTCCGACTTTTGGAGCGAACCCAAATGGAACGCTTCAATTAGGTTCTGGCAGTTGGCAGCTGGAAATGTTTGTGGCCTCGCCGGAGCGGCAAAGTCCGCTTCCTTGACGTGGAAGCGCCTTTCAAGCGAGCGGACTCGTTGTAGAAGCAAACGATGTTGACATTTCAGCAAAACTCCCAGTGGGACGTCATCTCCAAGCGGGTCGCTAATAAGGCCTGATGGGTGGCCATTTTGTCGTCATATTGCATCCCAATTAAAAAAAGGGCACTTTTTCAACACTCTTTTTGTTTGTTTTATTTGGATTTGTTTTCTATATTTGCACCGGAGAGGAGAGCTCTCCAATCTTGTTGTACACCGAGTATAATGACAGTAACGGGCCTTCTGGTTCTGATTCAATGTTGTTTGTTCTCATTAAACAGCTGCAAGATGCCGAGACCGTCACACACAAACGCGTCTCGTAATACGAACAATGTTTTTTGTTGACGGTTGCTTGTCTCAGCCGGCTTCAAGTTCAAAGGTGAACTACAGCCCAGAACTGAACCACCACGGCCTGCGCCAAAGTCAAGCGTGTGCACCGCTCGACTCTCAGAGACTTCCATGAATGAAGATCAGCAAAGTATTCTCTTTTCTTCAACGTAGTTAACCAATAGTCATGAAAAAAAAGGTAAGAAAGAGCACAAATGATAGTTGACACACAAAAAATGCTCAATACGAATTCAATAATAGTTTGAGTAAAAAAAAAAAAAGAGTAGCTAAAATTTGGCTAACTTGTAAAAGAAAATGTCAATTTGCTTTAAAAAAGATCAGTAACCTGGAAAAAATATAGTTGAATATTTTTTAAAAAACTTGGTGAAATACTGGACACACATGCATAACCTGTAATAAAGAAATAAATCAGTCGAAAAGACCTGATTTTCAAAGGAAACATGGCTGCGGTGAATAGTGAACGCACTGATTTAAAAGGTGAAAAAAATAAAATGATTGTAAACTGGGAAGAGCAAAATGCTGATTAAAAAAATAACAATGAATTGGAGGGGGGGAGGTTGCCGGGTTGACGAGTTCAAACATTTTTCACAAGGTTGTAAAGGTGTTCCTGTGCCGCTCTCTCGTGGAGTTGCGTTGCAATCACACAGACGTGTGTGCTGAAACGACAGGCAGAGAAACAGCGCCCTCTTTGGTGAGATCGCCGCTAGTGCGACGGTGCGTTCAGTTGCATCTAAAAGGGTAGGACTTGTGGCCACCACGACGCTCACAATTGAGCGGAAGTATCTGTCGGTAACTTTTAGCTTTCAAAATAAAGGTTTGGGTCAAAAGTTACCATTTGCCCGTCTCTATAATAGCAAAATATAGTGAAATAAAATTGTACATGACAATGCATATATAGTTTTAAGTTACAACAATGACTAAATTAGCTTGTGTTAACTTTTTATGTTGGTCACAGGGAGTGTGGTAAAATAACATGGACAGTCTTTTAATCGTATAGGCTGAAATGTTAAATTGTTAGATTGTATATATTTTTATTTTACACTGGAGAATTCATCTGGTCTGGCAAGGTCAGAATAGACTAAATGAACCACATAAACCTGTTTGTGTTTTGTTTTTTCGAGATGTGACCATTTGGACAGCCCTTAATTCGCGTGCTAACACGACAAGACAACGCTCTTTTTGCTTGCCTACTTTTGCAGATACTACACTTGAATAACGTAACGTAACGTAACGTAACGTAACGGCTGTGACTCCAAATAGAAATAGAAATAGAAATCCCTTTATCCACAATTGTACTGTGTATCATTCTTAATGGAGACGTTTGAAACGTGGCGTTGAGTCGAGTGCACAAAATTTAGAGCAGGTTGCCCGAGTGCGGTCCTCGAGAGCCGCAAAGTGACGCGACGCATCCTGTTTTCGGTGTCTTTGTATTCCAACGCACCTGATTAAAATGATCAGCTCGTTCTGGAACTTTGCGTTACTAGATATCAATAAGTATTCGAGTGACTTGTTTACCACCCCCAAAACTTGCCAGTCTGTGAACATTAAAAAGCTTTCCTTTGTCTCCCTCTACTGGAAGAATTAGTACATGTCATGGGATACCAAAATGTACTGGAGCACCGATTACAAGGACGTATAGATGGCTTTTTTTTTCCGTTTGTTTTTTAAATGTCAAGTAAAATGACCACCACGATGAAGTTGCCGGATAGGAAACAGTTTGTTCTCACTCACGCGTTCCGTCTTCTTGCTCAAAGTGTGACGGGGAAAAAATTGCTCTTTGGACGCATCCTCCAGTTTGCTGCAGCGTCAAGGTTTGTGCTTGAAATAGGCCTCCACTGCAGAAAGAAAGGCACAAAGATCAATCATGTGCTTCAAAGTCATGTTTACAAAAGAAAGATTCACGTTTTTGCCCAAATCTGGATCGCTTAGGACGAAGCGCGGAGGCTTTTTCTGCCGTCTGACCGACAAAAGTAAAGAATGAAAAGACGCAGATGGAACGTACTCGCATACTCCTGAGGTAGCATCGGACGGTTGACGGCCGTCTGAATGGTCGCCATCCAGTCCATTCGATCCCGCTCGCTCTCGCACGCAAAAAGGAACTTCCTGTCCGGCGTGGCTATGGTGATCCCAAACTGCCAACGGGCGCTCTGAACGCCCGGCGGGAGGCCCGACACGACGCTGTAGCCGTTTTCCGAACTGCCGATGAACACTTGGCCTCGCGCGTAGGCGTCCTTGCAAAGCGGGGAGCCGCATTAGCGGACGGGAAATGGGCGGCGGGCTCGTTCTCGGGTACCCACCAGTGGATCTTTGAAGTACATGAGCCTCCTCTCGTCCATGGAGAACCATCTCTTCTTAAAACCTTCCGTGTGCTGCACGGGAGAGAAGCACAGCGACTGGTCATTTTCGACTCCATGCCGCAAACTCCGACGACAGACACTCAATCACCTTGGGGCCGGTCTTCTCCATGAAGCCTTGTTTTAGATAGTCCCTGGTTACGTTGGGCAGCAGCTGGACGAACAGCAACACAAGTTGGAGCATTTGACGGCTGCTTCTCTTTTGAATAACGCGCGTGGTCGTCACGGCAGTCGTCGTGGCGACTTACGTCAGCGGCGGGCGCTCCCGGGAAGGCCACCTGCAGGTAGTGCAGCCTGGCTGCTCGGATGGCGTTGAACCAGTCCACCATTTCCTGGGAAAAAAGAAAAACAAAAAAACATCAAGCTTTCAATCATATGTGCCGGATGGAGACTCGAAGCCGTTTTACTTGGCAACGTGAAATTCGGCGAAGCATGTCAATCACAAAAAAAAAAGCCTCAAAGGAACAGCAAGTCGGGACGTCATTTTGGTCATGAGGGAGGGGGGGGGCGTAACGGTCCGGCCCTACGACCTCCGGGGTCGGTGGCCGACAATTTTCCTGAATAAGGCCAGAGGGTCGAGGGAGACTGACCGGCAAAAAAGGCTCAAGTGCCCAGCTCGGGCCATTTGCGGAGGTCCTTCCTCACAGAATCGTGCGTGTCGTTTTGTTGGATTGGAAGCAAATTTGAATTCTTTTCCAAGTATTTCATAAAGGATTAATATTTTTCCAAACAGATGGACGACAAGAAATTGAGCCAAAAGTGTTCAGCCAATCAGCTCGTGGATCGGACGGCCTCACCTTTCCATCCTCGTGGTAGACAAAAATATTGCGAGTGCTGTTGTCCTTCAAGTAGCTTATCTGCAGGCCGTTGGCTGTGCCAATTTTGGATGGCTGGAAGGTCGCGTTCACTGTGCCGATGCTTATTATCGCTTTCGGCTCTCTCCCCTGTACAAAGGAACGAGAAAACATTTTGTTGAACATCTTTTTTTTTGGGGGGGTCACACTGCATGACATCATACGTGTTTGTATTGTATTTGTCATTTTTGTCGCTTCTTGTGGAGCCAACTCATCTGATGCAAGAAAGTCCTACTGCGTATCGTCACCACTCACATCCTGCTTGACGAAATACTTGAGCACACCCTCTTGTTCGGACAGGACGAATTTCCGACTGAGGTACTGTGCGCTGTCTCGGCCTCGTTTCCATAGAAACCCTTCCCGGTAGCCTAACACACGAAGACGAAACGGAACGAGATGAGATCGCAACATAGATGATGCAAATTGAACAGAAAGGGCGGCTCGATGTGATTTGCTTCACAATGTCTTGGTGAAGCGACATGCGGCTCGAGGATACGTGGGCCACAAGTAACTTTTGTCTATTTGGGACAAAAGCTGCCAAATGAGTCCAAAGATCTTACAAACTGGAATAGAAAATATTGGATTCATTTTTGACGCAAAGGCACTTCCTTGATATTGACAACAATTGTAGTCATCTCATTTGTTCTCAACACTCTGAGTGTGCGCAAAGCAGGAATTGTGCTGCAGGAAGATGTGGTTCATCGTTGCCTAACTCACGCGCTTGCGCCACAAAAACACACAGAATCAAAAGACAAAAGCAACGCTGTCGCCGTCTGTCTTTGTCTTTGCACTGCTGCAAGTGACCCCCAAAAAAATAACAAAATGAGAGGGCGTTCGGTGTGACGGGAGCATTGCAATCAAGACTGTTGGAAGGCAAACTGCAGCAAAGATGGCCGCGTTTTGCATTCAAACGACTGAAATGCAGCCCACAAAATTGGTGCGAGGGAGTAGCGACATGTGCGGCAAACACAAAAGCGCTCCATTCTCCCTTGCCGCCGCATTGCTGAGCGGCTCAACAAGACAAGGCCACACCCACCCTGAGGAAGAGCGCGCCGCTCATGCCACTGGCACAAAACATGCGGAATGAAGCTTCGGAATGCGGCGAGCCGCGACAAACAGGATTGGGACACGTGGCCAGGAGCAAGCGCAAGTCAAACGGAAGAAAATGCAAATGACGCTCTGCTCACGAGCGAGGAAAAATGGCAATTCTTTTCGATTGCAAAAATTGAGGTTGTTTTTTTTTCTGGAGGTTGAAACAAATTAGCGGCCAAATTGCAGAATTTCACTTTGAATTCATTCCTAAAAATCGGCGTCCTTACGATCTGATTATTATCACGGAGTAAAAGCAACGAGGACGTCCTTTGCTTTTGCTCCAACACAATAATTTGCATTTCCCCGGCAACGCGGCGGAAATAAGTAGCAAAAGGTCCAAGTGTTGCGATGTTGCATGCGTCCAGTGGCGTGTGAGCGACGTGATGAATGCGTCCAGTGGCGTGTGAGCGACGTGATGAGTGTTGACCTGCTGAGTAGGACTCCTGCGGCCCCCCGGGCATGAACTCCTTCCTCTCGTATTTGGCGCGGATCCACTGATCCCGCAGGAGCCTGACGCACAACAAATGTTTGGCTTTTACCGACGGAGAATCATTGCGGTGCATTCCAAACTTTGACTTCACTTTCGACTGATCGGTGGCTTCCGATGCGAGTGACCCGACTTTGTTTTTTCAAGATGCGAGCGCTAGTTTGGCCCATTTTTGTCAGAGCAACCCATGTCGACGCAACATGTAACAATATTTCCAGGCATCGACTCTTCATCCTTTGCAAAAACAGACTGACATGAGCGAGTTAGTTGTGCAACTCTTCTTCATGTGTCTCTAAAGCCAAAAAAATGGCATCTCAAAGTAGCATTGTCTTACTTTATCCATCTAGCCATGATCCGAACTGATTATTCATTATAAATTCAAACAAATATACGTCAGTAACTCTTCTTAAAAATGATCGATTTTCCAGCATATGGAATCTGCACTTTGAATGTGTGAGATGCACATTTGTCTGTGGAATCCGATTGGTTCTGTCCACAGAAAGTGGCAAAAGTGTGACGTGTCACTTACGCGCAGTCTTTGTGAGTGGGTTGGTAGTAGAAGGGGGGGACCGACTGCTCGTATTTAGCCTGAGCCACGCGGTTCCCCACAGACTCCATCAACTGCACAAAGGAAGGAAGAGAAATGTGACGTCTGACTGTCAGTGATATGCTATCGTGGTGCATGCAGGCGGCTTTGTGGTGACATTTGCAGAGCGGCCGCTGTGGTGCTCTTCTCTTTGTTTGCTTGAAACACACCAAAGACTTAAGCGTTCACCTCCAACTCTGCCGTGGTCCACGGGTCCAGTAAGAGAGACTTGACCTTGCTGATCTGGGCGATGTTTCTGTGCAAGCCTGAGCAGCTGTGGCACACAAACACACCGAGAGTATACGAGGCCCACTCGGGATCTGAAACACACACGCACACAATCTAGACAAGGAGATTCTGATTTGATAGCAGCCTGGGCAATAGCGCTGAGGAGCAATTGATCTTGGAAGGACCCCTGTAAAGCGCCAGAGGAGCCATGAAGTCTCGCTACAGTGCGCTCCATAATTGTCGCCACACCTGGTTTACATGTGTTAAAAGCATTCAATTAAAGTCCATTTCTATTGCAGACGCATATTCAAGTTCCTCCTATGGCCATGCAAATGTCCGGAGCTGACCCCCTTTGAAAAGCTGTGGAGGGGCTGCAGAAGAGAGGGTCAATAAATATGGAGGCCACTGGAGATCGGTTTGGTATATGAGGTTCAAATTTAGTAGCAAGAGGGGAACTGGCCAAAAATTACTCTAAAACGGCACAACTATTTGCAGACTTAACCAACATTACATACAGCAAAAAATGTTTTTTTTTTAAAAAAAATCATCCACTTTTCATAACTGTTGCAAGATAACGTGACATTGAAGAGGATTTTCTTAGCTTTGGGGAGTGTATTTCCCATGTATTTGTGTGAGATACAAGCACAGGAAAAGGGTATACTATGAGTGTAGCTTTAAAAAATACGGGTTTCTTATGTATCTATATCTTATCGGAACATAAACTCGGCGAAGTGTCGACCTCACCGGGCGCGCCGCAGTCGGCGCAGTTTCTATTTCCGGGTTTGTCCAAAAGTTCCATAAGTCTCCTGCTTTTTTCTCGCTCTGCAAACATCCTCAAGGAGATTGACGACGTTAAAGTCCCGCGCGACAAGAAGAGGTCGCCACACGCGCCGCATGATATGAAAGAAGGCACACAGAGCAAAGGCGCAACAGCTCGCATACGCTGTGAGAGGCGTCCGGATAGGATGCGACTGCAGAGACAGTGACCCCTAGCGTCATTTGCGTGTACTGCAACAACACTGAACCGCGTCCTCGTGGAGTGTCGAGTTACCTTTTTCGCAGTCAGGTTGTTTTAGAAGGGTAAAGAATGAAAATAATTCAAATGGTGAATTCAATTCACTTTAATGCCCTTAAGGAAAAAAACCTACTGGATGGCAGTAAGCTACAAACTTAATCTTAATGAAACCGTGTGACCCTTTTAGTCATGCCAAATTTGCAGCCAAGTGTTGTGTTCGCAGCAGTGAGAAATGGTTAGCACATGAGCCTCAAATTTGTCAGGTTCAAGGTTCAAACATGGACTCTGGTCAAGAAAAGCGCTGCAGAATTGGGACACATTTAGTATCGTGCCTTACGACCACCGTATGACAGTGCTTGGAGAAAGTTACAAATGAACTTTTGTATAAATATATTTAACAAATCCAACTTGAGACTGGTTGTGTTCCACAAGTTTTATTTCTCTTTCTCTCTAAAAGTCAATACAGAGTAAAAAGGCTCACAATCTCAGCTTGGGCTCGTCAGAACAAACAGAACTTACAAGGAAATTACAATTGACCCCAAAAAACAAAAATCCTACAAGGGCAACGTGTTTTTTTCAAGTGTTTTTTTTTTTAATTTTTTTTTTAAATTTGTAATAAAAAGTAATTTGAAATTGTTCCCAAAGAGGAAAACGTGTTTATCTGGACGAGTTTGAGCTGGAACGAGAACGGTGACGCCTGCGGCCGGGAGATCTGGAACGAGAGCGGCGGCGTACCGGTGAACGCCTCCTTGGGGAGCGAGACCTGAAAAAAACGGAAAAATGTCAAGCCGACAACCACATTATCTCGGTTTATTTTTACATCCCTTATCTAAATAAATAAATACATGAGCTTGGTGGATATTTTTTTATTCGTGTATTACTCTAGGACTTCCCAGATTGGGAATATGTAAGCGAGACCGACCTTCTCCTCATGCGGGGCGGGCTGCGTCGCCACATGGGCGGCGGAGGGGGCATTCGACGAGGGGGAGACAGACGACGAGGAGGAGGACGGACCCTCTGGGGCAGCACAGCAGACGCTGTGATCTCCTGGCCATCAATCTGACCTATGAGCACATGTTGGAACAGTCAAAAATTCTCACAAGAACAAAAAGTCCTAACAGTAAAAAAAAAAAAATACATCAATGGGAATCGAAATTGTAATCTTCTTCAAATATTGTTGCAGCTGAGCATGCCATCTTAGGCGTTTGTAAGTTCAAAGCCTTGAAATCGGGTTCGGCCCCTTGTACGCGCCGAACCAACAAATATCTGACCTCCGTCCATGTACTTGAGGGCCTTCTGGGCCTCCTCGGGGCTCTCGTACTCCACGTAAGCGAAGCCCTTGGACATGTGCGGGACCTGCCTCTCCATCGGCATCTCCACCGACTTGATCTTGCCGTACGTGGCAAAGATCTCCTGGATGTGGTCCTGTGCGCAACAAGACAAACGACGTGCTCAATGTTCATCTGGTTAAAGTTGCTCGCTGCAGTTTAATACGAAGAGTGGCTGAAACTCATGGAGACAAATTCATTGTGTGAATTGAACAAACTTGGTCAAAATAAAGATGATTTGGAGTTTCGTCACTAACTCATCTCAACGGAAGAAGCCACTTGTGAAAAGAGGCCCATCTGCTCACGACGCACAATCCTTTTGTACGAATATGCATCGTCGTTTCCAAAGCTCAATTGAAGAACCTCCGGCCAGACCGATATTAAAATGTATTTTGTTTTTCTAAACATGGTTACCTAACCCTGTAAAAGCTCTGAGGAGCTATGCATTAGTGCGAGTAGAGCAGACCTTGGTGACATTTCTGGTCAGCCGCCCCAAGTGAACCTTGGTTGGTTTGGGGCTGGGCGTTCTTTTCCGCCTCTCCTTATCTTTCTCCTTGTCCCTTTCCTCTCCCCTCTTCTGTGTTTTGGACCTTCACAACAACAACAAGAGAGACAAAAGCAAAAACGGCGATCGTCGAGACGAACAAGTCCAACTTCCACCGGAATCTCAAGCGACACTTACGGCGAGCGGGAGCGGCGGCGGTTGTCGTGGCGCCGGCGGCTCGGGCTGGGTGAGCCCGAGGAGCTGGAAGAGGAGGAGGAGCGTGAGCTGGAGGAGCCCGAGTGGGTGCTTCCGGACGAGCTGGAGCCGCTGGATGAGCCCGAGCTGGAACCGGAGCTGCTGCTGGAAGAGGAGCTCGATCGGGACCTGATTGTGAAAGTGCCCGGTCAGCATCAAACTCATTTAAGACGAGTGTGCAGTGTCGACGGCGCCACAAGTGCGACAAGTTGAATCTAAAGCAGGATTTGCTCAACTTGCTAGTGATGTCTGTAAATGACAAATTCATTTCGCATTTTTAAGCAACAAAATGCAGATGTGAAGTGCAGGTACTATTCTTATCCACTTGGAGTCACCTTCCAAACATTTCACACTATTGCCGGGCCTGGGGGAGTCAGTGTAGACTTAAATGTTATGAGCTCACTTTTTGAATGTGCTAATTTTTGGTGCAGCTAGGCTAATTTCATTCTCTATTAATATTTCCCTACTGCGACAAACAGTCGAAGCACCTGCCCAGAAAACAGAGAAGCGGGGTTAGACAGCAGGCCGCAAGATGATGTCAACGACATAAAAAAAATAAAAATAAAAAATACTGTCATGTGATTAGTAAATGAATGATTTGGGATTGTGGGCTTCAGACCTGCTGCTGCTTCCAGTGGACGCACTGCGGCGTTTCCTGGCTTTCTCCCGTCCTCTGTCCTTTTCACCATCCTTGGCAGCAGATTTTTCCTTGGCTCGGTCTTTAGTTTTCTCCTCTTCCTTCCGCTTAGTTGGAGATGGAGCCCTACAGAACAGACATGAGAAATACAAAAGGGGGGATCAGTGTATTAGTGCTAGACGTTATAGTCTTGAAATAACATTTCAATGACTTTTTGTTTTTACGCATTTTCCCCCCTTTTGCTTTTAGAAAACAAGTTGCCCCCCCCCCCTTTCTGGGTTTTACGTTGCATTTCCTCGTATTAAAAAAACCCTCCAAATAGGGCTTTTTCCAGACATAACACAAAAGAAAAATGCAGGAAATGACACTCCATGAACTGTTTCATTTCTTGACAAAATGAAAGAAAGTGGCTGTGACACAAAAGAGGACCCTGAACAAGCTTTTGTCAATGACATACAAGTTAAACATCCCCTGCACAGCAGCATGTCCTCGCTTCAATGACAGGCTGCTGTCACTGCCTTGAAGAAATTCTTCCTCCCACATGCCGTGCGGCTTTTTAATTCCACTCTGAGAAGGGAAATGCTAAAATAATATTCCTACAACTCTCAGACTGCACAGCAACTTGTATCAATTATTTTAAATGTCTCAAGGGTTTTTACAACATAATACATTGAATAATTATTATTTTCCGTTTTCGCTAATATGATGATTCAGTATTCCTCATTTGTTTATTTTCTTGTGTGAATTAATTGAGTATTCATTTATTGAACGAGAGAAGAGCAATTTATTAGGAACGCCTTAGGGCGATGTTTACAATCATTAACAAAATGTAGCTTGATTCAACAATGACGGTGTCAATCAAGTCCGACTTTATAGTTTGCGTGTAGTGCTCCAATTATATTAATTAAGTAGTGGCCATTATATCAATTAATGTAGCCGTGGGGATACATGCTAGCTGGCTAGCTAGCTAGCTTCATAAATGCCCGCAAATTCTTCCAGAATTCGTTTCCTGTATAATTAGTAAGAAAATGTTACGAAAGTGAGTGCCAACAATTTGGAAAGACAAAACGAGGGCGTGATTCCGATAAAACAACACAAGCAACAAAAAAAATTAACATTGGAGAGAGATAGAGAGAAAAAAACGCCGCCATTGAATTTCATTTAGGCCGATTCAACTCAGCCGACGGAAACCACGGGGCTTTTGTTAAATCATAAAATGCTGGGCCGAGGAAGGCCATGTGACATTTCGCTATACAGCAAAACGTTGCGCGCAATAGAAAATAGCAAATAACATGATCGCAATTGTAACAATTGAATAAAATCGGAAACTTACATGTTTTTTGTTACAGGTGGTACAGTCCGTAGCGACTGCGGCGGGCCTCCAGAAGAGTCGCTGGCTGATGACGACACGAGTCGGAAGTGACGCCACTACCTGAGCGCCACTTACGACTCATTTTCTTATTTATGCACTCCTCGATAAAATTAAAACGTTATCTTGTCGACGGAACTATTATCACCGGGTGGCTTTTTTACTCTTTATTTACTTTCATCAGGTGAGCGCTCGACTTTCTGTTGTTGACGCAAAGCTATCGTTTTGCATCGATGTTTGTACATCACAGCAAGGTTTGAGGGTTTTTGTTTTTATTACTTAAGGCGACGAAAAGGCTTTTTTGGAAGCTTGGTTGTTAGAGTAAATGTTTATCTTGTGTGTTCTTTATAGTGTACAGTGTATATCCTATTTTGATGAATACAGTATAGTTTGGTTGGGTCTGATGTTCATGAGCTGTTTAATCCCATTTGTAGATCCACTGCACAGTGCAGATGATTCATGATACTTTGGGTAATGAGCTGTTCTTTTTTATTGTCTGTGTTCCTGCTAGTGGTATGAGAAACAATCACTGAATTAATCAACACGATGTACAGTTAATTTGCAGACGCTGAACTCTGCCTTTAATACAGTGCAGCTAATTTCAGTTCAGTTCCACAATCCATTTGCCTTGGATGTACGCAGTCTGCTTTGGATTCGGAACCATTTCTTCCCGTAGATTCAAGCCGCGCCATGGGTCGCCTGGATAACGCCGCCAAGCGCAAGGTGGTGGAGCTGAGGAAGGCGGGCCTGAGCTTCCGCAAGATCAAGGCCGTACTGGAGTTGGAGAACATCAAGGTGTCGGCGCAGGCCATCTACCTGTTCCTTCGGGAATTCCAAGGCAGGCGACCGGGCAGGGTCAGGCCCCTGGAGGCCGGGAGCAGCGCGGTGGCACCGGCGCACGTGCCCAATCTGGTCGGGGGGTTGCAGGAGAGCTGGAGCAGCATACACCTGCAACACCTGCTAAGGGATGCTTCGCGCCACGCTGGCTTCGGCAAGTTTGCCAAGCGGCCGTCCACAGAAACGGACGGCAATGCCAAAGCGTCGGGGTGTGGGGAAAGCAGCGCCGAGAGCCAAACGGACCAGCGGCAGCATTGTGTGGACGATAACGACGTCCAGATCGTGAGCGTCACGTCTCTTGCGCAAAGTCAGCCAAGAGCAGAGACGAGTTCGACTTCTTCTTCTCCTGGAACGGCGTCGTTGGCCTTCACCAGGAGGAGATTGACGCCCTCCCCTGCCACCAGCTCAATGCTGGCAGCCCGTAAACGCATTTTGGATAAAGCGCTGACGCACAAGATGAAGGTCTGATTCTTGGCATTCTCCAATGCCTGTCACAATCATTAAATGTGTCAAATGGTTTTTGTATATATTCCACCAGGTGACATCGTTGTTGAGGAGAGAATACACCAATGTGCAAAGAGCCGATTTAGCTGCAATGTCACAGCAGCAACAACAACAACAACAACCACCACCAGCAGCAGCGGTGGCGGCGGCGCATTATGATCTGACCACAGAAAAGGTGAGAAAATGGAAGGTTTGTGATGTGGTCTGCTTTGTATTGGTAGACGTTGACTTTGGATCATGTCCTGGTCATTTTGTATTCAGGTAGTTTACTCACAATGTGTCGTTTCTCAGACCGGGCTGGAAGATGGTGGCACGAGCACAGGCAGGCGGTTCGCCCCGCACAGGCAAGGTCTGTCTTTGCGTTCCCTTCACACGCCGCCTCGAGTTGGAATTCGGCTTCCCAACCGCTCAGCGGCCCCTTTAGCGTCCTCGACCCCAGGGGGCGCCGTCCTCCGCATGCACACCTCTGCAGACGAGGCGACCCGAGACGCCGGGGCCAGAAGCGGTCTTCAGGATCCGATCCAGACGCTGGGCTGCGAAGTGCGCAGCCTGGGCCTGGCTGTCAAGATGCTGGTGGAGCAGCAGAGCCGCTTGGAGAGGGAGCAGGCGCAGCAGACTCGCATCCAAAAGCAGATCCTCAGCACCTTGCAGAGCCTGGCGTCCAAAGGGGGACCTTGCGCCAACGCTCAGCAAGCGCAGAACAAAACTCCATCCCCTTCCTGTTTGCCCACCACTTCTTCTTCGTTCAGCCAAGACACCTTCGACTTTAACCAAGTCACCTACAGCCAGTGCAGCCAAAACCAAGCGACGTACGACTCGCTCGAGAGCATGGAACCCGTCGAGGCCTTTAAATTACCCGGCCTGAGCCCCGACAGCATGAACGGCTTCCCTCCGTGCAGCAGCGCCGAGAACCTCCCGCTCGCTCCCACGCCCCCGCAGACGCAACAAGCGTACGCGGGCGCATACCCGCCGCAGAACTGTCAGACTCTCTTGGCGCCCTACGCGCAGTCTTACGTGCCCACGTACGACTGCTCGCACCCTCAGGCCTTCCGAGAGGCAGGAAGCAAGACGTCGGATTTCCACACGAGCTGTTCGGGGAGGAATCTTCAGGACTGCAGCGTGTCCACGCCGGAGCAACACCTGAATGTCATCAAAGTGGAAGGACCTTAGACAGATTGGAGCATATTGTAGCTTTTACTGTGTCGTTTGATTTTTTTTTAATTTTTTTTTACATCATATTTATTTCCGAAGTACAGTGGAAACTTGACCACCAATTTGTTCAGGGGTTGGTGATGCTGGAGCCTATCCCAGCTGTCTTCGGGCAGTAGGCGGAGTCACCCTGAACTGGTTGCCAGCCAATTGCAGGGCACGCAGAGACGAACAACCATCCGCGCTCACACTCATACCTAGGGGGCAATTTAGAGTCTCCAATCGGCCTGCCACGCATGTTTTTGGAATGCGGGAGGAAACCGGAGGACCGAGGACCGAGGTTCCACTGCACAGTAGATGCCAACAGAATGAAAATGGCAATAGAGTCCTGTTTGGACAAAAGCAAAAGCACGCGTATGTAGCATAGCCACTTTTGGGAGTCTTCTTTTTTGCTTTTGAAATGAATAAACCCAAGTGAATTGTTTGAGTGAACATATTTTTGTTTGATGCTCTTGTCCACATAAAAGTATCAGTTTGTTGCAAGTTTGTGCTTGAGGGCCACATTTGATTTGGGATGGCCCTGATCACTCAAAAACAAATATTTCAAGTACTTATTAAACAAATGAAGTTGCGTTGCGTGCGTGCAACTCGACACAAACACAAAGTAAATGAAAATGTTTTGCATGCATTTCGTGACACGATTGAGCACAAATAGCAGCGATGGCTGTTTTTGCTCACTGAATTTCTTTTAAGAGGAAACCAGACAAACCTGAAATCTAACAAGTGCGGCGCGACGGAGATGCGACCCTTTTGTCTTTTGAGATCATGAGACTGCACAAAATACAAAGAAGGACAGCTTTCCGTGTTCAGCTGTCGGTGAGCGTACTTGTTTTGCAGCCTGCACGCACCGTCAAGATGCTCGTCTTTGCACTGTGTTGCTGCTTCTTTCTGCGTGTTCAGGCTGAAGACCTAGACCGCTGTAAGTACACGCTCCGTGGTTGTCTTTTTTTTTTAAAATTCCTTCCAATTCATTGTTTGTTCATCCACAGATGCCTACTGTGAAAGTTGCATAATCGCAGCCAAAGGTACAGTACCGCACAGTCTGGTGTGCATTGGCGGACATCTTGTCCTTCTGCTTTATTGGCAATTTCAGGCCTCCCAATCTTTTCTACACTCACCATCCGTAGAAAAACAGTTTTATTCTCCTACTCAGCACTGGTGCCGCAAATAGCAACTTAAACGACTTCAAGGCTTTGTAAGTGCTTGCAGATGTTACAGATTGGTGCCAAAGCACTACTTTGTCTAAATGACGTTCCTCCGCTGACCTCCAAATAGTTCTTTGGCACCAAGAGGGTGCGAAAGTGATACTTTAGTCTAAATGAAGCGCCTACACTCACTTGACCCTAGGTTTTTTTTTTTGGCCTTGAGGTGGCGCCAAAGCAACAAATGAGTGTCTCAATGCGGCTCCTCAAGTTACCTCAACACAGTTCCTTGGCACCAAGATAATTGATACTTTTGTCTAAATGGAGCTCCTCACCTTCAACAAAGTTGTTTGGCAACAAGATAGCACCCAAAAAACGCGTTAATGAAACCAATGTTTTCAACGCACTTCAACACTGTTCTTTGGCAGCGACATGGTGCCAAAGCACTACGTTTCTTTCAATGAAGCTCCTCAACTCACCAATGTGCCAAAGGATGGTGCCAAAACAATGCTTTTAGGATTTGTTTCCAAAACAGCGAAGAACAGAAGACAGGTTCTGAAATTGTGAGGATGACACATGTGAGGTTTATCAGAATCGCTTGTTCCACAAAAAAACAAAAAAAAAACCTTGTTGCATGCAAAACATGGTGCACTTGTAAGTCACTTTTGACATTTTTTTTTCCACCCGGATTTTTTTCCCAATTTTGCTATTTTTTCTCTGTAGAGTTTGAGAAAGAAATGCAAGAAGCGCCTGTTGGAAGCCGACCGGCGCTCGCGGACGAGCTCCTCGGCACCGGCGAGGTTTGCAACAGACTGCATTCGCACAAGCAGTTTACTAAAGGCAAACTGGCCTCTGCCTGCTTCCGACTCTTCGGTGAGATCGCCGTTTGGCAAATCTTTCATTCATGTCTTGACCATGAATGCGTATGCAATTGATGCCTTGCTCAGATTCCCACTACGACCAGTTCCATGCAACTCTGCTTCGTTCCAAAACGGATCGACTGGACGTCGTGCTTTGCTATGAAAAGTCAACAGCGTGTGTCGGCGTCAAACGACACTCTTTTGAGGTCGGTTAACGCCAGGATTACAAATAGTTTCACATAAATTGGAGCTAAAGTAGTTTTTATTTAGTTTTTTAATGTTGGTTGTTGTCAGTTGGTTTTGATTTGATTTAGATTTATCGTTAGACCAAGTTTAGTAGTTTTTATATTTTTGAAAATATTTTTGTAATTAGTTTTAAAATTAGTTTAGTCTTTTTTTACGTTTGAGGAAAATTTGTCCTGCCACTTTGCTACTTATTGAGGTTTTTTTTTCCTATCACAGGATTCTAAAATCCCATTCACAGACGACCACATTGAGGCTCTTCTCCAAGACCACAAGAAAAATGTTCGCATTACCCAGCCGACATATTCCGGCTCAAAAGATGAGTTGTGAAAAGAGTGCAACCTCTGTCGTCATGGCAACACTTACTTGTCAGTCTATGATATATGTAATTTATTTAATATCTTTTTTGTGAGACAATTTTGGTGGTAGACTAAATAAAGCATGTGTGTAAATGTGTCGACTACTGAAGAAAAGGCAATTGAGAAGATGCTTAGCTGGTGTTCAATGGCATGTAGATAAGGTAACAAAAAGACCGTGTTCCATGTCTGTCAGTTATACCCCCTATAGTGTTTCATAGTTTCCCTGTGTTTCTTGAATGTATGATTCGGACCCAAATATAACCTTTATTTGTGTTGTCGTGTTTTGTATTTGGTTCGTAAATGATCTAAATTGCAATGAGAGCGAAATGATTGTGTGTCGCGAGGCGACCAATTCTGGTGTAAACGTATTGGAACGCAGCCCTTGCCCTGTTGCTAGGAGGCGCTGTTGTAGCCCGGAAGAAGAGACATCGACGGCGGTGATGGGCAAGCCGGGACGACGAGGGCATCCGCGAGGTTTTTAATGACTGCCGTTGCTTTTCATCAGGTTTCTCCCCCAACACACCGCCAACGAAAGCAAGAGAAGAGCGGAAAGGAGAAGAATCGTCGCGGTTGGGTATGAAATGAGATGGGCGAATCAGCTGTGTCACGTGAACATCTGTACGACAGCATCTCGGAAAGCCACACGAACAAGTATCATATTTCATCATTTAACCCATTTATGTGATGGCATAAATAGGGATCAGTGGGTCTTGACCTTGTATTAATATTCACAGAATGAGAGTATCACTGTTAATGTTCCTTTTTTTCCCCAACCCCTGGGTGTGTTGGTGAGTGTGTGCGCGCGCGCGCGTGTGTGTGACAGATAGTAACCGGCCGACTGTTTCTGTACGTGAGCTGAGCCAGTCTAGGAATGGCAGGAATTTGATGTGTGATGAAAAGAACTAATAGCAGACAGAGCCTCCCTTTGTTAGTCTGTCCGTGCAGTCCCATATTGACACAAGCGTGCGTTAAACTGCCCTTTCAATCCAACAGCAGCCATGTGGATGGAAAGCTATGAGGAATTCTCCCTTCGAAGTGTGGCCATGCTGCAGCAGGAGGGTACATTCAAGAGAGCGACATGTGAGCCCGGGGTCACGCATTCATCTGTCATCGTCTACTGTGGGAAAGCAGCCTTGTCCCCTCTGGTAAGGAGGAAATGGACACTTGGGAGGCCTTGACATTGATTGCTGAATGTCTGTGTGTCTGACATTGCAGCAAAATGAATTGAACATATAAAAAGACAGCTAAACGTTGTGGGACACCTGAAGCCTTAATCAGATCTGAAGTGTTGAGGAACAAATCAAAACAACGTTTTGTTTGGACCACAATCAAAAGTACGGAAACCCCATAAGTCCGTTTTAGAGATGGTCATCTGACCCTCTCGAGAGAAGCGCCATTCACCTAACCCTAAATCCAAACCCTAAAACCCTAATCCTGAATGCCAACCCATCTCCCTGGCCCAAATCACAGCCCATTTTCCCCAAACCAAACTCCAAAGCATAACATAGACGCTGAACCCGAGTGTGAACCCAAAACGCTCACCAAAACCGACCCAGCGCCTAATCCTAAACTCAACCCAAAATCCAGACCCAGAAAAAAACAAAACAACAGTCAAGTCTGACTTCCAGCTATGGAAACCCACCTCACATTAAATGCACACAACTCCTAATTTGTTTATTTATGCTTGATTTATGATTTAGGATTGATCAACATTCAACTTCCTACAATGGACGGAATATCAATGAATCCCATTTTGGACTTGGCTTGGTTATTTTTTTGCAGTTGAATGCCGAGCAGCGTCAACAGATGTGCGACCTCAGACGGAGGGCGGCCCAGCTGGAAATAGAGCGGCAGAGCAACAAGTCGTCGGCCCGAGTTCCAAACAAACCAGCGCGTTGTACAGCGCAGTCGCAGGGATGCTCGGGGTCCGGATCGCTTCCAGTGGAAAAAGAAACAAAAAACAGCAACACGTCAGCTTGCAAGGTGCAGTCTTTACACGACATTCAACTCTCACAAACATTTTCTTTGAGGCCGACATTACCTGGCAAATGCGCCAGCTCAGCAGGACGAGTCGTTTTGAAATAGATGGCTGTGTATACGCATCAAATGAATTTCAAACATCTTCAAAGTCGAGTTTTCCCATTGAAGACTCTGCCGACTGCAGCATGAGGACGGTTGCGTATTTGCCAGAATGCCTGATGACATTTGCAGACTTGTCTGACTCCAAACGTTTCCCAACAAACTCTCCTGATGATGGTGCACTTTTGTCCACTCTTCTGAAACTTTTGCGTTCGTGTTTTAGTGACTTTACGCAGTGCTTTAGTAGAAAAGTGGGGGCCTCACGCCGATCAGACTGCGCTTGACAGAATCATGACGGGTTGGGCTGTAAAACGCAAAACCTGAATGACATGGTCTTAAACCTTCCGCAGGGTTTGTGTCGCGATGACTCAAAGAATTCATCCGTATCGTTTCTAAGCACTGATCGCAGGTCGCTTAAAAATTGTTCACTGCAAATTTTAATCCTGAAACAGAAACCTCTTTTGCCAAATGGCGGAGCTGCAAAGTCACCAAGTCCCAAAGCAACAACACTCACTGGTTACACGCTGGTCACAGACTCGCTCGGGCTTCCCAAAGAACCTCCGATTGGACTTCAAACTTGCCGTGAGCCAATTAGCCCCGTCCTCAAGCTGGAGATGGCAGAGAAGAGTGATGACGAAGATATGAGTCTGGACAGCCTTGTCAAGCAAACAAAAAAGCAGAGTAAGGACGCGTCCAAAGTTGTCCTCGCAACGCCATCACCCGAGGCCGTCTCCGAAAAAGAAGCGTTTAGTCCCGAAAGTGCGGTCGACTTTGGCTTTAGTTTGCAGCGCAGTCCCGTTGGCCCGCCGAACATTCCCTTCCCTCAAAATAGATGCGATCCAAAGCTACCCCATCGGCAGCCGAGTCCCGAGTCCGGCTCGAGCCCCCACGTTCAGAAACGTAAACCGCGGCCGTTCTCCACGGGCAACATCCACTTCGTGTTTCCGGGGATGCCCGGGGAAGGCGCCGCTCCGTACCATCGGGAAGAAGCGCTCTCTGGAGCCGCACGGCGCCCGGATCTCTGCAGCCCAGTTCGGAGCAACGGCCCAAACAGGCGGGGGAGTCCTCAGTCGGGTCATTGCGCCACCAGCCCGATGCGGGAAAACCAAAGCCTTGCGAGCCCGTCGTTGCCGAGCCCGATTGCGCAACACGAGTGCCTGTCGTCCACGTTCCGTCGGCGCTGCCAAACCATGGACAGTCAGCCGCACGCCGGATCCGATCACATCGACCGCAGTCAAGAGAGGACGCCTCGCTTCATGGCGGGGGTCACGATGCGCCCCTCAAGTTGGCGCAACTCGGCCGCCCCTTCCCGCAAGTCGTTCAAGGCGGAGAATCCTTCGCCACATCTGCGCGGGCCGCACATTTCCCCTGAAGTCAAGCTGAGGCAGGAGCCTGACGATCTTGGAGGGCTTTGCGATCTAACCTCACCGCCTTCGCTCAGGCATGCGAGTGACGCGCATGCCGGCAGCACAGGTACGTCATCATTTCTTCCAAAACGACATCGACAAACGGCGCATGCGACATTTGCGTTTCGCCACACAGAGGAGGCCCGACGGCGAGCGCAGATTCTGGAGGACATGCAAAGGCGTCTGGACGAGGAACACGCGCGACAGATGTCGCTGCTGCTGGCCGAGCAAGAGCGAGAGCAACGGCGCCTCCGTCTGGTGAGCACGTGCGACGCAAGTGTTTTGGGGAAGGAAACGGGCGCCTTGGGACACATTTACGCTCCGTTGGGTTGTTGGCAAGGCAGAATGCGCAAACTCGTTCATTGTGCGTCCTTCCTCACCTTCGAAGCGCGGACGCCTCGTGAAAGAATGCTGGCAGCGCACCGTGCGCGACTCACCACTTTTGTTTGTCCTGCGAAAGGAGTTTGAAGAGACTGAAAGAAGGCTGAGGGAGCAGAACCGCGTCAAGCCGCAGACGTCGGCCTCTTGTCAGTGGAAGCACGTGTCGGCGAATGACGGACTTGCAGCTGCGAGCTCGCCCGCCTCGACGCCGGCTCACACTACAGGTAAGCGCTTTGGCTTGCTGACTTTGGACGCCCCCTTGCCACCAGTCGGCGCTTTTTTTTCTTCTCTTTTTCCAGGTTTTCCGAGTCCCGTTTGTTCAACTGGGACCTCTCCCTCGGCACAGTCTCCCGTCTACCTTCAATCGCTCGCTTGGGAAGCTCGCAAAACTCAAGCAAGACTGAGTCAGGTGAGCATGTGTACGATCGCCGCGACTTGACTTGCTCTGACCCCATCGCTGTTTTTTTTTTGCAGGTTCTGAAGGCAGAAGAGCAAAGAGCGTTGTGTCGAATCGGCGCCGTCGCTCGCGGCTTCCTTGTGCGCAGACTTCTGAGAACGCACAAAGTCCAGCATCTGCGTCAGACCGTCACGGTGAGGCCAAAATGCTCGCCAGGTGAACTGCGATGGCAACAGTTGCCTTAAAACTTTGCCGCCACCGACATCACTTCAGTCGTCATGACTCATTCTGTCATCAGCGGGGCGCTGACTTTGGTTTTTTTTGTCTCTCCAGGACACGCAGGCGTTCATTAGTTCCTTCCACACTGAAGGTCCTCCGAAGAGAAGCCCGTTCTCAGCACAAGATCTCTCGTTGCAGGATCGAGTTGGAGCTCAGGTAGGAATGCGTTGGAAGCGCCGAGCGGCCGTCGGCACTCATTTCATCTTTGCGCTTTTTACGCTCAGTTGCGTGCGGCCCTCTACGACATCCACGAAATCTTCTTTGAGACGGCGCCTGGGGATCGCTTAGCGCTGCTGCAGCAGGACAGGGAGCTCTGTGCGGAGAAGAAGCAAAGAGACGCGGTAGGCAACAGGGCGACGTCGACGCCCGTTTTTGGCATGCTCTCAGTTAACCGAGTCGCGACTTCGCTGTTAGTTCCTTTGGTGAAATGGTCCGTTAGTTTGGCGGGCTCAGCCGAGCTGTCTTTAAGCAAAGCCGTTTGCCACACGGCGGCGCTGTGAAGCGGTCGCCGCCGAAGAAACATTTTCACGTGAAGATTCTCCCGCCACAACAACTTCAAGCGCTTGAAAGAAATGAAATTGAAGCGTAAACCTCGCCCGCTGGCCGACACCGTTTTCATTTCCCAAAGTTTTCAAATGTGATCGTTCCTTTCGACTTGACATTTTGCTCAAAAATCCCCAGAAGGAAATTGCATATGAGAAAGGAAAATACCTTTTGACGCAAAAAGATCATTTGGTAACTTGTCATAAAGCGGAATTCTTCATTTGGCTGCTTTGTGAAGGAGAAAGCCAAGAAGGAAAAGGAGAGAGCGGCGCTGTCTGCTGCCAAGCAAAGATCTCTGGACCGTAAAAAGAGGTAATTTATGAAAAGAAAAAAGGAGATCCAGCACGGTGACGCGACTGCGGCTTTTTTTCAGGGACGGCGAGTCACCTGGCCAGGCTGCAAAATTGTCGCAGAAGCCAAAAAGTCCCACTCCCGTCAGGTACTGCAAATGTTTCGGCTGCTCGTCTTTTTCTCTCGCCACTTCTGAACGTGATTGTCCGTTATTTCCGCGTGCCTTGAAATCTGCGCTGACTTCTTCCTTTCTTAGAGTTCAAAAGTCCAGCCAAGTCCCAAAAAGTGTCCCGAGCCAACTCAACCGCCAGGGGTGAGTTTGTGTCTCGTTCACTGCTCGGGACGTAAATGTCGGCTCCCGCGCTGCAAGTGGATATAAAAAGTGTGGAGTGGGGAAACCTGTGAGAAAAGTCAGCTTTCGCTCTTGTCATAAAACGAAACCCGCGTCCGTTTAACACTTGAAATTTGATTTGCGCACAAGACAGATCCAAATGCGTCCGATCGTGGGTCGGTGTGCACTATTAATTGAGTTTTGGTCGGCCCGCATGCAAGCTGGGTGGCTTTTCTCCGCGTATACTCACTCTAGTTTCCACCCACATTCCCAAAACATGCCCGGCAGGTCGATTGGACACTCCGAATTGGGCCGAGGTGTGATGGCGAGCACGGATGGTCGTTTGTGTTTGTGTGCCGCGCGATCGCGATTGGCTGGCAACCCGACGGCTGCTTTCGGCTCCAGCACGGATCGGATCATTTATGGATGATGAAAAAGTCAAGAAAATGCGGCTTTTATTTTTGACATCTCATTCGCCACGTTTTTCAGCCGCTGAAAATGTCGTCTTCTCAAATAGAACATTTTGACCGCGAGAACTTTTGGAGGAAATGCAAAATACAACTTGTTGCTGAATGTCAGCCTCCCCAATTGGATTTTTTGGAACATATGTGCGCACTAATTCTTTGTCCGTGGTGTTTCATGTCAGGAGCTGGTCCAAAAAGCCCCCCGAAGCGCGAGTGAAGCGCACGGACAACTTGAAGAACCTGAAGAAGCAGCACTCTCTGGGCTAGCAAGTGGCCAACACGTCCCTGCTTGACAACATTTGCAAACATAAACCACAACGCTTAGTTCGCACTCATGTTGCCCTTCACGAGCATATTTGCAAAGTCAAACTGAATTGAAATGGACTCCATTCGCAAGGAGAACCTTGTGACTTCCGTGGTATCTTGACTAACAATTTTTTATTCCGACAATGACGTTGCTTCCTGCCTGGGAGTATGATTCTATTGTCTGTCTACATGAGTTGCTGCCTTGCATGCAGTGTGTGCTAGCATTAAGCTAGCGGACGTTCATATGATTTATGAAAAAGTCGGGCCACTCATAAGTCGTGGTACCGCTGTCTTGAAAAAAGAAAATGTACGTTACACGCATATTACATTTCTAATTATATGCTGAACTAATTTTCCGTATACTTTAGTGAGCGTGCTATTGAACAAAAGACTTGAGTAGCAGTAGTTTGTCTTCTGAACTGAGTGAGTGGCTCTTGAAATCTCGTTGGAATTGTTCTGCAAATGAGCAACGCCTCCATTTTGTGTGCGAAACGCGAGCGTGTTGACATGATCGAGTGGCGCCACGTCGAGATGTGTCCCGATGACCGCACGCGACCAAATGACTCATTTCAACTGGCAAGCCTTTGAAGGTCTTTTTTGTTTCCTTTTTTATTATCGTGTATATTTTGTTTTTGAAATCAACACCAAATGAAATCTGAATGTATTTGTTTACAGAGTGCACTGGCACAATTTCACTCGATTACAACTTTATGATGAGTTCTTCAGTTACAAGAGAAGTAAACTGTGTTTTTGGGCTATTCCCATTTTTCTTTTTGCTTTTGTGGCCTTAAAAAGACAAAAAAAACAAATAAACAAACAAATCATGCAGCGAGTGGCCTGCCTTCGAGCTGTCCAACGAACTGCATACGCTTGATTTTGGGAATTAAGATTTCTGCCTACCTTACAGGAAAAGTCGGACAAAATGTGTGTGAAGGGATGAGAATCTTCCTTCTGATGCGCACCGCGTCAGGATCTGTATTTGTTGTTTTTGCTTTCGTATTTGGTTTCACGTTTTGGCCTTGTGTTGGCGTGTCTTCTGTCTCGTCGAATCGATCGTGTCCACCTGTGTCGGTTTACCCAAGCTCTTGTGTTCATCAATCAGCTCCTTCCAGATGCTCCTCGTTGTCTCGTCAATTTCTTTGGATTTAGTTCCCTGCCTGCTTTCACTTCTTGTTGCTCCGTTGTCTGTGTCAGTTGTCCTGTTCAGCGATCCTGTCCGTGTCCTTCCTGCCTGTCTCGTCAACTTTAGTTCAGTCATGGCATTGTTTTTGTTGCTTCCAGTTGTTTTGTACTTTTAAGTTGTTTTTTTGATGAACTTCCCCTCAAGTTTCCCCTCCCTCACTTCCCTGTATTTTTGGGTCCTCCTCTTCTCGCCACCACCGAAACCTGACCCACCGAATGATCACGTGAACAGACATCAACTCCTCTTTGTGCCGTGTTGATGTGTTTCCACCATTTTCATTTCAACGCTCAATTTGATATGTTTTGGGTGACCACAATAATGATGAAATTCACTTGGAAATCCGTTCCCCAAATAATTTTTTGGTGACCAAAGCAACGCGCGGCGGCGAATGTTGTGACTTTTGCTTCGTATTTGGAATTGGTTGGTCTGGTTGTGCGAAGCGGTGTCTTGCCCATCACTGAGCGCCGCTTGTGATGTTTCACGAGCCAGGAGATTGTGATCTTGATTCGTTGCCCGGCAACCAAACATAAGCCACAAAAGACCCGACTGTGTTCTTCCCCGCTTTTGTCCACTCGGGGCCATAAAAGGAACGGATGCTGCATGATGGATGGCACGAGGTGCGGCTCCGTTTCACACGTGACCACCAGCCCACTTTGCAGCTCCTTCCAAGACCGGGCAACGCAGGTGTTGTGGGATTTTTTAAATTATTTTTTTTAAACACCAACTGCTCCTTAGCAACAAGGCCAAGGGCAACGACAGGCGTGAAAAACAAACATTCTCTTTTGCATTGTGATTTTCTTTTTTGAAAGGAGAGCGGAGCAGTTCACCTGTTTGACCGCCAGGGGACGCAATATTACACGTTACTGCAATTTACAACTTTATCATGATAAATATGATCGTCCCCAGTGTTTATTCAGTATATTAACTTGTTCTTGTCTTTAATCTAAAAATAACGAACGGTATTCTTTCTGTTTCTAACTTTTTAGTTTTTTTTATTTTGGTTTTGTTCTCGTACGATTGCATTTTCGTTTTTTTCCAATTTTGTTATTCATATTTATTCCCCTGATTATTTTGACATCTAGTTCCTCAAAATTCATCGGAATAAAAGCATTCTAACCATTCAAAAAATTCACTCCTTGTGGGTCGTCGTTTTTTTTTCTTTTCAAAAATTCACCACTTTTCCTGTATGCTATATTTTCAACCAAAAAGTTCCCACGAATCGCAAATGGAATATTCAACATATCAGATTCACATCATTCCCATTTGAAATTCAAAACATTCACTTTGAGAATAATTGCTATATAATATGATATGATATAATATATAATTGTTCCACCACCCTACTTGCAACTCATACTGATTGCCCAGGTGCGTCACTAGGGGCCGTTTTAGCCACGCCCCCTCCCAACAATTAAAAAAAAAAAAAAAAAAAAAAAGCTAAAATGCTTAGTTGTCTTGTATGGTGAATCCAGAAACACATTTGTGATTTGACTTAACGGGCCGAATGAGCAAAATAAAACGTGCTTTTCCTCTGGGGCCTGCGCACAGCTTACATGTCGCCTGTAAACGAAGCTCTGCACCATCAATCGCTCGCTCTATTTGCCGGCTTGGATGTCTGCTAAATAATTTTCACTTTGCTGACAAGTGCAAACATAATAAAGCTATATCGGACCGCGGGGCCTCGCCTCTCTCAAGGGCAGTGAAGAGCGCCAGTGTTTGGGCTCCTCCTTCAAGGTTTCCTCGCAAACAGAACAAGACTTTGAGGAAGTGCAGCTGACTCGAACCGCTTTGCACGCTTCCTTTTTTTTGTTGTTTCCCCCGCTGGGCGGTTGCATGGGAACCTCGCGGAAAACTAAACAGGTGAGGCACCGTCGCTCGAAGCTGAGAGACGCTTCTTTGCTTGCGAGAAGCTCCTCCGTCCAAAAAGGAGAGCCCGCAGGTTGCCGTCAATATTTGCCCTCCCGACTTGTTAACATGCGGCCCGGCTGCATCCCGCCACCTCACCTCCGTTCCTCAGTTCTTGTATCGCCTTTTCAAGCCACCGTCCACCACTTGCGCACATTAGCCCAAGTGCCAAAAAATGACTGGCACGACTAACGGTTATTTTAATAGTCGATTAATTGCTCCATTTTTTTCAAAGGTAATCAAATAAAGAAACGGTTTCACGTTTCCATTCCGAATCAACAGCAACCTAAAATGAGTTTGATTCAGTTGCAGCTTTTGTGTGTAACAAGTCACAAAAGAATGCTCAATGGCTTCAAAAGTTGCCTTGCAACTCGTTTGTGTCCTGTAGCGGGCGTCCAAATGCAAGACGAGCCGGCCGATGGCGTCCAAGTTCCAACGCATAGTTTGGATGGAGACAAGATCAAGTTCCTTCTTGTCGCTTGCACTATTTCCTCCGTTCATCTGTTGCTGCTACTGATGATGAGGATGGTTTCATTTACATTCAAACACCTTCTTTTAGTTATTTATTTATTATTTACTCCCAAAGTAGGAAAAGTAAAAGAAAGTTCAAAAAGCAACCTCCTGCTCAGATCATGTCGACGCATGTTTTGCATCAGACTGGAGAAATATCTTTCACTCATCCCTCGTCTTTGATATTTCAGCCCCATTCCAAAAAAGCGGACGTCGTGAGCGTATTGTTCCGTCCGCCTCAACATGATGGCCAAAAAAATTCATGTCAAAAAACAAAAGCATGAAGCAACAACGTCCGCGGGCCCCGCCAACGCCTCCCGCCTCCCGCTTGCCACTTCATCTCTCGTCTTTCTTCTTTTTCCGCGTTATGGCCTCGCCAGATGCTCGCTGCACATCTGCTGCAGCAGGTGTGTGCGTGCGCTTCGCGGACAAATTGTGCTGAACTCCCCACTCCGAATTTCATCATTAGGAAGCCACCTGCCAATGCTTGCAAACAGACAAGCTGAAAAGACAAACCAAGACTTTCTGACAACTTCAAGTGGGACGCAGTGCCGTGCGCTTTTTGTTTGCACCATGCCAGTGAATCGTCGCATTCACACGTTGGTACGTTGGCTTTGTTTTCACCGAGACACAACTCAGGGCAGCGTGCCAAAACACGTCACGCACGTTGAAAGGCACGCACGTCCCGAACGAGTTGCGGCCGACGCCCTCCACCGACGTCACGTTGGACCCGCGTGACCCCTGAGCCGTCCTCACCCAACCAAACGTTGCCTCGATCAAGGAGGACATCCGCAAACTAAGACGTGACGGCGAACGCCATCTCGCCCCGTTTTGCGTTGCCATGGTTAACAAGCCAAGTTTAGCGTCATAAAAAGTCAAACGCAAAATGCGAACACGCGCAAGGAGCGGCTGTCGACCTCAACTCACGCTTAATTCTGGCATCACTTCCTTGACCAAAAAACAACAACAACAAAAGGCAAGCGAGCCTCGACACGGACGGAGAAAGAACATGCAAACTGCACACATGAAAGCGCCGTCAGAGCTCGTCTTTGCCGTGAGGAAGCACTCGTAACGCACACACACGCTTCGGCTCTTGGCGTGCGAGTGTGCGTGCATCTTGCCGTGTTTTCGCACGGGCCTCGCGCCCCGCCACAATCACATTTGATGGATATCGACTTTGGCTTGTGCGAGTTTTCCAAGCGGTGACTCATGGCGCTTCTGACGGACGCCTGTACCAATTTACTGCTACTGCCACTACTGCCTCTCTTGCCCCCCCCACCTCCACATGTGTGTGAGAGACAAAGTCTATGAATAAGTGTCCTGTGCATTGGATCCTTGCGGTTGTACTTTCCAACTTTCTCCATTTGGACTTTTCCACTGTCGGGCAACAGAAGACAGAGAGTGTGTAAGCGGACGAGCGTTGGCGCTGGAATGTCCAAAGGCCGAGGTGTTGCGCAATAGAAACCGTACCGTTGCGGAGTGACCACATGTGAGCGTGCAAGGAAGTCGTCAACTCGTGTGACAAAATTCAACTGAAGAAAATGATTGAAAAAAAAGTTGCCAAACCTAAACACGATTGCTTGCACACAACATTGCGGAGCGACCAAAACCTGGTAAGCTCATCCTGGTTGAAGCAGACACGGCGGGACAATTAGTGGAGCCCGGCGCCTCTTATGCTGTTGATCATTTTAGGATGCCGCATACCGTGTCGGTCGCTCGCAACCACGGGCTCCCCAATGGCTCCCAGGCCGCAGTTTGGACACCATTGGAGTTGCAGAGAGAAACTATTTGGGTAGAAAAAGTCATCCATCTGAACAGGGCAGGTTAAAAAACATGAAACGGGCGAGAGAAGGTGGGTCATTCCGTGGTCGGAAAAGAAGATCTGCTCGAGATCCCCGCGTTGTAATTTATCGGGGGAAAAACCCCCAAAACAAAACAGCGTGACGAATGCGGCAGCGCTTCAAAGCAATCAGAAAGTCGGCCGTCCACCTGGGAATAATAATTGCCAGATCGTAGAATTACCGCTACAGAGGCTCACGTCTTCTTTTGACCACCCACACGGTATCGGGACCCCCTTGCTTCATTCTTGGCTCACACAATCCAAAAGATGGAGGGGAAAGGAACACTCGGCTATTCCGGGCTGAGGTTGGCTCCCGATTTAGCTGTTCCGCACCATGCCGAGTTAAATCACTTTTATTTGCCCAGCAAATACTAAATATTCATCAATGTGTCTCATAATTTGATGTCAGCCCTCTCGGTAATCCCATCGGGGATTTCATCCTTCCAGAAATAATCCCAAAACCAATATTGACGCAGGCTAAAGACTGCGGTGGTTACGTGGGCAGTCGTGACCCGCGGCCGAGGAGACGAGCGGCGGAACAACGGAGCATCAAAGACGGCGAGGTGAAGAGCGCGCAACATTTTTAGACGCAGCGACGCGAAGGCAAACAGAAAAGTCTCCAGGAAGGTGTGAATGCTGAGAGACGAGCATTCACCACGGAAAGCCGCTTGAGCGTTTCGTCAATATCCTCGTACGTGCACGCGAAAGTGCACGTACGAGGAGTCGCTTTGCCGTCACAATTCCGTGCAGGAGAACAACTCGAGCGCCCGGGAGAACAGGGAATGGATCGGGGATCGTTTGGGTCCGTGTCCACCTCGTTGAATCCAAACCATTTCCGCACTTCAGACTTTTGTCCGATTGAGGAACTAAACGCTCACTTGCCAGAGGAAACGTAGCAGAATGGCCGGTAGCCGCGGTTGTCGTTTCGGACTGCTCGATCGTGGGAGGAAGCGGAAATGCAGACGAAACGACGGTGGCTCAGATACACCAGAAATAAAAATCCAACGTACTCTTTTGAACGTTATGAGCTCATTCACTGCCATCGACAGATCTCGACGCCAAGAAGTCGATTCGTTTAACCGAGACCGGCGGTGAGTGACTTCAAATGGTTTTATCCAGAAAATTCAGTTCCGGTTCAAAATCGCTTTATGGAGCGGCCCTAAACCGTCCCGCTCGTCCGCCACTAAACCTTGAAAAAAAACAACAAAAAAAACGGTTTCCTCGGCCCGTTTTCACTTATGACTTAGAGAAGCCGACCCTTTAGCGGTGCGCCTCGGCGTAGGACGGCCCGGCCTCCGCGGGCACCGATCCCGTCCTCACACGGAGGTGACGAAGGGAGGTGGCGTCCTTGGCTCTCGTCCTCATGAGGCACTCGGAGGCCACGCCGGCTGGCGTCGACGGCCGCCAGATCCCAAAATGCGCTCTGCCCACCGTTGCTCGCTTCAAGCAACGTTTCGGTTCACGTCGGATGCGACTGAGGGGAGGTTGGTACTTGTGACTTTTCTTTTGATTGTGTTGTCAGAAGTGCATTTGAGCCGCTCGCTGACGATGTGGATGAGGCAGCAGCGGCGGCGCCCGCTGGCCCAGGTGCGGCCGGATGCGCACGGCACATCAAAGGCGGCGGTGTTGATTGAGTGATGGGATGATGTGCCGGTGCCGGTCTCCAGCATGAGGGTGGGGGGGGGCTGCCCGCCACAAAAGCTTCACTCTGCTTCTGATTGACGTCTTTGTTTACGTGGCGCGCTCACGCTGATGTCCAAAAAATTGTCAAGCAAGAAAACAAATGCAAAATCTTTTTGTCTTTGTTTCATAGTTTCTCGCCTCCTCCTCTTTGATTTTTAGGCTAGAATTAGATATAATTGTCATCTGGCGCCATGTCAGCCTAACCCGAATCGGTCGTGCTTGCCAATGTAACTTGAATGATGTTAATATTGAGACTGTTTCTTTAAAAGCGATTCAAATAGTCTTGACATGGCTAGATTCCATTCAGCATTTTTACGTCCTTTGATCGCTTCTGAACGTTTATACATTTAAAAATCTCTGGTCGCGGTGCATTCCGTGATTCCGAAGACAAACAAAAAGAGGATGGATGAAGATGGAGTGAGACGGGACGAGCGAGGGCGAAAAGACGTATTCCTTTTCATGGGGGAGCCGCAGTTTGTTGACGGACAACGGACCGTGAAGGATGACGGGAGGAAGTGGAGAGGGGGTTCAAGATAACGTGGAATAACTTGGAGGAGCGCACTCCAGCTGGTGCGCATCAGCATGCCCCTCCCCGGTGGGCCCGACGCACCCCTGCCGGCCTTCTGTTTGGACCCCTTGACAAAAATGCCTCTGGGCAGGTTGCAACGATGAAAAAAAAGAACAAAACAAGCAGAATGTATGAAAAGACAAAGAGAAAAGTGGTCATTCCAGGAGTGTCAGAGAATTGTGGCGAGCGGTGGTTGCAACCTCCACGTGACAGCAATCTTCCGTCCTGGTGGTAAAAATGAGCTGGAATCGTCCGTCCCTCCAAAAAGAGAAATAAAAGTGATCAGGACGACCGCGGCGAGAGCGATCTCCTTTCAGGACGACCGGGCTGGAGGTGCGACGCAAGCGAGGGCAACAAGTGGGCCTCTTTGTTCCACGAGCAATCCATCCTTCAGTTCTGAGAGGTCGCTCACTGACAGAGCGCTTCGTCACCGCGAGAGAGAGACGGATGAAGACACTTTGTACCCGCAACAGAGACGGCGGACAGAAAGACGGGGAGGAATAAGCCAACTGATAAGAGTCGCAGATAAGGGAGAACGCAGTCAAGGAAAAGCAATAAAAAACATATTAGAGAGGATGAAAGAGGCAAATTGTGTTAATTGACGTTTGACTGAGTTGGGGCGGGGGTGGGGAGGGGGGGGGGCGGTCTTGACGGCAGGGTGGAGCAAGGGTCAGAAGTTTGAGCTTAAAGGAGCCGACAGACGAGAGAGATTGATGCTCGTTGACAAAAGCCGAGCCCCCCTACGTCTCGGCGGCGGCCCTGCCGGGCTCCTCGGGAGCCCCGACCGAGCCCGTCTCGTCTCCGGAGATGCACCCCCCTCACCGCCACCGCCAGCCACCAATGTGTGGATGGAAGCCTTTTGCTGACAGTTTCTTCACGTTGGGCTTTGCATCAGATCAATTCCCCCGAGGCTTGAAGGATGACTTGGCGGGCTGCATCAAACGGCCCCGATGTGGCCCCCAGGCCGTACGTTGCGCACCCACTTTGAGAACGGGCCTGACAGATATTTTGTTGAGAATTCTTGAAAGGCGATGTCTTCTTGTACAGCCAAAAACTTTTGAGCTTTTGCTCAACTTAAAAGAAACAAGATTATTATTACTTCGACAAAAGAAAAAAGTTTACCAGCAACGCAATATTTTGCTCGAGTGCATTTTTTTGCATGACTAATTTGCGACGCCTGAGAAGACGAGCTCAAGATGCGTTTCGAATGTGACGACAAAATCGGCGTTTTGTTTGAAGTCACATCCCGGGCCGCACTTTGGCGCCGTTTCCTCCTTGATTGGGAATGTTTATCACATTAGGGAGAGGTCAAAGGCGGAGGTCTCATTCTGACCACTGACGCTCTCCAGAACCGGAGCACGAGCGCACAAATCTGCGCAGCTGTAAATCTGGACGGCACGGCGCGTCAACGGCACTTTGTTGCGAGCGCACGCCGTCATTAACTTTGTGTCCGGTAGCGTCTCGCCAGCGCCTGACGCTGCAGCCTCACTTGAGGCCATTTTGAGGTTCTGTGATGTGCTTGGGCCTCAGGACATTTTTGTGAATGACAAGACTGGGTCCTCCCTCGCCTGCCTCCCCATTTGACCCGCTTGTTGGCCTAATTGTATGTAATGCCAGTGTCATGCCCCGCCCCCTCCTCCATCGCTCCGAGCGCCCCCCCCCCCCCTCTCCTTAGGCTCTGAGAGGCCAATTATTCCCGTATTGTTGACAGTCTCCCTCCCACATAACTCCTGTCCTCCCTGTCCACTCCCGCGTCTCCCCTCCACCTCGCCGGCCGCGGCGGACCACCTACATGTCTGCAGCGCCGCATCATGTTTCTTCTTCTTCTATTTTGTGTGTGTCATCGTCGTTCTCTGCATACCGAGCTTGAACATTAAAGACGATGACGCCTCAAAGCGCAACTGCGACAGGAGAGGGTCCAAAGGGCACTTGACAGTCGCGGGGGTGCAAATTCTTTTTCACTGTGCAGTGGAACGTCAATAAAACGGACAAATTGCGGGACGAGCTCGTCCTTCATCTTCATACTTTTTGTTTGTGGCCTAAAAGATCCAAGTGCAAAATTACACTGGGCAACACATTTTTGGAATCAACATTTTTTTAATCAGAGATGGGCAAATTTTTCATTTTTTCAAGTTCTCCTAATAACAATAATAACCTCTCGATATCAACAATAATAAACTACTTGCTGCAGTGCATATGAATACGTCGCGACAGCGATGCTCTGGAAACGACGTGCCTACTGTGGTTGCTCTTGAGTTTTTCTTGTCTCCTGCCAAGTTTATCTCTCGCGAGTGAGCAGCGCAATTACTTTGTTATGATTTTATGGGCCGTAACATCATCTTAAAACGTGAATATTTGAAAATATCCAAACTACGCGCCAGTCATCGCATTATGGAAGTGGTCGGCACGTCAAATCTTGGCTCATCGGTGCCGAGAATCCGTTTTGAAAAATGTGCTCCTCGACTTGATCCGTTACGTGCGTACGTATATGTGTCGTCATGTTCACGAGTTTGCTTGTTGAAGCAAACCCGACACCCTTGGTAAGAATCTGAAAGTCGACCCGGGGACGGGGAGGGCGAATAATTGGAGCGGACCCACCACGTTGCCGCTGTTACAGTTCGGCTCAGGCGGCTCATTCGTCACGCTGGCGGCCGACCTCAACCTGGAGAGACAACGGGGCACCTTCCCCCCCGGTCGCGCAACCCGCGACTCCCTTGGGTCCAACTTCTGCCCTCTGGCTCGTTAAAAGAGTGCTAAATCACTCCCGTCCCATTTGTCATCCGCACCTGGCGGCGCTTGTACAACGACTGAACAATAACTGTCATTAAGCGGCGCTCGTGTCGAACAAGAATCCGACAGATACCTTCCCTTCTTTCCACAAGCAATCGTAAATTGGGTCTGTTGAGCGGGCGGAAGTCGAGATGGATTCGGATCACGCCGTCAAGTGATGCACGTTGAAACGGGGACGGAATAGAAGACCTGCCAAACATTTGTCATCTTCCATGAAATCCAAGTATCGCGACAAGAATGGAACAGCCGACAGCTGTTTGTCCAATTCCACACACACACACACACACACACCTGTCTGTCGACCCGCCGGCAATCCTGACCTGCCACTCGACGTTAGAAAGCGCAAAACACGGCAAGAAGGGTTGAATATTTGGGGAGCAAACAAACTGCTTGAGCGTGTTAATCGAAAATCGAATTTCTTGCACTCCTGAGGTGAAACATTTCTTTCCTTCCTCCGCTGTCTTCATGATGATGATGACGATGATGCTGCGCCCCAACATGCCCGGCCGGGGGTCTCAAAGGCCTTTCTGTTCCCTCCCCTCATCTTTGGCTGACACGCACCGCATCCATATTTAGGTGAGGGGGAAATGGCGGCGGGCAGATATTTCGGTGAGCGCTGTGTCAATAGTGAGCGGAGCCGAGCTAAATGCGCTTTGCACTTGTTACTCTCCTTAATGGCTCATCTAAACAAGCCGGTGGGAGAGGAGGAAGAAGAGGAAAAAGGGGGGGGGGGCGGCGTAAAGGTGATGAGGCAAGGGTGGGTGGTGGGGGGGGGGGTTGCCAAAATAAATGCATGAATGCCATCTTTGACTGACGGCCGTCTTTGAAGTGAGTTCTAATTGCAGGCCTCTCGTCCGGCCGTGGAGCCTGCGGACGCGGCCGACACGTCTGGCGCGGGACGGCCGGAAACGTCACGGCTGGACGACAAACCAAAAAAAAAGCGGCGTCATGTTTTGAAGCACGGCTGCACAAAAAGGAAATCACTTATTCTCCCGCTTCTTTGTTCCGTGGCGACTCGTCAATTTCCATTTGTGGCTCCATGATTTGGACATCGCTGGTGAAAAGTGGCCAAAGGAACCCCAGAAGCTCACACAAAGTTGAGCGTGACGTCTCCAAAGGATTGCACGACTTTCAATGTTTCCGCTGTTCCTTCCAACTCTTCACTGACGACGTGCGTAAAAGCCTCCGAAAAACTCTGGTGAAGCCTCACAAACGTCCTTTGACGGCGATTCAGTCACCTCGTCGTCGTCGCGCCTTTGGGGACCACGCGGACCTGTCGCCATCTCGCCATGCTCGAAATGTCGACGCTGTTTTTTTTTGTTCTTTTTGGGTCGTGTGCCTGCAGAGCTTTTGTTTCAAAACACGAGCGTTGGATTCAGCAAAACAACCAAAGCGTTTTGCGCCCACAAGTGACTTTTTTTTCCAGTGAGTTACGCGATGAATGCGCTCTGGTTTCCTCGTCCGAAAGCAAGAAACGTTACGAGACCAAAACTCCCTGAAGAATTTCCTTCACAATGCACCTTTCAGCTGCTCTTTTTATTTTTTTTAATGTTCCACTGCAGCACATGAGAAGAAAATGGAAGGAAAATCCGTCTTTGCCACACAATAGCCCTCGCTGTGTACGCTGTGTCACTTTCTTTTTTTTCTTTCAAGAGCGGAAACGTAAACAGAGCAAAGTGTTACGGTTTGCGTGCTGGTTTTTTTTTTTGGTTTTGTTTTGTTTGGTTGTGTTGATGAGAAAAACGCAGACGCTAATCACGTTCAAAAAGTGAGTGTATTTGAAGTTGTCATTTTTCAGGTGCGTCAAAATCCAAAAAACAATCATCAGGCTCGCGAATGGCTTCCATCTTTGTGGCCACACAAACAAAAAGATTCACCGCCCACGTTTCTTCCGTTACGATTTCAAGGAATTTGAACATGACATACAAACGAATCCGTCGGGCTGCCGATGTGACGTAGGAATTGGATGACTGAAAAGTTTTTCGAATGATCAACAGACGCTATTCAAATGTACGGACGGAGACGCGCTTGCATCCTGAATGGATAGGATACGTTGGATTCATGCGAGAAGAAAAAAGAGCTCTTCATCCCCAAATGGACTCCAAATATTTGAATGGGCGCTGTAATCCAGCGGCAGGCGCGAGTCTCGCGAACGTGCACATGTGGGCTCGGTGTGCTGATGGCCGACGCTGGCAGCCGTCCAAAGGCGAAACTCAGCCCGAGCCCGTCGACACGCACGCGCGCGCGCACGCGCACACACCTGCGGCTGGCCGGGCCTCTTCGGCGCAGCCCTCCTCGTTTGATCTGACAGAATCCGAGATGCGTCTCCACGTCGACACCTGCGCCAACGCTCCAAAACGCCGCCACGGGCTTTGTGCGTCCACGTTTGCGGGCCGACTGCCAGCTGCCAGCGCAGATGGCATCTCCAAGCCTTTTTTACGTCCACTTTGCTTTGATAGTCAACTTTTTGACACCTCCAGAGGCGAAATGCTCGGAGGGGCTAATTTGCGCAAATGGAATCCATGCGCCGGGCTGCAAATTCGAAGGCGATGCCGCGCAAATTGTCTCGCAAGGGAACACACCCCAACGTTTGTTTTCTGGGTTTGCTCATGTGACCTTTGCATGTTGAGCCCTTTGGCACCGTGATGTCATTTTCATGAGCCACTTTATTGCGCAGTGAAGGCAGCGCTCAAAACTGTTGGAGGATGAAAATGATCCGCCGAAATGAGCACAAAATGTGATGCTATCGTAATCCATGCACTGCAGTTCCACATTCATGAGAAGCACGCACACACACACACACACACACACACACACACACACACGCGCACGCAGGGGTCATAAATCCACCTGCAGCCGCAGCCGTTCATCGCACTTCATTCAAACCACAATGTGAGAGCTTTCAGCGTGGGTTCAAAATTTGCCCTTTGCTGCGGTCGTTCGCCGTGTAACACACAACAAAGCTTGAGAGCGTGTGTGTGCGTGTGTGTGTGTGTGTGTAAACTCTCCATTCCATCGTTGATCGCACACTCCCCTTCCTCGCCCCGCTCCCGGCTCAGATGGAACGGGGGGGGGGGGCTGAAACTCAGCCTCCAAATCTCTCTCCGATTCTCCACACATGCCAGACAGCGGGAGGAAAGAATAACAGGCCTTTACTGCCTCCGGGCCGGGCCGGGTTCAGACGCACACACGCATAATCATTACAGCACATTCAGGTATGAGAGGGGGGCAACGGGGGAAGTGCAAATAAAAGGGCCGACAGAGCAACGAGATCAAGGCGGACAAAAGATTCCTCGTGGTTGTCAGTTGTGATGCGAGTACGCAAAATGGGAAGCAAATCCGAATATCAGGAGCAAAATGGTGGCGTTTTGTCGCAAGTCATGAAAGAAAAGTGGAAAAAAAATCTGCGTCATTTTTTGCGCGAGCTTCCTGCTTCTTGCGATCACCCAAACCACGTAATGTGACTCGGCCACTTTTTGCAGCCGAATGAATTCTTCGGCGGCATCTGTGCCTTCCCTCCGCAACGTTTCTGGGAAGTCGGCTCCACGCGCTCAAAAACAAGCGCTTTCATTTTGGCAGCGGGAGAAAGAAAAAGAGGACATCGGGTAGACGTGGCTCTTATCCAAAAGTCAGATGATGAAAAGCGCGCACACACACCCAGCGCCGTCGCTTTCATCTCACAACTGCGCTCGACTCGTGCACATGAAAATAATTCAGGTCAGAAATGTGATGCGGGGGTGCCGGTCGTCTCCACGTGCCGACAAGGTGCGGACAGACGGCGCTCTGTCATATCTGGACGCAAAACGAGTGCCGACGGGATGAAAGCGATAACGCGTCGCCGTCGACGTTCTTGAAGGAGGAAACCAGTTCAAGATCAAAGAGTGCAGAGGAGGAATTCTAAAATAAACTTGAGGTGGAAATAGCGAACACGTGGAATGGTCCGCTTCCTTTTGAACGCAAGCGACAAGCACGCGGCGGCTCGCTTGCGCAAGAAGCGACCGTAGACGCGCAAGATCCCGATCAAAATGGTCCACCCCCGTGACGCAAGAAAGTTGTCTTTTATTTACAGCGTGAAAAAAAGCCAGAGGGTGCTTCTAGGTAGTTTTCATGATCTTATCCCGACAACCGAAAACAATTCGGAGCAGCGAGAGGGCCGAGTCACGTGACGACGGCGAGATGCCCCGCAAACATCTTTGCATCGAATGTTTCAATTTGCGTGAGATATTTATGATGAAATGAGGTTCCAGCGGAATGTTTGGCGGTCCTCCTGGATTTGTGCCTGGAGGTGATGCTATCGGCGCTATCGCTTACCCTCTTCTTCATCTTCTTGCCTTTGTGTGTTGGTCACAGCTGGCTGAAACTCCGTCACACGCACTGCAGGCCACTTTGGCTCAGGCGGCGCAATCGTCATCCCAAAATGAAGGCTCGCTGGTCGAGGTTCAATTCATCCCGCACATGCGATCGGAGCGCCGTGCATTCCGATCCCAAAATACCAACGCTTGTTTCTTGACACGCCTAACCCCGACTCCACTGCTGCTACCCCTAAATCTATAACCCCAATCCTAATCCTGCTGAATGCTAATGCCGGTCTTGACAGCAGAACGGCAGTGGAACGGTAGCAAGTTGGCCGTAAGGGCCGAGCGATTATCATCTTTGGAATTGCCAAACACAAACAAGACGCATGATGGTCCTTGCGGCCCAAAGCAAATAGTTTCGATACGGGTTGGAAGAGATGGAGCGCGACAGATCCGCGGGTTAGTGTTCAGAAGCACACGAGCAGATTCAGAGGAATCGAGAAGCGTCTTTTGTTGGCGCGCCATCGTCATGTTGGCAATGAGGCAGCCGAGTAAAGGTGCGCTGAACGGAATGCGCTCGTACCTCGGACACTCATTGCACCTTTGAACTCTCAATTCCGAGTGACTTCTTGAATTCTTCGGGGTCTGGCCTGAGTATCTCGAACGCAGATGTTGTTGTTTTTTCTTTTTCTTTTCTTTTCTTTCTTTGCCTGAATGGAGATGGAAACGAAAATGTTAGGAGGCTCGTCTTCGTCTGCGGCACATCCTCTCTCATGGCCAATTGCAGCCGGGAGGGGAATGTGTGGCCGAGGCTCGGCCAAACCGTACCGCAAAAACGTCGCTGGTGTGAGCTTGTGTGTTTTGGAGTGCATCTGTTTGGAAAAAGCACGTGTTGCATGTCATGCGAGTGGGAACATCATGCGCGTTTTAATTTCAACGTCTTCTTCTCGTCATTTCTTTCAATGCGCGAGTGGGACGACACCTTCCTTGTATGAGCGAAGCCGCGGCAAATGTCGGCACGAGGCTCAAGCAACAATGTCTTCCATCTGAAATCAATCAGCCATTCAGACGCGACTAAAATCCACAGCTGGGAGACTTTTTAAGGGCTTTTTCATCAGATCGCCCTCTTGAAGCCGGCATGTGCAAAGGCTGCTCATAAGAACGCCGATCCAGGAGCAGGTTTCTGACATTCCTCAGCATGTCTGCTTTCACGGGGAAGGTCAGCGGGGTTACTTGTCCGTATCCAACAACTCTTGTTCCTTTCCTTCCCGTCAAAGTGGTGGGAAAAAGCATTCAATCTTGCAGGGAGGCGGCACAGGTATGTCGTCTACTCTGAAAAGTGATCGGGCCGCTCGGCATGCTCGGAGACCGTCGATTTAAATGTTCAAAGAGCGAGAAGACCCGACAAGGCTGTACACAAGCAAAAGCCACGAACGGCCGATCGTGAAGGCGCTCGACATTGTGGAGCGACCGCATGTCATGTCAGAGTCTCCCACGACACTAAATGTTGCAAAAACAGGCGAGCATCAATGTAGCTCCCCAGAACATAAACATGGACGCGGCGCCCAATGTGGAGCAAGCTGGTGTCCGTCCACCAGAAGGCTCATCCTTCAAGACAAAAGAAATTGCGCAGGTCCCCAGAACACACAAAACGCACGTTTTGTGTGTACACAACATAGCGTAGAAAGCACGCCTCAGATGGGCCGCAGCTTCAGTTGTGACAAAAATAGGCTTGAATAAAAACAATTTGTATGTAACATAAATATGAAGCCACTCAACATTGTGAACGTGCAAGAAGGAAGGCCTATCATAATTAATCAAGCGGTCTTCACATAATGTCAGATAATTAACACTTAAAAAAACATCTGTCGACATGACTCGGAAGGTGCTGTTGTTTTTATTAGCAACTGAGCTCAAATGGCCTCAGTGAGTCAAGAGTCGCGTCGATGGCCAGTGGGAATTACCGTACGGTTATTACCTGAGAAGGCATATGTTACAGATCCGGCTGTTGAAATGCGCCATATCAACACAATCGTGTTGTATTTTTTTTCGGTACGGAAAATGGAAGCGTCAATTTTTTTCTCAGTGAGCATTTTTCAGTTTGAGAAAATATGGGACTTGTTTGGTTGAGACAGACAGAAGTACTCCTCTTTTCCCAAACTGTTTCTCCCAACTCTTTCCCACATTTGCGCAACCTTCTGGTGTGTCAGGTTATCTAAGGGTGGAAGCAAGACGGGTGAATAATGGCGGCTGTTTCTCAGGGTGAAGCTGCCTTTCCTCAGTACGCAAAACAGATGGAAATAAATGGGGACGAGCCAGACAACATGGAACAAGAGGGGGGCGATCATGTAATGTGACTGTTAAAATGATAAAGGACGCCAGTGTGAAAGGAAGCGGAGGCGCGTCCACGGTTGTCCTGCTTGTGGACGTCGAAGGCGGTAACGTTATACCCCGTCTGTGTTTTGACATTTGAAGACTCATGGAAGTGCTCCCATGCAAGGCGGTTATTAGGCCTCTTGGCAAGACATAAATAAAGGGCACGAACGCATGGCTTTCTCATGATGGCCCCAGTGCAACCACATCTGTCTGCCGAAGGAAACAAAAATGTTTTCGGGAAACTTGTGTTTTATTTTGAAAGCGCAATCTCCTCTGAGGGCTGAAATCTGCAAATGTAATTCAGCAAATCACAGCTAAAGACTCACAACGCCAGCTGGTTTTGTCTCTTACTCAACTAAAGTCTCTCCGTTTGTCATGCTCAGAAATGGTTGCTGATGAAATTGAAAAGAAAATTCTGCTCAGAAAGTGGCAGAACATTTTTTCACTCGTTTTCAACGTCAATGAAACTGAAGAGGAACATTGGCAATAAAGATTAGCGGTACGTTACTCAAATGAGCAGGCGTGTTTCACATCCCAATTTTGTTGTTTTTAGTGCGACAACACCGTTCGGTCCAAACAGGACGGCGAAACAAGAGAAGCAAGCACGGTGGAAACATGAAAATGCAATGAAGAATGCCTTCGATGTGCCATGGACGAAATACGCCTTTCCTGACCAACAGAGGGCAAATATTTGCCGTGTGAGAGGTGCTAGTTCCAGATCAAGATGGTGATCGCAATCTGACATCTTTCATTCGGAAATAATTCGGTTAGACGTTGGAAATGCTGGAGGTCCAATAATGAGCACGTTCTTGGTTGTCCCTTGACGGACTCCACAATCGTCATCGTCGCTATAATTGCAAACGGAGAGGCCGCCCGCAATGCCTCGACACTTTGTACGAGTCCGACGGCTTTGTCATCTCGTTCATCTCCGGCCGATAATGTGGCCAAGCGCTCGCCACGGTGTTGTGGTGCACTCGAGGAGATCAAGCGGGTCGTATCGCGCTTGCGTCGTCTGCGGGATGGCAGATGGAGTGCGAGTTAACGGCTGACTCTTTGGGGCTCACGTTACAGTCTCCGTCTGATCCCGCTTTGCGTGTCACGTCCCGCCAGATTTGCCATTTCATTTCCCAACTTTAACACCTCCACCTCGTGTCAGCAACTCAATCTATAAAGTTCTGACTACAAAGGTCTATCCTCGGCGTTACCTCTCAATTAACCTCCAGACTTTCCAGCCTTTTCCCGTGTGACCTTCTCACCCTCTGCTCTGTTTTTATATCCCGGCCTCCCCCTCTTCCAAACACAGGAAACCTGTGCTGGAAAATCCAGTTTGTGTGTCGCTCCACTTTCAAGTGAGAGTAGAAAGCAGAAAACTAAATCCGGGAGGGTGAAAGTAGCAGCCGAGAAGCGGCACGGCTGCCGCGGCGACGTCCATGTGGATGTAACGGCTTAGGATGCGAGCGTTTCAGTCGAGCTAGCTCATGCCAATTGGACTTCCGGCATCGTGTGATTGTTGCTTTGATTGCGCCGCGCAGGATCTACGAAACAGACCTGCGGAATTTCCCATCGCTCCGTGGCTAATCGTCAGGGAAATCCAAAAGGATTATCTTGTGCCCACCTAAGGCAGCAACCAAGTGGTCCGCCACTTTCAATCTCCTCAGCACCCCTCAGTTCTTCCCACCTCCAAATACCTGTGCGCGCCTAATCCGTCGTCCTTTATCTGCCGGGGAACCACCTTACCTGCCAAAGGATTTTCTCCGGGCTACGAAGAGCATTCAGTGGCGCCGGCATATTAAAGATCCTGGAACTGTTGAGACACAAGACGGACACGTTTAGGTGGCTACGGGGGAGGCCGAGTTTGACCTTTCGATACGGTTGCCGGGGAGACGGGCACCATGTCCACTTGTTGACAGCTTTCTGGACACACTTCTGTACTTGGGACACTCCGAGTCTCAAAAGCTCTCCGGTGGGAAAGCCATATGGAAGAGGAAAATGTCTCTTTTCCGATGCGAATTGGAAGCTATTTTGCTTTGAGTCGTGTCAAATATCCAACAATCCTTCCTTAACAGGTGCTCCGCGCCGAATCAAAACAAGACCTTCAGTCTCGCACGGTCACGGCGCTTGTGTTGAGCGACCTGTCAACCTCTCGCTTGTCTTTCGTGGGTCCGACTCGCCGCTCGCTCTTAATCACAGCGGAGGAAACGTTGTCACTTTGGGGCCTCGGGGCAGAAAAACGTCTCGGGCTGTTTGCAAGGTGAAAGGGTCACTTCACCCGAATTACAAAGAAACACATTATCCGACTTGCTCCTGTTTTACAAAGCTGCCACATTTGGGTGAGTTTTTTTTTTTTTGCCTTCCTCCCCTGGGTTGCTGAGCTGGGGTGTGACGGAATTTTCAGGTTGTAACAAGGATCAAAGCAATGTTTGAAATCTATAAAAATGTCGACGAGGAATTTGCTCGCAACCTCTCGTGCTACACGGCGCCGGTGTCTGTGGACAGGAAGTGACTGCCACATACCACATCCGGCCTTCAAGAAAATCTCCAAGGCCGAGCTGCTGATCTCAAGCAATTTGTCTCGCTCATTTGTTTGTTTTAAACGTGATCAAAATACGTTTGAACGAGTCGTAAAATTCAGATGTTAGCCTTCTGAGCTATTTAGCAAATAATAAACGTTTGTAGTTAACAATCGGCGGTAAAAGCTAGTCTTGAACGTTATCTAGCTTTCTCGGTAAAAGCCATTCGTCGGCTCCAAAGTTTGCCTCATCTTTACGCGTACTTTTGCCGCAATAATTGTTGTCAATAATGTCTCGACTTCCTGTTTTCGGAAGTGATGCAGTTTTGGTGACCGACCTTACAGATATCAACGCCGCGTGCGGACATTCGAGTCCAAATAGCGAGAAAGTGGGAGAGCCGTGCCAGACAGGAATGTCCATCTCAAGGCTCGTCTTGGAGCGACTGTCCAATATCGCCACGATTACGCTTACAATGTGCTGGAGCGCAGCCAAACGCTAACGGGGGTGGGCGGCGGGAGACAAAAATTCCTCTCTTCTTTGCTCTCCCCAACTTTATTTATTCGCGACAGGAAGGGAAAGACAAGAGAATGACAGATCTATGAGGCGGCGGGTGAAAGAGAGAAAGATGACAAATGGCAGCTAAGTGAGACAAAGGAGAGACGACTGTAAGTCTGACAGGAACGATGAGGGCGGAAACAAGCGGCGACGATTTCAGATGGGCCGCAGGCGACCAGGCAGAAAGACGGAGGCTGCCTGACGTTTTTCTTTCTTGGAACGTTTGTAAAACAGCCAAAGGCCCACCTGACTCGGAATATCACTCTCACAACCTTGTCCCGAATCTTCTTTCATGCTCACTTATGTTGAATACCCAAAAAAAATCAAATAAATTTTAAAAACGGAAATTTATAAACACTGCAGTAAGAGTAACATCTGAATATTAGGCTGGTTTCTGCTCTTGGGGGCAGGATATGCTTTGCTCTAAAAATTGGGGGGCAATTTCGGAGTAACTTTGGCATGTCATGACAAAATCTGCAAAAAAATATGCTCAGTCACGGTTGAGAGTTTTGTGCAATTGCCCAAGAACGGAAAAAGGAAGGAGCGACCGAGCAAAATGTTCCTGCCGATGAAAAAATGAGCAAAGTTGCCCAAGAAAAGCCGTCGTGTCACAAACGATTGTCTTCTCTAATCTCTACAATGACAATAAAGGGATTTCTGATTCTGATTCTGATTCTTTGTTCTTCAGAGCGGCCGACGCCTCTCGACTCAACTTTGTGGACATGAAAAGCGGCGACGGTGCGACGGTGTGACCTGATACAAGATCGCAATTGAGCTTTCAACAGCAGACGACCGAGCCCCTGTTGCGGTTGCCGTGTTTGTAGCAACGGCGGCCGCGCTCTCTTGCTGAGGTCTCAGGTGAGCGCTGGACTGAAAGAACAAAAAAACATCTGTGACGGCTTTGAAAGATGCCAGGAAAGTTGCTGATTTGAATTTTGTTGAAGTAAACAGCAGCTCAAAGTCACGAAGGTCCAAGGAGAGGAAGGCGTCAGCGGCCACCTCGGCAGACCGCAAAGAGGCCACCGAGTCATCGGTGAGCCTTCCGCCACCACGGGATATGAATCACAATGCTGACGCGAGCCCGGCGACGCCTCGCGAGCCCGGCGACACCGGCATGAAGCCGTCGCCCGGAATCGGGGAGACTGTTTGCTGCCTAATGATGAAATTCATTTTTGAATTCATCCAAACCGGACAGCAAAACATGTCAAGTCACAAAATGAAATATTAGCGCGACAAACTTAAATGAGTAGAACGAGGCTCCAAAGTCAAAGCTCACCAGTTAGTGTGCACACAATTTATAGCTTTTTTTCCCCCGTAGTCAGCTCGTAATAATTCCCCAGCAGTAGCAATGGTGCTAATTTTGCATATTGTGACACAAATGAATGCTTACTCTCTTTCAAAATCACTTTTTGCGGCAGTCAACAAAGAGTAATCGGTAGTTTCTGCGAATTGTCATTCATTGAAACAGCGTTGTGGCGTAAACACGATGCGTTTGCTTTCTGGGGTAGCATTAGCTTAGCATTGTGTTGTGTTCACGGTGAAACACGCTCAAATAAGGGATGAGCAAAAAAAAAAAAACTCCAACTATGCAGAGGTCCACTGAAACGAGCTTTGCGATCATATTTAGCTCTGCACGCCGTGCAACATTAACAAGAGTTGGACCACAGAACTTGCAGACTTTCTTCGTGGACACCACCGACCTCGTTGCACACTCGCTACAATGACAATAAACGGCCTTCCGGATCCGGTTCTGGTTCCGATTCATATGTTAGCTCCTCAATCAGTCCTGACGCCACGTTGCTTGCGTGTTTATTGTTGTCATTTCTGCCAAATGAGGCCGCAATGTGCGTTTCTGTTGCCGAACGCGCTTTGCGTCCTCACTTTGGCGGCTGGCCGGCGCATTTTACGATGTAACGGCACTCTGAAGCCGGCGGGACACAGCTGCTCGCCGAGCGCATGCCGGCCATACTTTGTCCTTGTACTCGCCACCATGTGCCGGCTCGCGGCCTCCCCGGCAACCGGATAGTTCAATGACTTTTGACTGTAAAATATGGAATAGAATCACTTTGCCCCCCAAGTGTCAGCTCATATTTTCATGCAAAAAAAAAAAATGTTGAGAAGGCCATAAATCTGTCAGCGTTCATTTTAAATCAAAGCATTTTTTTTCTCTTCGTCTTTTTTTATTGTTGTTGTTCTTGTTACGCCTTGTGATAATAATCGAATAATGTGCATTTTGAACTCGTTTGTGCCTTGTAAAAGCTCGCTCGCTGTAAAAGCGAGCCGTTGTTTGCCCGTTGTGAGGGAGCCAAAGTTTTTTTTTAATTTTTCCTTGCATCCACACAAAGCTACGGGATTTTACTGCGTCCGATCGACTCCAGAACGCCACTTTGACACGGGCAGCAGAAAAAGAAAAAAATGAAAGAAAAAGCCAAATTTACTGCCGGCGATTCCACGATTGGGCCTCTCGTGCGCGTTCTCGTCGTTGGAGAAAAAAAGAAGGCGAGCCGCGCGAACATGTCTATCTGACTTCTCCATCAACTTGGCTTCAAATGACCCAACAAGAAGAGGAGAGATTTTCACTGAACCCGAGCTGCAACCGGATCTTCAAACTTCTTCACGACCACACTTGTCGGACTTGACGTCATCGCAGGCTCGCCTCGCTCCGGAACATTTACGCCGCATGTGCTATTATCGACACGTTAACTGGAGTTAAGACCTTCGTTCGACCTGAAGGAAAACGACGGCTTCATGGAAAATTGGTTGCTCACTTTGGGCGGTTTTGTTTCCTGCAAATGAACCACTGCTCGTCCGCGCCCGGGTCACGAGGCGCACGTGTTGACCCCTGAGTCTAAACATAGTGAGGGGCAACTTGAAAATACATGCAAGGCCCCCCCCCCCCCCCCCCCCCCCTTGTTCCGACAGACGCGTTTAATGCGGCGTGATTTTCGCCGTTTCCTCAAATGCAAGCCCAATTGTTGTTCAACCGACCAACCGGCAAAAAAAAAAAGGCCCAAATTGGGAATTTGCGGTGTTATTTTGGCTTTGATCAAAGAAGCAGCGTTACAAAGAAGGCCCTTGTCCAAAAAGCATCTTTGGCTTCGACGGGATTTCAGCGAGTCACCCCAAAGTCGCTTTATTTGACTGCAACTTCCTGTTTTCCGATCACACATCATCCAAAAAGTCCTTCTCACTTCCTGGCTGCAGGACTGCAAGCAAACCAAAATATGACGTCTGGCTGCCCGGAGGAGTTTTTTTGGGGTTTTTTTCACTGTAGGAGAGGGAGTTAATTACTCCAGTTGATTCACTCACTAATGACTGCTTAACTTCTGTTTTTTTTTTTAAATGGGATTCAGAAGTCCGAAGGAAAGCGAGCCCAATCTGGATTTGGTGACACTTTGGGCGGTTTTAGTTGCCGCTGTTGCACACGTTTTGACTTGGGCTTGCAGGGTGAGCTCATTTGAAGCCAGGTAATAAAATCGTAATGAAGCGAATAGCTCGGAAAGAACATAAGCGGGAGAAAGAAAAAAAAAAAAAGAGAACATTATCGCCATCTTTTCACGTTGCTTCGAAGACCGCCTCAAGCACTTTTCTGAGGGAGGTCACACCTCATTTTATTGCTCTTCTAAATTGTCGAAGTCAAGCTGATTACACTTCATCAAAAGAAACATTTTGCTTGCGTTTGCACTTCCACTTAATCGTTTGGAAAAAAAAAAGAAGACAGAAAGTCAATGTTGCCTTTTTTTAATGAAGCTGATGTCTTAATAAAAAAAAAATACATTTTGGATTGCATCTTTTCTCTCCGTTTTGGAAGCATCGAGGCTGAAATGAAAATATGTTTCCACGCGCGAATATCAAAGTCGGCGGTGAGTCACGACAACGACTAACAGAAGCTGTCGGCGCGCCAACGTCGCGTAGAAAGTCCAAACGCTTGTGAAAATATTTAGTTGCGTCTGCGGTGTTGAAAGATCGGTTGGATGCAAACGACGGCCTCCTATCGCGCTAATGTCAAAAGAATTCCCCTGCAAGAAAATTCACCTCTCCATTTAAGACGAACGTCAGGAATCTTGATGGTTGAATTTGAAGAAGGCGGGACCGTTCAAGTCCGAAGAAGTCGCATTTGGACGCATTCCTGCGCTGGCGGGCCAAATTGTTGCTTTGTTCGGACAAAAAGTTGTGTTGCGACTGTTTGATTAGCGTGCGTGGGTGTTGTTGGCTCAAGTTCAAATAAGGAAGGAGGAGTGAAAGGAATTCCTGGCCGCTGTGTCCGTCATTTGCAAAAAGCGCCTCATTCAAAAAGAGCAGGTGTTCACACGTTTCTTAGCTCATGGAAAGCAACTTGGATCTATGTGCGTGCGCGTGTGCGTGTGTGTGTGTGTGGGTAAAACACCTAAACTAAAGCGGCACTCAGGTCAGCGAGTTTGCGAGCGCCACTGCGCCTGTTTCTCATCCCGTGACAATAAGTTTGCCAGGCGGCGCTGGAAGCAGTTATCCCGTCGCTGTTATTAACTTTGGTGAAAGTCACGTCGGAGATATTCAGGTCAGGACGAAAACCGCCGCATTTAGAGCGTGGGGGGGGGGGTGTGCGTGTGGGAGGAATGACATCATGTTGAAAAGAAGAAGTTGAAGAAAAAAAAAAAAAAGAAGTGAAACTTCCTGGATTTCTTCATTGCGAGCAAAGTCACCAAAAGAATTCCATTTGGACGAAACTTTTGTGTGGACGATACGCGCCACGTTTGCGACTGCACGAGATGCCTCAACCGAGATTCAAATGTTTGAAAAAGTGCAAGACTGTCATTTTATATTCCTTTGTGAAAGAAAGCGCAGGTAGAAAATTCCCGAGTCGCCGCTTACGCAAAGTCAGCTTGCAAACGCAGATTGCTGCAAACAAAGGTTGTACAGTTGTGCAAGAAAGATGAAAAGAGTTTGCCGTGCACGTTCACGTGCACGCCAACGGGGACCCTCATGCACCATCAAAAGACTTCAACAAAAAGGGATTTGCTGCCGCGGCGAGAACAAACGCACCGCTGTGAAGTCCGAGATCCGACAATGTCGACAGCTCGTCAGAGATGATTCCCCCCCCCCCCCCCCCCCCCATTCCCCCCCTCCCGCTCTCGTGACCTCCCCACCGAAGCCGCCTCCCACCTCAGCTCACTTCAAAGCCGCTGGCGGGTAGGCGGCCCTTATCGCTGCCGACCTCTTATCACAAGCTCGCAAGCACCTTTTTAAAACATATTTAACAGGAAAGCCGCAGTCTATTAAACAGGAAGCGTTTTTTTTTTTTTTGTTTTGTTTTTTTGCTTTCCTCGATTCGAGCCAGGAACAGTCGGACGACACTGGCGGACGCGTTTGCATTTTTCCAGTTTGTTTTGTGGGTGTGTCGCTTTTTATCATTTTACTTTGCGGGATTCGATGGAGAACGTCCTAATCCCACTCAGCCATGTTGCAGGCTTGCCAAGGCGGCCCCAAAATCGTTTCTCGAGATCGCGGTTGATGATTTGGAGCCGTGAACCGGCACAATCGGAAACGGAAAAATCGGTTCGATTCAGCTGATATTCAGGCACTTTCAAAAGAGCTTTGAGATCACATCATCGTCAATACGAGCCGGACGTCCCCGCCGTGCGCAATTGATGACTTACACACACCCAACACGTGTCGTAAATTATAGTGAGTCGTCATGACGTTTCAAATAATTGGACCACTGGAGTCACACCGAGGTCATCCTCATTCAAAAGGAAAAAGTCAGACCGGGCCATCAAAACGTTACGAAACGTTGACGTTTTGTTTACTTTCGTATCGTCGCGGCCACGCCTTCGGAATCAGAAATCCCTTTATTGTCATCGTACAGTGTGCGACGAGATTAGAGACGCTTGTTTCGTTATTTGTGTCCAATTTGCATCCGTTCCATCGGCAGAAACGCCACCGTGTTGGATGAATATGTGCCACTTGAAATATACGTTTGAGGTCATCAAAGTTCACAACTTTTGCCGAAGTGGAAATGAGAGTCGGTCGGGTTTCAAATATTGCCGAGTATGCGATAGAAGACGAAGCTTTTCCTCCATTGTCGCCACTCTGGAACGCTCTGGCCGTGTCTGCTGAACGCACGAAACGAAGTCTCGATGATACGACTTTGGCGAGCTTCTTTCTGGCTCGCAAAATTTCATCTGCTGAACTTCCATAGCCTATCGAGTCGTCGCCACGGCGAGACGGGAGGCGCTAGCCACCAGCTAGCTCGTGAGCTGACATGCCCGCGGAGTTCGTCTCTGCCGGCGGACGGGCCCAAGGCGCAACCGCGGCATCGCGTACCGATTCCAGAAACTCGCCTCTCTTGCGTAAATTGCGACACGAAGGGAAGACGCCCGGAAGGACAGAGCGCGCTCGCCAACGCATGCTGAAGAAATGGACCCGCAGTTTGTCTGTCGTTGGGTGAACTCATCAGTACCAGAGAAAAACAAAGTGGGCACCCCGCCCGTGCCCACCATATTGTTTCTGCCACCGGAGTTCCTCACACCCACTTGGAAACGGTTCTCGGCGGTCAAGCGTCCAAAGACACCGATGCAGGTGGAAAACATGAGCAAAAGCATCTTCTGGGAAGTTGGAAAACGCCCTCAAGCTCCCAAGGGGGACACTCGAGCAGCGCCCGCCGAGTCCCACCCACTGTCCTTCGTTGACTCGGAAAAAAAAAAATCAGGCAACAATTGTGTTAGTCGGCCACAACAGCAAAACTGCGGGACCAACATTTACTAGCGCGTCAAAAGAGCCATAAAAATCCCAACAGCCGTCGACATCATTCACAATAACGAGCAATTTGCACATAAAAATGTGTCGCGCCGCTTCTGGTGAGAATTGAGTAGGAGTTTGCTCCGAAATGACGGCGCTGTAATTAGCAGAAGATTGCTGTATTTTGGGGGTTCCGTCAAAACGTCAAAACATGCCGTGACCACGTAACCACCGTGAAAAATGATGGCGCAGCCACGGCCGTTGGCCAACAACATATGCAAATGAATCATTGGCAAGGAGGACCAATCGCAAGCATGCAGTTTGTTTTCCTAAGGGCGTCTTCACGCATGCAGACAAAAAAAAACAAAAAAACATTTGGCCCCGTCTGAGTGTTTGTTTTATTTTTGCCAACTTTGAAAATGTCGCGGAGACGGCGGTTCAAAACGATTCACGACATTCTGCATTTTGTGGCATGAACGCCAACTGCAGCTGGAACGTCACGATTGATTGTCGCGAGAATGCCCCCAAATTGTTGAGCCGCTTTCAAATCGAAGCTTTTTGTACGGGAAGGTCATTTTTTTTAATGTTTGCTTTCACCTAATTCGATTACGACCAAATAACGACACCGGTAGTGAACGATCCCGGTCAAGAGTTCTCCAGCCTCCGGGTGTGTCGGCTACGTGCCCTCATGAGGTTGAGACGTGCACGCGCCTCAACAACAGAGCGACATTTTTTATTTATTTTTTTCTTGCATCCAGCCGACGGTCATCGCCGCTCGATTCTGCCGTCCGGTCGGCTCAGGCCTTTACTCGTCGCACGGTGGCGGCAGTCAAAGCAAACGGCGATAATGGTTCCGCCGCAGTTTATAATGCCGCCGCCTCACAAAGTGTGTAAACACCCACTTCCACACACTCCTCATTCCACATCGCAAGCTTTCCTGCTTTCTTCCCACAAACCAAACACTTCAGTCTAATTGTAACACTTGTGATTTATTTGATGTGTAAAGGAAAACTGGCTTTGCAGGCTGCACTCCCACTGGAAAACACACACACACACACACACACTGGGAGACTTTGTAATTACAACATATGCAGTCTTAGGGGCCCATCGGAAGCGAAAGCATTTCCTTCCACGGACAAGCTCAGCGGTTCCTTTGCCTTCCTTCCGTCTTTGTTCTTCATTGAACAATTAATGCGAGCCGTCAACTCTCCAAAGGCGACAAAATATTGCCATGTGCCCCTTGGTGAGGTTAAATTAGGCCCGCCGGATCGCCAAGGAATCTTGATTCTTCCGATTTACGTCCGCTTCTGACGTTGCCGGAACCGTTTTTCTGTTGCCAGTCCTTCAAACCGAATCCCGAAGAACGCGGAGGAACGTGAGACCTCCGACTCGCACCTCATCGGAAACCTTTCGGAAGGGCTGCGACGGACATCGTGAGCGAGGCCGTCTCACAAAAGCTCGCACGGAACAAATTCTTGGACTTTGCAGAAGTCGCGAAAGCACAAGAAGAGCAAGTTGAGAAGAAAGAGTTTGCTCAGTCTTTCCTGACGCTTCCTTCTTTTGCGTCAAATGCAAGCGACCCAAAAATGATTGGCAATTGTTCGAGAGAGAGATCGGTCGGATCATCGCGTGCTTTTTGCCAAATCAATCGTGCGCGGTCCGATCAAATGCGGTCGGTTGAGATTCTTTGAAGACGAAGCTCCAAGTTCATGTTGTTGCTTTTGCTGTTCTTTTCTGGACGTTGCGCTCAAAGTTCTTCGCCGCCGCGAGCGTCCGCACTGCGTCTTTGTCGCGGGCAAGATTTGCTTTCCGTCTTGTCAAAAGACGTCGATTGGCGCATTCACGTCGCAAGCCGGACGGAGCGACCCGATGACAAAGCGCCCGCTTTCCATTGAAATCACGAGCCGTCGCCGCAAACCGATATTTGGAAGGCATCGCCACCCACGGGTGAAACCGGAGAGCGGTCGGCGCAGGCGACCGTGTGCCAAGCCCGCCGCCATCGGCGCTCCCCTCAATCAACCCTCGCTGCCCTAATCCCGTGTTTACACAAAACGCCGATAACCATGAGACCACCTCACATCCTGAAAACGCCCCCCCAACGTCCCTCTCCGCCCTTTCGCCTTCCCAGAGCAGTTTTCACAGGAGCCAAATGCCTTAAATACATAATTAGCGGGGCCATTTGCGTGATGGGGGATGGGGGGGCCTCCAGGGCATGCGAGTGAGTTGGGGGGGGCAGGATGTGAAGACGTGAAAGTGGACAAAGAGAGGCATTCATGAGCGCCGGCCAGGACAAACTCGGCTGTCGCCCTCTTCAAAGGCACCTCTGCCTCTCCTCAGAGGAGGAACAGAACTGCATAGCCCATGGGCGGCGGGGGGGGGGGGGGGAGAAGTTGTAACCTGTATTTTATCAAGGTTTTTTTAGGGAGGGGGGAGTCATGTCAAAATCTCATGAGAATGATTGCCCCCCTCCCCCCAAAAATAAACACTCGGCAGAAAATGAGGCTTGCTAATGACGTCTGTCCTTTTTAACAAGCAAATTTAAGCCCCCCCCCCCCAAAAAAAGGTGGTCCTACCATGCAGAAGAACACAAAGGAAGAATTAAAAAGCCATCAGACGTTTTCGACCGCCATTGTCAACATTCCACTGGGACATGTTTCACACCGGGACACCGTTGGAAAGCCAACGCGCACACGCACACGCACACGCACACAACCTCTTTACACCTTGTGTGCCTCTCGGTCTCCCTCTGGCATTGTTTATGAAAGCCTGTCCACTTAGCGGACTCTCAGAAATTGTCGGTACGGGTTTGAAACAAAAAAAAAATGGAAACACTTAATGAACAGAAACACATTTATTGTTGAACATAAATAGATAAATTATGATTACTGCCATCTTAATCCAATAAAAGGAAGGTTTTGTTTTTTCTTTGTACGAATTCATGTCGGCGTTGTTTTTCGGATGACGGAAGCCCCAAAAAAGTGACGAGGCACGAGGCGGCGGATAAATAAAGCGTCCCGGGCGACTTTTGAGCGTTCGGGTGATGGCGTCGCACTCTGACTTTGCTGGGATCGGCGTTCACTCGCTCGCTTTGACAACACTTGCAGAAGAAAAGATTTTGTTGCGCGTGCTGAGGACAAAAGCCTTTGTGATGCGACGTGCGTGAAGCGAGGCCGAGCTCCAAACAAGGAGCTCATTCATGCTTTGCTTGTTCATTCACTCCTTAAGGTGGACTTTGCTCTTTGTGTGCGTGTGCGTGCGTGTGCGTGTTACAGCAGACTGGGTGGCCATCGTCCTTATCGGCATTACAGTGATGTGGCTGCAAAATAACTCGTGTCTGCAGACAATCTCCAGAAGGTCGGCGTATTTTGCGCACGTTGAAGGGGAATTCGAGCCAAAACGTTTCTTAACGAGATGTTCCTGGACGACACACGGCATTCTGATTCCTATTTTGTTTGAGGAATAGAAGTTGAGCAGAAAATGTCACCTGTTTTTCTACATCCCATTTTGCGGGCGGCCATTTTGTCATTTTCTGTTGACTGAAAACGACATCACAGTTTCCAGAGCTGGGCACATGACCCTTTTTTTGACATTCAGTCCCCCGCCTTCCGGCCGCGATCTCGGTAACGTTCCGGCCTCAATCCGCCGGCCTTAATCGTAAAAACCGTCCCGCCTCCGTGATGGACTGCCCAGCTCTGATGGTATCTCGGGACTCAGCTAACGTCCAATCCCTGTTCATCTTTAAAAAAAAAACGGGTGAGTTGCCATTGGTCGTTACCTGAGTCCTGAGCAACTGTGATGTCGTTTTCAGTCGGCACAAAGTAACAAAATGGCCGCCCTCTACCATGTTAGAAAAACGGCTGGATTTTGCGGCTTCACTCATATTTCGTAAACGCAATATTCATCAGAATGACGAGTCAAGGCACAAGAATTGTTGACTTGCCCCTTTTTTTTTTTTGCCCAAATGGATTAAATAGAGACATTCAATAACCAATGAAAAGTAAGCATAATATGTTTCATAACAAAAATAAAGCATCTTCCGGCAACCGTCTTTCTGGCGTCTCCTCCCGTCGTTCTCCAAAGCGTACGCGAGACTCGATACGTTGACAATCAAAAGAACAAAATTGGACGAGTCCTCTCAAGCGTCCTCGAGTATAAATAGTTTGTAAGGAGCGTCCGGGAGGCGACACCGACGACCACGTCGGCGTCTTTTCGGCCAGCGTCCATTTCAAAGAGGGGCGGGGCACTTTTGTTGCCCCGCAGGAGGTCATCGGCCGCTTTCAAGCGGCGCTCTCGTTATCCAGAAAACGGGAAAAAAAATTCCCTTTCGGCGTCTCCCTTTTGCATCGTTCGCTCCTCTTTTGTTAGATTTTTTTGGGGGGAAAGAAAAAAAAAGCACCTTTGGCATCATTGTTGCTTATGTTCATCAGTCTTAAAGGCAAAAGTTCTTCTTGGTGTAGCCACGATGAGCCACGTTGACGTCCTCACCTCACGTCCACTAGGAAGAAGAGAGCCCAACGTTAGAACACACACAAAAAAAAAAAAAGAAGAAATTGATGCATGCAGGTGGACTGTGGAAACGTCGTCTCCGAATACGGCGGACCATCGGAACTTGAAAGCGAAACTTGGCACAAGGTTTGCTTTCAATTATTATTGAAACAAAATGTACAGAGCAATTTAGGAAAGAAATAGAAGCATGCTTTTGTTGTATAATCCAATTAAATATTGGACTTTTTCTACAAAATGTTTTTCGGTATCAAAAAGACCATTCAAAAAAAAAGTCTTTTGATTCATTTTGATCGATCTGCGTTCAGGTTTTAATTGTTTGAATTGTGCTCGTCCATTTTTAAAAATGCTGGCAACGCTGGAACTGATTCTAGTTCAGATTTCACTTCCATTTTTTTTTCAGTATGAAATATAAATCCATTTTCTTAGCAAATTATTATATTATTAAATTTTATTTATTTATTTTTAAGAAAAGCTGGAAGAGAGCCTGGGCAAAAGCGTCAAACAGTGCTTCAGTATTTTTTATAATGCAAGAAAATGTCAATTTTATTGAGAATTGTTTTCATTTCTCATGATCAATGACAATTTTGTGCTTTGTAACATTTCCGCCATTTCCGCAAAGAATTCTTCCAACTAGAACGCAAACCGAGGCCTCGCTTCTCGATTTCCTTTCCTTGTGTGCCTTTTTTGCCGGGTTCGTTAGTCGTGTGCACCTGCGCTCGTCAAGCGGGTCCCTCGTGTCGACCAATCAGCTCGCTCAACCGCACCGGTTTCGTCCAGCTGCTTCTCGTTGCCTCGTCACTCGCTTGCATTTAAGCATCCTCCTTTCTCGTCAAATGAAATGAAATGTTTTTTCCTTTTGATTTTGGCCCTGTGTTGATTTTGTGCTTTTGATCAATCCAAGCGCCTTGTTTGCCTTTTTCTTACTTTGAAATGGAATTGTTTTTGGGGTGCGCACCTCCCCTGCCAAAGCTGAACACGAACAGCCTCGTGCAACCCGACTGTGTTTGAGTTCCGAGGGTCTGCCGGATGTGGAGTCAAAATTGGTGGCTGTCGAGAAATTCTTGCCACAAAATAAATCAAAAATGTTTTTTTTAAAAATCAAGTGCGCCCAAAGCCACGCTGGCGACATGAGAGAGTGCGCGCGCATGCTTCGGAATCAGTGCGCGCATGCAGCAGCGGCATCAAGATGGAGGCGCTCGCTGATCTCCTCCAAGTGGCGTGATTGGCGGCTGGCGAGTGATTGGCGCCCGGTTGGCGAGGCGAGAGGACGCCTACCTGTTCCCCTTCGCTGCTTTCCATTGCGAGTTGAAGTTGGAGGCGACGGGTGCGACTCGTTACGGCGCCGATAAATCCTTGTGGGCTCTTAACGTTTTTGATTTCCTTTTTTTACCTTTTGCCCTACGGTGGCCTGAAAGCACAAAGTCGGGGAATCCGGTTTAGCGGCGGGCTGGGGCGGGGGAGGCCAAAGACGCCAAGCGTTTATGAGTCAGAAAGCGCCCAGGGACAGAAGCAGCGAGTGCAAAGCGGTGACACTCATAAATACTTGAACTCGCTTATCGGTGCACTTATCTGCTCCGAGGGAGAGAAAGGCTTCAGATCGAGGCGCAGGAGAGGTGCGGCTAAGACGAGGGCGGGGCCGTGCGGGGATTTTGACTCGGTGGCGTGCCGAGCAGCCTTTGGACGTCGTGCCTCAACGCACGCAAACGCTCGCTCGGAAGACCACGGACTCGTTTTGGTCGTGGGCCGCCTTCCCTCGGAGCTTTGCGACTCTCGCATCGTATAACGTATCTAGAATTGCATCATCATGTTTTCAGACGTGATGCCGAGAACTCGTTTGGAAATGAAAGGTCAACAAAAACAGAACCCCTCCCCCAAAAAAAGGAAGAATGCTCCAGAAAGATAAAGTGGACGCCCACAATTTTCCACGGCGGGACATAAAACGTTGCAACCCCGGGCTTTGAGTTTGACACTTGCCGGTGTTGCAATAGGCGGCCACCTGACAGGTGCGTCGGGAGAAAGGTCAACGGGTGCAAAGTGAGGGCGGGCGGGACGCGTCGAGTCGACGGCAAAGCAAAGCCGAGCGAAACATTGAGCAGACGCGACGAAGGCAGGAAAGGACGATTCGAAAAGGATTAGGGCGGGACTTTGGCTTAGTTTTTTTTTTTTGTACTTCTCTACCAGGAAGGCACCGTGTATTTGTTCCTCTGATTTGGTTACTTTTCACACCGAGACATCTTCAAGAGACAAGATTGTTTTCTTTTGATCGGTCACATCGAAATGTGTCGTCGTCAACGCGCTCCTCCGTGAACGACGTCGAGTTCCGCGAGGCGATTCATCCAACAGACAAGCGGTCGTTGTCAGCGAGCTCAAGTCGTAACTTTTGGATCCGTTGCAATTATCGGCCGTGACGGTTGAAATGAACGTCGGATCAATTCCTCGCAAAACCCCCAGACTTCACGCCGGGACCCCGTTTGAGCCGGTCTTCAAAGCAGTCCGAATTGAGTTTGGGTGAGGTCAGAAGGCGAGTTTACCTGTTTCGGCATCGGAGGGCTCCGCCACGTGATGCTGCGACGTGCACACGCACTCCAGGTGGTCTTCTAACCGTACGAAGACCTCTTTCAACTTGGGCCTCCTTTTGACGTACTCCACTTTGGCCACCTGTCGTGACGAGAAGAGAAGCCAAAACCTCGGTCAACCACCAACATGCAACAAAAAGGTCAAAGCTTTGGCTGCTTTCTTCCGAGCAAGCCGTCGATTGCGGCAAGGAGCGATTGCACGGCCCGAGGGGCGGACTTTGTTCCGCTCGGCCAGACGGGGAAACGACCGCCGCCACCGAAGGCTTCGCCTTGAGGCAGCGAGCGTCCACTTCCAGACGCACGGCCAAACTTGTCCCGACGCGTCCAGCAATATGGCGGCCTTCGGACATGGCCACAAAGACTTTGGACGCGATTGTGGAGCGTGTCCGCCCCCAAACGAGCCTACTGGCCATCAAAGTTCCAGTTGGTCTAGAAGGTGTTGATGAGGCGGAGGTGTCCAAGTAGCGAGCGGGAAGAACCGCTTGAAATGTTCCAACGAGAGAAAAACTGCAGCAATTCCGCGTTTTGGGCCGGGAAGCGTTCTGATTCAAGCGGCACAGGCGAGGCCGCTCGAAGGTTAGCGGGTTGTGCAACAGGGGAGGTGGCGGCATGCTTTCTTTCTTTTTTTTTTGGGCTCTCTGATTCAAGTCAGGCAGGCAACTTCCACGTTCATCAACGAGGACCCGGAGGGCTCGTGGAAACAAAATCCCCGCCCAACGCAGCCGGCCTCCCGCTTCACCTCGCTTCGAGTTCACGGCGCGCGAGAGGATATGAAGCGACAATCCTCCAGGCCGCCTCTCGCGGGCCGATATGGTCGGCAGAAGACGGGAGAGGCTTTCTTCCGCCGTCCCGCGCCGGCCCGCCGCCCGGTAGGGAATTAGTGGCGCAGACGAGCCAACGTACGAGTCTGTCTACTAAAACAAAGCATGTTGACGCAGCACAAAGTCCCTCATGCCGATGCTGTGAAGTCAAAGTTTGGCGGGGGCTGCCCCAGTCAGGCCGCAGAACAGGTCAACGTGAAAAGAAAGAAAGCGGGAAGAAGTTGGGAGAAAATGGAAAGGAGGTCAGAGGTCAGAGGTCAGGCAAATACACGACAACGGCGCCGGGCTCGGAGATGGCGCGGCCGTCGTCGACGGATCGATCGTCTCCGCCGCGTGTTTGCCGACGCGACGCGCTCATTTGAGGAAGAGGAAGAGGGCACATGCGGCCGACCGCCATCGTCATGTGTTAGGTATTAACGTCAAGTTTCTTGGTGACCCGCCAAAGAAACGCAAACACGGCCCAGATAAGGCCGTGCGTCTTTATTGTTGAGAAGAAAAACACGAGGCCAGAATGTGGTCTCGACATGAATCAAGGTGGAAGAACGTCGCCAACACTCCATCGGCACCAAAATGCGATCGTTTTCGTCGGCACGAACGCCACGCAGCGTCCGTGAGCTTCATTTTTCACAAGATTTGCTTTTGTGTGTTTACGCGAGCTCAGATTCTCCTTTTTCGGTGACTCAACAAAGTGTTTGGCGGAAGTGGCGGACATGAGCAGGCAACTTCATTTCCGCAAAATGCTCGAGACGGCAACAACGAGGCACTTTGCGCTTCGCAGTAAAGTGTCGCGCACCATTTTTGGCCTCAATTGCTTCAGGGGGCAATTGATCAAGATCTGCGCTTCGTCCTGCACCGATGCACTTTTGTTTTGGAACAGAAATGGTGATCGGAAACGAGTCGTCTCTCCCGACAAACAACTGTTGACGTTCTGCTCGAGTGATGAGCGCCCGCAAAGTGAAAAACGGTGCAGGAGGCATCCTCGCTTTTCTTAAACGACCTCCTGCACTGCCTACTTTGTCAACACTCTCTCCCATATCGCCCGCTCATCGCGCGTGTGTGCGTGTTATGGAAAGGTGTTAACAACGGTCCCTCCCGCCGACTTTCCTGGCCAGATTTATTTAGCGTACACTTCTTCGCGCCAAGTACAAAGGCTTCTTATCCGGCGCAGAGTCAATGACTTCCCACATAAAACACACATCAAAAAAGAGCCCCCCCATGCAACGACGAGGGGCCCCCGACACTCTTTGTATAAATCAAACCGCTCCCGAGAAAGCCGGGGCCCTGAGAAAGACTCCCTTGAGTGGCTTGAGGGAATGATATCCGATCCGCGGGGTTGGGGTGAGGCAGGGGGCTCTGGGAAGTGCACCCCCCCTTTGGTTTGTCCCAGGCTACCCCCCCCCCTTCAGACAAGAGCCTCTATGTGAAGCCGATTGTCTTGCTCGGTTTTAATTGGGAATTCCCTGAGCGCTGATGAGAGCATGACGGAGGGGAAAGTTTTACTCACGCCGTCCAAGGAAAACACAACGAGGATGTGGATGTCCGCCACGGGAACGCAAAGACTTGGAGCCAAAATAAATAAAGTTGCGTGTTTGTTTAGAGAACGTACGGATCGAAAGTGACCGAGCGGGAGCGATGGCGACTCATCGGGTAGGAAATGAGGCCATCGAAACAATACGGGCTTGTGCCCCACAAAAAGAAAGAACCCAGAGGAGCTCTCGGAATCTACTGGCGAGAAAGAAGAGACGATCTTCCGAGGGGGGGGGGGACGACCACAAAGAGGGGAGACGACCTGCTGCTGCCCTCTTCTTCAACCCGTCACAACAAACACTCGGGCCGATGAGCGGCGGCGCACGGCCGACAAGAAAGAGGAGCGTTTCTCACGTCTGCGCGTAATCCTCCGCCGCCACAAAGACCCGAGCGACATGGCACTCGAAAGTCGGCAAATCCAACCGACCGCCATATCTGAGGGCAGCGGAAGGCGCGAGATCAAATATCAAAGAGTCCCCCGGATCGCGTCTTTATGATCCTGCGCGCAACAATGGAGGTGAAGCGACCGGAAAGCTGCGAAGCGCGAGGGAGTCAACGATGACTTCATCCAAAAGAAAATCACGCGAGGGAGAGGACGGAAAAAAAAGAAGGATATGAAAACGCTAAATGATGCGATCCAGCCGGCGCGGCGGTCGTCGTGCGACTCCATGACCTGGACGGGATCCTCCCATGACCCGCTAAAAATGTTCATCTGTAGCGTGCAAACGCTTTGGCTTTGATTTATTGCCGCCCAGATGTCACATGACTTGCTGCTTTCATTCCCATCCCATGTCGACCATTTTCATTGCTGACTATTCTCGCTGAAGAATGTTTGCATCAAAGTTATGTAGGATGCCGATTCAAATGCTCCAGGCATATATCAAAAATGTTTTGTCCAAAGTGGTTTTTATAACACACAAATGATGCTAAAAACTTTGATGAGGCTTTTCAAGCATGTCCATCCAGTATTCTTTTATTTTGGATGCGATATCGTGGAAGTCGGCCATCGTTCTGTTTGCAAATTCTATTTCATTGGGTCCGAATATTCGGGACATCGTAAAGGTCACGGAACCAACACCACTTTTAAAAACAATCAACGTGCATTTCGTAAACGGTCGAAGCAAATTAGTTAGCAATCAATGGTCAAAAATATCCAGAAGGACCAAACGGGAGCCAATTCAGAGAAATTTTCCGGACTGAGCAACCCAAAATGACGCAGAAAGTCTTCAAATATTTTTGGGGCCTCGCAAAATGTTGTTCAAATTTCTTTTGCCTTTGTTTCTTTTTGTTGCTCTCTCCAGTTTGACGTCGTCGTTGGCACGTTTGGTATTTCTGAAGTTGCTCCCATTTCCGCACGTGCGCCGATCACATTCTTCTTCTTCTTCTCGTGTTTGAGAGTCCCGTATGTGACCTGCTGTCACCAAGGTAACAGGCGGAGTTTTCCTGTTTTCCCGGGTTGGGAAGGGGGCAGCGGCCAGGCGCCCCCCCCCCCCCCCCCTCGCTCGGCAGTGCGGCCACATCCGCCTGGCCTCTGTCAAGCTCGCGCTTTGATCTGGCGGCCATCAACACTTCATTACGCTGCCGCCTCGTCAAATGGCCTTGTCGCTCGCCACACGCTCGAGGCGTTTATGAAGCACAACATAGAGCGCACTCTGTCTCACGCGCACACACACACACACACACACACCAAAACAATCTCCCTCTCAGGTTTACACAGATGTGAGCCGATGACCACGGAGGACCTCTGCCAAATACTTGCACGCGGGGCCATCAAAAGTGAGTCGTTGCCAAAATACGCCGTCATGATGAGACGAAGCTACCTTACGCGGTGTCGGCTTGACAACGTCGGCATGTTCTCGTCGCTCAAACTTTTTTGCAACAATATTGTGCTTAGCACGTTTCATCTTGTTTTGTGTCTTTAGTATAGCAAAGAAAAAAAAAACAGTGCGGGATCTGGAAAAAAAACAAACACCTCAGCACATAGAGACTTAGAAAAAAACAAAAAACAAATCTTGGAGACTTTCACATGTGGGAGGGATGTGGAATGTCAGCGAAGGGGAGTTCCAGCAAACGCACTCATGCGAGAGGAAAGCAAAGTCAGGTAAGGAGCAGGTACCAAATAAACCGCCGGCCACCATCCAAAAATCCAAAGGCGGACTTTGGCGAGCGGGCCTCCATAAATTCTCAAAGCGAGCACGGAGACAAAAGAGTCCAGACTCAAACACACAAGAGCAGCAACGTTGTTGCGCTCAAAGCTGCCGTGCGACCTCTAAATACGGCTGACGTTTGACTCATCTCAAGCCACCGCGTCCGCGATCTTGACGCTGAACAGAAAAGTGGGGGCGGCTTGGAAGCCAGCACAGAGGCTGCTGGGAACCGCGCTTGCCAAAAAAAAAGAAAAAGTAGCCCCTTTCACTCCCTCGCTCTTTGTCAAATGGCGTCGGCCAGGCTTCCGGAAGACAAAAGAGACAAAGAAAAAAACGGCAAGCCCGGAGAAATCCATTTATGGATTTCGGATGATCAAGAAGAAGATCAGATGCAGCTTGCGTTTCGGCTCGAAGGCCTCCATGAGGTCACAGAGTTGACGTCAAAGCAGCCGAAGGAACCTCGATGGGTTGCCTTGGAAACGGTTCGCTGGCTCGCTTCAGAACCAATTCCTTTTTTTTTTTGTGACGTACCTTAACGGTGCGGTGGTGCCTGCGCGAGGGCTGGCAGCGCATGTTGCTGGTGTTGCAGCAGCCCGTGCAGCGCTTGACCTCCACGCAGGGCGGCCATATCAGGAAGTTGGCCGACGTGGGGTCCACCTGGCTCCTGGGGATCTCGTAGATCACCGTCCGCGTCTTGCACGCCGCCGGCACCGCCTCCTCCACTGCAGGAAAGGAGAAAAAAAAAAGATGGCATTTTATGTGAATCATGACAAAGAATAAAAATCCGACCGCTGACCCCTGAATCGGTATCATCAGATGCTCCGATTGCAATATTCAAACATTTCCAGCACGCTCAGCGCGGCATGAAATCGGAGAAAACGCAAAGCCCGAACGCAACCCACGTCGTTCGCTCGCTCGCTCGATCAGATATCGCAGCGAGCGCTCGGTATTTGATAAAGAAATGTGACCCAAGTTTCTCGGCGAGCTGCAACTTGACGCCTTGAATGTCTGGAATTTCCACGCTCAAGGACATATTCCTCCCCTGACGCGTGTCTCGCCTCTCCTCAAAAAGTGCTTCTTCGCAAAGGCGAGCCGCCATCGCAGTCACCGAATATGCGATCGTCACACGACGCACAAGAGTCGCGCACGTCTTGCATGGTCGGCCGCCGTCTTATTTGGAGTGCCAGAGAAAATGAATTTTCTTTATTCCACATCAAGGGATTTTCTCTTATTCTCTCTGAAACTTTAGAACAAAAGAAAAATGTATTGAATTGATTCAATCAGAAAATGTATTTGAAAAGTAGGAGAATGATTGTCCGGCAAACCAGTTCAGGGTGTGCCCGCCTACTGCCCGAAAACAGCTGGGATGGGCTCCACCCCCCCCCGTGGATGATAAATGGATGATAAGTGTTGTTGCGGCTTTCGTCTGCAAACGTTTGCAACTACCACATCGTCGTCATCAACATCGTCGTCAACATCGTCATTGTCGTCAACATCGTCATCGTCATCAAGATCGTCATCAAGATCGTCGTCAACATCGTCATCGTCGTCAACATCGTCATCAACATCGTCATCAACATCGTCGTCAACATCGTCATTGTCGTCAACATCGTCGTCAACATCGTCATCGTCGTCAACATCGTCATCGTCGTCAACATCGTCATCAACATCGTCGTCAACATCGTCATCAACATCGTCGTCAACATCGTCATCAACATCGTCGTCAACATCGTTATCAACATCGTCGTCAACATCGTCGCAACATCGTCATCAACATCGTCGTCAACATCGTCACTGTCATCGTCATCTGAAGTCAGTCTTACCAAGGCTCCTCTTGCGGCGGCCGTGCAGCTGCGAGCTCTTCAGGTCGCTATAGTAACCGGCGTGGCGGGAAGAATTCTTGTGCTGCTGGTGCTGCTGGTTGCGCCGGTGATGCTTGTGGTGGCCCTCGATGACATCGTTTCCCGTACCTCGTCAAAAGAGAAGGCGGCCACGTTAATAACAGCATCAGCCCAAAGTGAACTCATTAAGCGAATCGTAATCGTGATCAAATGCCATTTTCATTTTATTTTTGCGGTCAATGAGCATCAATAACGAAAAAAAACAAAGCGCCGCAAAGTGCAACTTGACGCAAGCGTAACGTGAGCTCGAGTCACTCGCTCGGCAGCAATTTGGGCCGGCCCACGACGTGGGCCAAAGTGGAAAGTCTCCATGCGGGTGAGTCGGCAACTTGACACAAAGCGCTCAGTTCACCGACGGCCGCTTTCGTGGCTCGCCTTTTGCTCCGTGTTGACCTTTGCCAATCAACAAGCGCATGTTTTCTTCCACTGAAGCCATGTGACAAAAACAAAAAAGTTTGGGTCACCGCCCCGAACATTACAGCGGGCGACGCAATCAAATGATAAAGGCCGCTCACATCCAACGCTGCTGAGGATGTTTGCCAAGTGGGCGGGGTCCACCCGCCTGTGCGTCCGCACCTGCGGCCTTCCCGTAAACACCGCGCTACATAAACTCCTCGTCATCCCGCGGGTGCGTGTTTAAACCCGGCGCGCAACAAAAGTCTCGCCGCGGGCCAAACGTGACACACCAGACATAACGTACTTCTGCCGGCACCCGCGCAATTGCCGCTCCAGAAACGCACACGCGACACAATGTGGCGGCTTGCCTCTCGAAATACTTTGGCCTGGCAAGAAGGCGCGAATGGAAATGCTCCCGTCTAAGCTTTCAACAGGTGTCATTTTTGACACACAAAAGTGTTGATGTGAAGGATGCTCCCTCTGCATTCCATCCTTTTCAAAAACGTGCTCATGTGTCAGCGTTTAGGGCGCACAATTTGGTGGGAATGTGGAGGCTCGTGTCTCGGCATTCACAAAAGCGTACGTCCTGTCAGAACATCGAGAAGACACGTTTCGGCACCACAGAACTTTTCATTTGATTGTCCCAAAACATGTGACGTTGCTTCCAACGGAGTGAAGCCAGACTTTGGGATTCTTTTGTGATGGCGTGTCTCAGCATTGCGTCATCTTGCTTTCGTGCGCTTGTCCAGCACACACACACACACACACACACGGTACATATTTTTGGATGATTGAGTGAAACGCTTGTTCATTAGAGTGTGTGCTCATTTCTCCGCTTGCACACCACAGAAAGTCACAGCTCACAGTGCATCAGAAAAATGTTGCTCGTCTCTCAGTTTAGCATGAATGTCAACGCTTGTCTTGCAACATTCAGCACGCAATCAATCCCGTAAATGAGATGCTCAAAAGTTGTTTGTAAGAATGTTCATCTCGCAGCGCATCTTAAATCTTTTTGGACAGACAATTCAGTGTTCATGTGAAAGAATGTCTTTCGGCATTCACACCCAAATATTTTGGGACTGACATGGAAAATAGTGTTCATTTTGATCTACTGCATGGCGTTCAACACAGTTTGGAAGCTCAAAAAAACAAAACAAAAAGCTCGTACTCGTATTTATGTTCCGCCTAAGTCATTTTGGAGACAGAAGACATTTATGGGCTGATATTTGTGCCACTAGAAACTGAATATTTGAATTGAAGACTGGATATTTGAATTAAAAATTGAATTATTTAATTGAAAACTGAATTATTGAATTATTAATTATTCAAATATTCAGTCTTCAATTCAAATATTCAGTTTCTAGTGGCACAAATATCAGCCCATAGACATTGTTCATGCAAAATGCCAAGCTCAGCATTTTGGTTTTTGCCGCACAAATGCACAAAGCAACATGGAAGTATAAATGCTCATCGCTCAGCATTCAGTCTTACGAGCATCCCAATTCGCAACGTGGTGGAAAACTCAAAAGTGGCCCGCCTCCAATCAGCCAAACATCTTAACGAGCAGCGGCGCGTTATTTTTCACATGTTGCAAAATACATCTCAGCCCTTCGCGTTAGCGAGAAAATCTCTGATGGTCCACGTGAGATGACCTCGGGGAGAGGAAGTCGGCCATTTCGAAACAGCCGCGATGCAATCGGAAGCGGCGCATCATGAAACGTTTTAGGCTTTCGTTTGATTTGAGATCGTTTTGGTTGAAACGTTTGCTCGCCGCCTGAGTAAATAGTCGCCGTGTCGAGTCGTTGGAAAGGAAATCCAAGCGCCAGCAAAGCACGCGGCGCCTCCAAGATCCAAGCTCAAGATCGCCAGCGGCCGTCTCGGCTTACGGGATCGGTGACGGTCGGCTGGCTTGAAAGCGACGTTGCCGCGGTAACAACAGCGAACAAATGAAATAAAACGGAGCCTCGGGGTCGTGCTTTATTGTTTTCGCATGTTTGAGCTTACTTTTGCAGAGTTGTTTGGTTGCCCACTTATTTCCTGGCGTTACCATGGCAACGGCGTGTGCACTTGATTCCACGAGAGCACAGCAAGCACGTGCCAAAGCAAAGGTCCCGACCGGCATCAATGCTGAGACTTGAGCGCAAATGCGTACGACCAAATATTTGTTGGTGTGCTGAGAGACAAAAACGACAATCGCGTCACGCGGCGAGACGAACGTTCACAAGAATGCTGAATTGTGCGTTTGCAATCTTATACTGAGGGATAAGAATTGATCCGTATGCATCCAAAATATTTGTTGCGCGGATGCGGAGAGGCAGGCATGCACACGACGGCAAATAGTGTGCGCCCGAAACATTTTTGGGTGAAAGCTGAGTGACACGCCTCCAATATTGAATGTCCAAAAATGACGTACGCTGAATGCCGAGCATCCGTATTATGTCGCACTTTTTAGCGAGACTGAGATTCCAACTTGTGAGCGGAGAGGCAAACGTGCCAACCGCATGTCCGACCGCAATGCTGCAAATGAAGACACTTTTAAGCTTTTAAGCCTCGAAATATTTTCACAACTTGCAAGCGAGAGTCGAACCCAAAATCTCAGGACTGCAAACCTCCGTCACACCATCAATTTGATTCCTTTGGTGTTTTTCAGCCAGGCTGTCACATCTCAACTAAAACTAAAGTGTCCACGACGGCCTGGACCTGATCCAAGACCAAAAAGACTTTGAGGGGAGATCCAAAAATTGCTGACTGGGCACAATACACGCCACAGCACGCGAAAGCAGTCTGCCTGTGACGTAATGTGACGTCACCAAACCAACACGTCACTGGCGCTGAAATAAAGGGATCAAGAGGCAGAATTTACCTACGGAGTCAATTTCTAGCAGCCGCTGGAGGTCGCTGATGCTGCGGATTTCACTGTGGGACAGTCTGTCGATCAGCTCCTGGGGAAAGTGCACTTCCTTCAGCGTCCAACAGCACGAGGAGGTGCGGAGAAAGAATAAAAAAAAAAGTACAGTGAGTTAGAGCCGCTGGAGTGGGAAAGGTGCAATTAAATACAAATAAAGATATTCTAACAAACGAGTTGGATACTTCTTCGGTGAACGGGACTGCTGCACTTGCACTTGCTCGTTGATTACAATTTGCATAGCGAATGAAAGTCATTTGCATTCGGGAGTCTGACTGTGTGCAAAGTGCGCAGCTTCTTCTTTTTTTTCTGCACTTGTTGCGCTCAGCAGCAACTCTCTCGATGTTCCTCGTCGTGCTGCTGCTGCTGCTGCTGCTGCATGGCCACTATTTATATCCCGCAGTACACTTCCCATCAAGTTTGCCCACTTGGCTCAGGCTGCAAAAAAATTAGGCAACAAAAGCCCAAAATAACCTGAGCGGGGTGGACAACACGAGGGGCGTGGAGGGGAGGGTGGTGGACTCACACGAAACAAGCCCATATTTACTTTTTTTTCTCTTACCTGAGCGGTGGCCAGCAGCAGGTACGTCGTCCACAGCAGGAAGGAGTAAATTGCGGCTCTCATCTCCCTTTGAATTTGGACTGAACCCCAAACGAGACGAAGCGGTCGTGGAGGAGCCGCGCAGTCGCTCCTGGTCCTCGAGGACCCTCGACCATCCCCTCAGGGCGGCGGAGAGAAAGCAAGCGAGGGCTTTGGTCGGTCGTGAGATCGAAAGTGTTTTGTGTGCGTGTGCGCGTGCGCGTGCGTGAGTAGTTTTTTTTTACTCCTGCGCAACAAGCTGTGCAAAGCAGCTCCGCATAGCTCCTGAAAAAAGTGGGACAATCCCAAGTAAAGCCAGACGCGCGTTGCACTTGTCCTTCACAGCCTCACACGCACCACCACCTCCTCCACAAAAAAGAAAAGAAAACACTTTCTCTTCAAGTTCTCTTTAAAAAACAAAACAAAACTCAAAATGTAATCCAGCCGAGAAATCCTGGAGGAAATAACAAAAGTGAAGTGAAGTTGAAGTTGTGTTCCGTCGGCGTGGAGGCATCCAAGTGGAGTGAGAGCGAGCGCGTGAGCGGCTGCTTATTATAGAGAGAGGCGGCGTGCACGTCCGCAACGCCAACTTGCGCCTCCCCTCGAGTCCGCCTGATGCTGCGTCGCCCTCCGCCAGGGGGGCTGCTTGGCTGACCAAAGGAGACGGCCAGCAAGTACAAGACCAAAACAAATCAGGAACAAAAACAAAAAACACAAAAACGCTTGCAGGCATCATGAAGCACATTGAAAGCACAGTTGGCCAATCCAAAAGGAGACGGGTGTTTTAATGCGAAAAAAAAATAAGTATTTAAATCCAGAATGCTACATTATGCATGCGGGTCACATTTTTTTTTTTCACATAAACCAACTCACCTGAGCTGGGCAAGTGACCTTTTTTTGCCGGTCAGTCCCCCGCCCTCCGGCCACGATCTCGGTACGGTTCCGGCCTCAACCCTCTTGTCTAATTCATAAAGAAATGTCCGCCGCTGACCCCGTAAAGCATCCTCCCGACCCATTAAAAAAAAAAAGCGTCCGTGCATGACGCCGCTGTGGGAGAGATGCTAACGGCAGAGGTTTACTTAAAGATCATTAGCTGGCTAATTTTTGATTTCAATCCGCTTGGCTTCTTATGGTCTTCTTGATATGCTTCTCCTTCTTTCTTCTTCACCAGCGTGGCCAATGCAAGTCATTCTGGACTGTTGGTGTTCTCAGGATTGTTGAAAGAAAAAAGCGGGACAATGTGATGCGTGGTGACGATTCCCTCTTTGGGAAGCGCGATGCCGATTGTGTCATCGCTGAACGACGCACATTTGCATCGTGGATGCCGCTCGAACAACGTGACACTCACCTGACACAAGACAACGGCTACAATTTTTTCAAACTTGTCATCACCAAAATATCGCGTTTAAATGGTGGTCGCGATGTCGAAAGGTCGTTTCGAAACACGACCAAGTACCAACAACACCAAATTTTCTGAAGCTGGAGCTCAAAATCGAGCTTGAGATTTGTCCCTGGAGGACATTTGCGGTATCTGCCGGGATTTTTCGCTCACTTCCTCAGGGAATTTCATCATCTTTATAGAGCGAAAGTTTTTTTTTTCCAGTCCAAAAGCAGAGTTGCTGTTTCTTTTCACGAGCTCGCAGGGCAACATGATTACTGGCAAGCATGTGCCTGACAAACATTTTTAAAAGCACTTTTATAGAAGCCGGCGCACAGTAAACCAAGCCGTAAAGAGGACAAGCGAAGTGGCGATGACTCCCGTTTCCCTGCAGGCCACACATTGAGTTCCTCGGAGGCCAAGTAGCGGAACAACGTCAAAATTCCCTTCAAATTTCATGAAGTGATGGGGGAAAAAAATGTGTACATTTTCCAGTGCGACAGCGTCCAAATTCAAGCAAACGGTCCAAGTCAAATTGGATGGAAATGCTCAAATGAAGGGACAATGTCCAAAAAGTCTTAATTACAGCAAAAGCGCAAAAGTCCAAACGCGAGCCAATGGCGGAACCAAATGACCAAAACATGGCAATTAGCGTTGCGCACACGCTCAAAGCTCACGCTCATTGTTGACACAAGTTTTATCAAGCTCATTTGAGCTCTGATCCCGAGACGGTTACACCTTGACGCGGCCATAAACGCCGATAAGAACGCCGAGCCGGCCCACGATCCAAACTTCCACAACACGTATTGGACGCCGGCGCATGGTCGGACAAACAAACAGACGAAGGCGCCTCCTCCTCGGGTTTGTTCTCCTCCAACCTCAACTCGCTCGGCGACGCCCACCATGACCAAGTCGGGCCCATTAGCCGCTTTTTGCCGCGAGCGTTTTAACAGCAGCTCAAGTCTTGTGATGGGCGCTTTTAGAAGCCGCGGTTACATTTATGGTCGGCTTACTCACACGCACGCACACACGCGCGTAACTCAGGTGAGAGTTTCCAGGAGCAAAGGTGAATTCCAGCGGCTGGTTTGCGATAGCGTCCCGGCCGGACCTGGAAACTATCCAGAGCAGAGTCCATATCCCGGGCAACCTGGATGTGCACACAAACAAGCGTCGCATGTACACGACGGGAGTCACAAGGACTCTCACCTGAACGCGAACGAGTCCAGGAAGCCAAACACAGCCGCCGCCCTTCCCGCTGCTCTTCAAATGGCGGCCGGCGGTAAAAGGACTCTTGTCGGACGCGCGAGAAGCCTTCCAAGGTCACGTGGAAGCGATCCAAACGGCAACACCAGTTCAAGTTTGAAACTTGACTTGGCCCGGGTCAAAGTGGTCAAATTTATTTGCCAAACCCAAAAGAATTCCTGTCGGTCGAGATGCCGGCCAGATTTTAAGGCTCCAAAATGATCGACTGCGGCCTCATCCGAGTCAAAGAATGCTCAATTTGCCCAAAATTCTGTTGCTCTCCAATTTCGAGAAAATGGCAAAATCCAGAAAGTTTTTGTGCTTTCCCAAGTCCAAACATGAATGTCAAATTTCAATTCAGCAGTTTTCAGGGGGCGGCCATTTTGTGTCTTCTGCCGACTGAAAATGACGTCACAGTTGCTCGGGGCTCAACTGACGACCAATCACGGCCCACCTGCTCTCTGAAGCCGATCGGTCGCTATGCCGAAATATTCCTCGGAATGCCGCGTTTTGGACGAGTTGGGACTGCGTAGAACGTATTCTTGGTCAGAAATTCGGAGGGTTGACTTTCGCCCAAACGCATCGGCAAGATTGCAAGTTTACGGGCCAGCGGGTCCAAACACTTGTCGTCCTTCGATGTCATCTTCTCTACTTGTCAAACCTGTCCGGCCAGATCATGTGCAAATTTGACATTTCCAAATTGCGCCGCAAGTCCGGTGGCTCCGAAGGCTCAGTTGGAAGATTTTCAGCAAGGGTGGGGCGAGGACCGGCAAATACTTCACTTTCCCTCGGCAACATCCGCCCCGTTTGATGTCCACGTGCGTCAAACTGTGCCGCAGTCTTGTCGCGACCGCTTCCAGCCCCGGTGTGAAAAAGGTCAACCTCGGGGGAACTGGAAATGGGCGGCCGGTGTGAACCAGGAATGACACCGAGGAGAGAAATGGCCGGGAAGTCGTTAGAGGCGGCCAAAGCGTGGGCAATGTTTGCTCGACGGGAGGCACCGTCATCGGGTCGGAGATGGACGCCTAAATCGCCAATCCATCTTTTCCTCGCTTCAAGAATATCGACTGATCCCAAAGAATTGTTATGTTGCAAATGTGGCGCATCCGCTTGCGCCGGAACACGTCAAAGCGTTCATCGCGCGAGCCAGAAAAAAGGAGCAAAAAAATGCTTTGCAGTGACGATTCCGAAAGCGGAAAAGAACAAACAAGTTCCGAGGAAACGGCGGCGGCGTTCACGAGACATTTTCAGCAGTTGGACTTGAAATGCGGACGTGACGACAAACTCACAAAGTTGCCCACGAAGCCTTCAAAAGTGCTTCGGCGCGTGAAAAGAAAGAAAGACAAAAAGTCCAACATCGCATTTTTGAAAAAGATTTTCTGCAACGACGGAGACCACAAGACAATTTCCAAGTCGACAGAACACAAATATCGCACGGAGCGTGACATTGTGGCCATTATGGGATGCGGCTCATTGTCACCATGGCAACGGGTGGGACAACTTCCTACTAATTCCAAAGACATTCAGCATTCTGGTCAGGCCATTTTTTTTTTGTTTTAATTCTGTCAGAATTTTGCTTTATGTGCAACCGAAAAAAAAAAAAAAAGTCTTAAAGGAGGAGCCGTTTGTGGCAAAGCCAATGAGTTCATTTCAAAATGAAGCAAATGCAAAATGGGACTTGTTGCTGAGGTATGAAGAGGAAGCGACGCACTCAAACATTCTGAAATGCGCTCACACATCGACGGCAAAAAACGTGAACGTCGACACACACACACACACACGCACACACACACACCTGCACCCCCTCATGCGTGATCTCCGATTTCCACAATTGGAAAGACACAGCAGGCTACAAACCCTGCTCAAGTTTTTACATGCTGGCCGCAGCCCCCCAACTGCCCCCCCCCTCCGCCCCGCCCCTCTTAAACACTGCCTCTTTATTCTTTATGAATGAAAAAAAAAAAAAATGGACACACACGCTGTTTGAAAACAGGGGACTTCCAGCGAGTGAACGAAATAGCGGCGTAATTGCCGGTGCTCTGTTGTCGATCAAGACGTGACCTTTTCAACATGTGTGTGCCATGTTGGGAGCGGTGGGAACGCACCAGGAGGAGGAGGAGGAGGAGGAGGAGGACTTTCTCAGGTCTCCCCGCACGGGCAGCCGGCCGGCTCTGCGGTGGTCTGGACTCTGAAAAACGTCGGGAGCGCTCGCTACTCCCCCACGACGACCCAGACGGAACATCGCGGCACAAATATAAACGTGGCTTTCGGTGCCAATGGGAATACGGAACGCCGACGATTGCCTTTCACAAAGACAATTCAACATAAACGGCCATGCAGTCACAATAAACACATTTCGGTTCAGTCAAAAGGTGATTTGACTTTCAAAGGCAAGTCGTACAAATAATCAAGCAAGAATGCCGACGAGCTGCGCGGTGGGTCGCTGACGCCGAAGAACGATACCACAAATACTTTTGAGATCTGAAAATTCAATTCTGACTATGACGCATAAGTTTCCGACGATGTGTCAAACCACTGCAGCGTAGCGCCAACTAGTGGTGAGGAGGACTCACTTGAAATTGTTTTGCCTTCGCTTTTCGCCGGATGGCATCGACAGCCCCCACGAGTACTCGAGACCCGCCGCTATCGGAGATACGTGACGACGGTGCGCGTCCGTTCCTTTTAGTAACTCAAATTGAGAGCAAAGTCAAACAAACCAAATAAAGGCAAAATCGCGGACAGTGTCACAGTTGCATAATAAACGCCGACGTCTAAAAACAAAAAGCCTTGTCGTCATTTTGACTTTGCAATGAAGTGGAAACGGTTCCAAGTTTACGCTTGATGTCCCTCAAGTGTTCAGGTGAGGATTTGTGTTCTGATGACTTGGACTTTTTTTAATGTCAGGCTTGGGCTTTTTTTGGGGACTTTTTCACGTGAAAACGAGTTCGGCCAATAAAAACTCTTCAGACCAAGACGTGTCAGTTTGTTTTTTGAGCTGACAAAAGCTTTTGCCGTCTTCAGCTGCGAACGTAACTGAAATTTTCCAGAGTCGAAGCTGGCGCAATTGTGACTTGAAGAGATTCCAAAGGCCACAGAAGCGTTTGCGGGTGTCATCGGGCTCGCGTTGTGCCACGACCGAGCTTTGAGAGTTTCCCCAACACGACGACATTGCCACGGCAACCGCACCTCAGCCACTTTCTGGACAAAATGGTGCGAAAGCTCACATGCGTGTGCAGCTGGCTTGCGTCGCGCTCACACGGAAAAAGTCGGCAAACTTAAGGAAATGAAAGTCACTCAAAGTCAACGCGACAAGTTTCTCTTGCGCGTCAGGATCTGTTTTTGTTGTTTTTGCTTTCGGATTTGGTTTTACGTTTCGGCCTTGTGTTGGCGTGTCTTCTGTCTGGTCGAATCGATGGTGTCCGCCTGTGTCGGTTTACCCGAGCTCTTGTGTTAACCAATCAGCTCCTTCCAACCCTCCGTGTCTTGTCCAGGTGCTCCTCGTTGTCTCGTCAATTTCTTTGGATTTAGTTCCCTGCTTGCTTTCCCTTCTTGTTGCTCCAATGTCGCTGTTGCTGTCCTGTTCACTTGCCACACATGTCAAGATGTCCTGTCTCCTATTGATTGTTTCTCGTCCGGTGCTTCGCGTTTTTCACTTTTCACCGTCACAGTATTTAGTTTGTTATTTTGCTTATTTTAATCTCTTTGTTGCTCCCAGTGCCTTGCTTGCCTTTTTACTTTTCAATTAAACGCCATTTAAGTTCCCCCATCGTCGCTTCCCTGCGTTTGGGTCCTCGTCAACCTCCACCCCAACGTGACAATCACACCAGCGGCGTCACGTCGTCTCGCACCAAAGCAATCAGAAAGTCAGGAACAAATTCCGCTTTATCGTCCTTGTAAAAAAAAAAATATCGGCAGAGACTAATTATCATTGAAGACATTTATCAAGTGCAAGAAAATATATTTTTCGAAAGGGTGGTTAACATTATGTCGTTCTTTTATGCTGGTTGAAAAAAATAAAAAGCCATTTTCGGATTAACTAAGGAGAACAAAGTTCAGATATTTGCTTTCAAATATTTGGAGGAAGTCTTCCAGAAAGTGCAGTCATGTGGTATTTGTACTTAGTTAACACGCGCGCACGCACACACGCACACGCACCCCCACACGCACGGGCACAACCCCCACTGATGTCTGCTAACATTGAGTTGCATCCGCTATTCATGAGCAAAACATTCCTTTGCAAGGAGAATCGGAAGCGTCGCAGTGGCATGGCAGCGGTCCACGAGTCCTCCGGGAGGCCGTCGGTGCTCCGCTCCATTTTTTTTTTGCCACACAATCTACGTATTCATCGTGGCAACAATGACACTGCGGCCAAATTCTGTTGCAATCATGCACGAGCGAAGAGAGGACAATTTGTGAGCTGGACGGGCCTTTGATGCCTTTCGAATTGTGGCATCCAGACCACAACTCGCATAAAATCCTCCTGCTCCTCTCGGACGACTAAAAAGCAAGTGTGAAAATCCCCGAGGCAGAAGCGAGATCACAACATGCTGATTATCAACAGGAAGTGGCTCCATTATGAGCTTAAAGAAAGGCCAGCGTGCTCTCCGCTTACAAGCCTCGTTCAAAAGCACACACGCACACACATTCCGGCCGGGTTTAGGACGTACGTCCGAGAGCCGTCGGCATCCGCCGGCTGGCTTGTCGCTTTCTGTTGTGGAAACGCCACAATCAGGAAGCACTTGACAGCCGTTGACTTTTGGCTTAGCACACCTGTACTCAGCGGCGAAGGTGGGACGGCGACGTTGCGAGTTGGAGCCGCACGGCTGAGTCGGTGGATGGAAGAAAAAAGAATTGCCGGCGCCTCCCACGGCGGTCAACATTTTATCTCTGACCATTTCCTCAACGGGAACATTTGCTTCATTGCATTCCTTCATTTCCCGAATGCGTCGCCCTTCGAGCCTCCCTTACAAAAATATATAACACACGGCCGCTCAAAAGCTTAAAAAATGTTCTCGTCCCCAAAAAAACACAATAACACTGTTTCAACTGCATTTGTGAGCAACACTTCCTTCATGGGGTGGGGGGGCGATAATTCTTTCAAAAATGTTGAATTGTGGAGTGGCTCTAAAAAGTCTACACACCCCTCCGCCACAGTAGACCAGCATGAAACTTGAAGTTGGGAATGCCTGCTTTCTCGACAGTCAAAAATTGACATCACAACTTGGCGAGCTTCCTCCCCAGACCGGCGGCGTGACCAGACGATCATTTTTTTTGCCTTTTCTTGGAATATAACTTAACTTCTTCTAAATGCCAGTTTCTTTACTTGCATTAATACAATTTCTTATCCATTCTTTTATCGCATTGAGCCGTTTTTTTCCTTTCTTTATAAATTTGCAATGTGATGCATCTGTTTTTTTTTTTAGCACATTATAACTTTATTCCAGGAATATCCTTTTTTTTTTTACCCATCGAATTAGTAATCAAGTGAGTTAAACAACTGATTAATTCAAATTTAGTTTTGTCATTTTTTTTTTCTCAAAACTTTGAGCAGAGCAGCCGTTCACCTTGTGACGCTCTCCTGACCCATTTTTGGGGCCGGCCCCCACCCCTAACCTTTCAATCCCATCGACTCGGCTTGCTCCGTCACCTGTGAGCGGGCCGGCCGGTGACCTTTGACCCCGGCGGATGGCCGTTAGGCCCGAGAAGCACGGAAAGCAGCCCGACCGAGATTTGGTTTACTCGTAACGGTCCCACGTTATTTCCGCATATTTTCTTGCAGAAAATCTTGTACCGATCTGATGCTTTTCTTCTTTTCCCTTTTGTTTGTCGAGACCCCCGTGAAGCGTAGGCTCACCTTGAAGGGGGAGCATTACGAGGCCGCACTAAAAATATTGCGCCAAGTCAAACGGGTTCTCGCGAGCCCGGCAAGCAAATCACCGGCGGCCATCTTATCGTGCGCGTCCGTTGTTGGCGAGGCTCGATTCCAAAAGTCGCATGAATGCGAATTGCGATGACGAGCGTTCCCACGCGGAGCACTTCAAAGATTGCCACGGGCACGGGCACTCACCACAAATCCGCCATTGAGAAACACAAAGTCTTTTTGAACAGGAACACACACACCTGTGTGGGAGAATTGTTGCGAGCGCTGGTGAAGGATGTCCGATGAGTTCGTTTAGCAAATGCAAAAGCAAAAGAGCACCAATAATGGCAACATCTTTACATTCGATTTGCTTGTGTCATTTTTATTGTTTTTTTTTCTGTGCTGGAACAAATGAATTCTTTTTCCATTTTTTTGCCCGTATGACCCTTTTTCTTGCTCCAGATCTATTCTGGTCACATGACTTTTCCTCGTAATCGAGCACATCTCATTTTTTTCCTCATTTCAAAGTAAAACCTTTTCCAATGACTAAATGAAGTTTTTTTTAAGTCTTTTATCTCATTTTTTTTAAGTACGAATGAGTGCAATATTTTTTAGTCCAGTCATTCTTTGACTCCGTTCTCTTGTTTTCTTGAAGAATGCGGCCCAAATACGACTTGATTGTGTAAATGTTGTCATTTTCGACACGCGCGAGCAAAACGAAGATGCGAGACATGCCGTGATGAATGCATATTATGTGTTGTAATGGTATGGGGGGGGTCCTACTGAACTCCATGTCGGTGAGCGTGGCCGTGTGGGTTGCTGTGGTGGGGGGAGCTTCACATTCCTCAGTTGATTTAGGGGGCATTAAGATGGGGAGGAATGTGTCAAAGCTGTGTGGCGCTGCTGAAAAGCATCGGGGAGGAGCGCCGTGACCTTCTGACAGCTCGGCCCGACGGATGATCGACATTTTGCTTAGAGTGAGGAGGACGAGGGAGGGTGAGGAAGGGGGGCGGCCGGGCGGTGACACCTTTTGCACGCACACAAAGATGTGAAGACAACACAACGGAAAACTATGATTTTTCAAAAAGCATTGGACATGAATGAAAAACACGAGGAAGGAAGCCAGGAGTGTAGGTTTAATCCAAGGAAGGATTGGAAATAACGAAGGAGGCAAAGAGGTCAGGAAGGAAAGGTTGTCGACAAATAAAAGTTGGTTTCACGTGAAGGGAGGCAAAAAATAATAAACAGATAAAGAAGGGAGGGTGCCAAAGGGGAAAAACAAATCAACGAGTCTGATGAAAGAAAAAAGGAAGGAAGGAAGGAAAGTTACTTTATGGCCGAGTGTGCATTTAAAAACAAAAAAAAGCAAAAAGACGCGTCTCAGGAAGTTTTCTCTTTATTTGCTGAAGATGCTTTGATTGTTGAAAGAAACAGCGACTGACAATCAATTTCACTTCATTGCATCAGGATGGCTGAAAACTTTTTGGATCATCTTAAGAACATAGAACACGTGTGTTAAAATTGCTGCGCTCACTCGACATTCGCAAAACGGTGCAAAAGCTTTCGGCCGACGAGAACAAGAACGAGCTTGTTAAAAATCCTGAGACGCTCTGCGTGTCGTGTACAGCGGATAGAATAAGTCTACACACCCCCGTTGGAATGGCAGGCTGGCCTTTTGTGACGCAACAAAACAAAGAGCACCTTTGTGACCTTTGAACCTGTACAAGCGTGCAAGCAAAAAGAAGGAACTGCTGAACTTTATCTGCTGTTAATCGGGGGCGGTGAAAACGTGGAATGTGATTGGTTCGTTCCCAACAAAGCCACCCCCAATTTGTAACCAAGTAACTGGAACTGCGTCAAAGTTACTTACTTGGCAACAGTTGCTTGCTTACAGTTAAGGAAACGGAACCAATTGACCCCCAAAAAGCAAATGTTGAGAACCGATTTGTCTTGGTCTGATCATTCCAGCATCAGAAAAAACTGGCTTTTGAACAGGGGTGTGTAGACTTTTTATATCCATTGATCTGAGTTTTAAATGAAGGATATTGCATTTTATTTTTTCAAAGAATATTTCCGCCACACACACACATAACAAATTTGAAGACGGTAAAAGCACATTTAAAGAATCTAGTTGGCCTCCAAATCTAATCAAAAATCCAATTCCGAACAAAAGGCAAAGCAGCAAGCAAATCATTGCAAACTCCTCCTTGTCTCGGATGCAAAGCGCAAAAAAAAAAAAGTTTGTTACTGGAGAGACATGCATCATACGCAGTCGCTACTCTGCTTATGAACCAGACACAAAGCGGACTCCGTCATGGCCTTTTTTTTTTTGTTCTGGTTTTTTTTTTTGAAGGGGGAGGGGACATAAAGCTATATGATCAGAGTGCACAAGAGCCAAAAAAATGGAGAGAAATGAAACCCAAAAAGCCGTAAATGAGCACCCTGTGGTTGTAATTGTAAAAGCCAGATCCCGGGCCCCCGAGCCCCCCCCCCCCCCCGAGTCCCCTCGCGGCGGCGCTTTCGGCGCCCGCTGCTCAGATGTGCTGAGCTCAGCTCAGACGGTGAGCGAGATGAAGCTGTTGTATCTCTGGATGTTCCTCTTGAGGATCTCGGAGCAGGGACCCAGCACGCGCTCAAAGCGAGGCCGGTCCAGCTTGACGCACTTGAGGGGGCCGCGGGCCACCACCGTGGCCGCTCGCGGACGGTTCAGCAGCAGCGCAATCTCACCTAAACGAGAGGCGCGGACGCATTCAGCGACTTTGGCAAAATCAAATCCAACAACCACAACAAAAAAAAAAAAGGAATTGAGATTTTTTTGGGGTGCCAATTTTATTTTATTTTATTTTACTCATTTGAACTTCCTTCTGATCTTTCTACTTTTTTCTCAGGATATGATGTCTTTGCAAAATTCATTTTTTTTTTTTCCTGCTTAATAATTAAGTGATTAAAAAAATTCCAAAATCATGAATAAAGTTGAGTTGAGCTGTAGCTTTTCAACTTATTTTTCCAAATGACACTTTCATCCAACCTTTCAAAATGTTTTAATATTTATTAATTTATTTGATTGGCTCTCGTCAAAACGAAACTCCGACACACGTTTGGGCTTTGGAGCAACTCACCAAAGTAGTCGGAGGGTCCGAGTCGTCCGACCTCGACGTACTCCTCGTTGTCGGACCTGCGCTGCAGAACAGAGGCTATTCCCTGGAGATGAGAGAGAAGTCACGGGGGGGGGGAACGAGAAGTTGAGAAAGAAAGAAAGAAAGAGGAGAAGGAGGAGAAGGAGGAGAAGGAGGAGAAGGAGGAGGGGGTATAACAGGAGGAGGTAGTGAATGGAGCTGAACATCATCAGGAGGATTAAGCAGAGGAGAAATTCCTTTGCTTCATAAGACACAGGTGCACAGGATTTAGGCCTCTCTTTTTTTTGGGGGGGGGGGGGCGCTGTTGTATGGAACGGACACCTGTTCCGTGGGAGGCGGCGACAGCACAACTCAGATATTCCAAGCGAGGAGGAACATTTGGACGGCTTTGCTTGATTCTCTCCAGAGTGTCATAAATACAAATAGAAGCATCGAAAGCAGATGACGCGCACACAACATGGAAAGCGGAAAAGTTTGGAGCAAAATCAGGCCGCGCTGAGCTGACTGACACGAGAACGAATGTTGCATTTCCTCTTGCTCGCAAAAGTTGGAGGACGAGAAAGAAAATGTCGAGCAGACTTGACCAAGAGAATGAAAATGTGCGCGATTCCGAACGCCGTCTCCGTCCCAGGAGGCCGAGTCTCCTGACCCCGTGTGAAAGGCGGCGACACACATTCCACCAGAGTCCGCCCGGCTCTGGGAAAGGACGACAAGGCCAAAAAAGCAAGATGGGCAGCAGGAAGGGATCAAACGTCATGTGACCGCGCCGAGGGAAAGAAAAGAAAAATGGCCGATCTGATGGAAAGACCAATTCAATGCGCTGAGACAAATTTATGAGGTCAATATTTGCGGCGGCTTTACAAATCGTTGTGCGGGGACGTTTGCTATGCGAAGCAAACTCAACCGATTTCAAACAAACAATCCAAATTTGCATTTGGTCAAATAACGCCGCTTTCAGCACGTTTCGGAGTTGCTCAGAAGTCGCAACACGTCTGAAAAATATTGAGGCCACGCTAGCGCCAGACCGAAATGAAACGAGATCACCTCTGTGATGATGAAGAAGTCGTCGCCGGGCTCTCCTTGGACCACAATTTTCTCTCCATCCTCGAACTGGACCGGCTCCAGGGCATCGGCCACAGTCAGACGCTCCCATTTATCCAAAGATTCTGCGATTGGAAAGCAAAATTCTTCCAGGATTGTTTTCTTTCAAGACACGTTCTCAAAGATGATGTGAAGAAACGGAGCGCAATTTAGCGCTCAATTGTGGAGGTGCATCGTCAACGTTTTGGAAAACGCCTCCGTCCTTCGGAGCGTGCGCCGGCCGTGGCCAATTTGGAGCGCCTCGTTGTTACGCTGCGGAAAAGACGCGCGATGAATTTCCTCCCTCCGCCGGCGGCTTGAAGCCGATATGAAATTTCGGTCGCTCCAATTTCCGTGCATCCTTTTCATGTTCACATTCCCGTAATCGAGAGATTCGATTGACGCGCGTTCAGCCCGTTCAGTGGACACAAAGACGACGGCTTGATTTATTTATTGAACAATTTCCATCTTTTTCTTCTGTTCATTGAAATGTGTCCGTTGGTTGAAAAACTCTCTCCATGCTAAATGAGCGAGACATCAATTTTCTTTTGCCGGAGTCGTACGCCCCAAAGCCGGCGAGTAGCTGCGAGGCCAAAGTTTCAAAGGATTGTTGCCTAATCCCAACATTTAACGTGTGGAATGTGCGGAGGAAAAGCGAAGGAGAGCCGAATCTCTTTGCCCCGGCCGGCCGCTAAGCGATGTGCGGGATTAAGGAAGGTGAAGCGTGCTGATCTTTGGGGGTGTCCGGTGTCGCCTCACGCGGGGGCGCCGGGTCGTGATGGATGTCGTGCGTCTGGCCGGCGCGATGGCATCTTGAACGGCCTCGCGGGTTAACGCGACCCTCAAATGCGGTGAGCGAAAAAAGCGCCGTTTCGCGCTCGGCCGACGCACACGCGGGAATGCACGTCGGCGGCATTGCACGCGTGCGTTTGCGTTTGCGTTTGCGGGCGACAAAGCGCATGTCGCCGCAGACGCTCGGCTCCGCAACATCAAGGCCTCGCGGCCATTTTGGTGGCTATCGGAAAAATCAAAGACAAACGAAAGAAGGAAAGGCAGCCCCCGCCCCCGCCGCCGCCGCCGCCGCCGCAGGAATGAAGAGGGGCAAAGCACTTTGGCGAGGGAGAGACGGACGGGCCTCGACAGGCAAAAAGAAGAAAGGAGGCAAATGAACGTTCTGAGGCTTGAATGGACTCGACGGGATGTGTTTACTCAGCCCGCTGCAAACTCTGCTCAGGGGTCACGACCTCAAAGCGCACGCCGACGGTCAGGCGGAAGTTTCGATGGCGGCGCCGTTACAGCGCTCGCCATGTTGACGCTTTGGCACTAAGAGGCCAGTTTTGGCGCGCCGCACAACTTACCGAGGATGGAGACCTTGCTGAGGAACTCTTCATACATCTTTCGCTTCCTTAAAGTGCTGCCCTGAAAAACAAGACGCCAGTGAGATTATTATCCCGCAATCGAGGACATGGCATGAATAATCGACTTATGAATCAAACGTCCGCACAAATAAGGACACGCTGGTGGACGTAAAATATATTTCAACTACTTTGAAATGACAAGGAAGATTTATGAAGCGCGCTGAGAATGACTTCATCTTTTAGGACATCTCGCTTGTCATTAAGTCTGACCTTTTATGGTCGCAGTAAGACGTGCCCCTCGCCTCCAAAGTTCCAAAACGCAGCGGCAAAATATTGCAATCGGAACAAAAACAAAAGTGCAGGTGCTTTCATGTGGTCGAATGAGTGAAGGCTGTTTGATCTGTGCTCTGCGTGTGTGCGTGCGCGTGTGCGCGCGTGTGCGTGTGTGGCCTTTCCCACCCACCAGGCAGGGGATTTCCCCATCCATGAACATCCTGACAAGTCTAAACCCAAAAGACACCTTTCTCCAACTCGCTTCGCCGCCGTCACTCACAAAAAAAAAAAAAATCAATCAAAATAAAAAAGACGAGAGCCTGTAGCGAGAAAGCAATCGCTCCGACAAACGAGTCGGGCGCGTTACCATGAGGATGCGGCGGTAGCTGTCGCGGTCGATGCCCCACAACTTCAGATCGGTCTTGGCCTTCACCGTGGCGGCTCTGGGAGTGCCGTAAATGAGGGCCAGCTCGCCAAAGCTGCCGCCCTCGCCGATGTTGGTCACCCATTCGCCGTTCACGTACACCTGCCGGCAAAGCAGGAACAGGACAGACGCGCTTCAAAATTTGGACGGCAAAGTGATTTTCATTTTCCACCGCAATCTCGTTCCGTCACTCGGCTTTCCGGTTTGTGCTTGACGCGGCTTCCGCTAAGGTGGCCGCAAAATCCAAAATGGAAACGGGCGGAAACGGGGCTTTCCACATCGCACGTCATCGGCTGCAATCGGTTTCATCAAAACTCGTTTTGCTGTTCGAGGGAAGCGGGCCGGCAAACAATTTGCGTTTGTGTTCTTCTTCACCGGCAATGTGATACGCTTCCTTGGCTCGTCCTTAAGTATTTGATCCCAACTAAGCCATCCGATGAGAGCCTCTAAAAGGCCTTCAATCCCATCGATGGCTTTTTTTGGCTCGCTGCTTTTCTTCTCTCTCGAATTCCAGAAATCCAAACAACATGCTCATTGCACGTGTCTCCGTCCCTCCGGCGGTCCGATGATGCGCGGCTCACCTCGCCGGAAGGCGATAAGGTCACTTCCCTTTCGGCTCCCGTTTTATCTCCCCACTTAACTCTATCGCGGCATGAAAGACGCGCAGACACAAAAGATGTCCTCGGATGCGTCTGCCTCGCCGTGCGCCCAACTTCAGATTGGCATCGGAGTGGAACGCAACTCAAGAGAGAACAAAGCCAAATACGACGTGCGCGTTGTTGAGGGGGAACATGGTTTCAACGTGAGGCCCCTCCGAAAAACGTCTGTGGAGCGCGCTCGGAAAAAAGAAAATGAACACCTCGGAAAAACTAAACGAGCTGGCCACTTACGTCCACTTCGCCTTGATCGATCACGTAGAAGTTGTCGCCTTCGTCGCCTGCGGGGGAGAGCAAAAAAAAACGCCGTCATCTTTTCCACAAATTCAAATCATTGAACGGAGGCCAACCGGGGCACCCGCTTTTCGAGACGGGTTCCCAAAATAAAATGGGACTTGCAGACGATGGTTGACCATATTTGGAAGATTTGCTTGCGTGCAATTTTGGTCGGTGTCCTTTTAACTTGTTTCTTATTTTACAAAGTAAAAAGAACATCCTCCTTTTAAGATGTTCCAGTTAGCAAAAAAAAAAAAAAACCACATGAACCATGTTCGTGTTTGCTCGGAAAACGCCAAGTTTGCCACAACGACTAATTTGGGGGGGGGGACTTGTGAAAAAGCAAAATGACAAAAGCATTCCTTGCTCAAAGGGAGTCGAGGCGATTTGTCCGACGATGCCTAAAAGCATCGTGTCTGGAGATAAGGTTGGAAAATTGTCGCTCCGATCGGGGAACTTATTCGGGCCAACGGTCGCCACACCCAACACGACAAGCGGCTAATGATGCGTGAGCGGACATGACACAAGAATGTGCGTGCATGCATTTGTTCTTGCAAAAAGACGCTGAGCGTGTGTGTGTGTGTGTGTGTGCGTTTTGCGGTGGCCACGCTCACCTGAGAAGTTGAAAGCCAGCGTGTAAAGTTCACACGAGTTCACGTTGCAAATTCATACGGAGTGGAGGCGTTTTGTTCATTTGTCACCCAAAGCATCCGCGTCCGTCTGATGGCCCGTCCGAGTGGCGCACCCTCAGACGTGCACGCGTGTGCACGTCTGAGGGTGACCTGCTGCAACCTGCAATCCCGCCTCCCTCTTTCATCTCCCTTGCGGTCGGCTCTCTCACTCTGTCTTTCTTTTCTTGGGCTCTTCCTGTCTTTTATCACCTTGGCTCTCCAACCTCTCACGAGCTCCTCGTGACTTTGAGCGCAGGCAAATATTTGACCACAATCGGCACACACACACTCGGGCCTCGTTTACTCTGCGTGGCTATTGTCATTCACACCGGTCGACTTCCGAGTTGGAAAACGTGTCGGATCGTCGATATCTTGAAGCGACATCACGCCGCTGCCGCCGTAAGAATGGCAATTGGATCATAAATTTTTTGAAAAAAAGTGCGAGGCTGTTGTGAAGCAAACAACCCAAATTGTAGCGCCCGCATTTTCATTGAATGACTCGCCTCTCGCTCACGTCACTTGGCCGCGTCGAAATACTTTCCGCTGGAGCGTCTTTTTGAGGTTACGCAGCGGTCGGCCACACGTGCGCTGGCGCATACCTTCCCCTATAGCGTATAGAACAACGGCGCTGCCTGCAAACTGGACCCGACTGCTTATCTCCAAATTTGGACTGATCTCCACTTGAGCTGAGAAAGTGACTGACTGGGTGTTTAGTGCGCATAACTTTACGGCCATTATCTGGAAGAGAAAGAATTTACAACTCCACGTGGGAGCCTTCTTCACGATGGTTTGTCTTTTGTTTAAATTTTGCACGGACGGCCCCTAATCTGATCGCTGCGCACTCATTTTTGGATTCGCCCGCTCTCGTCCATTGGCCCCGCCTTCTCTGTCTGTGCCATCCAATCGGAACGGAGCGTCTGGCCTCCGCGTCTCCCCGAGTCATTGCCTGTCGTGTCCCGCGTCCTTAAATCCTAAAATCAGATTTCTTCCGCCCGGACTGGCGCGCTCGCCACTTCCTGTTCATGCTCCCAAAACGGTGACGACGCATCACCATACATACCTTGCTGGATCACCGTTTCCCCGGCGATGTGCGTGACGGGGAACATGGCGTCGAATATGTCGCTGGATGGGAAAGAGAGGAGAGGAGATCACGGTAAATATTCCTCACACGAACGAGGGCACGAGAGCGAAGAGCCCGAATCAGCGCCTTAACTTGAACATGATTCACAGACTATCATGACCAAGACGACCGGCACCGGAACTCTCCGTGACCCTGGCGCGCGCGCACACGGACTCGCAACACGCCCGACTAAGTGCTTTCGAACTTGAGACGCCGCCCCCACGCAAATCGCACAAAACGTAAAGAAGAGCGGCCACAAAAAGTCCGAATCCTTCGGCGAGCAAAGCTTGTTTCAACGGCAAACTTTTTTTTTCTTGTTCCAGCCGTCGGCCCTGAACCTGAAAAGCGTGATGTCGTGGCGCTTGATCAAAGGTTTGCATCTCGCAGGCGCTAAGCAAACAAAGCAAACGGCGGCTTTGCAAAAGCACTTCATATCAGTTTCAGCCCGGCAGCGAAAGCGCTGGCGAACCCGCTCCTCATCGGGCCGTTGAAAGGCGCATTTCAGTCGCGCTGCCAGGATGTGTCGGGGCACGAGAAGGCTCCGTCTCCTTCCTCTCCTCGGCGCTCTTGCCTTCGGGATATATTTATCTGCCTCATCAGCCGCATACCAGCCGTCATATCGAGAAATATAGAAAAACAATAAAAGCGGACTTATCGAAACCTGCCGAGTGACTCCGGCGCAGGTTTGAGCGTGTTCTCCAACGAGTGCGTATGCGCAAATCACCGAATGCTCGATGGAGACCACCCGTCTGCGTCGGAGCCGATATTGCCGAAGAAACATTTGTCCCCCCCCAAAAAAAAATAAATAAATAAAACCACGTCTGAGACAAAGAAGCGGCCGAATGCGCCTTGCTGCAAACTGCGGATGTTGACGTGAAACATTGCAGATCGCCAGCACTTTGCTTTCGTGACTTCGGTCAACCGGACCTGCAAAGAAGTCACGAGATTTTCTCCTAACAAGGATCTTGGAACAAATTAACGGCATTTGCATTCATTTCAATGGAGAGAGTTGATTTGGGTCACAAGTGATGCCAAAGTGCTCACTGAACACTTTGATTGTCCTTTTTTGGGGCACTCATCGACAAACCGCGTCCAATCGAATGGTACGGTGGCAATCGTTGGGATTGCAATCACGTTCAAGATGAACATCTGCGCAAGCTCTTTCCCGAGATGCGTGTTTCTGGTCATGGCTAACTAACGTGCGCGTGAATCCAAATTCCTTCCTTGGCGAGAGCCGCTGAAATGAAGTGAGGAAGCCTTTTGGGTGCCGCTAATCGGTTGCAAGTCAACCTGCGCTTCGGTCATGACCCTTGACCACTTGTGCCGTCTCTGAATGCATCGGTGAGCGCAACAAAGAAAAATGGACGCCGGTAATGACTTCCTCTGGTCTTTACCTCTTCTCTTCATCTTCAATTTCCTCTCGGTCTGTTCTCCATCACATTTTCCTCCCCCTCAAATTCTCTCGCCGACCCACCGATTCCTCCCCATCGCTCGCTCGGCCGGACCCAGATGGAGTGATCCGTCTTGTTCTTCCTGCTATCTGTAGACCCCCTCCGCCCCGACCTTGTGGAAAAGGTAGGCCGGCCCTCCAAACAGAGAGCGGACAGAAAGGCCACCGAAGACTCCAAGTGGGGCTACGAAGTTCACCTCCACGCGACGATGAGGACACGTATGCATGAAATCCTTTTCATCTTGTCCTCATTAAGGTCAGAGCGACCACGGAGCCGATCCCGCTTGACTTTGGCCGACAAGCGTCGTAAAAGCCGGAGCGGCCAGCGGCCAATCCCAGAAGGACATTCGGCATATCATTCGGAATGTTGAGAGAGTTGTTGGAAGCTCCCGGAATCCGAGTCCGAGTCGGCGGTATTGTCCGCAGTCGGGGTGGTCCTGGGCAATTAAATGTCAACCTTTTTCATTGTCCTTCTTCCTCGTCACTCTTGCGACAGCAGTTTATGTCGGCACCGGCATGTCTTGATCAAAACGGAGCTCTGTAATTACACCTTCAACTCAAATTGTGCGTCTTAATGGGCCACCACGTTGAGTAAGACGAAGAATTTTTCTCCGTCACGGCCCAAACAATCAACACGTGGGGGGGAGGGGGACTTTCCAGCGTTCCGAGTGGCGTCTCGTCCGCGACGACGGCGCTTGCTGCCTTGCGTGGAACAATGTTGGTGTTGTGAGGGCTCCGACCTTTCATTCTCACAAGCACACATTGCTAATTCTGGCAAACGAGACAATGGTCTTTGTTTTCCAAGCCACGACTCACGTAAAAAGGCCTCAGGACACCAAAATGGAACCCGCACCACATTATATAATCGTTTGCTGCCTCGGGGCGATGTGATGTCGCCGGATGCGGCAAAAAAAAAAAGTTATTCCGGCGGAGCTCGCGGGTGGCGCCACCGGGGGGTATGAAAATATGAAATCTTTTGGAATCGACCGCCACCGCCCGCACGGATGAAGATCGTCCTCGCCGTCGACGATTCAAGTTGCCGCCACTCAAAGCGGCACGATTTTGAAGGTCAAACTTTCAAGGATTATTGCAGTGGAGCAATTTTGAAGGATCCGTGTCGCTTTCGAGGACGCATCAGTACACGTCCCGAGTTTTGACGGCAGCACATTTTGTATCCCTTCGGCTTTTTTTTCCCGAGCCGGCCGATGATCCGACATCCCCCGACTGCCGACGCAGCCGTGATGTCAGACCAAAAGCATGACAAACGTGCCCAACCCTGCTTGCTTTCCTTTTTCCATTCGCACATCGATTCCGTATGGTGACGAGGCGAGGTCTTGTCTTTTTCAGGCTGTTGACTCATCGGCATTCAAACTTTCATTGGTTTTCTCTCCCCGCCGGGGCCGACAAAAAGGAAGGCCCTTTCGCCCAAAAAAGAAAAGGAGGGGCGGGGGGTCAGTCCAAATCAGGTGCTGACAAGACTTAAGCTTGTTCGTCTCTGAAGTGTCAAAAGTGGAAATCTGCTCTGCGGGGAGACGCGAAAGAGAAAAGGAGACACTTCCTCGCTTGATTAGAAAAGCAAAAACAACAAACGGAGCCCAAAAGCAAGCGGACGTGTTTCTATTGAGCATAAATGACACGGACTCTTTGTGACTAAAGAAGAATTCATCAATTTGTGCTTTTTAGGCGACACTCGATGTTGCAAATGATGGCACGAAAAGCGCTCTCTAATAGGAAAGTAGTACATTGTGGCAGCAAAATATATTCTATGCGCTTTGTTTTTCTTTTTTCACTTTCTTAGCCACATTTAGACATCGTGACTGACAGAAGTCGAATCTGTCCCGGACGTTCCTCAGCCGGCAATAATGAGTCACCTGAGCAAAATCAACGATTGAACCTTCAATCCGAGACATTATTGCACAACGTAGTCATCACCTGAGACAAAAAAATCCAAGAAATGCGGCGCGTCATCTGAAGAAAAAGCTTGTCGACGGCACCTTGCGTGTGTGTGGCAGGCGGCGTGCATGCGCAAATGCGACATTTTGCGCCACTTCCGGCAGGCGCGAGCCGTGTCGAGCAAGCGGCTCGCACTCGCAATCCGTCCCAACGATGCCACGTGCTAATGTTAGCAACTTGCTGACTGGAAACACGCTTAAATTAGACTCCGGCCTAAATAGAAAAGAAAGCCGCGGCTGGTGCAGTGAAAAGTCAATGACCAATGAAATTGCATTTCTAAATATAAGATGCTTATTTTTATGGAGAGGCCATTGTGCCAAAAAAAGCTTGGGCGTCCTTTTTTTTTGGGTGGCCTCCGTCTTTTCCTGAGCAGGAAAGCTTTGACGCGAATACGCAAGAAAGGAGAAGCACGTTTGCGCTTTCGTGTCCAACGTTACGACAAGTAAATGAGAACAACTTGAAGGAATCTCTTCCAAGACATTTAGTTCACCTTGGAACTTTCTGACGAGTCAGCAAAATCACAATCATGTCAACTCGCATGTCACAATATTCGGGAACGGACGTTTTTGCGTCCAAGGAAAGTTGGGGCGCTTCTGCACGCCGTCATCCGAGCTCGACAAAGATCAGCAACAACGGCGGCGTACGGAACTTGGGGAACTTTTTTTTTTCTCTCCACAAAACACATTAATGGTGGAAGCAGCTGAGAAGGCAACGGTGACGCATTCCTTTCTGGAACTGTCCAGTACGGGGGAGGACCACTTAACAGAAGCTCAGACACGACTATCGCTCGATGACTCATCTCGGAGGACGAGGTAGACAATGAGGTGGGGAAGAAGTCGAGGCGACGGCGGACCGGTTGAAAACGTCGCAAACGCCGACCCAAGTTTCCGCGTGCCTTTTCCTGCGCAAGTCCGTCCGATATGAGCAAATGCGGACGCGTCGGTGGAAGGCGGCCGGGGGAGGTGGCGAGGGCGGCGGCTCACTCAGGCCTGCAGCTCTCCCGCGGAGAGCGACCTCATCGGCTGCCCTCTGGCATTGTGACGGCGGCACAAAGCCTCGCAGGGGGCGGGGTGCGGGGGCGGGGGCGAGGACGACGGTTCGGACGGACGCGATGACGGATGTTGAAACGACGCCTCATCTGAGAAGCCGCGACAGGTTGTCAAGTGCGTCAAACTTGTTCGGAGCCTCTCGACGTGACGTGAGGGCGGCAAACCCGCGTTTGTGTTGGTGAACCGAGATGGGCGTTTAAATTCAAACCCGGATTTGGGTTTTCAGGTCAAGCTTTGCGTCTTAAACAAAGATTTGACCGATTCCAATTAAGGTGTCGAACGGAGATTGGATTTATTTGCAAACCTGAACGAGGTTTGGCGCGTCGAGCCGAGTTGGGATTTCAAACGCCGTTTTCAAGATTTTGAATTTGGACGTTTTGAAAGATATCGGCACGCAAAGTTAAATGAAGTAGACGGCAAAGAATTCCAGTTTCGGTTGTCGAGTCCGATCTCATCGGTGACGTGATCACGGGTCGGGCGCTCATTCGATACGGCGCCACCTCGTTGTTGTTTTGTCCTTGCGCGCCGTCCCTTAAATAAACTTCCGTCGTCGGGAAAGATACGGTCCATCTTTTGCTACTGTTTGTTTTGCCACCTTTTGCTTTGTTTATTGTTGTAGCGCGCACGCACGCACGCATCGCAGAAGATGTTCCGTGTCTGTCAGCAGGCGCTCGTGGAGAAGGTGCAGAGGTCAGGCTTTAGGGGTGAGAGTTCAACTCATCGGTCTCTTCATCAACTCATTACTCGGCTTGTTAATGAGAGGATTTAAGTGGACGGGTTGAGGGAAGCCCCGCCCCCAAAACAATTCCTTTCTCAGCTGCTGCGGCTGTCGAAAGCGCACAATCGTGCTTGTTAAGGAAAAAAACTCTTTGTTCCTGTCTTGAGAATGTTCGTGTTATTGTAAAAAGAAGCAAAACTTCAAGCGATGCACATTTTCTTCATGATGGCGGAATATTGACATTCATGAGACAAAATCTTTGCTTCATTCAAATGTTTCCGTAGGTTTCCGTCCGGGTCTCCAGCTTTAAGTTGGGGAAACCCCGCCCTCGATGACGGCTGATAAAATGGCCAGCCGGCCATTTGAAACAAGAAAAAGTGAGGGGGAGCGATTGCAGTCCGTCTCCATAATCCAGAATCGGCAAGCCCAAAAACTTTTGAAGCCAACCTCAGACAGCAATTGAGGCCACTCGCTACAAATGGAAAAGAACAATTTAAATGCTGCTTCTGTTGAAGGCCTCTTGGTCTCAAAGATGACACACACACGTCTATAAATGTACATGTACACACTGTGTGTTTCAAAGATTGATTTGGAGCAGAGGTTCTTTTCTCTTTTTTTCGATTGTCTCGCTGCGTTTCGGCCCCACAAATCCCGAAACGATTCAAGTGTGAGCTGTGATGGACGCGACGGCAAACGCGACAGCCGCTCGCATCATTTCACCGCCTGCTGATGACTTCCGCTGCCGCAGAACTCCAATCGGCGACATCGGCCGCCCAAGTGCCAGTTTTTTTTTCTTGACCGATCTATGACATGTTCCACTCGAGACTGCCGCGCAATCAGAGGCCCGCTTGCCTGTGCCAAAGGAGAGCCATAAATTGCGAGCCGATGAAAGACTGGGAAGATTGTGCTTTGGGTTTCGTCCGCGGAGGATTTCCTCAACAAGAGAGCGTCGGCGTTTTCCTCTCTGAGAGGCGGAATGGATTATCCCCATCAATGAAACATTATTCCGGCTGGCAGACTTTTTTTTTTCCCAGCACACCCTTCTCTTGTGAAAGCCAAAAGCGCACTGAATATCTGGCAAAGATGCAAAAATGGGGCGGGGGTGCAAAGGAAAAGTGACTAGCAGGAAACGCGAGGAATGAAGACTATGACGAGCCGTGTGTGTGTGTGTGTGTGGGGGAAGTTGCCATGACAACCGAGCGCACAACACAGTGTAAGACGGACACAGCAAGTGGCATCTCCCCGACATCCGGAGGCACATCTGTCCATGTCTAATCGGAGACCCCCGTGACCCCAGGCAACAGTGGCACACAGTGGCCACGAGAGCAACGCACTGGACTGAAACGCCGCTCGCCGCTTTCTGGACCGACTCACCCCGCACACAAGAGGAGAGCCGGCCGACAGTTTTGATGAACGAGGCCGCAGGGTCGAGGCCGGCCGGAACGCTATCAAGATCGCGACCGGAGGGAAGGAGACTGACCGGCAAAAAAGGGAAAAGAGAAAACGAAACAAAGTCGACTGGAGCGGCCCAAAATGCCGTCAAGTTAATTGAGAATCGTTTGTGGTGAAAACCAGTTGGAGAGTGGACGCATGCAGTTGTTGAACCGACCACGGGTGAAAATGGGAAGCGATGCATCAAACCATTTTGTTCTTTTTTTTTTTTTTTCTAGCATCATCCCCGCAAACTGGAGAAATCATTTTTATGTTTTTTTTTTTTTTTTTCAAATAACCTAACAATAAGTCGAGGTCCCCTTCAAAGATCCGCCGATTGCGGAACCGTGCTGGAGTGGCGTACCTTCTCTCATTGTCGTCCAGATGAGCAAACAGAACATTCTTGGAGATGGCCTTGGCCAACGCCGTCATTGTCTTGTAATCCTTCGGGATCACCTGTGGAGGCAAAACACGGAAAGTCAACGGAATAAAAAAAAACAAAACAAAAAAACATCCACCACGTGTATTGTCGGGAAAAGCCCATCCGTCCTCGAAATGACGCGCAACTCTTGAAATTCCCGCAGCTCATTCCTGAAAGATGCATTTTCATGTGCCGCACAAAAAGAAACAATCAAAGCTTCTCTGAGCTTGGACGAGAACGAGGAGACGTAATAAGCGCTTTTGCTCCGACGAGACGACAGCACTTGAAGCGATGGCGATGGACTGTGCAAAAAAAGTTCAAGCAACAGATGTCGCCGCAAAAAGGCGACCGCACGGTGCTGTGCAACACGCACACAAAACCAACTTGAGGGAAGTGGTGAGGGGAAGCCGCAGCCTCGCAGGGAACGACAAAGACGTCTGCAAAAGGACTCGGCGATGACAATCGAGACGATTTTGCCTTTCATTCATAATCATAAAAGGAGACCATTTTTTTTCCCAATTCACGACTCGGAAACGACCGGCGGAGTCGACGGCTCATGTCTCGTGTGACGCGACAGGAACGGAGGCTGACGATGTGGGCGTGCTCGTTGCCATGGAGATGGCGTGCTGGCGTGCAGTCAAACGCATGCGAGCAATTTGACACTCGTGATGAGCTGCCGCTTGCGGAATATTGCGAGTTTCGTTCCAATATTCTGATTATGACGACCGCATTTTGATGAGAATTGAACATGTTTTGTTTTCATGCAACAGGCAACGTTAAGACATGAAAAGAATGACAAACTATCGCAACTTTTCGACGCTTACCGCCTGTGTCGCGTTCCAACGTTTTTTCGGGCTCACCTTGCGCACGTAGCTGACGGCGTCCTCTTCGGTGTACACCTCGGCGCTCACGCCACCGCGGCGGCGGCGGGCCTTGACGACCGGGTTGGGCGGCGGCGGAGACACTTCGTCGTCGTGCGAGTCCGACTGGCTGTTAGATTTCTGCCGCGCCATGATCTGCTTGCATTCTTCCTGCGAGGCGACAAAGCGGAGGCGGCGTCAAGGTCAGCCAAACAAACGGCAAAAGAAGAACATTGTGGCGCTTGGCGTGTGAGAAACGAGCATTGCGATGACGGTCGTACGAGCTGAATTTGTCAGACTCGAGGGAACGGGAGACATCGGGTCGTCGTTGTTTCAAGTGGCGCTGCCGAATTATTGATTGCAAACTTGCCGAACGCATTAGCATGCAGCCGCGCTGATATGTGAGCGCGCTGGCCGCTTGACGGTACGCAATCAAATGTCGGCCATCTTGGGACAACTGGCCGTCCTTTGACGTCGTGTGTCTGCCTGAGAAATGAAGCAACCGCGCCTTTCCCACGACAGGATCAGCGAGGCCGGGTGAAGATCCAAAGTCACTTTCGAGATGACCGTAATCCGGCGCAGTCGTGAGTCGCCACCTATTTGTGTTTTTTGCCGGGAAGCACATTTATTGCTCACTTTCTGAAAATCATCGGTGTCAAGGAAGTACACTGAGGTGACGCAATCCATTTTGACCCGCGAGACGAGCTTCGCATGTTTAGGAAGAGTTCAATTGAGCCGGCCTTGCTAGCAAAGGCCAAATGTTTTCCCTCATGGACGTGCACAATATTTTTTTTTTCGAATCAAATGATCTGTACGCCACTTGTTTTAAGAGGTTTTTTTTGTTTTGTTTTAAAATTGTGTTTTGAGAGGAATATTCCGGCATGTTTATTCGGTTTCGTTTTTTTATAATGATGCAATTGAACATATTTGTGTGTGGGAGTCGTCGTAATTATCAATGGAGGATGTCATCTAGGAATGCTCCGACGTTGAATGTTGTTCTAACAGATGCAAGTCATGAAATTTGAACTCGGGAAACGTCCCTTCGTTCATCCCTTTTTTTTTTTTTTTGACCTTCTTCGGGTTACGGGCTCCAACCGGGATTGGTCACCAGTTAAAACTCACATTTGCGCTCACATTAACTCCGATGGGCGGTCCAAAGTTTTCGGTGAAACGGACGTGTCAACGGATCACTTTTGAGTTTCAAGGTCCCAATCGGTTGGCAACGGTCGGAACCATGCGTGACCATCGGCGCTTTTCTTTTCTGATGCAGCACGTTGCACAACCACCACACGGCAGACAAAAAAACAGCAAAAGGATCGATTTCCTTCCCTCGTCAAACTCATTTTATCGCGATACGCGACTCGGGAGTGCGCCAAACAAAGTCACACGCGAACGCACACGCACAGCCGGCAGCGGCAGGAGAAGAAGAAGAGTCGGAGTCAAACAAAACAAAGCGGGAGGCTCGTCAGCCCAGTTGACGAGCATCTTCAAGACACTTTCAATTCCTCACGTGAACTTTTCTGTTACTATGACATGAAGGCCGGCCGGCTCGACGTGCGTCACCTCAGCCCGTCATACGAGCGCATCGACTAAAAAGCCATCTCACGCGTCGCTGACGACGGAGAGAAAGTGAGCGGACGGCGACTCGCTGACAAAAATGGCGGCGCAAAAAGCTTGCCCACTCTCTCCCTTTCGCTCCCTCGCGAGCAACACAATCAGGTGGCGCAATCAGCCGCTTCCCGTGCGTCGCTATGGCAACGGGAGCTCTGTGAGCATCCGGCGTCGTTGATGCCGAGCCCGAGTATGAAGTCAGTCACTCGCAAATCGCCGCACGCCGGCGGCCAAAAGGAAGAAAAGACAAAATCAGCAGTTTGATCGCAACTTTCGGATTCTCACAAATGAGGCTTGTGACGTAAATCAGGAAATAAAATCTTCAAAAGTGACTAAAAAGTAGAAAGTTAACTTTGAGCTTTGTTCAAATGTTTTGACGCATTTTGTTCGGAACGCGGTCACGAAAGTCAAGCGCGCAAAGTTTGCCCGAACGAGCACGTCAATGGTTGCCACTGCAATGTTTTGTCTTTTTTGTTTGTTTGTTTTTTGTTATTGCCTTGATGGAATACTGATTGCGCTTCGTCGTGCTGAGCAAATACTCGGAATAAAATGTATTCATCCACTGGATGTTTGCGTTTGACTTTATTTCGATGCATCCAAACTATTTTATTCCAACTAAGAGAAAAGTGAGAGAAAATTGTAATTTGTGGAATTGAAAGGAAAAAAAGACCTCACGCGGACATCAGAATATCAAACGACTTGTATCACGATAAAAGATTTTGTCCATCTTGCGCAGCATAATCTCGCGGCACTCTGACTTTCTCGCAACTTGGCCCAAAATCTTGCGACTCACCATAAAACGACTCGCTAAACTTTGAACCGGCGTGCAGGCCACACGTGGACATCATGAGACATCAGTTCAATCCAAATACAGGAGCCGCTCGGGCTGTTTCGCAAGCCACGGAAGACGATGAAGAATATCGTCATGAGTGGCGGACAGCCGCGACCCAATGTAGAAAGCGGACGTCCGCAAAGGCGCTTTTGCCAAAAGATGAGTCGAGCGGGGATGACTGCAAAGCGACAAAGTCCCCGACAAACAAATGCGCTGCCGAATGTTGCGCTTCTGAACGCGTCGCCCGCTCGGATTTCGGCTCATTTCCGCATGACGAGTCGCATTCAACTGGGCCTCTTCTAGTTTGGCTCAGTCCGCACCAATTTGCAACCGGCACATTCTGACAAGCCCATTGCCGCTTCTTGCCGCCTGACTTGAATCTTTCAAACCAGCCACCAGAAAAGCAATCGAGAGGAGGATAAAAAAAATCCTCTTTAAGAATACGAAGCCTTTGTTATGTGAGGCAACAGGAAGAAGCCGTTACCTGAAGCAGCAGCCGTCGGCTCGTGTGCCGTTCAAACTCAAAACAAGGCGACCCAAAAAGCACGCGGGTCACCAAGCCTGCATGGAGAGTCGCCTACTCGTCACTCTGTTCCGGCCCATTTCAGAACCACAATGGACACAAAAGTCCGCTGTACTTTTGTTGTCGCTCTCGTTGCTCTGCGTGCTCCGCGGACGTCCTGGCCTGCCAACAAAATGATTTTCTCTCTTTGTGGGCTGAGCACAAACGTGCACAATGTACATGCGTAGCGAGTGAAATCCGTACCCTCGAGAAACATTCGTCATCAGGGAATGAAAATCTTTTCGGGTAACACGTCGCAATGGAATTCATCTCAGAGATGGTTTACATGCTTTGCGAGGTGCTGCTGATTTGGTTAGCAATGGAGTTCAAATAAGCTCAAGAGGTGTCGGGGGGAAATGTTTCTTTTTTTAAAATCAAACTTAATTTGATGTTATAATTTAAAGAAAAAAAGTGGACCGCAGTGGATATAAAAAGTCTACACACCCCTTTTTGCAGGCCAGCATTTTTTGTAATGAAAATGAAATTAAAAAAAAGTTGCAGCAAATAATGTGAGCCAAAGCTGTACAACTCAACTGAAAATACAAAATATTCTCAAGAGGGGCTAAAAATAAACAATTTTGTTCATAGGGTTGCCCATTTTCTTTCTTTCAGAACCGGAAGGTTTTGTGCAAACGTTGAATGCTATTTGGAAGAGTTGACAATTCCGACACTTTAACGACACTTTGAAGAAAAACATGAGATGATGAGGCCATCACTACCGTCGTCTTGGTGATGAGCGGTGTTGTGTGTGCAACAAACAAACATTTTGGAACGATGGCGTCAAAAGTTCAACCTTGGCTCATCAGACCCAAACAGATTTCCCCACAAGCCAATTGGGAGACTTTAATTCAGTTCCAAACTGATTTTTTCCACCTCGGTCCCAAAGTCACCAACACAAACACAGGTAAAGCAGGATGTGTGTCGACTTTCTAATGAATGTTTTTTGACACTGTGCACAATGTACGAGCCCCGATTGGTATTCAAGCAGGCGTTCTTACTATGCAGCATCACGTCCTTCCTCTCTCACAGCCGCGGCATGGAATGGACAGCATTTCAAAGTTCTTTTGCTGGAACTGTTTTTTTTTATCCCTTTGAATCGAACTCACTGTCGATCACATTTAAGGCAGAGTCAGCTGACCCGCCCAACTAACGCAGAAGCTCCTTTGACACATGTGAGGACTAACAGTGGCGCCTGTTGTGTGATCACAAAAGTCTCATGATGCACTCATGGGCAAATGAACAAGCAAAACGCCTCAACAACACCGGCGGCAGAGAGCTAAATCCGTCTTAAATCCGCTTCGTGGATGTCGGAGATTTGGCTGGAGGCCTTCACGCCGTCTTGCCCGAGAGGCAACGACAAACTTTTTGGACTTTCCAGTCACATTAAGAAGAGCGCCGTTTGTTTTTCCCCTCGATGGGGAGCTCCATGACGTTACATTTTGAATTCCAGGAGGCACATTGCTACTTTTTTTCCCATTTCCAGGCGCTTTTCATTCAGGAATTACAATAATCATCAAGTCATATTCGATTTTGAATTTTTTTTTTCACTTATTAATTCATTCTTGCTTAAAATGTTCTTCCCTTTTAAATGTGAGCTTATTATGATGATTTTGAAATGAAAATGATCATCACTACTTTTCTTTTCTTTTCTTCACTTTGGACATCAGAAACATTTACTCCCATCAAACTTTAAAATCAATTTGTGATCGTTTTTTGTTTCCTCCTCCCCCGGCCAGTAGCGATTTTCTTTTTAGCCAAGTGAGTAAACTCTCGTTTGATGTTTTTCCAAGGGCACTTAGAGACGCGAGATTTATTAGAATTCTTAATTGATATTTATTGGAGCATTTCCGCTCAAACTCACAGAATATCTTCCATTTTTTAAATGCTACGTGTTTATTCATTTGAATTGCGAGGACAAGAAAAAAAAAAAAAGCACGAGGGGGGACGTAACACGCATGCTACAAGACGCCAAGAAGCTGCAAGCGCATTTGCGGTCCAACGACACCGATAGGAGTGACGAGACGACACACAGCCCGACGACGTTCCAAGAGACACACAACGTCACCAACCTTCTCCAGCTTTTCAAAATGCTCCCGCAGGAACTTCATAGGACGCTCGGGCTTAGCGATGCACAGGTTCACAATGCATTCTTTGAGGATCTGCTGGATGTTGTGCTTCTGCACAAAAATTTCGCAGCCCTTCAAACTCTCGTCTTCGTCCAGAGTGGAGGAGGAGGAGGAGGTGGCCATCTTATCTTTTATCTCTGTGGTAGAAAGCAGGGTGGACCGTGAGAGGAGGGGAGGGGGAAAAAATTCAAGCAGAATCCAAATGGTTGGGGAATAGAACTGTCAAGCTAGACGGGACACACACACAAAAAAAAAAAACCAAAGGAGAGGTACAGTGATAAGGAATTTGGGAAGAAGATGTTTCTGTTGTTTTCAGTGAAAGAAACCAGGTTCATCCAAAGTTTGAAATTGATCCGAGTAGCCCGGACAATAATACAGCGGAACCTCAAATGGCTAAAATGTGCATTTCGTCTACAACAGTCGAAAAATGTCGTTCAAGTTGTAGACATCTGATTGAGTCTGTCTTAGACGTTCCGACCCACGGTCGAGTCTTATAGTTCTGTATATTTGATGAGTTGAGTGCGCTATGTTATGACGTTATGAGTTTTGTCTTTTGAGCCTGGTCAATTGCCAAGTGCCACAATCTGGGATTTAAGATGATGACTGTTTATTTTAAACTCTGGATTGCTCATGATATTTGCGCTTCCTGCTAAATTTGGTACAACCATCTCTTCATGTCGTTCACACTGGCTAATGTAGATGCACATTGTGCATAAAATGAATTTAAAAGCAATAAATTGCATGGCAGGGTGTATCATGAAAAGCCAAGGCAGGCGAATGCTGGAGCTAGGACACACTCTTCAAAAGAAGAAAAAAATCACACACTCAATAATGCTGCGTAATAAATCCGTATTCATCGTTGCATGGCTGCAAAAGAAACGGCAGACATGAACTCAAAACCGTTGGCTGCACAGGATTGTACGTTATAACGCTGTCGTTAAGCTAAACGGCTGCAACAAAAACAAAAACGACTGCTGGCTAGCCAAAAAAAAGGAGGCCTCCTCCGTTCATTACAGGCACGCACGCACGCGCGTGCACGCACAAGGTGCCGTCGCGACGCTTGCTGCTGTTCCTACCGTTAATTCCAAGGGAAGGAAGGATGCTGGAATTGTAAAGGTATTCTTGTGCAGATGGGGGACCACTGCCGTACGTTGGTCAGAAGATGCTGCTGCTGCTGTTGCGCTGCGTCAATGCTGATGACGTCAACTTGACATCTCAGCCGCAAAGGAGCTCTCCGCCTGCAGCCTGTTTAAAGGGAACGTCCCCCGCGTTCAATGATTTAGAACTGGCTTCTCACTTTTTGCAGCAAGTGCCACTTCATAATGTATTAAGCCACTTTCTTTCTTGTTTAATTAATTAATTAATTAATTTTATTTTTATGGTTATTCATATTAATTTATTATTTTTTTGTATTGTTTTGTGACAATGTCATAAGGCTTGTCTGTTATCTTTGTTTTCTTTTGTTAGCAATGTACTATGTTTTGTGTATTTAAAGTGCTACGATTGAAATGTAATATGCTTCCGTACGATTCAGACCCGAGCTGTGTCTCAATAAAGTTTTGCCGATTTGAACCGGTTTCAGCGCGAAGCAGGCGTTTGTTGGTTGCCAAAGCGAGTGCGACCACAACAAAGATGGCGGCGACGGCTTCGCGAGAGCTGCATGCTTCCTCGGAAGTTTTGCGAGGACTCGCCCGGCATTTAAACTGTCTCGGCGAAGACAACAAGTCGACGAGGAAGAGAGCACTGGAGTCCATCAAGAGAGAGACGGTGGATAAAAAGCTCTCGGGCGTCGTCTTGCAGGAGATTTTCTCCGTCCTCCTCAAGCCTCTCCTCAAGTGTCTGTCAGACCCGATGGAAAGATGCCGAGAAATGGCTATTATGCTCATAAGTGAATTTATTCGCTGCGTCCCCGAACCGCAGGAGTCGTTGCCTTATCTCATGCCGTGCTTGGCGCAGCGTTTCGGGGAGAAAGAGATCCTGGAACCGGCGGAGGAGCTTCGCTTGTCGGCTGCGGAGATGTTGACTCTGACGGTGGAAGTTTGTGGAAAGCAGCTGGCTCCTTATCTGAACGAAATGATGAACATATTGCAGAGGACCGTGGTCGACCCTTTTCCGGATGTCAAAAGAGAAAGCTGCAAATGCACGGTGAACTTTGCCAACTGTGTACCAGGTTAGCAAAACTCATGCTAATGCTAATGCACGGTTAGGCTTGACAGACAAGAAAACAAGTTACTCCACTCTTGCTCTAGACACACATTAAAAACAAAAAAGAGCTACTGGAGAAGCAGAAGAAGATGGACGGAAGGTTATGATGAATTTTGCCTCACAACTCAAAACAAAGCTAGCGTCTTCCTTCGTTACCATGTCAACAGGGGGGCGGAGTCTTTGCTTGCAAGTGAGGCTTCAAGGCTGCCCCATTTTGCCGGCTTGTCATCTCGCCGGCAAGTGTATGCAAGTGGGTTGGAAATAATAATAATAATAAATTAGATTTGGAATTGCCTTTCAATTGCTAGCGAGGGCGTGACTACGTGTCTAAATATTCCTTGGGGCTGAAACGATTAATCCATATAACTTGAATATTTAATTCACAAACCTAATAGTTGAAACAAAATCTTTGCCTTGAAGCGTCTCGGAGGTCATGTTTCCATTTCTCCACACCGGCAAATGTTGCGCCGACTCAAGCACCACTTGGTAGAAATTCTTAAGTGCAATGGCGGCAAACAGGTTTTCTAAGAAAAAATTGGCCAAGTGTTTCTTTCTATTACTCTTATGAGTTTCCTTTTCATAAATAAATAAAAAAACACAAAGAGGATTACAGATTTGATCAGATTGCATCACATTTGGCTCACAAGAGTCCATGAGCTAAATGATACGTCACAAGTCCCCCACTTTTAGTTTCCAATTTGAGCTTTGTCCATTTTGATAACATTTCTCATGTTATGTCTCCTTTACACCGTTTGCGTCTCCGTTTGGATTTGCAGAGCATTTCCACATGCAGGCTGAAAGTCTGGTGAAGCCTCTCATGCAGACGATCGCTCATCAACACTCCAAGGTGCGCGTGACTGTCATTGAGGCCACCGGGGCGGTCATCCAGCACGGCACAGGGAAGAACGTCGACGACGTCTTGTCCCACCTGGCACAGAGGCTCTTTGATGACTCGCCGCAGGTTGTGTGTGTGTTTTTAAATATATTCTCATCGCAACTTGTTATTCAAATCCACAATCAACCCTAGCATATATTTTCCTCCTTTGGCGTAGGTGAGAAAAGCTGTAACTGTCGTCGTCGGCGACTGGCTGCTCAACTTAAGGGACAGATACTCTTATTTCCACAAGCTCACTCCTCTCCTGCTGAGCGGAGTTACAGATGAGATTCCAGAAATACGGTATGCTTTCATGCTTTCATCCTATCTAAATCTTTTTTCTTTTTTTATGATCTCACTTGCCACGTTACAATGATAAGATTGTAATTGGATCTGTTATTCGCCTCAAATACAGAGGAACCTCTCTAAAAAAAAAAACGGAAATGCTCCTTGATTTCTTAATAACCATTTACCACAAATAGCAGGCTTCACAGTGTCTTCCTGCTCAGCACGTCTGAAAAAGTGAGACATTTTTGTGACCCTGATTGAAGTTCCGCAGCCGTTTGAGAAGGTCGATGGCCGTCATGCTGTTCCAACGTGTCGTCAATTTTTTGCTATGGATGATAAATGTCTCAAAACAGAGTCCAATCTTGTCAAAGCAGGCAGTGGAAGGCCAAAACGGCAAAATCTCACAGCAGGCATACGCACAAGATTATTCATTTTTTGATAAATCACGACCATTTTGGTTGCTGCCTCCCCACAATGACCCCGGATTTTTTTTTCCCGCAGACTTCTGGCGGCTGATTTATGGCAACAGGTCGGCGCCCAGTGGGAGAAGGAGAATGAAGACGACCTCAAGGACAAGATGGACTTTCTGCTCACCCCGCCGCCCTTTTACCCACAAGGAGGTCTGTTACATCACCGCTGCATCCAAGCGAGACGCAAGACACACTTTTGGAAATGAAAATCCACCTGAGGCACGCCTGTAAAAGATGATTTGCAATCAAAGAAGCCAACTTTACCACTCTTGCCTACTTTAAATCAATCTTATTTACGGCTGTGTGAGGTTATAAAATTAATTAAAAATAAATAAATTTAAAAAAAAAACATGCATGCACCAGCTTGGACCTAGACGTGTCTGACCCCCGTGTGTGGGGGTTGGTGGTCCTCGGATAAAGTGTGAAAAGGAACATAGTCATTACGCCTTCCCAGTTTAAATGTAAGTGTGTGTGTGTGTGCGTGTGTGGCAGGGCTACAAATACAACCAGGGGACAGGACAGGAAAGGCAAGGCTCCCTCCCTCCTCTTTGCTTTCCTTTCCTTTTCTTTTGTCTTTTCCTTTCTTGCCGTCATAAATTTGCCGGGCCTCCCAGTGTGCAGAGGTCACTGTTGAACACTCGAAGGGAACCAGAAAAGGGCTTGTTTTATCCTGCCCCTGTGCACTACGTTGATTTATCTTCCTTTCGTCTGCGTTTCCTCTCTATCCCCCTTTTTCATGCTGCCTGTAAAAGCTGGCATTTTTTTTTTTTTTTGCATCATTGCGACTCTGATGTGGCATTTTTTGCCGGCTCACTGTATAAAAAAAAATGATGAGCAAATTCTTTGAGGGACCACTGTGTTTATTTAAAAGAGTGATGACTGGCGCTCATGTCAAAGAATTTAGCTTGTAGACTTGTGTCACTTGTTGCTTGGCAGGGTGTTCAAAAGAGTCCAAAAATTTCTCTCTTCCCCCAGTGGAGCGTCCGGGTCTGGGCTGCAGAGAACTGGTGGTGAGGAACCTGTACAGACTTGTGCCCGCCATCGGCCACGACCTGAGCGACTGGCTGGTCGCCACTCGCGTCCGAACTTCGCAGCTGCTGTCGGTCTTGCTGCTCCATGCGGAGGACCACAGCACGCAGCACCTCCAGCCTCTTTTGGCCCTCCTCCACCGGGCCTGTACAGACTCCGAGGAGGTTGTGGTCCGCAATGTGAGTCGTCACACGTGGAATTACAGTGAAGTGAAAAGGATGTTCAGGGCTGTTAATGGCGAGACCAAAGACTTTTCTTACATCCAAAAACATCCGCGCGTAAGTGTTAAAGGTCCAATCGTCGATGCCGTACGACAACAATCTCCTTAAAAAACAAAAATCTGAAGATTTGTCTCGGTCTTATTTCATCCCCCAAACCGTCCCTATTAACAGGAGTGGGTGGACCAAAATAGTTTATGGGTGGTGTGTTAATTTGTGCCGGGGTCACGCTTGTGCGTCGTGCACCGTGTCATGCCGTATTGGCCACACACCCGTTGACTTGTCTTTGCTCTCCCCCGCTAGTGCCTGGCCGCTGCTAAACTGTTGGGCACCTTCGTCCCACCTGAGGTCTTCCTCAAGCTGCTCCTGGATCACGTCAACGCCCCCCCCTCCGCCTCCCACCCGTGGTCGGCCCTCATGGTTCTGCGTGCCGTGCTGGGAGGATGCCCCAAACCTCTGCTGCGAGCGCACCTCCAGCAGGTCGCCGACACGCTGGCCCAGCCTGACGTCTGCCAGGAATATCAACAGGTTAGCCGTCTGTTTGGCACTAGTTGTGGTTTACCTTTCAATGTTTTTCACTTCCTTGTGCTTCACTCCAAGCCGAAACAACCATTCCATTGTCCAGTGTTGTGTCACGTCTCAAGGAAAAGCAGCAAAGTTCCACTTTTGATCCGCCGGCTGTTGCGATTGCGCTCATCTTTGGTGATTTTGGCAGTTTCATAGAAGTTTATTGTCAAGAACCGCTGTGTACATTAGCACTCTTATTTTTGGCAATGTATTTTGTTGCCTAATTTGCTCCTACCAATGTAAATAGGCTGTGTGATAAGATGCTTCATCTTTGAAGGCAATCTTTTCAATAGCACTTCTGTGCACAGCGAGTTCAGCGGGTTCGCTGTTGAAGAAATCTGAAGAAAAAAAAGCGAATGACTTGCCACATGTTTGTCGAATCTTATATTACAAGTCGGCGATCATCATGTTCGTGCTAACACCCAGAAGGGGCCAAAAGAAATAAGGACGCCTTGGTTGTTTGTCCTAAAATAATGCGCAGACAACTGGTGGAAAAAATTGCCTCAAACGCGGATCGGAGAGCTCCGCCTCCTGCAGACTGAGAGGAAGACGGTTCACGGTGCGAGTGTGACCGGACCCTGCGCAAAAAGTCATTCAAATGCCAGCATGTAAAATAAGCGCTTTAGTGGTGTACAAAAACATGAGTGCATGTGCAGGAATTTCTGGCAAGTACTGGCTTTGGTCTCCATGTCAAGTCAAGTCCAATGTATGTGTATCGGCCTTAATCACAAGAAAGTCTCCACAGTTGACAAATATTAACCACATCATGTGACAACAATCTCTCATATTTTTCACATGGATAGCGAGACAGAAGAAAAAGCTCCTAGTTTGGCTGAGGGCAGCTTTTTTTTTTTTCTGGAGCTCAAACGCCTTTGTTTTGTTTCAACCCAACTGTGTTTCCCTTTCAAGATCTCTGTCTGGCTTTTTTGTGTGCGTGTGCTTGACGAGCGACTCACCCCCTCCAAGCAAGGCGAGTAGGAATGTCGTCCTCCTGCAATGCTGCCCTGACCCCTTCCGATGTACAAAGCAAAGTTGTGTTTCATTCATAACCCCGAGTATGTCACCTTCGTTCCACTCTGTGCGCTCACAACAACAAGCTTTAAAAAGAATTGGAATCTTAAAGCACAACCTGGTCAAGGGCAATAATAAATGAGGCGTCGCCGTTGTACGAGGTCAAGCGGTGGGGAGAACGAACAGGACAGGCTGGCAGCAGATGGAGGGAGACCTCGGCTTCCTCTCGGATGTCCATCTGCGTCTCCCTCTCGTGCAAGCGGAGCACCTGCGACCTCGTTCAGAATTCATTGTCGCTAATGAGGCTTGCAGTGCCCCTGCTGGCCAAAGCCAAGTAATGCAGTCCATTTGGCCTCCGACATACCATCCATCAACAACCGGTTGCACAACACTGACACTATGGAGTTCGGTATTTGTGAAGGTGTGTAATTCGGATCGGCGCCATGCTCCTATTTTGAAGTTATCGTGACTCAAAATAAGACACGGAGAACTTTGAAACTTTCAGCAAATGAAATCCACATACTGTCAAACTGTTGAAGAATGAAATCGAAATCGTCTTCAAAGTGAACTGTGGTCGGAAAAATGGCGCAGGACGTCCGGAGGGAATGAGCTGAAAATTTGCGAGCAGATATGTGACGCTTCTCCACGGTTTGACCTCGCCAACGCTTTCATGTGCCTTGTTTTCTTTTCTTTATTTCTGCGAGAGGTTTGGAGAAAGAGGGGGAGGGGGACGACAGCTTGTGAAAACAAGCTCGGTCAGTTGAAGATGGTGATGAGGGTTTGAGGCGAAATGAAAGGCGAGCCGGTGGTTAGAGAGACGCCAGCGCGTTGCAAGGTACGCCGCGTCGTGTTTGCTTATGAATCACATCTGGTTTTCCTTTTTGAGGGGGGCACTCCGCCGAGGATTAACACAACCCCGGCCCCGGTGAGAGTCATTTTGTTGTGTGTTGCCGTGGTGACGAGAGTGCAAGGGCCTCGGCAAAAGTGATTTTTCGGCAAAGCGCCACGCCAGTTGGTGGCAGGACAGCTGCAGGAATGGAAGCGTCTGTTTCATTTCGAAAAGGCCGCTCAGAATAATGCAAAACATTCCCAAAGCTCTGTCCTGCCAACATTTGTGCGGAGTGACAGCCGCAAACTGCTCACTCCGCCTTAATGACACTTAACGGTCGGTTGAAGCGGCAAGGCGGGAACGTGAGCGCCAGGGTGTTTATTTTCCTGTTGCCATAGCAACGGGGGTGGCTGTTGGAGGTGGGCTCGGCACGCCGGCGTCCATGCTCTGCTTTGCTGCGGAGTCGCTCGTGTGTTGGTGTAATTGCTGCATCCAGCGGTGGCCCCCGAACAAGCGTGTCCAGACCAATGAAACCAGGTGTAGCTCACTCAGCTGCAGGTGTCAACCTACTAATTAAAGGCCAGCAATTGTTTTTTTTATTCTATTTTGCGCCATTTCTAATGGTTGTTTTCTAAGCCGGTAGCGCAAGATGCATGTCTGAATGCGTGCAAGACCACGCATTCCGCGATGCATCTTCTGTTATTTATGGAGGCATGACTTCCAGGCGCCGACGTCCGCATCGTCTCGAATGCCATTGCAGCGGATCTTAAGTGGAGCCTTTCAGTGTGTCAAAATGAGGTCTGAGCTCATTCTTGAATCCGGCCCACCTGGAATAATATTTACATTTGTTGCATTCATTTTGCGGCTTCTTCTTACAATTGCTGAATTCAGCGCTTCTCAAATTTCTTTTTATGCTATCTTCCACCAAAACAAATAATCAATTGCTTGGCTATGGCCACTCAAAGTGGAGAAATGTCATACCTGCACTTCCCTCATTAATATTTTTGTTGTTTAATGATGTGCTTAAATGATGAAATAATCCAAATAATTAATTCTAAATATATTCAAGAGTTGACCACCAAGTGACGTCATGAAAAACACCCACGAAAAAGCCACATAATGCACTCGTTGCGACCGCGGCGAGTATGGGGCAGCGCTCTCCAGTGATAACGTCAGAGGAGCGTTCTTGAATACTTTCTGACATGACGTGGCGATGGAAGGGAGGCCGTCTCACCGCTTCATCCGTTGCTCCTTTTTTTCCAGACGGTGTACTTGGAGCAGTTGCTGGCCTGCGTGGACGCGCTTCTGCGCCAGTGCGATTGCGAGTGCCGCCGGATCAGCTTGCAGCTGCTGCAGGTGCTGGTCACCGTGCAGAGTCTCGCCACGGAGCCTCACGTCAGCCACAAGGTGACCAAACTTCACTTGACGTCGCTTTTATTCCAAAGGAGCTTTTATGATGCAAGGCAGCTATTTGAGGAATGCCCAGCTTCAAAGTAGACATGCCAAACGGTATAATTAGCCACTTAGCCGAGGGGCGCTTAAATTGCACCTTTTGGAATGGAACTTTTAAATCCCGTCCCGGGTGAAAGGCGGAGAAAGGTTGAGACAGAACTCCCCAAAACAGAACCAACAGATGTGTTTGTCAGCAGGTGTGCGTCACCGTCACGCTAGCGCAGCGGTGAGAAAAATGATGAGGCGTGGGCCACATGACGCCTGCGCCCTTTTTGAATCGGGCCCCCTTCACATGATCAAAAGGTCGTTCATATTTGTTGCAATACATAACATTGTTTAATCAATGCTGAATTCAAATGGTTCCCTGAATTGTCCAAAAATATCAGTGGAACATTGAGATCCTGTAGCTGGGTTAACAAATAGAATCTAGGTGGCGCGTTTGTAACACTTTGAGAGGAATGGCTATTTCAACACAAATGGTGCAGCGACACAGTAAGAGAGACAAAGAGAGTCAATATTACAATAATCATCGGAATGTATTCTTAATCTTCTGCGAAGAATGACTTAAACTGCAGGTAACGGAGTCCCTTACAGTAGTTGAGTCTTTGTTTGTCTGCATGACTTCATTTTAATTCCTCCACAGCAGAATGAGCCTCATTAATTAATGATGATGCACAAACTTTGGAAGTGGCGGATTTCACCCCGGGACTTTTCACAAGGCTCACAAATAATCTTTCATGCTCACGTTCACACTTGAAAACAATTCAGAGTCTTCAATGAACTTTTTTTTTTATTATTAAAATGAACTCTTGTATGTACACGTTTTGCTGTAAATTCTGTTCAAAAGAGGCGGCCCTTCAGCACAAATGTTTGGCCACCGCTGCTCTCCAGGGACACTCCGACAGACGGGAAACTGTCTGTGACAAATGGAGTCCGACGTCTGCAGGGACGTGAGCGGGATGAATATCAGACACCGCCTAAGCCACCGCAACGCGTGTTTACGTGGGTCTGCGTGTCGGAGTGGTGAGTGGTCAAGAAGAGGCCGGCGACATTGAACTTAGGAATAATAGAAAGGCCGTGGCGGGCCAAGAGGAAAAGCAGAAGTCATTTCCCAGAAAAGTTGCTGCGTTTTCCCATCAGCGGCCAGCTCAGGCTTGTCTGACACGGTCCCCCGTCGTCGTCCCTCCCCCCCCCGTCCCCCCGTCGCCCCCGTTGGTCCCTGAGGGACGATGACGGGATTTATAAAGTGGCCTTCAGGTCCCATCCCCTCCCCTGCCCTCAAGACTCACTTAATTATTTGCACTCTTTCTTGTCATTTCCTCCAAGATCAACTTCACTCCTGTTTGAAGTTGTTTATGTTTCCTTTGATTTTGGGACATCCTGTCTTATGTTTTTTCATCTTTTTGAGCTTTTGTATGTCAAAGACTTTGTCATGTCTGATGACTTTTTCCCATGCTCTCATATGAGAGCCTGATCATAACATAAACTGCAATCTGTTTTTCCCGACCGTCTTGGGACGAGCGAAGTACCGCTTGCACATTTTCAACATCAATTTGAATGCTTTTCCATCTTTCGTTTTGTCGCGTTTCATATTTGCATTTCTTGAGTCGTCCCAATCCTGATTTCAAATACGACTTTGTTGTCGTTGCCTCGTATTAGCTTGCATGTTAGTAATCAATTTGCATCGGGTTGTTGTTGACACAATTAGAAGGCGCTACCACTTATTACAGCAAGTCACAGCGCCGCAAATGATTAGAATTTTTCCCAAGTGACGCGTCTCGAGGAAAGGCGTTTATTTTCATAGTTTACAAAATCGAGAGGCTGTCCCGCTTGGTGGGAATGTGGTTCGTATATTAAAAGTAATTACGGCTACTTTGTGCCACCAGCGATTTTTTTTTTTTTATGCCTCCTCTATTTGAGGGGAGGGGCGTTCATTTTCCAAATGTAGCCAATCAGAAGGCTGCACCGCTTGGAATGATGCTTCATGTAACGTAGGTAATCACAGATAATCGTCGTTTCTGGCTTGTTAGATTTTTTTTTTTTTCCCCAGCGCTCATCTTATCGGAAGCGAGGCGTTTATTTGTTCAGCTGGACACTCCACCAGACGGTTAGAGGACAGACTTTGTCATGTGAGAAAATAGAAACGTATTTTCAACAAATTAAAGGCAAACACAAATATCCTTGATTAAGTCTGCTGCGTGTTTGCTTTCGGAAAGATGGTAAGTATTTCCAGCACCTGTGGGAACTTTCAAGTTAGCGGAATCTCACTCGCAAATTGCAAGTTGACTTTGGTCTCGTCTGTCCTTTCCTGTGTGCCGCTCAGGCCCTGGCGAGTGTCCAGCGCTTATGCGAGGTCCAAGGCCTCGGCTCAGTGACGGAGCTTTACAGGCAACACATGGCCCAGCTGCTGGACTGGCTGTCGGTTTCGGTGAACACCTGGTCCGGCTATTCCCCGCACCGCCTCCAAATGCACATCATGGTGGTGCAGTCAGGTGAGGCGACGTCACGGCCACCTGTCGATCGCAACGTTCCGCAAGCGCGCTGGAGAAAAGGCGTCGTCCGCTTAATGTTTTATGAAGCCCCCCTGACATCACGTTTGAAACATTTATCTGTCCGCACGTGATCCATCACGGGGGGCAGCGCATCGAGACATTTTCAAGAGCGCATTCCTTTTGGTACATGCACAGTAGTTGCCCGTTTGCCGTTAAGTGATGCGCACTGCTTCCACAAACAGAGGAGACACCAGCTCGCTTACCAACGCAGTCCGTGTTGCCAACTTAGCAACGTTTTGGACGCTTCTGGATGGAAGCCTGCCGAAGCAGATCGGCCCGCCGGCGGCGCCGTCTGATTGCAATCCGCAACGCGCACATTCACACGCTTTTACCGGCCCATTCGCTCGGTGATCCCCTGCTCAGGTCAGAACATCAAACGACCCGGCCGCCGCCCACTCTTGACCTTCCCGTGTGGGTCAAGGCCACTTTGAAGGCCAAATGTGTCTGCGGCTCCTTTTCACTGGCGCTCATTTGCTCATCTTTGCCCGAGTGTGCCTCGGATGTTTGATGTGCACATGATGAGCTTTGCACATGGACTCACACTTGGATCTTTTGCTCGCTCATCAGCGCTTCCTCAAAGATGAAGACGTTTTTCAATTCAATTTCCATTATTTCTGGTGGCAAAATGAATTCCAAAGCCAAACAGTTGCGTCTCGGAAACGAGTGTTTTGACGGACTTTGTCTTCCCTCCTGTGTAAAGTGTGAGGTGACCGGCTGGTACGCACCCTCTCGATTCACACGTTGCCATCTGGCAAATCTCCTCTCGTGCCGCTCTCAGGACATCCGCCGTCTCCTCTCGCGTCTGTGCCACCGAGTCCGAACAGGGAATGGACGCTTATCGAGCATTACTCACACACGCCGCTAAAAATAGCTCTGTAAACATGGCCTGTGTGTGTGTGTGTGTCATTTCCTCAGAGTCCCTCCCATGAGTCTCTGTCTCAAAGTGCCATTGATGTCAAGACGGCACAACATACGCTATGAGTGGGCAGGCTTTATCGCTAAAGGGCATAAACATGAGAAGATGCGAGGAAGCCTTCATTTCTTTCTTTCTTTTTTCCCACAGGGACAATGTATCGATTATCCGATACAAACATTATGTTTGTGTGTGTTGAAGGCCCAGTTATTGGAGAGTTTGTGAAGCAGTTGATGCCCCTGCTGCACACCTGCCTCCAACCAGACCGAGACCAAGAGATGAGGATGAACATCTTCACCATGCTGGCCAAGTTGCTGCTGGATGGAAGCAACACGCTCGACTCTCAAGGGTTAGGCAACACACACGTGACACACACGTGACACACGCTGGGTGACTGTAGCGCATCTTTCTTTTGGAGTCGGCCAGCTCTCCTTCAACAGGGGAATTCGGTATTGCAAAATGCACGGGAGCCAACGAGAAAGCACATTTCCTTTTTTTGGAGTGACCACTTTAGTTTTCATCCCTTTTCACGGCGTTCCACGAAGCTGTGAACGCCCACTGTGGATTTTCATCAGTGCGCTTGTATTTTTAGAAAACACAAACGCAAATGCATCGGTCACGATAAGCGCCTCGGCTTCTTTGGGATGTGCGTCGTTCAAACTCTATCAGAGTTTTGGTTTCCTGAGGAAAGGCGCATGTTGCGAGAATCCCTCGGCAGCTGCGCCGTCCGATGACGGGTGGAGGAGGGCCGACTTAGCCGTGCGTGCTGGCCGCGGGAGGAGCTTCCGTTTATGGGTTCATCCCCACCGAGCTCCCTCAGCTGTGCCGTCTTCAAACCCGGCCGGGCTCGCCGCGCTAATCTGAGGGAATGCCCGCGATGGCCGCAGCTGCCGCCGTCAATCACAAAGACAAACCGCGCTCGTGGAGTTGTCTCGGAGACGTGTCAGCAACTCTTAGCGCTGAAGCCAAAAAGCTTCGCATCGATTTGCGGGGATTTCCGCTTGTTGACATATCGCTCAGACGAGGCGCATCAACCTCTTCAGACGTATTTTGTATTATTGCTTCGGTCAGGGATGCTCAAGGTGTGGCATGCGTTCCGCAAGCGGGTCCCAATACCCAGGCTCCCTCCGTGGTACGCAAAAGAATCACCTCACTTTTGTCTTTTACTGTCTCGTAGAAATCGTGAAACAACTCACACAAACTGGAGATGCCGCCGAGCTACTTTTTCCATTTTCATGCTCGTCGTTAGCCACTTTGACGTGCTAGTTTCGTTCGCATCTGCTTACGTCAATCCATTTGTGACGTTCTTACAAAAGAAAATGCGAAACACACAAGATTTGCTCTTCGTCTTCAGCTCAAAACTCTTAAACGTTGGTCGAACCGCACCGCACTTTTTTTTTTATTTTCCTATTTCCACCTTCCTGCGTCTGTCCCTTGTGAGTTTTATCCAACTGATGTCAGCATCAGGACATCTTTACTTGAATCTTTGCATTCAAACAATTCACCCTCTTCACTTCCATTCTGGGGTCACGGCCCTCCTTTCGGCAGATTAATGAATCCCTCAGCGTCTTCTCGCACACATACTTCATGGCATCAAGAGGACAATCATAGTAGTGACGGAGAAATCCGTCTTGAACTTTGTTCTCTGGCCAAAATGACATAATGACATCACGAGGGAAAGCGAAGGCGTTTTGGCTTCATGCTGTTGCAAGTAGAAGGTGCACAATCTGGAAAAGTGATGATGGCGCAGGTGAGAAAAAAACGGTCACACGGACCTCTCATTCCCAATTGTGGAAAAACACAGCAAAGAATGTTCCGGAAACCTCCGTTGACACGAGAAGGTGCAACGGGAGTTATTAGGCTCATAAATTGCTTCGGATGGAAAGATGAGAAGCAGATTGAACCGCCGCTCAAACACGCCAGATTGCGTTCATGGCACTCAGGCTCCCCCTGCAGGTGGCGAAATGTCAAAGCATGGTGCTCGTTGAGTTGTGACGTCATTCGCACGGCCAAAACAAGACCAGACGCTCGGAACTGATTGCAAGTACACGACTTTGGGAGCAGAACGGAAAAGGGAGGGAGAAGGGGAAAACCAGATGGTGGCGCCGACATCAAGTGTGGGAAAGTGAACGGGCATCATGCTAACACACCGTCCTTCAAATCATATCACGCAAATAAATCAATACATAAAAAGAAAGACAAATGGAACAGAATCCGAATGTGGTGCGTTTAGCTCGCGTTTGCCTTTTACGCGCAACCCAGCAAGGCGGGATTTGTGTGTCTTGTGTGTGCTTTCACGCACTTGCGAGAAGACATTCCTCCATCAGATAATTTGACATTTTTTAAGGTCACATACCTGTCCTGGATTGGACAAATTGCCATGTCGTGCGACCTCCGTATCGTCTCTGATGCTACCTTCACGGGAAAACGAAAAAAAAAAATGGCTTCATTTATTGTCCTGATGCGTGACAGGGACACAAAGTTGGCCCGCTTAGATTTCTCATCTTCTGCATGGAAAGTCAAAGGTCAGGCCAGGCAGTCTACTCCAAAAATGTTGATTTTGGTTTTTGTTGTGGACTGAAGGCCGACGTGTTTGATGTCTGTTGCTCAGTAATTTCTTTCTTTTTCAGGACTTTTCAAATTGTTGTATTTGCTCTGCTCAACAGCGCCGATGGATTTTTTTTCCTCCGTTTTGCTTTTCTCACAGGACTCAAGAGTTTTCACGAGTCAAACCCAAATCCAAAAACAAGCACTATCAAATGTTTACGCCCCCGTCAGTCACATGGCCCGATTCTTTTGGTCGGCTTTATAAAAAAGGTGCTCCCTACGCACTAACGTGTGAAAAGCTGCAATTCTCATATTCAACACAAACGTCTTGAGTATACAACAAAGATGACCTCGCTGCTCCGAAAAAAAATCCATTGTGAATTTCATTGCACCTAAAAAGAAAACAAAATCTTCCTTGCAGACTTTTTGGGGCTGAGTCGGAGAAGTTCCTCGGTGACGTGCTGCTTCCTAATCTGGTTTGGCGAGCCGGCCGCACGGCCGCCGCCCTGCGGACCTCCACGCTCAGCTGTTTGCTGGCACTGCTGCACGGGGGTTGCGTCACGCCGCAACAGGTGCACACACACACACACACACACACACACCTGCTAAAAAGCACTCATGGGGTCTTGGCATATGCAGATGCGTCAAGGCATTTCTAAGAATTGTTCTGTGTTGTGTTTTGTTTAGCTACTGTGCATGGAGGAGAGGCTGTCGCCTCAGGTGTTGTCGTCACTGGACGAGGATTCCCCGATGGGCCGGCTGCTGGCCTGCCGCTCCCTGTCCACCATCCTCAGACTGGTCGGATCCAGTTTGCACGAGGAGGCCCTCAACAAGATCTACCCCGGTTCGTCCCGCCAACATCAACGTCTTATGAGGCCGCTCTTTTATCTTGCATTTGGGATGTGCCTGTGACGGGAAAAGCGAAGCATGGAGAGTCTCTGTCGCTGAAACACACGGGTGCAGTCTTCGGATGGTGCGGTCATTATCGATAGCCTTTGAAAATGTCATCCCGTTCTTCTTTGTTAGTCTCCGTTGAATGAGTACTTGTGCTTTTCCACGAGTTTCCGTACTCAAGTACATTTTCCGCCACAGAGCTGGTGAAGCGTCTGGACGACAGCAGCGGGGACGTGCGTGGCGAGGCCCTCCAAGCTCTCGGCTTGTGGCTGTCCAGCCTGGGTGACAACTACAACACGGAACTTTGCGCCTCGCACCTGCAGTTCCTTTTCCAGCAACTCCTCCTGCACCTGGACGACCCCGACAGCGCCGTGCAAGACCAAGTGCTCGGTGAGGGGGAACATGCAGCAACTATTTCATTTCAATAAACAATCAGGATAATTCAATTCTTCGGTCGCTCCAAAAAGACTTATTCCTAACTACTAAAAAAAAAAAAAAAAAGTCTCTTCCTACTTCAGTTCCTGAAAGGTGAAAAAAAATTCTTAATGGATGTGTGGGGAATTTTAACAAATGTAAGTTTGACATGACGATGAATGGATCTTTGCAATGTGTGTGAGTGATTGTGATGCCGATCCGCGCTTGTTTGCAGAGGTGCTGAAAGCGGCGAGCTCCATCTGTCCAGCTCTTCTCAAAAAGGAAGCGGAAGCCGTGAGAGACAAACATCGAACGAGTCAACACTGCGACCGGCTGTTGCAGCACATCAACTCAAAGAACGAACTCAACACCAGCGGCCAACCCACACCTGGACCGTAACACAAAACTCTTTCAGCTTGGCGCTTGGTGATGACATCATCTGTAGTGGCCTGTCGCTGCTGGATGTAGAAGAACACAAACATAAATGTTGTGCTAAGAGAATAAAAATGGATTTTGTCCAATACAAAGTTGCAAAGTGATGATATCTAGCGAGCTATCAAGGTTCGTGCCTCTCTGTTGCCCCTTGAGGAGCATTATGGTATCACACAAGCTAATCTTCATGTTGCTGTCTTTTGGTTAACCCAAAAAAAAAAACAACCCCACTCACCTACACTTTTTTAAATAGAAGTTTCTTCTACTTGTTTTTAATTCAAACTCACATCTGCACTTTGAATCTGTGGCAAGTGATCAACAATACAATTCGGTCACTTTTTGGCACTGACTATTAAAGATTCACACATGGTGATGAATTTGTGTTAAAAAGGCAACAAATCATCCACTCGTCATTTTTGCCTGTAGCGCGGACCAATCTGTAACAAAAAATAAATAAAAATGTAAACAAAAAAAACTTTTTTTTACGAAATCAATATGTAAAAAAATTAATACATGAATAATCATAAAATAAATAAATAAAATACATTTAAAAAATAAATTAAAATAATAATAATAATAAACACATTTAAAAAATTAATACGTTAAAAAAATAACAAATTAAAAACGTTAAAAAGAATAAAATTTAAAAAAATAAAATCGTTAAAAAAAATTAAATTAATTTAATACGTTCCAAAAAAATTAATAATACGTTAAAAAACTAAGAATAAATTACTGCAAAAAAAATACGTTATAAAAAAATATAAATTTAAAAATTAAAAAGAAAAAAACATCAAAACAAAAAGAAAAATTAATACGTTCATTTTTTATAAAAAAAACAAAACATTATTTTTTTAAATTTAAAAAAAATTTCATACATTAACAAAATACGTTAAAAAAAAAATTTAAAAATTATAAACAAAACAAAAAAATAATACATTAAAAAAATAAATACATTCATAAAAATAAATAAATAATTTGTTAAAAAAACTAAAAAAAATTATTGCAAAAAGATTTTAAAAAAATAATTTAAATTAAAAAAATTAATTAAAAAAATATAAAAATAAAAAAATCATACGTTAAAAAAAGCACATTAAAAAAAGAAATTTAAATTTTTTTTAAAAATTCATACGTTTAAAAAAAATCATACGTTAAAAAAAATTAAAAAAAAACGTTAAGAAAAAAAAAGAATATTAAAAAAGTTAAGAAAATAAATAAATAAATTAAATAAAAAAATTTATAAACATTAAAAAAAAAAAATTAAAACAAAACAAAAAAATTAATAGTTCAAAAATGTAAAAAAAAATCAATACATTCCAAAAAATAAATAATACATTTAAAAAACAAACAAAATAAAAAAAATAATTAAAATGAAAAAAATAATTAAAAAAAAAAAATTTAAAATTAAAATCTATTTTTAAAAATTAAAAAAAATCGTATTTAAAAAGACATTTAGTGTATGGTCATCACCATTATTAAAGGTGAAGTGCAGCTTTTGGAATGTTTAAATAAATATTTTGAACCCTCGCCCAAAAGTTGAAAATAACAACGTCATGCTGAAGCAAAACAAGTTTACAATAAGTTAAAAAATATGCAAAGTGGAAAAAGTTCATGATCTCAAATATGTCATTGTCAATAATAATTGGACAGCAGCATTTGGAGTTTTCAACAAAATCCAATCATTTCAATATTCATATTTTTATGCTTATCCCCAAAAAATCTTTATGGAATATGTTGATGATTCTTATTTTATGCTCTGCATTTTGAAATGCCGCTCACGAGATGAAACTTATTGTAGCACAATGAATCAATTCTGATAAGAGAAGTGTAAACATGAAATCCATATTCAATGTGGTTGGTGTGCGTGCCGTGCGATTGGCCGGCAAGCAGCGGAGGGCGACTTTGCCCGCCGCCGAAGTGGCTCGCGTCATCGTTCCATCTCTCGGTTGCCCTCAACGAGCATTTTGGTTCTTCGCGAGCCGAGACCTGCAGCTGCTGTGTTTTTTTTTGTTTTTTTTTAATTCCAAGTTTCCGGGCTGCACTTTGGATGTGTGGCAAGAGGTCACGAGTGTGGTTAAAGATTACACAAATGGCGATTAAGTCAAAGTGACAAAGTTGAGTTGCAAAGAGTGCACTCTGTTTTTTTGCAAGGCGTCGTGCAGACGTTTCTCTTACTGTCACTGGATTCCTTTTTTTTTTTTTTCTTTTCTGTTTGTTTTTCCTTGACCACGAATCATGTCCGCACTCGTTTGTTTGTGGCGGTGTGCCCCGATTGTTCGATTTGCGCGCGGAGTTGAAAGCCGCTCGGCGTGGAGTTCAAGCTGGCGTCGGTAAGTTGCCCCCACGACACCCCGAAAAGTCATGAGAGCGTGCTCGTGTTATTTGCGGAATGTTTTTTTTAAGGCGAGTCAACAAATTTGAATCGATCGGGCCTTCTTTAAAATGGAACTGTGCCATGTGCAACATCTGGAGCAGCGAAAAATAAGACAAAAACAGACCCGAACGTTTGTTTCCCGCGCGCAGGCGGCTTCACGTGGACCAACCTCCGTGTCGACCGTCTCTGAGCGGCAGCTACGCGCACGGCACGTCACGGGTGTCGCTGCTCTCCATGACGATGGGCCAGAGCCTGGAGGCCGCCGCCCGGCGCTGGCCGCAGCGCGAGGCCGTCGTCTTCCTGCAAGATGGCGTCAGGAAAACCTTTGAGCAATTTCAGCAGGACGTACGTCTGCGTGGCGAGCGCTGTGGCGAGCGCTGTGGCGAGCGCTGTGGCGAGCGCTGTGGCGAGCGCTGTGGCGAGCGCTGTGGCGAGCGCTGTGGCGAGCGCTGTGGCGAGCGCTGTGGCGAGCGCTGTGGCGAGCGCTGTGGCTCGCCAAATCATTACAGCAAACGTCACCATATCGTCAGCCTCCTGAAATGATGTCATAAAATTTTAAAATAAGATGTTCTGTCATCATGCCGCTGGCTACCTCTGCTGAAATCGATTACATTCTTGGAGGAGATCATTCAGTTCTACCCCAAAATGAAATGATTAATTCATATAATCAAATCACGATTTGTTTGTGTGCTTTCCAAAAGAAAAAAAAAGATGTTATTTGAGGAGGGTGACGATAAATGTGAAAATGCACAAGCACGGTAGGCTTGCGTGTTCATCAAAAATGAGTTCAGGTTGAATTCCTTCAGTGTAAAAGCAAAACTTTCAGATGAGAAAAAAAAGGAATAAATGAAATTCCAAATTTTCAGCACCGTTTGCACCCACTTTGGATCAAGTGAGAGATTTGGATGCGCTGCCATCGCCACAAAAGCAAAATGACGTTGGGTTTTTCACCTGTTTTACATTCTGCACAAACTTTGCAATTTTCAAATGAGCCAAAAAGAAAAATCTAATTGGCAAAAAAAAAATAGGATGGATTTGTTTGGAAATTCATTCTGAGTGCAGAGGCGACACGAAGATGGTGAAAAGTTTTGATGTTGGGCGCCCACTTGAGTTGCTCATCAAACGAAATGACGAATGCACAGACGACCTCCAACAGTCTTGTTTTCGCTTTTTGCCTGACAATCTCGGTGTTTTGTTTTTTTGTTGTTGTTGCTGTCGCTATATTTTGGACCACAGCAAGTCAAGTATTACTTTGGCTCCATCTAGTGGAACATTGGCATTATTGCTACGTCGCGTTCATTGCACGCGGCTTTCTTTTGCTTTCCATTTCTTGTCTACTTTATGATTGGCCGAACATTTTTTCGTGTCCAATATTTGTTCTTGTAAGCCATTGGAACATGATGCAGTTTTGAACATTAACACTGAAAAAAGGAATATTGATTCAATACAAGTTGAATAATTGCACTTGCTTGTTAAAAAAACTGTGCAAATGTAATGTCATTAAAAGGTTAAAAAGAACGGAAGCGTCCTTCAAAAATGCGAAAAACGCTGCGTGCATAACGACAAGCTCCAATGTAATTAGTAAGTATTTGCCCTTTTCCAGCGGTTTTGAAAATGTTGCTTGATTTTGTGCAGGCGGAGCAGGTGGCGGCGGGCCTGCTGGCTCTCGGCCTGCAGCGAGGTGACCGTCTGGCCCTTTGGGGACCCAACACGTACGAATGGATCCTCTTCCAGTTCGCCTCGGCCAAGGCGGGAATCGTTCAGGTCAGCCCAAGCGGAGTTCTTGGCGTGTCCTCGTGTTTGCAAAACGGTCGGAAATGATTGCGATCATACAAAACAATACTGATAAAATTCACGGTAACGTGGCATCATAGGATTATACCTTAATGCCCAGTCGCAGCAGAAGAATAATTCTGATATGTAGACAACTTCTCTCGTGAGCCAACTGGCGTAGTTTATTTCAGCAACACACACGAACTGCTCTTCCCAGAGCCAAAAGCAGAGAGAGAAATAAGGCTTGAACATCGCTTCGTCTGTTAGCGACAGCACCCCTTGTGGCAAATAAGCACATTACAGTAACAAGCAGTCATACAATAACACTCAACAAATACAACTTTATTTGACAAGTTTTACAAACTCGATACGATGATTGTGAATGATACAAACGCTCTCAACATTTGCAGTTTATCCCGAATGACATTGCGGCTTGATGGGCACGCAAGTGAGGAGGGAAAAAAAATCTTAACTAGCTGACAGTTTTTGTTGTCTCTTGTTCAGCCTTCATCAGAGCGAACAAATAAGAAGACAAAGCGGAAGTCAGAGTGTGAAGGGGAAGAACGTAAATCAAAATAAGGTTCTGTTTGCCATGTGCAAAGGAAGGCGTCATCACAGCCACACGAAGGCAACAAGGGGGGGGATGGGTGGAGGGGGGGGGGGGATGACGGAAGCGGAGGGAGGACGATCGAAGGGACGGATCTCCTTCCTTCCCAATCCATCCTCAGTCCCGCTTCTGTCAGTGAGATGGACGTCTGTTGGTCCTTACATCGGTTAGGGACGATTGTAGGGACGGACTAAGCTTTTGTCGTTGCTTATTCATTCATTATCCGATCTGCTTCTCCTCAAGAGGATCGCGAACGTGCTGTACATGCTGCAGGTGTCCCTAATGGTGTGGCCTGTGTGACATGGAACTTTTTGTCCCCGGCAGGTGTCCTTGAACCCGGCCTATCAGCTCAAAGAAGTGGAGTTCACACTCAAAAAGGTTCTTGTTGCTCTTTTCCGCATGACGGAATTCACGGTGACGCTTGTTGTTGTTGTGCTGCAGGTGCAATGTAAAGCGCTGGTTTGTCCCAGCAGCTTCAAAACGCAAAGGTTCTGCGAGATGCTGCGACAGATTTGTCCGGAGATCAACACGTCACCGCCGGGAGCCCTTCGCAGCTCCAGGTAGCACGGAGACAACAAAAGAAAAATCATGGATATTGTTTGTTTTTTTTTTGTTTTTTTTTTGGGAGGGGGGGGGGGCGGGGGTTTGCAGGTCAATTTGAACCCCTTTATATTTTTCAAAATAAGAAATAGGAAAACTAAGAAAAATCCTCAAAAAAGGAAAATTAAAAAAAAAACATTTTAGACTTCAACAAATATGATGCAAACATTTTATAAACATTTTGTATATTTAAAAAAAAACATTTTTACACTTTAAAATAAGTGTTTGCAAATTTTTAACAAATATTTAAAATAATGACAAATAAGGAGAAAAGATGAAAAAATGTTTTGCCTGGTGTTGCATAATCAACAACAAACTTCATAATTCAAAATTCAGCCGCTTTGCCTCAAATCAGGAGAATTTTCTTTTTTTACATTAACAAACATCAGTGACTACTCTGATATTTTTTCTTTTGCGATACCGCAAATAGCAGTTTCCATCTGTGAAGCATTTAATTTAACACTTTTAAATTGAATTGCTTTTACCTGCTTGCCACCACTGTAAACAGTTGGCAAACAAAAGATTTTCAACCCTCCACGATTGCTTTGGAGATGAATTATGCACAATTTTTTTGTTATTTGGGGGCCCAACCAACGGGGGCCACTGTCCAACTAAATGAATGTCAACCTTCAGGTTGCCAGATCTGCGCATGGTGATGGTGACGGACAAGCGCGAGGCGGGCATGCTGCACGTGGACGACGTTTTCCAAGCGGCCGAGAGTCGTCACCGGCGCCAGCTGAGCGAGCTCCACGGCAAGCTGTCGTGCGACGACGCCATCAACATTCAGTTCACCTCCGTGAGCTCGGCCGCCTCCCGCTTTTGGGGTCGCGACCTCCGCTGACATCATCACGCATCCCCCCTTTTCTTTCAGGGCACCACTGGCAACCCCAAGGGAGTCACGTTGTCCCACCACAACGTGGTCAATAACGGCTACTTCGTGGGACTCCGAGCGGGTTACGACTGGAGGGTGAGTGCGACTTTCTCAGAAAAGCAAAAAGCAAAAAGAAACCGAGCAACAGCTGGAATTGGGGCGCTGGGAAATGAAGGTACGGAGCATCGCGACCAACCCGTCACTCGCTTCCCCATCAGCCTCGCGTGCGAGTGTGCATGCCGGTGCCATTGTATCACTGCTTCGGTTCCGTGGTGGGAGGCATGTGCATGGCCCTGCACGGCGTCACGCTGGTCTTTCCCTCCACCGCCTACGACAGCCAAGCCAACCTGGAGGCCCTTCACAAGGAAAAGTAACAATCGCTTCCTTTTCTTTCCGTCATGTGCTGGAACGGGAGCGGAGAACTGCACGGCAATATTTTGCACCGGTCCGTCTGAAACGACCATTGGTCAAAAGTTTGGACACACGCTCGTGCCATGAAATGAAAAAGTGCTTTCAAACGTTTGACTGGGCACCAGATAACATTACAATCACATCAAACAAATAAATCAAAAAACGATTTTCATTTTGTAAACAAATTATATCAAGTAAGACTTTTAAAAAAAATCTAAAAAAATATTGTAGATTATCATAATCATGTATTAAAAAAATACAGCAACCCACGTCAAATGTATAAAAACAGCACAATTTTTTATTTTTATTTAGTATTATTTATTTAATCTTTAAATGAATTGATATATTTAATTGCATTATTGATTATATCTGGACTGGAGAGGGGAGCGATGCAATCTCGATACAATAAAACGGCATTTTGAATCTGAATTGCATAATCATACAATTTTAATGTATTATATAACTAATAAATCGTTTGTTTAAAAAATATATATTTTTAAATATGTTACCTTTGTCATATACTCCAATAAAAAGACACACTGTAAGAAACAACATTGACATGGCGGCCATGCATCTTGCATGCACACAATCACCAAGCCATGTTACATAACCAACAGGATTCACGAGTGACATTTTTTGAACGTCCTCGAGTATTGGCTGGCAAAGCAAAGTGGACAACGCGTTATGGATTCACTTCTTAAATTAACTTGGGACTAATTAGATTTTTTTTTTTGTCAACTACTTGCAACTTCTTTCTTTTGAAGATGCAGTTTCGTCTACGGAACTCCGACCATGTTCACAGACCTGTTGGGCTTGCCAGATCTGGAAAAGTGCGATTTGTCCTCAATGGAAGGCGGTAAGAGAAATACAAGCGCTCGTTGAAATCCATTCAAAGTCGCATCAATTTCACTGTGCTTTAGGCATCATGGCGGCGTCCCCGTGCGCACCCGAGCTCGTGGCCAACGTGAGGGCGAAGCTGAACGCAAAACACATCATGGTGAGCCACAATATTAGGGACACCTGCAGACTCGAACGAGGGCGTCACGAAACGGTGTTGCGAGCAGATCGCTTACGGCACCACCGAGAACAGCCCCGTCACCTTCTTGGGATTCCCGCTCGACAACGACGAGCTCAAGCTGCACACGGTCGGCTGCGTCATGCACCACGTCGAGGTACACAAAAACAAACAAAACAAAAAAAAAAAAAACACTTTAAAATACGGAAAGTAATCTCAATCTTTTGGGGCACGTTGGAATGTTTTCACAAGTCCAAAGTCATGTCCACTTGAGTTCCTCGCCTCCCTTGTCGCGTGTGACGACAGGCCAAGGTGGTGGACGTGGACACGGGCGAGACGGTCCCGCTGGGGGCCACGGGGGAGCTGCTGATCCGGGGCAGCTGCGTGATGCACGGCTACTGGGACGAGCCCGACAAGACCCGCGAGGTGCTCGGCGCCGACCGCTGGTACAGGACGGGGTGAGACTCTCAAGAGCGATCATTATTGGAACTGAAACATTAGCCACAGTTTGAAAATTAACATTTGGATAAAGGAACACACACACACAAAAGTTAGCTAATATTTAAAACCCGGTTCAAGATTAGTGCAGTCAAGGAAATTCAAACATTCAATTAAAATTTCACCACAATTGAAAAAAGTTTCAAATGAACTGCCGGCATGAATGAAAGTGGAACAAACTATTAAAATTGTGAGTTAAGTCAAATGTTATCGGCCACAAAAGTTCAACTTGAAATGACCTCAAACAAAACATTGAAGTTGAGTCCTACTCAAGTGGACTTGGGAAGTCATTCTTCCGCACACCACTAGAGGGAGCCAGCATCCTCATTCCAGATTCCCTTTGGAGTTTGCAGTCGTGCGGCTTGCCGTCCGTCTGGTCCGGTCCGGTCCGGTCCGGTCCGGTGTTGCGTGCAAGCTTGTTGTGTTTGTTGTGCACGCAGCGACGTGGCCAGCCTTAACGCGTTGGGCTACTGCTCCATCGAGGGCCGCATCAAGGACATGATCATCCGAGGGGGCGAGAACATCTACCCCGCCGAGATCGAGAAGTTGCTCTACACCAATGACAAAGTGCACGAGGTGCAGGTAACCAGCGCCGAGCGATCCGTTCTAAAGGGGGCGTGGCTTTTGATTTGAAAAATGAACGGCGAGTCGCAGAAGACTTGAAGTTGACGTCAACGTTCTCTCCGAGGTGGTGGGCGTGAAAGACGAGCGTCTGGGGGAGCAGGTGTGCGCTTGCATCAGGCTCAAGGAAGGACAAACGAGCACGGCCGACGAGATCAGAACCTTCTGCAAAGGCCAGGTGACGACCTCGACCGCATTTTGGACTTTGTGCACGCTGACGCTTCTTTCCTTTTAGATTTCGCACTTCAAAATCCCTCACTATGTGGTGTTTGTGGACAGCTTCCCCATGACCGCCTCCAGAAAGGTAAGAGCAGGAGACGGGCACAAAAGCCTCCGAGAACAGCACCAGCCACTGAAGATGAAGACGATTGGTTGATTGTGAACACGAGCCCCGCCCACCTCGCCTCTTTGCTTCTAGATCAAGAAGAACGTACTCAAGGTGGACATGGAGAAACAGCTGGGCCTGTAGCTCGGAACCTCCACTTGGGGAGGGCAGTCGGGGCGCCGAGACGCAGAAGCCGCCGGATGTCAAGCGCACAAACGCACACGCAGTTGCTCATGTCAAGCTTTATTTATTCAAACAAATTTCTGTTGATCCTGCAGCGGCTCCAACCACTGTGCAACGTTTACACACATGCCGTACAAACAATAAATAAAAAGGACTTAACGGGCAAAACGAGCAACCTTGCGAGACACGCGCACTTCCAGGTAACAGGCGGCCATTTTGCGGCTTTCAAAAACGTTCACACATCCGACCGTTTTGTGCGGTGCTCGCAGGAGCCGCGTCTCGCATTCACGCAGACGGACAATTCCAAAGTCCGGAAACGACAGACGTCTTTGTTTCATTGCCAATTTGCACACGTTGGATTTTAAAGGGCCAGCTGCACCAATCATCACCAACATGACAAACTGAGGTCAATTTTCCTGTGTTAGGACACACACACACACACACACCAAAAAAAATAAAAAATAAACCACGTTTATAAAAAGACGCAGTCCACACACGTTGGCGACGAGGCTTGGAACGATCAACATTCACTTCAGTCATAAGGCGAGTCCACCCACAACTCCTCCCACCTCCACATGCCAAAGAATACTGCATTGTTGTAAAGCTTACGGCGAGATAAGTTAAGATGAACACATCCCTTTTCGTTAAATAGAATACATTCCAAACGGGGGAAGAAGTCAAAGTGTGCAAATGACGGGAGACGGAGCGAGGTCCAACGGGACCTTTTGTCGTTAGGCGAGACAGTATGCCGTCGCAAAAAAAGCGCGGCCACACGTCGCCTTTCGGACGAAGCGCGTATGCGACGGAAACTCCAAAAAAAAAACAATTTCAAGTCGCCTGTAGTCAAGTCTCTTGTGCAAACACACACTCACGCAAAAGCGTCTCGAGTCCTCCGATTGTCCGGTGCGGTCACACGCTCAGCGGCAGCAGGCTTGGCGGGGACACGGTTCTGGAGGTCAAGGGGGCGGGGTCCAATCCGTTGACGGCGCCGCTGTCACAAAACAGGGCGGACACGTTCATTTTGCCGCGTGCCGGACGGGACGGCAGGCAGAGAGGCGGGCGCTCACCTTTTGTCGAAGTAGGTGGTGTGCAGGGCGTGCGAAAACTTGCTGGCGTTGCCGTTGACGAGGGCGACGTTGTCGGCGGCGAGGCTTTTTCTGGCCGCCTGGTCTTTGGCGAAGCTCCGGCAGGCGGCCAATTTGGACTCCAAAGCCTGGCGAGCGACAACGGGAAAATGTGTTGCCGTGAGTGAGCAGCAGCAAGTCGTGTGTGACGCGCGACCGCCGGCCGGCCAAGAGGACGCACCCCGACTTTCCTGAGCAGATCGCCGACAATGTTGAGAGCGGAGATTCTGGCTGAAGGTGTGAGCGACGAGCTGCCGCAGCCGTTGCTCAATGCTGACGACGCATTTAGAACGGACAACAAGCGCATCCAATTGGATGAACACAAAATGATGTCATTTTACAATTATGAACCAGTGAAAAAGCGAGCGCGGGCACAAAAACGGCCAGAAAAGCTGCAACGTGCGCAAACGGTGCCGACGGCACGCGAGCGTCCGATGCTCCATGAGTAGCGACTGACCTTTGGGACCTACGAAGGGCAGCTCGGCGTTTTGTCCCACCGGCGTGGCCGGCAGCGAGACGGACGCCTGCGCGGCCGACTCGGCCTTGTCCAGGTCCGACGTGGGCGAGCTGGGCGCCGACATCCTGTCCGCGGTCCTCTCGCGCACCGCCAGTTCTTGTCGGAGGTCTGCGGAGGAAATCAAGTCAACGCCCGCTTGGGTTCGCTCTTTTCGGAGCGTCCGTACCTCGCGCTTCGTCTTTGAGTCGCTGCACGGACACCAAGAGGGACTCCTTCTCGTCCAACTCGCTCTCCAGGAAAGCGTTTCGCTCAATGGCCTGGTTTAAGCGGCCCTCAAAGTCCTCCAAGGACACGATGGTTGCCCTGCACAGCAAAAATAAAAAAAAGAAATAAAAATGTTACCTGTTCAACTGCAATCAAGTATAGTTTTTTTTTCTTTTTCCAAATAGCTGAATAAGAACGACTAAAATAAATAAGTATGGTACAACAAAGAACAAATCCCAAAAATGCCCCTTGACGTTCTTAGAATTGCCACAGGATGGCGCCAAAGCCCTACTTTTCTTGACGCGTTAATTCCCCCCAGATGTGAACGCGAGTGCTCGTCAGTCGCACCTCTTGGCTCTCTCCAGGTCGTCGTTGGCCTGCTCGAGCTTGCGCACCGATTTGTGGAGCTGCTCCTTGATGCTGCGCGTGCGGCCCAGGTCGTCCTCCAGCACGGAGATCTGCTCGTAGCTCTGAGCGTACTGCTTCTCCAGCTTCTCCTGGAGAGACGCGAACGACTTGACGGATTTCGAGGCCTCGCGCAAGTACACGACAAGGAAGGCTTTGCACGCGTCTCCGGATGGGGAACATTCGACAATGTGGCCTCCGACCGGCTCACGCAAAACATCTTGACAACAGAAATCCATCCAAGTCAGCAACTACCTTGAGGTTGTCCACGTCGTTCTTCAGCCGTTCGTTTTCGCTCTGCAGGTCGCGCAGGCGGTGTTCCACCTGGCCGAGCTGCGCCTCCAGCTCGGCCTCCAGCTCTTGGCTTCCCTCCTGGAACTCCTGCAGCTCCTCCTGGGCGTCGAGGCAGCTGCACGGCACAAACGGGGTTACACAAACGGTCATTGTGCCAAACGGCCGCGTGACGACGGCTCTTTTGTCACGCGAGAGGCCTCGGGCGCACTGTGTTCTCGCCGTTTCGTTGGAATTGACCACGACTAACATCCCCCCCGCCCCAGCAGCAGGAGCACCCGGTGTGATTTTGGAGACTAAACGAGGCGTTCAGAATTGCTCACGGTTCTAAAAATATCGTCGTGGAGAGACAGCTGATGTGTGGCCGCCGCTTGTTGGCAGCTGAGCTGAGACGAGGCCACGTGTGTGTCAGCCGTGCGTGCGCGAGTTTGTGTGTGCGTGGTGAGTTCAGAGGCCAGGGGGGGCCGGTGGGGAAACGAGATACAAGATGAAGATATGCCGACGTGATAGGTGCACCTAGCATGGCCGTCTTGTTGGCACACTTTTTAAAAAATAGTCACTCGGGCGTTACAGTCATGTGTTTTCGCCGTGAACTGAATTAGATTCCTATAAAATAAAGAGAAGTCACCCGGACAATCCAAGACATTCATTTAAAAAAAAAAAAAATCCAAAGTAAAATCACCTCCTCATCTCGCGTGAAGTGCGAGTGTGACGTGAAATGATTGTCGTGTCGTTTGCCGTGCGATTTGGAGCAACGAAAAATTGACGTTGAGGCGACCGACGTCGACTTGCTTCCCGGTCTGCAAGCCGACCGCAGCCACTTAAACGGCAAACGTGAACACCCCTTCCCCACTTTCAAATACGTCATTTTGGCCGTGTGAAAAAAGTCACATGTTGAATGTTCAAAATACTTCCAAATTATACAAGAAGTGCACGTTCACAAGAAAATACAGCCTGCGGTGTCTTTAAAGGTTTTAAGATGACGTTAGTTCCTCCTGAGCCAAGTTAGACACGCACACACATTTCGCAACGCTTGCTTCGTCATCAGCCTTAAAAGCAACGCAATGTAATGTAATTTCCAAAAACATCGTGGGGAAAAGCACATCATCAGCAACTTTGGCTGCGAGCGTATTTGAAACTTTCCCCCTCCAAAACAAACTCAGTCATCAAGGGATTGAATGCGTTTTCCCCAATTGGGGAGTCGATTGCTTCCAAATCGAAGCACTTTTGCGACGCAATTACACGAGTGGAATCGCGTTCACGGGAAGCGCTTTGTCAGCAAACGCTTGTCCAGACGCGTCAAGCCTACCTTTTCTTATACTTCAGGGCTTGGGACTTCCAGTAATCGACTTCTTCGTCCTTTGTGGAAAACTTGGGAATCATCTCTGTGTCCATGTCAGGACTTCCTGAGGGCACAAACGCAAACGTTAGCATCAAAGTCCTCACGATTGCGTCCGCAGCTTCAGACGGTCGAGTGCTCGGCGGACCGTGAAAAAAAAAAAAGTGTCGCTCTGCAAGCCCACAACTATTTCGTTGCAGGCACTTCCTTGCACTCAAAGATGGACAGAACCTCAATTCCTTTAAACCGCAAACCTCAGTCTGCAGTTTCGACTTTTAGTGAGCCGTTTAGAAAATGCCCCATTTTTTGAAATACTTTCTTGGACATTTATTGACTCCACTAGAGAAATTAAAGATAAAGATAAAGATAAAGATGTCCTTTATTAGTCCCACAATGGGGAAATTTGAAGTGTTACAGCAGCAAAGATATAGTCATTTATGATCAGGACTTTCCATTTTTTGTTCAAGTTATCATCACACTCATTACAAATACGACGAATAAAGGTGATACTCGGATTGGTTGGATATTTTTACAATTGAGTATTGTACCGGAAACTCCGAGACAGGGTTTTATTTATTTTTTATTTTGATTTTGTCATCGACTTTGAAAGGCCCACATTGGACTTCAGGTTTTGGAAAAATTCTCCTCCTCCTCGTCCTTGTGTGGATTCATAGCTTCTCCCATTTAAACATTGCAAATAGATGTCATCATTGCTGTTGACTCACATTTGCGTCAGAGTGCTCGTCCTTGGAAACCACAAGGGAAGCCGAATACTAAAACGTGAGTTGAAAAAAATAAAATACGATTATTTTAAAAAGTAATACATGGCTTGCTTGTTTGAAGTGTGAGAGTCATTGAGGGTGTACAGTTGCTGTTTCCATGGCAATCCAGATGAAAGGTGGAAAGAGGTGCAACGCTTCTCGGTAATAAAGAACCAGCATGCTGAAATTAATTGTCCTTTAAGACAAATTCACCTAGGACACTTTATTGGGACAATGGTTTAGACAGGGAGGGGTGTTTTTAAAAGAAATAATAATAATGATGATAATAATAATAACACCATCTGTCCAACATGGCTGTTTTGATTCAACTTTTGGATTTTTAAAACACGTGATGAGCAAAAAGAAGCAAATGTATCGCCCACACTCGATTCCGACAGGGAGTGGTGTTGAAAAAGCTCCCCAGAGTGCACGCCATCCCACTGGAAGTTTTTTTTTGTCCCTCACTGGAAGTGTGAAGAGTCACCACGAACAGAAAGCGTCAACATTTCCGATTTTGATTCAATTTCAACATTGGTCAAGTGATGACGTCATACGACGTCGACGCTGAGCCGCAAATGCCTCGTCCGTGAGCTTGCTAAGCCGTTTCAAACAGTTGTGTCAGCGTTTCGCGACAAAACAGACAGGGACCTTTCAATGACGAGACCGACACACACTCACACTCATACATAAACACACACACGGGGGAAAAAAAGTCCCGTTTTCCTGACAGCCGCTCGAGCAGGACGGAAAGCTCGCGGCCCAACAGACGTCAAGAAAAGCAACGGAAAGGGCACCTGTTCATGACAAACGCTGGCAAATTCCTGTGCAGTTTGGGCGGCTCGTAACATCCAAACGCCGCTAACACGCTGCTCCTTCCGGCCTGGCGAGCTTCCGAGCTTCCGAGCGCCGCCGCTGCTTGCTTGCTTGCTTCTTGTGTTTAGGAAATTGCCAACGCGTCTCCCGGAAGCGACGTATGTCCTGACGGGGGCGTGCGTGGTGACGTTGAAGACTTACGTAACCACATACGTCAGCGTCACAATGGCAACACGGAGCCGCGCCCTACTGATTGGACACTACCGTATAACACCGCGAGATGGCGCTTGACTCCTGCTCATCACGTCCAAGTGTCATTAGAAAAAACAGACAATAGATCCATGATATAATCAGGCTTTTCAATAAATCATGCATGGAAAAAAATACACATCTACGCAATTACTTGAACCACAACTAAACACCCTGTTAAATACTGTACATGTCTGACTGCGTCAACCTAAACTAATCAATCATCCTCGTGAAGTCATTTTAAGGTGGATATAGAATTGCATGGGTGCACCTAATGTTGTGGCTCTTGATTAACCACAGCAACAGAACTAGCAAGAGAAACTCATTTTGAGAATTTGGTTTGAAATTAAATTGTATCCAATAAAAATACAATACCGTGTAAGACATCCGACGCTTTAATAAAGCGCAGTTCACAAAATGTCAAATCATTTTTGTACAATCATACCAAACAAAATCTCCAATCAAAATACACAGTAGCTGTTGTCACATACACGAGATGATGAATCTATCGATCGATCGAGCGATAGCTTGCCTACAAGCAGCCCCCCTTCCCCCCACTCGAATGCGGGCCACAGGTGGCAAGCCCTGTCCTGCAAGAATCGGAGTCGTCCCCGCCCAGTTTGCAGCGACAAACGCTGAGGGAGGAAGACGCACATCGATGCATGCAAGCAAGCAAGCAAGCAGAGTTCCGCACCTGCATCGCTCGTCGTTGTCGTCATTATTTCCATGGCCTTCTACAAGGACGACGACGACCCCCGCGAGGACGCGAGCGAGTGCCCGGTGTGCTACGAGAGCCTGCGCGGCTTGGAGAGAACTCTGAGCTGCGGACATGTGTTCTGCCACGACTGCCTGGTCAAGATGCTGCTCAGCATCCACGCCGAATGTCAAATCCGGGACACCCTCGCCTGTCCCGTGTGCAGACATCTCACCTTCATCACGAAGCGGCAGGACGAGCCGCTCGCCTTGGCGGAGGGCAAAGGGGAGCCGGACGAGGACGCGGAAAGAGGAGCGGGAGGGCAAACTTTGGAGGTGCCCGTGGGGATGCCGCTCACCCGGCTGGAGGACGCCGCCTCGGCCGCTTCCCTTTCGGGGCGGCTCCGGCGCTTCTTTTGCGCCGACTCCGAGAGCTTGCGTCGCTCAAGGCTCGTCCGGACGAGTCCCTGCGGCAACTGGGAGATCTTCGTCATCAGCACCGAAGGGAGACCCATGACGGAGGAGGACGCGTTCAGCGTGGTGTTGACGGTGGTGCGGCCGCAGAGGAGGCGCCGGCGGCGGCGGGTGTGCAGCACGGCTCGGTGCCTCGTGGTTCTGCTGTCCACCTTCACCATGATGGCACTGGTGGCTGCCGTGCTGCCATGGATTCTACTGGCCTGACTTTTAGGAACTGGACAAATAGAAACATTTAAGGGGGGGGCAAATGGAATCGCTTTTTGGATTTGCACAAAGTTGACACTGACACTGGTAAAAGTTGTTCTTTGGAAATGTAAATGTAGATAAAGCACAAAAAAACCCTAATGTACAAAAGGAACGAGGATTTTTATTTAAGGTTTAATAATTTTGCAATACTTGGCGAAATAAGTTCACAGTTTTATACGTGTATCTATCCATTGTCGTCAAAAGGGTCGCTTAAAATTTGTAATTAAGATTTGTATCATTGCTTTTAGAGACAAAAACCTTTTCCAGACTAAAGCGCTTAACGGAAGAGGAAAAAACGCTTAAGGTCTTTTAATTTCTACTTATTTGCACCGGATCAAGAGGTCGAGAGATCCACGTCCATTTTGCTCACCAATGATGGCAGTTTTCCAACATCAAATGATGTTAAGCTTTATCGATGGGGAGGAAAACAGCAAACGGCCATAAAATCCCAAATAGTGGGAGGCTCATTTGAATCTTTTCAGACGTTGAAAGGGGCACGAGCAGACCATCATAATTTGCTGCCAATTGGTCGCAGCTTTGTTGCTATCTATCAGCTTTACAGATGCCACATCTGCTCAGGAAATATGTCAGCCAAAGATGAAGGGGATATTTTGTGGAAATCTGATGAATGTAATAGTTTGTAAACCAAAGTCGGGTGTCTGGAGTTGTTCAATGAGCCAGTGGTGACTTTGCGCAAGCACGATTCATTCGCAGTCTGGACGCTGAGGGGCGAACATCCGCAAAGACACAAAAAAGTTGCTCCATTTGTTGCTACTCATCTTCATGACGATCAAATGCAAAGCAATAAATTAGGCTCTAAGTGAGCGCAACTTCAACTGTTTTTGTAAACGAGGAATTCCCGCTACAGCCCGCGCGTTGTTCAAAGCGTTGACGCCGAGCAACATGGAGCCATTTGAACCACGGGAGACTTTTCACTGCAGATCACCACAACAAATTATTGATGCAGCTCGCCAGTTGGGCAAGCAAGCGGGCGGCCGGGCGGTGTCTCATGGAGACGAGCGCGCTGTAAGAAGATACACAACTGCAGATTTGGATTACGCAATCAGACGACGCGACTTGGACTGGGTTTCGCGTCTTCAAGCCGCAGTTGGAAAACTCGGACATGGTTGGAAAGATGGAAGTATTAGATGAATGTTTCACGTCCCCGCCCTTGTCTTGAAGTGTGACTCGCACAATTGCGCAACAACAAGATTCATCGTTCCACTTTAGCTGTTGTGTCATGTGGCCTGGCCAGTCTTACAGGTTCAACTTCACTGAACACGCCACAACTCAACTTCCTCGACCGGCCACTAAGTCACGAGCTGTGTCACGAAACTGGAAGAGCATTTGAAGACGAATAATTTATTTTCATGAATAAAATGAAGACAACCTCTGTGACTTACTTTTATTTAAAAAGAAGTATTTCCTGGATTTCACCTAACATAATTGGCCAATTTATTTGAATAAAAATAGTCCATCACTAAGAACCTAAAATAAAGGCAGACTCTTTTACTATATTGTCAGAACTCGACATATGAAATGTTTGTCAACATTTACATTCAAGGACCGCATGCACCCACGCCATCTTTTTGAGGCTTTGACTGCTCACTGAGCTACGGTCCATCCTTTAGTCTTTTTTCTTTTTTTTCGGCGCGGGTGAAGGTGTCGTTATTGAAGCTAGATAACATTCTGTCGACAGCGCAGCGCGTAGTGGAGTTTTTAGCTGACACAAACTCAAACTAGTTGGCTGTCCTTCCTCGTTGCAATAATAACATGACACAACAATATGAATTAAGTTAGCTGCAAGCAACTCCGAGGTTTAAAAAAAAACACAAGAAGTGTGGCATTATTAAAAATGTAGAGTTTAATATATAGAGATCTGTTTATTTCTGACATTCTGATAAGGATTGCAGGTAGGCATCACAGTCCACACTGTGTTCCACTTGATATGCTGAGGACAGGAGAAGGATGGGGGGGGGGGGTCGTCACGGGGCTTGTTGTTTGTCTATCGGGAGGACGCAGCATAATCCACAGGCAACATCATCGACCTTTGACCTTTTCTCTTTTCAAAAACGTCATTTTGATCCACATTCTCATTCCTAAAAGTCTTCGCTGACCCCGAAAATGACAACGCTGGACACAAAACGATGAAAAAGCCGCGCAAGGTGCATGCTCTTTTTTGTTGTTTTTCACAATTCACTTTGTTTTCTTTCTTTTGTGTTCCACTGAAGCAATTGCAATCAAATCAAAACCTGAGCCAACGCCGGAGACAGCGGGAAGGTGAGTTAAGAAAGGGCATTAAAATGTTTGGCTGAAAGACATCCGGTAGAAAAAAAGTCAACAGATTTGTGTGTTTGTGGAGGGGGGGGATTGGGGGAGTGCGGGGGGGGTCTCTGTTGAAAATGGTGAGATTGTGTCATGTTAGTATCAATGCATGCGCGTTGTCAGAGGATGCGCCAAAGCTTTACAGTAATGTTCATACATGCAAGCTGATTGCATGAGCAGTATAAAAAAATAAAATAAAATAAAAATGTGAATATTTCTGAAATGTGTCACATTCAATCCGCCTCCTCGTACGTCAAATAAAGTCTGTATTATGCCCCAAAAAGCAAAGTGGGCGGGCACTTGCAATGTCGCCATTTAATCACCACAACTAACTAGAGAATTAATATCATGATCAGAAAATTCTCCAAAACACACACACACACACACTGACGTGTACCATACATCACTTTTACGTTTCCCCCATTCAAGAAATAACAAGAAATCAAATCTAAAATACAAGCAGCATTGATGAATGGGTCTCTGTTGCTCTTTTTTTTTTTGTAGCGCATCCTCAAAAATGATCAGCAAACTTGGACGTCAAGCTCTGATCAAATTGAATGGTGGAGGTTTAAAAAAAAAAAAAAGAGTTTGATCATTTGATTGGAGGAATTTGAAGGCCAATTATTTGTCACTGCTGCCACCTGGTGGTGGTTTACGGTAACTGCCTGTAGTGGGCAAAAGTGTGGGGAGGACCCCAAAAATTCACACATTTTCACTTCAGTGCACACTTGCAAAATTGATGATCTTTCTTTGCTTGCATGTTGGGGAAAAAGGCAAATTCTTTGAAAGTAAAAAACAGAATAAATGGCTTTCTCTCTACGTTTGGACACAGGTTGAAGTGTCACAAATGTAATTGCACTTAAGACATTTTTACCTCCCCTCAAAAAAAAAAAAAAAACAACAACCCTTTGAGTCTAATTTACTGTCCGGGTTGCAATGAATAATTCCGCTGCACCACTGGCGAAGTGTGCGCATTTTCCTTACAGTTTAAACTTCACACTTTGAAAGATGAGGCATTATTATTATTATTATTATTAGAGCACATTTTCAAAATGCAAAAACACACAAATAAATACGTAAATAAATAAATAAATAAAAGTGTCATTTTTGTTCAACGTGGGACAAAATAATGTCACTTTGTCCACAAGTGATAAATATCAGCACGTCAATACAAATAATGGAGATACGCCTCGCTCGCACCTATAGCTTTTTCTCTCAGATGTTCGTATATACATCTAGTTATGTACACTCTTTTTGTTGTATTTACAGTACACGCGGGGTGGGGGGGGGGGGTGTGGACGGAGCCTAAAGCACTTGAACGAGGTTATTCGAACATAAAAGGCAGTATCGCGTCGCGTCGTCCTTGTTTGCTCATTTCCTCAAATAAATACGGCTTGTTCAAATTGGCTTACACACAATTGGCTCCCCAAATGCTCCAGCAACATTTGACTCATTCGGTGCCGGTACAAAAAGTCAGTCCGTGCTCTTGATAATGTGTCAAAATTAGCAGACTTCCTCAAATAGTGGCCTCCGCTCAAATAAGAAAATGAAGAGCTGAGTAATGAGGAGACATTCGGCCAACGGACACGTTCTGTCTGCCGCCGGCGTCGACAGAGTGGGCCTCCACGACAGAAAAAGAAATAAGACACGGATTCTTTCCGTCCCTTCGGAACCACATCATCTCCAGAGACCAGGTGGTATCTGGAAAGCTGATTACACACAAGACAAAAAAATAATTGGAAGCTGAGTGTATCATCTGGTTAAGAAAATTAAACACCTTTCTCAAATAGACGACAAATCACACAGCATCAGCAGAGACGAGCCGGTATCTGTAAAGCTGACATTTAAGCAAAGGAGGGAGGAGAAAGTTGCCAAACATTTTCACAACAAAAGTCTTAGTTTTCAAATATTTGCAAATTTGCTGCCGGCTGCATCCTCCACTAAAGGAAAATAAATGCCCCCCTCAAATAGATGCTCGAACGGGCAGCAAACATGACCGAACAAAAAAAAACTGGCATTCAGTGGAGTTAAAAAAAAAAAATAAGACAAAGGCCACTATTGGAGGAAATTAAGCGCGGCAGCATGGAAGATACCTTCTAAAGCAAATGTATCACATCCTTGTCACGCTCAATGAAAGCAAGCAAGATCATAATCATCCAACTAAATTGCTCTTAAGGCAAACCGAAAATGAGCAACAACGGACCACCGCAACACAATAAATGAAAAGTAAATCAAGAAGAGATTCGCTGGCATCCTGAAGGCATCAGTTTGTCCCGAGTGGCATTTTGGTGGTTTTCGTTCAGTTCTGGATGCAGATGCGTCTTTTTCTTTCTTTTTTTTTTTTCTTTTTGAATGGATGAGGCCAAGTCGTGTGTTTGGCCCTCAGGCCTGTGGCGGCGATGAGGGACGTCATAGCGTGGTCGCCAGTCGCTCCTCCTCGTGCGGGGCCTCGTCGGTGGCGGGCGGGGCCCTCCTGCAGGGGGGGCCGCTGAACTCGTCGATGAGGCTGTCCAGATTGACATTGATGGAGGGGATTTCGTAATTGAAGATATCTAATGTGCGTGGCGACAGTCGATGAGAGGACGACAACCACGACAAATGGAACAATGGGATGGCCATGAAGTGGACAAAAAAAGAAATGAAAGAGAGCAGAAATGTTATTTGGGAGGGGGGAGATAAAACAGGCAACAAAATGTCCACCCTGCTTGGCTTGCTTTGAATGTCGCGCTCAAGTCCACCAGGACGCATTAAAAAAAAAACGGTCACATAATGTTACGTCACTGGACACTTTTGACGACAAAAGGCCAACACAAAGTGTGTGCACGTGTGAGACATCAGGTTGGCTTGGATGGACGCTCACGTGCTTCCCCATCTAAACCAGTTGTTCTCAAACTGGGGTGCCCGGTCCCCCGAGGGGCTGTGAGAAGTAACGCGGGGGTCCGCAAAATGGAACATCGTACGTTCCGACGTGGATAAATGACGACCAAGTGGGCGGGCGCCATCACGTCGGCAAGGCTCGGCCTCGCTGACTTTCCCGTTACGTGCAAAACTATGCGAAGAGGATTCCGATTCCTCGGCAGGAATGAAACTTTTTTTCAAGGGAGCAAATTTTGTCCGTTAGTCACAGTAAAAATATTGAGTTCAAGTCAACAGAATTTGGTTCCGTTCCGTTCTTTTAAACAGGCCATCTCTAAATTGCCACGGCAAAATGAATGTGGACCTTTTAGGGCTCGCAGTACCCCAAACGTTTGAGAAGCATGTTGGAAACACTTCCACGAAAAGCATTTGCTGAGCTCGGACGCTATTTGAGACGGACGGACTTGAGACTGAGCGTGGAAGAACGGGAGCAGCGATGAACTTGCCAACGTGGCAACCGGCCGAGACCGGACTGACTTTGCATTCGTAGTTTGGGATTTTTCATTCGTGTTCGTTTTTGCGTTTGGACTTTGATTTTTGAAATTCGGTTTCTTTTCACATCAAATTTTATTTTGTTTCAAAAATGTTTTAGTTTAGTTATAATAATTTTTTACTCTGAAGTCTTCATTCGTTGATATGGAGTACTTGCCGAGTGTAAGAAAAAAAACCCCCAGAAATCACAAAGCGTAAACTAAAATTCTCAAACTATCGTTTGATCTTCCTTCAATGCAATATCGAAATAAAAACATTGAAAATGAACTCCCAAAGATCACGCGTGATATTCGAAAACAAAGGACATTGTCGCTAGAATTAGAGTTAGATTTAGTTTTATAAGCCAAAGAGTACTTTTTCTACCCGAATGAATCCAGCATTCGTACGAAAAACTGACGTCGGTACCGTCATCGGTCAAGGATCATCTGTAATTGTTGTGGCGATGTCGGCCGCGAGCCATTTTTGGGTCTCGACCGCCAATGGAGAAGCAGCGGTAAAGCCACGAATATATAAAGCTCATCAAATTGAAGACTTTTGTTTCAAGTGAGCAAAAGTCCAAATCGGGAAAGAGATCAAGTCACGATTTGCCTCGCGGCATCTTGACAGAACATCACACCGCGGACATATCGAGACGCTCGTCGGGGCGAAGGTGCGCTCGGCCGTCGGCTCACACAAATATACGGAGAGAGCGCACGATGAGCCGCACGGCAAATAGGGACAAGCGCTTCCTCGGATGTTTCGGCAAACACGCGAGCCGCGAATACAGAAAGCCGACAATCCTCCACTCGTGAAACTGCGCAACAAACGTTTTGGGACGATCATTCCGGAGAAGACGAGTTACGAGTGTGCCCGTGCGACTTGAGTTCATCTCAAAGGTGACGAAAATGTTTGAGTTCAACGGCGCGAGTCAAGTCGAGGCACGGCAAACTCGGCCGTCGGCTCGCACGTCTGCTTTAGAGCGCCTCATTGTCGCGCCGTGAAACTGACCGGTTCCGCTGGGATGGCCGGTATATTTTGTAGTTATTTGCGAGCAGAGACTAGACCAGGTGGCATCCATCTTTTCCCGGTCATTCCAATAAAACTTTGACCGAGTTTGGCCGCATTGAGCTGATGCGTCCGCAGCTTTCGAGACGTTAACGCCAATCTTCTCTGCGGTGTGGCCAATTTACAAGTTGCAACTTTACAGGCCAAGGGTGAAGCTAGACAGGAAGATGCAAAGCCGGGTGAAAGGTCGCAGCGACAAACGAGCCGAGCTCAAGTCACCTATCGACGTTGTAGCAAGGAGGCGTCATGCAACAGAATCTGGTTTGGATGGCGTGATCGCGTTTGTCCAGAACGTGTACCTGCCCGCCGAGCCTTGTCATGCTTCTGCAAGGAAAAGGCCGCCGTCACTCAAATAGACATTCATTTGGGGACGTTCAATTCAAGCACGCCGTCCCGTCACACTCGTCCACCGTCTCCATTGGACAAAGCCACGGCCAGTCGGAACCAGGGCCGCCGCAGCGCCACCTGTGTCTGATGTTTACCTGTCGACATGCTCTCCCCCGGGGACAGTCCATCGGCAAGGTTCTGCTCCAGCGGCTGGGGCACCGGGACCAGGACGGGGACCGGAATCGGGACCGGCGCCGGGGCCTGGCTGACGAACCCGACAGGGATGGTGGGCGGCTGCGGCGGGGGCAGGCTGGGTCTCTGCCTGGGCTTGGGGGCGGGCCGCGATTTGGTAAGCGTCCCCGTCAGCGAGGGCGGAGACGAAAGGGAGTGGGGCGCCCCCAAGGGGGTCTGACCCGGGGAGGACGGGGGCAGCATTTGACCCGGACCGCAGACCAGTCCGTAAGGCGAGGGGGTGCCGGGCGGGGTGGGCGACAGGCTGACCGGTGACGGCTGACCCGTGGAGTGCTCGGACATGGCGCTCGTCGGACAGTACGGGACCTTGGGAGGCACGGGGGCCAACTTTTTACAACCTGGAAGCGCAAATCCAAAATTGTTCATTCATATTCCAAAGTCAATAACAGAAGACAAAGAGCTGAGGATGACCTTTGCGCAGGGTGTGCGGGCTGTGTTCTGAGACGTGGGGGCACTGACTGCTGCTCTGCGGACTGCAGGTAGGGGGCACTGTTGGACTTGCCACTTGGATGCCTTTGTGGCCAATGACAGGCGAGAGCTCTTTACTCTTCAGCGAACTGGCAAGAGCAGAAACATATTAAAATGAGTTTGAGCAGCCGTCGACACAAAAACAACCCTTCAAATTGGAGACACAGTGGCCCATGAGGAGAAAGTGGAAAAAAAAAAATAACTTGAGCGTTTATCATTTTACACATCTTACAAGTTCATTCGGCATCAACACGATAGAGCGAAGATTCATTTCTTTAAAGGTTGTCGTTGAGCCGAGGCTGTGAAAAAAATCTTCCTTCTTAAATCCCTTTAAAAACATCGGCGGTGCCTTTAAAATGTCACCCGATTGCGGAATAGTTTCACCTTCCTAAAGTTTTCCCGTTGAATAGTTTCACCTTCCGGTTGAGCTATTGAAGGGGGACCCCAAAAATGGACTTTTTAGTTGTTGTTGTGCGTAAATGAAAGCCAGTCAAGTGTAAAAATAACATCACGGACATTTTTAATAAGACACAACGGTTCTGGTTTGCAAAAGAAAAAAAAAGGAAAATATAAATCATGCCGAGATAATGGTCAAGTCAGAATCACACTTTTTGTGTTTCGCGATGAACAAAAAGGTGAATCAACATTTCTACTGAGATCATGTTTGGGGGAGCCACAAAACATTTCTCACACAAAAAAAGACGAAGACGGGCAGAAGAAGCCGAGCGTACGGTCGAGTGTCGGAGCACGAAGTACGCCCGGCTGACTCATCGTCGTGAATGGACGCCAGTCACATGGCGGCACGTGGCATCGAACCAAGTGTTGTCACTTGAGCTGCGCGTCTGCGATTAATAAGGCCGGGCTCGCCGAGCCGTGAGAGAAAAGGAGAACACGCGAGCCCGTTCTGACCGCCGCTGACACAAACATGACGCAACAATTCCCGCCGCGCAGTTAGCTTGAAACGCACGCGGCGTACGCGTGGCGATACTGCCGCATTCGGACGGGACGTTGCATAAGGTTTCTCTGCGCAGTCTCGGACAGCGGTGGGGAACATTTTCCTCATCGCGGACCTTCTCAATTGCAGACGGCCACGCTGACTTCATCAAATGGCACCATCTTGTGGCAAACAATCTATCACCGCTGATGTGAAAATATTCTACTACAAATGTTGCTAACCCGTTTGTGTTCAAATGGCCATCGCTTAAAATGTGATCGAACATTTCGATGCCCCTCAGATGCGAATCGTTAGCATCTAAGTGGCAGCGTTATCTGATTAGTAGCGAAAGGCCGTTTGCGTTTTCCATCATGTTAGCATCAAGCAGAGCTGCGCACTTGACCCTTTTTTGCCGGTCAGTCCCCCGCCCTCGGTACGGCTCCGGCCTCAACCCTCCGGACTTCTTCCTAAAAATTGGCGGCACCCAAAAATGACTTTTACTCTTCTGAATTCTCACTTGGTGGCTCAAATTGGTTCATTGCAGGACATTTGTATGTTGAAATCGTCCAAATGGAGGCACGTTTGACCTTCCCGGTAAAATCCTCCCCACTGCTCACATGTGCTGTTTTTCCTTTGCTGGGTGGCAAAATGGAGTCGCAAACGGTGCAATAAATACATTTCCAAGCTATTTGAGCGCCAGATGTATTTATTGTCTGACTAGCTGCGTGTAACGAGAGGTTACAATGTGCCAGGCGTGCCACTGGAAGGAGCCGGGAAAACGCAAAGAATGGCGAGCAGGCGAGGCGAGGCGAGAGGACGGACAGAGGGCGGCGCTCGCCGTTGGGGGTGTGTCATATTTACCTAGTCAGCCTGGGGAGTCCTCTCTCTCTGGCGCATGGACAGGCAACCCACGGCGGGGGCGGGGGCGCGGAGCAAGGGAGGCTAGGGGGGTTGCCGAGCGACTGCTCGTGGCGGGCGAGCACCAGGGGGGTTTTCATGTAGAGCGGCGGGGGGGCATGCGACGTATCGCCGGGCGGGCTGCGCTTGGGGAAGTGCAGGCAGCTGGGCTTGGGGTTGGAATTGATGTCGAGCGAGGAAGACGAGGAGGACGAGGAGGAGGACGGCAGCGGGGCCGGGGGGGTGAAGCCCGACCAGCGCTGCGGGGGCGGGGGCGAGGCCGGGGGCTGCGACTCGGGGCCCGGCGCCACGGGCCGAGCGCAGGGAGGGGGCTTGGGGTAGAAGTGGTGGTGGGAGGCGGCGGGGTAGGGAGGGGGTGGCCGGTCCTCCCCCGGGGGCGGGTGGGCATGAGAGGTGTCCGGCCGGTTGGGCGACATGTCGGAGCTGGAGATATTAAGAGAATAGACAGCACAAAAGACACAGCGCTGATGACTGAACAGCGAGAAGAAGCACTGGAGCGAGAGGAGGAGAAGCTGTGCGGATGGTCGGGAAAAGCGGGATGGGGGAGGGAGGGAGTGAGGCTGCGAGGGAGGGGTTAGTCGCTCCAAACCAAGAAGAAAAAAAAGAGAAAAGAAGCCTTTTAGGTGGTGCGCCAAGCTGGGCAAATTAGGGCTGAACCATTTTGTCATCATTGCCATTTGCTTTTTTTCCCTTCAATATCGCGATTGCGTTTTTTTTCTTTTCCCGCCGAAAGACAAAGACAAACACAAAACAATATCAGAGTTACCATCCACAAACGTTTCAGTCTTGAAGGTTTTGGCTTACGCTAAAACAAATGGCAACCTTTGCCATTTGAAAGTTGCATTCTGCGACATTGTTGATTTGAATCGGCGCGATTGTGCAGCCCTAATGCAAATACACACATAAGCGCAAAAGAAAGAAGCTGCCAAAGCCGTAAACGTGTGAGCCTGCGTCGCCTTGTGAGCTGCGAGGAGGGCGTGTCTCTGCAGCCACAGTGCGACACTCGGCAAAGGTGTGGCGAGCCGCGCGGCGCCGCTTGGAGCCCTCAAAGCGACGCGACCTGCTCGCGCTAGCCTGGCAGAGAAACACCCTTTCACGGGCTCAAAGAGCCACCGGAGCCATCTTGAGGCGGACTAATCATGTCAGCCCGTATTTCAGTCAGCACAAAAAAAAAAGAAAGAGCTGAATTAGCAAAGCCACGTTGATGTAAATACAGCGGTGCCTTGACTTACAAGCGACTCTCAAATGATCATTTGCCACGGAAAGAGACGGAAAATGGCATCCATCCTTTCCACCTGTTCCTCTACACTCTTTGACATCGAGCTTTATAAAAACACACACTAATATCATCGTCATCATCCAAAAGAATGTAACACGATACTGTCTTTGGGGCGTGGGAGGAAACTGATTACCCCGAGAAAAGCCACTGCTCACGTTTTTTTGAAGAATTGTTACCTCAAACATGCAATTTTTTCTTGCAACTCAAGCCAAAAAAAAACAAAAGACGTGCCTACTCTTATGTCAGGTCACTCGTAAGTCAAAGTACCACTGTATTAGTGCGCATGAAATGATGACGATGATGACGATGAAGATGTGTGAGGTGGAGAGGGTCAAAGCAGCAGTGGCAGCACAAGCAAGGCCGTCATACCTGATCCGTTCCATAGGGGGCGGCGTGGCGATCGGCGAGGGAGCAAACTCCCCGGCCTGCTCGGCGGCGGCGAGCGAATCGGCGGGCGTGGAGCAGACGCCCGGCGGGGTGGAACAGGTCTTGCGGGCCAGCGTGGACGAGCCCTTACGTGACACCCAGGAAGTATCCATGACCCGCACGCCCATGCTGGACACACACAAGCGGAAGCAATCAGAAGCTGCCGTGAAAAAGGACGACGCGGAAATGGGCATGTGGGAAAGACGCGGGGAAGGGGAGAGGCCATGATACAGTACCTTTGGATTTTCCTAATGCTGCGTTAGTAAGGGGGGGGGGGGGGGGGGAGAAGGGGATATGATGTCAGACACTTGCTTCATTTCCACACCGCTCAACAACATGCTGAGGACACACGAATGATGCGTTTTCATGATGAAAGCCATCACAATTGCATCATTTTTTTATCATCTTTCTACGGACCCGTTTATCCGTCACCACAAAACAGTGAACGCCTCCTTTTCTGGGTTGGCTATTCTTGGATTCAGCGAGTTCAGCTCAACGCGTTCAAAGTCCCTTTTTGTGGATCTCAGTGACATTTTTTTCTCTTTGGACAATGACCAAAGGCCTGGCCAATGGCAGCGGCATAAATGAAGTCAAGAAAGTGTGTTGAAGTGATCTGTTAGAACCGATCTTCGTAAATTGGGGCGGAGCACAGATTAGCCTGGGTTGATAGTGGAAAACACAGAGTCTTTGTCGGTGTTCGATGAAAGAATATTTTTTTCTTTAAAGTTTTTGTCAATATTGTAGCAACTCTATTTAAAAAACAAAGTCTTTGTCCACAACAAGGACGATGAGGCGATTCTCCATTTTGATGATTTTGGCAGCCTGCAGAAAAAGAGTTTGACACCTCAGGAGAATTTTGCCGGTTATTTTCCACCAGCTGGATGTGGTGTCGCCAGACTGTGTAGGATGGGAGAAATATTTCATGAGCAAACGAGGCAACGAGCGGCCACCTCAACGGGGCTGCGTCGCCATGGAGACAGAGTCATTCATTCATGGACCGCAGCCAGATGGGTGCTGTTCCAAAACCAGGGTGGGAGGGGGGGGAGGGGGGAAACACGTGACAGAAGCAAGACGGAGAAAATATGACACATTTTTCCAAAGAAAAATGCACAAGCGTGCGGGGGCGAGATGTGCGAAGCGCAGTCCTTACCCGTCCTTCTTGTAGAATTCCAGCATCATGTTGTCCGTGGCAACGCTGAGGGGGCGCCGGCTCTGGTCGTGGTGCGGCTGCTTGCGTTCCGACTGCTCCATGTCAGGGGACGGCATCGAGCTGTAGTTGGAGTTGTGGTTGGTGTGCACGGGGCTGCCGTAGCTGCCGGTCAGGTTGAATTCCATCTCTGAGAGGATTTTGTATGTTAGGACGGCAAACTGACAAACGGGCGCAAAATGCTGCTGTGCGTTTGTTGGCCACCAGGGTGCGCTAAAACATTTTGCAAATCCTTTCTGGATGGAATCATTTCAGTCGTCACGTTACGTCGTTCGCTGTCACCATCAAGTGCGAGGCAGTCATTTTTTGGTTCCGACATCGCCCAGCTCACCTCCGGGGAAGAACCAATCGGCGTGCTGGATGATGGGCTCGACGATTCCGACGATCTGCAGCGACAGCGTGGTCATCATCTCCGTCACGTCCCTGCAAGGACGAGCCACACGCTCGGAACTCCCGCCGCGGATGAGCTGGCCGTTGCTACGGTGACGTTTACGTACGGCTCGGTGTGCGTCCACAGTAAGTTGGGGCCGAGGACGATGGCCATGTTGCCGGGCGTCATCTTGTTGGCGTCTTGATACTCGCTCAGCTTGGCTAAGAATTTGACCAGATATCTGCGAGGTTCACACACCGGAAAACGAGTTGTCTGCAGAGGTCGGCGAGCGCACACAATCGGCAAGCCCGAAAGCGCAGTTTGAGCCGACAAACAAAGACGCCCGGACGCCGCTTTTATCTTCTCGGAGGTTCATCCGAATTGAATGTCCTCCTGCGCTCGACGCCGATAATAAAAATATGAGGATGTGACTGACCTGAAGTTGTTCAAGTTGTCTGTGGGCAGTTTCTCACACGCTGCCATTAATGCTTGTAGTCTCTTGTCCATATCTTGAATGCTGGCAAAAGACGAGGTCGATGTCTCATTTGGGTCACGTGATCGTTTCATTTGGGAAGCGACGGGCCCAAAAATCAGGCCTACAGAATTGATCAAGACCATCGAGCCAATCTTCCGACTCAGTTAGAAACGTTGCATCTTTTCACAAAACCCCCCCAAAAAGCACATTTGGCGGTCCGTTAACGTGGCATCGTCAAAGAGATTTCCTAGCACTGAATATTGAAAACAAACAACTGAGCGATCACATCTAAACCGGGAGAACAAAATGAAACTGACCGATGTCAGCGAAATGAGAAATATCTTTTTGGGCTCGACCGAGTTTGGAGGTCGATGAATGGCGGGTCCGAATAGGCGTACCTAATGAAGTGTCCGGCGAGCGTAGAGGAAGGCAAAGCGCGCGACTGACTCACTTGGACGCCCGGATCCACTCGTCGTAAAGCTCGGCGGTCATCAGCGGCTCGGGAAGTTCGCGGAGGTACGATTTCAGAGCACCTGCGGGTAAAAGAAAGGTGTCGTACCAAAAAAGGCTCTCCGGCAAAGAGATTTTTTTTCTTTCCAAAGGATATGCAATTATCACGTTTAATTGACTCGAGTGAAAAAGGGACTCCATTGAAAATTGGATCCGACCATTCCATACCCCCAAAAAACAACAATCCAACCCACAGTACGTCTCCTTTCAAAGAAGACACAGTCGCCATGGAAACGATGTTGGATGTTGGTGTGGGTGTAGTGAACCTGCGATGGCGTGCGGGTCAGAGGAGTACTCCTGCACATCGAGAACGCCGCAGTCCAGGGACGCTTTCAGCTTCTTCAGTTTGGAGGCCGACGGAGCCACTCGGAAGAGGCCCTGCACGCACGCACGCACATTACGTAAGAAATGAAACACAAAGTCCCTTAAGAACATCACATGACATTTTCTTCAACAAAGACGGCGAGTTTGCCGTTATTTAGACAGTTGGTGCCGTTGTGACCAAATTTGTTTGAAAAATAAACTTTGGTGTGGAAAAAATGTTTGTCTTGAGTTCCAAATATGGTCGTTTCTCGGGCTTTTTCGAGATTTTGTCCAGTTGCGACTCCATTCGAACTTTGACTAGTTTAGAGATGAATGACAATTTTGCAAACGTTTTTTTCTTGAATATTGCGGCTCCATCCAGTCAGACGGATTCCGGAGTCCAAATTTGACGTGTGATAAAAGTCCGATTGTTGAAGCGTCCATTTCTCTTGTGAGCGAGCAGATTTCATTTTAAGATGCTGCAATGTTCAAGTTCAGCAAAACGATGTGGAGCAACTCCACACATGCAAAAAAAAAGCCGACTTACCTCCTCTTGCATGCCGCACTCCAGCAACATGGTGACACACGCTTCGATGGGGAAGGCGATTTCTCGCCCGCTAATGTTCAGGTGCTCCTCCAGAGACTTGCCGAACGACGGCTTCTCCACCCACGCCTCTGCATGGTCACATGGTGAACAAAAAGATATTAGCGCAACCTCCGAGCCGCGAAGGAAATCAGGATTTCTAAAAGGATTCTTTTGCTGACGTACGAAGAAATGCTGGAGCAGTCAAAACCACAAACTTGACACTTTGAAATGAAGATGGCGCTCGTTTTGGTAGAGAGGAAGAACCTCTCAGGTTTGAGAAGATGAAGAAAGTGCCACGAGTGTCAGGCGATAAAGTCCCGCTTTGACACAGAAAAACGCTCACTAAAAAGCTGAAGCCCAATTTTTGTTTGTGGTAATAATTAAAGGGAATAAAAAAATGTGCTTCAACTGCTTGGGGGGGGTGGTGGTTGTTTGGCAAACCCGGGCTGACGATTCAATTTGCCGTCAACGAGATCTTGCTTCTGGTGCAGAATGAGGCCAGATAATGGCACGCGCACGCACACGCACGCACACGCACGCACGCACACGCACGCTGTGAATGCTGACCTTGATGCGCTTTAATTTGGGGCAGAATCCCGTTTAGAATCTCCAACGACTTCCTGTGATATTCCGCTTGTGTCTCGATGAGCTGCGGATGGGAAGAAAAAAAAAAAAAAGACAAATCCTGACGTCGCTCAACCGCGGCGAGAGAATGCGAGCGGGCACCGCTCTACCGTACTTACTGTCTGAAAGTAATTTGCATGGTCAATTTCTTTGGCCACAAAACTGTACATATCGGCCGACAGCTGATCCTGAAACAAGAAAAGCCACAAGGAGCGTCGTGAACGGTCCAAAAGAGAACAAACGGAAGCGCGTCTGACCCTGCAGATCTCCATCCGAGTGGCCGCCTCCTCCATCTCCTCTCGGAGCGACTCGGACTTGGTACCGGGCTGGAGGGCGCTCGGGTGGCTCGACGACTTGGACGACTGATGGAATCTGCCGGAATTTCACACGAAAATGTGAGAAGACCTTGCGGTCTTCCGGCTGAAGCCAAGCCTCTCGTTGCCAATTTCAAATTCTGCTTTGGACATTCGGTCAAGTTGTGTTTGTTGAGCGTTTGGTGCTCTGTGACGCGCGACGAAAGGACGTGGCCCGGGTCACAAGGTGGTCGCAATCCGTCCAACCCCAAAAAAAAAAAAAAAAAAACGGGCCAAATTGAACCGAAACGGTCGCGTTGAAGCAAAATGGCAGAATTTGCGTCTTTTCACGACTTGTTGAGACTTTTTTTGCCTTCATACGTGAAAGTGGCTGCTGGCTTCAAAAGAATCGCGGCCAATTTCCGAGGCTGACGCCAGCGAATGGGTGACGAGCGACCATCACGAGAACACCATGGACAAATTATCAAAGTGAAATTTCTTTCTTTTTTTTTCACCTTGTGCGCGACGAGTCCATGTCCAAGACCAGCTTAGCTAAGTGCTTTCTTTGTTTCTGAATGTTGGGAATGTCCACCTAAGAAGAAGCGGAAGGCGAGACCAAGACGTTAGAAGTGAGTCACATGACGTTCGTCGGCACGGCGGTCAGCGTCCGGCACCTCGGCGAGCGCGTAGAGCGGCTCGACCACGTCTCGCTCGATCTGGAACTCGAAATCGATGAGCTCCTGGGCCAACTTCTCCTCCGTCTCCCCGCACATCTTCAGCATCTTCCTGTTCCCGCAAATCCGGTACAATTAACGTGCCGACCGTGATTCCGTAGCAGGCGAATAAAAATAAAAAACGATTTTGGAAAGTATTGCGCGCAAATAGTTGCGTGTCCGCAACGTCTGCCCAAATCATACAATCGAGTCAATTTTCTTATTTTTGAAAATGTGTCTGCGAACGAGACACGCCAAGGAACTACGTTGGAGTGATTGAACTAAACTGACCAATATTGTGTCTGGCTGAAAAGCAGTGCTTTGCCGCCATCTTGTGACATTATAAACATTTCAATTCATCGGATTGCTAGTTGCTTTTATTTAGAAATTTGTCGGTAGCCTAAAAAAAAAATAATATAAAAAATGAGAGCGACAAATTTGGCAACACTGAGCTTTGTAGCAAAGCCATCGCCCTGCTGCCGGTTGTCATGGTAACAAAATTCCCCAAAATTTCAAGTACGGTCTGACTGTTTGCAGAGGGAAACGTGAGGAAACATCGATCGGTGGACGTACCCCAAGAGGGAGTCGTCTCCCAAGACCGCCGCTCCCTCCACAAGGTTTTGGGCCAGGATGCTGAGGGGAAGCTTTTTCTGAGACAAGGAGCGAGAGAGACAAACACGGCATCTGTTGGTATACACGAGAGAGGCAGACGGCCTGAGAGGGGACCGTCAGGGCCATCATTCACGACGACCTCTCACACTTAACATGGGAGGCGACCTTCCCACACGCACTTCGGAAACACCGTCACAAACAACCGAGTCGCTCTCATGCGTGCACACAACCGAGAAATACTTTCAAACGCTCTCACACATCCGAGTACTTATGGAAAACGCTCTCACATGAATTGTGCATATAAAACACTCACAAATACTGAAATCTTCTCACATGTGGAATTGCTCTCACACATTTATGAAAATGCTTTCACATAAACAAATCTTACTGAAACGCTCTCACACACACACGACTGAAACATGTTCACAAATGCTACATGCTCTCAGAGTGAACCGGAACACAAGCACAACTCTAGCTTGTACGCTCTCACACAAACGCTCTCATTCAACACTGAAACGTGCACTCTCGCATGCAATACAGGAAAAACTCACACATTCCACTGAAACACTCTCTCATGCTCAACTGAAATGCTGACACACATTCCTGAAGCACTCTCTCAAAGTCCAACATTGAAACGCTCTCACACTAATTATACGTTGCCACGGTGCTCACCGAAGGCGACTTGACGGATTTCTTCTCGACGTCGGCGCCCTGCTGACCTTGCAGGCAGGCCGTCAGCTTCTTGTGAGTGCTGTGCGTCACTTGTTTGACCAGCTCCAGACGCTTCTCCACCTGCGACACGCACACGCTTGAAAGGCGCACACGCTTGCAACCGCGCACGCCAACATGTGCACATTCTCACCCGCAGGAGGTCATCGCTTAACACCTCGGTTTTCTCAGCCCTAAAGACAGAAAAGTGGCACGTTCAATCAAAAGTCGACACACCCCTGTTCAAATGCCACGTTTTTGCCATAGAAGACCACAATGTCTTTTTCAAATCTCTTTCGAGTAAGCAAGTGAGATAATGTCGTTGCACAAGTGTACACACCCTCTAATAATCAGAATGACCATCTGGGATTCAAACTCACGTCAGCACACAACTTTTAAAGTGCCTCTGATGAACCTCAAAAAAAAGTTCAGCTGTTCTAGCAGGCTTTTTTTTTGCCTTGCCTCATTCGATGGCGCCAAAGAAACAACACGCGTCCATATGACAACGTTGGTCTGATACATTTACATTCTTGTTAATTCCTTGAGTGTGACTTTCCATCCATCCCTTTTTCCAAAGCACGTATGGTGTTGCTGGTCGCCAGGGAGTTGGAGTCTATCGTCACAAATTGGAGAGGGAAGGTGGTCACCAACATTGCAATGGTCAGCAGGTTTCGTCACGACACCGAATGTCATTCAAGTGCGAAATCAGAACCGCGCCCAAAATGCACTCGCTCTTCTATCAACATGGCAAGAGGCGCGCCTCGCTTGACGCGAAAAAATAAAATGACGGCTCACCTTCAATTGTGCGGGCGGACCGAATGCAATCGGCTTTCCCCGTCCTTAAAAGGCACAGTGACCCGAACCAAGTGGACTCATGCCTAATGGACCTTCCGAGGAGAAGATAAGGTGACCTGTTAAAAGGAGTCAGTCAATCGTCTTGTGGAGTTCAAACTTCCCCCGCCGCTGCACGTTGGTGTGTGCGCAACAGCGTCCTCCGATCGGGCCGGACCGCCACATCAAAGGCAGCCGACAATAGAATGTTTCGCCGCTTCATCGTCCGAATGACGAGTCTTCCTCGCCAGTAGTTGGCGCTACTGCACATGTTGGTGTCCAACATAAAATGATCATCAAACTTCACAAGAGTGAAAATGAATTGAACATTTTCCAAAATGCCAAATCAGAACATCTGGGAGTCAAACGATGGTCGGGCTGCTTTGAAGAAAAATTCAAGAGCAGATTGCTGCCACAAAGAGAGCAGGCGACCAAAATAATGGCCAGAAATTGGGCACACCGCTTCGGGAGGATGTCCGGCTGAAAATGCAAAATCCTCGTGAGCTTCGCTTTCCAGAATTTCATCGTTGCAGTTCAAAAGAAATGAAGGCAACTTTGGAGATTGGGTGAGTGTTTGTGACCACGTTGAGGCCGCGACTGTATTTGGAACAACATCTCGGAGGCGAGCGAAGCGACGTGTCGTGTCTTCATTATTGGAGGCGAAGGAGTCCCGCGAGGAAAGCAAACATGCGGGAGACGCGCCAGTCGTGTGTGTGCTCATGACGAACGCCGACCATCTGCCACTTTGCCGCCATTCCTCTACCTGAGGCGGTCGATGACTCAACAGAGGCGCGTGTCGCGTGCACATTTGCCAAGTGGAAAAGCTGCAATTAATCAGCCGAGCATTCAACACATTTATACTTTGAAGTCCACGGCAAATATTTGTCCCGCCACTGATCAGAGCAACAAAACTTCCTCGTCCACGTGACTGTTAGCTAGCTAGCGGCGTCATGCGCTAAAAGCGCCGCACACATTTGGACGTGCTTTCTTCCAGGATGTGTGCGTTGGTCAAGCGTGAGCAGCGCCGCGAGGGCTCAGCAGCCAGTTGACCAACGGTAATTTAGAGAGCGAGAGACATTCCTTACATAACACAACACAAGACAACACGTGTTGTTTTACGCTGCGCGCAGATGCGCCATGGAAACGACAAAATGTGGCTTGGAATGCGCCCACACGGCGGTGAGACGTTAGCGTGTCTGTCTCACTGTTCAAATCTCGACGGCGGCCTTTCGGTATGCACTTTGCACCCAAACACACACGTTAGCGTGACGCTAGCACGTATGATGCTAATTGCGTCATTAAAGAATAATTGTCGAAACGTGTCTTTCAAAAGTCAAAAAGTCCGTTGGGATGCACGCTCCAAAAGGGAACAAAATGTGATTTTTCTCTTTGGCCAGACTCATGATTCTTCTTCTTGGAGGCCATCTGAATATTTGCTTGTCGCTCCATTGACCCTCCGTGGGAGTCGTTTCATGAGCGTTTAGCCATATTTAAGGACACTAAAGGTGACAAATGTCTTTCTGGACTGCAAGGGCTTACTAGTTGAATTGTTGTGCTTTGACTAACCAATCAGCAGGTGGAAAAATGCCCCCCCCCCCCCCCAAAAAAAGGGGGCGAGCGCTCTGTGAAGACGAAATTGGAATCTGACTGAAGTTGAAATTATGCACGCAAGTCCCCAAAAACAAAAGGAAGTGTAAATCGTCTTCAAAAGCACGTCCAGCGCGTTCACGCGGCACTCCTACAAATAATTTGGAGACATGGCCACATAAAGAGTCGCAAAAATCGAACATACGCGACCAAAAATAGTCCATAAACGAGTGTGGGCAATAAATTCCTCTCCTTAATTCATATAAGAAAATCAGAACCGAGGTTGTCAATGTAGCTCAGCGCTTCTGCTCATTTTTCGAGCCGCTAAAAAGGCCTTGCTGGGCCTCCGCGCGCACCCATGGGTCCGAAACGGCCGGGGAGCGAAGCGAGTGGAGCAGAATGATGGCCGCGGGCCTCAGCAGGGTTCCGCACGGCCCGAGGCACTCGCTGGCATCGCAACCAGAGCCAGCAACAGGACGTCTCGCTTCGCCCCCCTCGACCAGGGAAGAGAAACAGAAAAAGCCACTTTACTTTACAAAAACGTGGACAAATTGGAAAAAAAAGGGAAAAAATCTGCGCGTCTTATACTGGCTTGAGCAGGCCAAATGTTTTTTTCCATTTTTCTCGACCTCAAGAATGTGATGAAAAATGCATAAAATGAGTTTGAGCACTTAATGTTGAATTGCTGTTCACCAGTTTTGTGCCGCACTTGAATGATATTTTTGCGCAAAAGAGCCTTTTGCTCCGGGAAAAAAAAATATCACAGTTTGTGTTTATTTTGTTGTTTGCTGCAAACTATTTGTTGGGTTAGGAGAGATGAATGAGCAATGAAATATTAATACGGAGAGCACGTATTCCGTCCACATTCAAAGTCATCACGTGAGCCGCTGGGCGCGCATCACGCAGGTGAGCGCGTTTGTCTTTTGGGTGACAAATGACCGACGGCCTTTCTAGGTGCAAGGTGACGAACATTTGGGCTGAGGCCTCAAAAAAAAAAAACGAGAGGACGCAATTGCACGGCCCCACGGGAGACCGACTGCAAGTAGGACAGCGAGTTGGCACGGGTGAAAATGAGGTTCCGTTAATGGTGTCATCTTTTAGGCGGCAACGGCAAAAAGAACGCTCGTGCGCTTTCGCGAGCTTGCGAGCGGACACAAGCGTGACAAACTCGAATCACTGAAGACGACTTCGACGCGACTTCACCAAATCGCAAGTTTGAGTTCTCGAGAGCGACGTGACTTGGCATCCGTGGCCCGACAACCGATTCTGATCCCGATCAGAAGTGAAACAACTCGATTGATGGAGCACTTTGAAAACAACCTCTCACGCGTCTCATCGTCGAGCGAGCGGCGAGCACGCGTGGCTACACGTCCTCCGGCGTCCAACATGGCTTCACGCGGGCCATTGGTCAAGTGTGAGATCACATGACACGGGTGTCACCTCGGATAGCCGGAGAGATGCTGACGCGGCGCACCCGACCCAAAGACGCACACACCGAAGGACCTTCAAAATCACCGACTCACCAGCGCACGCCAAAGACAAATGCGACCGACCGTCTTCATCGTTCCGTTCGGAAACAAAAACACACAAAATGTCCGTCACGTTTCCAACCAAGATGGCTGAGCTAGAGGAAGGTTTCCTTCCCCAGCGACGGCGCCGCTCAGCTGGAGAGACTTCAAGACGTTTCTCGTCGCTCCAAACGAAACCAGGATCACGTCTTTATTTCAAACAACAACCTCAAAGTTTTGGCTTCATAATGTCAGTTAGCGGTAATGCTAACATACAGCTCACTCACATGCTAACAATTAGCGCTCAACCATGTTAGCATAGCAAACAATTAGCATCGATGAGCTCATCTGTGTGTGAGAATGCACAAAAGTCACCTTTGAAATAGGACTGTCGATATTTGCTCAAAGAAGCTTCGGACTCCAGCTCTGATGTCACTCTTTAAGCCACGCCCCTTAAAGGCACACATTCAACACACATACTATACCGTGTGTACAGGAATTTGTAAACTTCACGCAGACAATCCAGAGGGCGCAAACTCTGACTGAGACCCCTTCCTCCTCCCTCCCTTCGTTCTTCTTTTCTCGCTTGACACAAACATCAGCATCTCACCAACACACACTCGCCCTCAATTTCTTGAGTCACACACACACACACACAAAAGGAAAGCAACCTGAATGGGAAAAAAAAGCCTGTCGTGTGTTGAGCAAGTCACTTTTAAAAATGTTGAGCCACACCTCCAAGTATATGAAAGGGGTCGCATGCAGAAGTGCAGGGGGGGGGGGCAGTTATGGGCCAAGGCGAAAAAAAAAAAGAAAGAAAAGGGATGTTTTTTTTGTTAAGTGCATTTCCACCTGCTTCACATTCACATTGTGATGGTGCAGCAACTGGGGGGGGGGGGCAGTATCTTGCTCAAGGACACTTCGTCATGGTCACGTGTACATCCTTGCTCGAGCTTTTGTGTCTTCCTGCACTTCATTGACTGACGCAGAACAAACACGACCTTCAGCAATCCTGACATCCCACAAGCGTGGGGGCGTGAGTGGAGGTGGGGGGGGTGCATGGGGGTGGTTCCCCTCCAAACAGCTGACTGCGTGATGAAAACATTGCGCCATCTTCTTAATGCATCACCTCAAAAACACACACGCCCGCGTGTTCAATCGACGCTCACGTGCGTGCGTTTTTTTGCAGATCGGAGGCATTTCCGTGGGCAGGCTGTGGTGGTGGGGGGGGGGGTGTATTGCGCCTCCCACACGCTGCCTATGCGGTAACACGTTCCGGTGGAACGCACGCACACACGCGTGCGTGTGCACGTACATGCACAGGCAACCGGAGTGCATTTCATAACGCAATCACATTGATCTGAATTAGGCGACGAAACGGGAAATTAAAGGCAAAAAGGAGGAGGAGGAGGAGGGGGAGGGGGAGGGGGGGCAGTCTTGCAGAATGGCGCAAACGAGCTGCGCCCACCCTGGCGCGCGTCTTACCTTCCCACCGTTTGGTTGGCGAGCTGCCTCATCCGATTGAACTGCTTCTTCATCTTGAATTGAGCCACGATCAACGCCCACTGCTCCGCATTATTGCAACGAAAGGATGGCGCTTAAAAAAAGTCAAAAGCGACAAAAACGCTGCACGTTCTAAAGAGGCGCAGCCGCACCAAAGTCCAAGTCCCTCTTTTGCGGTCCTCATCGCCTCATGCGTCCACACCCAAACGTGCAACTCGCGGCTCCATGTTCCCAAAAAGCGGCGTGAGGGTGCAGCCAGCTCACAAGCCGACCGCCTGCCTGCGAAAGGATGCCCGAGCTGCACACGGCCGACACGCACACGCACACGCACACGCACGGAAAGAGAAAGCAAGCAGCCGCGCCGCAATGCATTGTGGGAGGTGGAGTCTGGCCGACAACAGAAGCTGTCAGCATTTGCGCTCAAGGCTCCTACGTCATTATTCTTTGCTCCATCAAAACTTTATCAGATAAAAATATTTATCAATGGCCACTTCATTCAAAAACAGGATACAGATTGATAAATATGTATCTATCAGTGGTAGTAGATTTCTATATTCTTCATTGATCATACAATTGTTTCTTTACTACTTTAGAGCAAGTTCTGTCATCAATTTCTTTTTAACTAATTATTTTTAGCACGTTCTGACGACAGTAGTAATTTTGCTTCATTCGCATCAGGTGCGCTCTTATTTCCCACCTAACTTTAGAAAGCTAATACTGCCATCTGCTGTATTTTGTGTGTGACTGCAACCAAAATGAACACGACAGCTATCGGGGCAATTTGTGTGAACGCTGAAAAACGAAACCAAAACAAACAAAAAAAAGTCAAACAATTTCAAGTGTGACGATGCAGACGGCCGCCTCCAATCATCCATCACTCGTTCAATTCCCGTTTTTGCTGCTCGGGGCTCAACTGTCCACAAGAGGGCGGTGTTGTCTCGAATGTGGAAATGAACTTTTTCAAACCACGACACGAGACGACATGAGCTGGATTTTTGGATACAAGTTTTTCAATAAAACGTCGTTTGGTTGAGCACCAACGGGAGAAATGAGCGAAGCACGTCACGTGACGTCACTTCACAACAACAAGCAATCGTCATCTTCATTTTCAGTGGCACACATTTTTGTAACATTCGGCAGTCAGGAAGCCGTGGCATCGTACTCAGCGCAAGTTAATACGTAACGAACCAACCGGTGGGCCACGCATCAGCGCCACCAGCGAAACGAGGCCTCACAGCGAGAGCGAGGCAGAGGAAAGATTGTTGCTTTCCTCCCATTCATCTCCCGTGCGCCGCGGAGGATCCCTCGGCCTTGATCTCAGCTTTTGACCTCCCGTCAGATCATTTGTCATCATGAGACGATCTGGTCCAGATGCAACAAACTCCGTCACCAACCCCCCACATGGCCAAGCCGACGTCCACCCCGCCACTTAACTTGCCAACAATCGCTCTTCGTTGTGCTTGGCCATCGAGTGGACGACTTTGGCGAGGGGAAAAAGTCACAAACACCAACAGGATAGAAACGTGTGATGGAAACACACAAATACACCAAACAGAAGCACACAGAAAGCATGCAAGCAAAACACTCACGCGCAACAAAACACAAGTCCCGTCCATATGCCGGCCTCGAATGAAAACAAACACAGGGAGGCGCCGGAGCACACCTTTTATCTGGAGACGAATGCAGCGCGCGTGCAAACGAGCGTCATGAAGCAAAGGTGAGAAGAGAGGTCAACAAAGTCATGACCTCACACTGCGTGCACGCAACGTCTCGGAGATGGAAACTTTTTTTATTTTCCTTTTGTTGCGAGCAAAACTTTTGACACTTACGCGCTTCCGAGGATCATTTAAGCTGGCGCTCCAAAATCCGCGTTCGCTCATCGTGTCGACTTTCGCTTGGATTCCAAACATCCTCTCAATACAGAAACGACAATTTTTATGAATGCGGCCGGAGGGTCGTGGCCGGAACCGTAGCGAGATCGCGGCCGGACGACCGGGGACTGACCGGCAAAAAAGGGTCAAGTGCCCAACTCTGCAAATGACCCAACAACTCCATACGGGACTTTTCTCTCCAATTAAAATACGAAAGATTCAACAATCATGATACGATAACCCGATATGATGCAATATGCAACATAACCATCTTTTTTATTTTAAAATGGTTGACGTGAGATCGACAAAAGTTGAGCGTGAAGTCGAAAAAGTTTCAAGCAAGGTCATAAAAATCAGGCCAGTGTGTGTCAGGTCATCTGAAAATCTCTTAGGCCAATCAAAGTCGCTCGAAATGGATTTGTGCCTTTAAAGTGCCTGATCTGGATTAGCGTCGCCGCATCACGGACTGGCGCCATGAAAAAGTCGGCTCGCTCACCTGGGCTTTATTTTGGCAAGAACGGCAGCCGCTAAGCCCGCGTGAGCCGTGCAACCTGCCACCGGGTTTCCGGCCCGCCACGGATCAAACCATTTGTGCGGGATCAGGAGAGGAAATCCTCTCAGGCGCTGCGCAGCTTCTCCTTGAAACGGAATTGAGAGACTTTTGAATCGGCCTTAGCCGCAGTCAAAGACCTTAAGCCACGTCGTGATCCGCGTCTCGGCCGACCCGACAACCTCGCCGTTAGGCCGAGGGCTTCGCACCTGGCCGACCCGCTTTCGGTGCGACTCGGGCCCGATGAGCCGCCTTCAGATGGCCGACGTGTGACCCGCCGTCGACACGGCAGCGGGCGCTTTCGACAACTTTACCGCTCCGTAACGCTCTCCTCCATTCGCCGTGAACGACAAAGCGGCGGCCGCTGTCCACGGCGGGACGACAAAAAGCGGAAACGCGAGGCTGCAGAGGATCGCGATGCGGCCCCCGCGAGGTATAGATGATCGTTCACCTCGGACGGCCGATCGCAATTGTGACAACACGAAGCATAAAAGCAGCCAGAAAAGTCGAAAGCGCGGCGAAGAAAGTCAAGTGGGTTGAAGCTTTTTGACGACGACGACATGAAAACACTCACAATGAGCACGGAAGAGCCGAACACCGCACGTGGGAAACGCGACTGACTCGCAGCTCTTGATGTCACTCGCTCGGCCAAGCAACACAAAAGCACACAAATACTCGACAACGTGTTTGCGTGACTTTCACAACCTTTTTTTTTTGTTATTCTCTCCCATTATTTGTTCACATTTCAGATGCACCTCAGGTCAATTCTTTCTGCTCGGCAAACACCGACCATGAGCTTCATGTATCTTCCGTACGGCCGCGCTACACTGCCCCCGTGTGGCCAAAGCTGGAAGGAGCAGCACAATGGCCACGGAGAGGCCATCCATTTTCCCGACCGCTTGACTCATTCTTTATATTTGAACGCACGAGTCTGAGAAGCGCTCGACGTGCGCACGCGCCATCATCGGAAAATGTCATCCTCGTGCCTTCTTTGGCGTCAAATCTCGACCACGTACGGCAGCAAACAAGATTTGGCCGAGTTCTTCAGGCACATTCTGTTGCTCAACATTTTTTTTTCCCGGCACGCCTCAGACAAAACAACTCGACGCAAGCATGCGCATGCGAGTTTGCAGTTAATTGTTGTGTTGTTCACGTGGCGGTTGCCGAGCGTTGGCATGTCAACAAACGTGTGAAGCAGGTACAAAAAGTTACAAGCAGTTTGCTTGAAAATCAAAAGATTGAATTTCTTTCGCCATTGGCTTTCCTGAAAATTGCATCACTCAACATTTGTCCTCTTGAAAAGTTTTTGTCGCCTGTTTTGATGCATTCACACGATTTGGCGATTAAGAAAAGGCTACGGCTTGCATTCATGTTCATGCATCATCAAGCAAAACAAATCGGGGCTGAAGAAGAGCAAGCATGAGCGGGCTCACAAAAGAAGGCAAACACGCGTGGGCCTTTTTCAACGTCTCTCGCTAATTATGATGAACGAATGAAAAAGATCCCGTGAAAGGTTGCGGCAACCTTAAACAAGCCGGATGTGTTGCATAAAAAAAATCAATCCACATTGGACTTTGATGGGTGATAACACGTCTCTGTGTTTGTTTACATTCCTCGCCCAATTTTGCGTCGACGGCGACGACATTCCGTCGAATACGACAGCAAGCTACAAAGCTCGCCCGAGTTCACTTTGTCGCTTTTCTATTTCCAAAGCACCAAATTTAAGTTTCCCACTTGTTTGTTTGCCGCCTTCTTAAAATAAGATCAAAGTAGGCCTGCTTCAAGTTGTTCGTCACTCCCACGTGAAGAAGTTAAGCGCCTAACCGATGCGTAGAACAGCAGACACACAAAAATATATCGCTAATTGCTAACATTTAATGTGAAAGGCTAAAGGCGGGCTCATGGACATAAGCGCGGATGCTACGGTGATTAGAACCTTCCAAGAACTGCGACTTTAGCCTTCACGGAGCAGCAACGCATACAACAATTCGCACGGGTGTACGTTCTCCTTGCTTTGTCGGGGACCTTCTCTGCTTCTTCTTCTTTTATGAACATCAAGTCGAGCTAAATGCTGCCCGTAATAGTGCGACACAAAATGCTACTTCCTACAGTAAAGGTGTGCAACTCTAAATTCAGACTTGCACAGAAATCCTAAAAGACAAAACAAAAAAAACTGTTGCTTAAAAATCTGCAAGATACAGTAAAATGCGTTGCAGCGGAGTTTGACTCTAATCCTTGAGTGATTATTTTAGTCAGTGTATCCTCAAATAAATGGCAGCGATAAATCTGCTCCACCAAAAGCTGCGGACAAGGTTGCTCAGTGAAGGACTCGTTTTTGATGCAGGTGTACCTAATGAAGTGGCCCGTGAATGCATATCTCATTTTGCCGTCTGAGGGATGAGATAAGGGGCTTAGATGGGGGGGGGGGGCGTGGCTGGCGCATCGCTGAGTGACATGGCTGCTCCGGGGGGGGGTAATCCTGCTAATCCTCTGCGAGCGAGCTCAGGGGTGCGCTGGAGCGCCACGGGCCTACGACCGCACCCCGAGACAGCACACGTGCACACGTACATGCACTGATATGGCCTCACACGTCCTCACCGGGACTGCTGCACTGCAACCTTTTTCCAAAGTAAACCATTTACATTTATGGCGGCGGGGGGGGGGGGGGGGGGGACACCGATACGCCGTCGACAGTTTATAGAACTGCTCAAGTATAAAAGCGCAATCGATGTTTTTGGAGGCGCAATTAGGAGCTCTTATGAGGTCAATTGCCTCTGACTCACTGGAACACGACACAACACAGCGCAATACCAGGAAACGTGTCAAGTCCAAAGAAAAGACAGCTGAGCCATGACACACATTGATAAAACTTCATTTTTGTTGCCTACCGAGGCAGAAAGTTTGAGACACTGTCGATTTCTTACCAAGACGACATTTCAAACAAGAATAAATCCATCCATTTCCGTTGGGCAAGGCAAGACAAGGCGGCACACACCAAACAACTCAATGTGCTTCACAAAAGCAAACAAAACAGCAAACAACATTCAAAAGCCAAGCAGCAAAAACTAAAGTGTCTTACAAAATCACTAAAATTTATGCTCACAACATTAAAACAATTTAAGAGAAAAGGTAAAAAAATTTAAAATAAAGAAATACAAGTGGCTTTCTGATATTTTGAAAAGAAAGAAAGATTTGAAATTGTTTAGAGGACATAACCTTTAATTTTTTTACACTCGAGGTTGGGGTCAAGTTTGTCACAGTTGAATTTGGAGAAATGAATGAGGCACATTTTTAAAAAATCCCAAATTAACAAGTATTGTGTCATCCATATTTTTTTAGTAAGACCGCTCCTCTTAGTGTTGTTGTTAAGAAGAAGATTATCCAACTTGACTTTTGTACCACACAGGTAAAAATAGAATCGGTAGAAATATTTACTTTTTTTTGTTTTTTTTTTTAAACAGAGGTATAGAAGTTACACGCAAATGTGGAAAATGAGTGTTGTCTGCATGCTTCCGACAGACACATGGCGACATAAATAAACAAAATAGTTCCATGTGATGTGTACGTTTAATTTGATCTATTATTCATATCCACATTAACAATTCATCTTTCCATTATTTACAGGAAAAGTCTTTCGCTGAAAGTCTTGGGAGCTTTTCCCGACAATTTCGATTCATTCCAACTCAGGCAGCACCGCTACCTTCAACATAAAAGATAACATTTATATTAGATCGCGCTTCAGTCGCATTAAATATGCACTCGATATCAGGAATATCTTAACAGGTAACGAACCTTGTTTTTATTATTATTTTTGGCTGGAAGTGACGACGCTTTTTGACGCGTATCCTCTGCTTTAGATTTAGTTTGAAAGGTTGAACCGGAAGCGTGCCTGTCATGTTGGCTAACGTGAGCAACTTGAATGTGTGGTGACTTGTCGCTCGGGCGCGTGAGCGCGCTCACAAGCCGCACAACCAGCGACGCGCGCTCACCTGACGAGCTCATCACACACTGATTGCCTTTTTTTTTTTTTGTCGAGTGGGGGGAGGCAACGATGTTCGAAAGGAAGCAAATGTCCACTTTGAAAGTTTAGCGAGCTCGGAGCAACTTTGCCAAGATGCCCGCCACCTGGACGCCAGCTGGCTCTGATGGAATATAGCACGACTCGCCATGTTGTGAAGAACAAAGTGTTCGTCTTCTGCATCATGTTGTCCTTGTGGCTCTACGTCATCTACTGCTGCTCGGGATACGGCGCGGCCGGAAGCGAGTTTGCCTACGAGCTGCGCGGTGGAGCGGCGGGCGCGGGCGCGGGCGCGGGCGCGGACCCCCGGCGACGCGGCGGCGGCGGCGGCTCGGCGGCGCCTCCGTCCCGGGACTTGCTCCTGCACGACGACGCGGATAGTCCCGAGTGGGAGGAAAGCGAGACGAACGTGGCAAACGTGGCGTCGGCTTTCCTCAACGAGTCGGAGAGTCAAAAGTTGCCGCAAGCCATCATCATCGGCGTGAAGAAAGGAGGCACGCGCGCCCTGCTGGAGTTCCTTCGGCTGCATCCCGACGTGCGCGCGGCGGGGGCAGAGCCGCACTTTTTCGACCGCAACTACCACAAGGGACTGGACTGGTACAGGTGAGCAAGGGCGAGAGCTTCTTGGCACTTTTTTCAACTGAACTTGCTTCAAGCCAGACAACAATATAGGGGAACTTCCTCCATGAAGTTCAACTCATCAATTCTGCCCGTGAGAGCATCTCGTTTCCAATAAAACCAGAATGGACTCCAACACACCCCAAAAAATCCCATACATGCATATATGATCAAATTGGAAATATAATGGGTCCTCATGAGGAAATGGGAGGGGGGCGTATCTCTCTATCTATCCATCCGCAAGTCAAGCATGGAATGGTGATGATTTAAAAGTGTCAGCTGAAAGGTAGCATCTATAAAAACGAGGCCATTTGATTCATCGTTTGGCAGGATGTGGTTCTAAGGTCAACATTTTTTGACGTCAACGCATGACACAACGTCCCCCAAATGTGGACTATTTACAAAGCGATAACGTGCTTATTTACCTGACCTCGGTCTGTTCCACAACCTTTTGGACAGCATCCAATCGAAATATGTTGCATTATTCTTATGAAGCGGAGTCGCGATCGTCGTCTCTCGGAAGTGGTGAGCGTGATTCGAGCAGATGCGTCTTTGCTTCTGTTGATCCGTTGTCAGCGATTTTTTTTCATCTAAAAGTCCGAGCAGACGAGATCAGCGATCAGCTGTCCCCTTTATTTGCCCTTCTTCCGAGAAATATGTCACAAACTTGACTTCACTTGCATAATGAGGCAGGAAAAAGTATCGGCCTTGTAGTATTGGGCCATTTGTTTCCAAATCCGAATGCAAGTACGGGTTCAGATGAACATGATTGACACCGATACCGGTATCATTATCGGTTTTGTGCATTCAAAAGTTTTGAGAGCGTCAAATTAAGATTGCCTGTTGGGGTTTAGTAGACATCGTGAAATTTGGCCGAAAAGCAAAATATCACAAACTTTTTTTTTGTGAAGAGCAGAAGTAGCCACAATTCTGTCGTCGTGACTTGGCGCCATCTCGACGTTGACAAAAATGTGAGTTGAATCAGGCACAACTTCCCCTAGCGTGCGTGCGTGGGAAGCTGCTGACGGGCCGCTTCCACTTCACCTTCCACGGACAAACGCAAATCTTGGTTTCGGGTCCGTCGGCTCCTGCGGTGGCATTGAGCGGCGCCCCGCCCGCAGCGGGACGGCGACCACAACGATGGCTCGCGCGTTTCGTGGGAACAATTTCCTCCTCGCCTTTTCAAGCCGGTCACGACTTTGCCGCATCAAATGGAGCTCGTCTCCCTCCGTGTGACTTAATTGCCCAAATCATGTTTCGCCCCTCGAGAACAATGAGCGGCCTTCGTACTAAGTCACTGAGGATGGCCTAATCCTCCGCTGAGCCCCTCGGGGGGGGGGGGAAGCTCAGTGGCAGCCGGCGGCAGATAGAGGGCAGTAAATTTAGAGCGAGCCTTTTGAAAAGCGCGACGGCATTTTGGGGCTCAATGAAAGCGGACTCCAAAGAACCCCGCGGTCCGCATTAACCCCCGCAAGAAAGGCGAAGACAATTAGTGTGAAACGTGTTTCACTTTGTATGCAAATGAGCTCAGGGGGGTGAAAGTGCCCTTTGACGACAATCAACGGGGGGGGGGGGCACAATGGCGGCATTCAATAGAAAAGACGCTTGCAAGCTTTTTGCCACTTTTGACTTTGGCGGCCGTCGGGGATGCAAAATTTCACCTCGGTCCACTTTTGGTCTTACTCGGCACATGAGCGAGCAGCTCGCACTCTCGTGAAACGGCGGACGAACTTGGTCAGCATTTGGACTCGACGCGATTCCCCCAAATATCGCCACGAGCATTTCAACCATTAAACTCCCTCGCCGTTTCCCAGAAGACGAGAACCGCAGATTGTCACGCGGGCTTTTTGCTCCGTCGAGCCGCCGGGCTTTCGCCTGAAGCAATTTGTCAAAAGCGCAGCGCTTACGTGGGAACGGCGAAGTTGACTCGGCTCCGCCCCCCCCAGAGTGGTTTCCGACTTCCTGGTTCGCTCTCGTTTGTCGTCTCTCCGGAGAGAAGGCCTTGCTTCCTTTTTCATTCTCCCCACTGGAGACGCCCTGACAGCGCGTCGGAAGAACTTTGGAAAGCGCCAATCTGCCGCTGCCATCTTTGGTCGGCTTGCTTTGATGCCGCCGCCGTTTGCTTTCGCTCGCGCGACATTGGAGATGGATGAAATTGGACTTTTTAATTTCCTTTCCCGAATTCCAAACGGCGTCGCAAGCTGTCAAATGTGAAAGAGCAAATCTTCCTGCTTCTGAAAAAGTGTCTGCGAGCGAGCCGTTCTCACGAGACAAGGCCGAACGAAAAAGTTGCGTCAACGGGAACGGACGTCATCGTTTCATTTGGAGCACAATGACGACTCTCATTTCTCTGCGTTACGGATCGCGGGCCATACGTTTGTTTGTTTTTTTTATGTTCACGCTTTGTTTGCCGTTTATTGATGTCAAAATGTGAAAATGTCAACGATGTTTGCTTGATTATCTCAATTTTGATCTTGTCGAGGGAAAAAGTCCAAAACTTGTTTTCTGACCGAGTTTGACTCCCTGACGTAATAGCGATCGTATCGCACTCAGTTTTTTTTTTTTTTGACACAATCATGTCGTGGCTCAGCACCAAAAACATTTTGTGTTTTTTGCCGTTTGGTTGCGCACCAAACGTGCGAGTGCATTTCCGACACTCGAGCTTCTTTCGATCTCACGGACGCGGCGCATCGGCGCCGTGACCGCCGACTCGCCACCTTTGCCTTTGAAGCCGCGTGCGCACAAACAGGCCCGATTTGGGAGCCGTTTCCCTCCTTTGCGATCAAAGTCGGATGTCTCTGTCAGATGATCGCGAGCAATTATCTCGCGGCGTGAGGAGGCATTTTTCAAAGAAGAAGAAAAGCCCCGAAGCTGCGGGAAGTCCGCAGAGTCACGTTCAAAGCAGGACGGTGTAGCGATAATCGGAGCAAATTGGGGTTCGAGTCTCCCCTCTCGTGCTATCACAGTGAGTACGAGAAGGTTTGTTGTTGTCTGAAAGATGATCCGGAACGAATATCTCGCATTCGCAATCGGCAAATCTTTCGATATGTCGGCTGCGACGCGATTCGAGGACGAGCACGAACGGGTTTGCGTCTGCAGCACATCCAAGTAGCGAGACCATCCCGGCTCGGTTTCAACTTAGAAAATTGCTCACTTAAAGCCCCAAAGAAATTGACTCCAGAAAGGTTTTTGCAACTCTTCCGTGCGTGCGCCGCAAAAAAGCTCTCCCAGAACTTTATCGTGTAGAAGAGGCTTATATTGGCCTGTAATTCTTCTTTTTTTTTTGTTTTTATTCCTCTACGCACGTGCAGCAGCGTCCTGATGAGACAGGCCCGTTGCGCAACGTGCTGCTTACGCGAGGCTGACACTTGCGGCCCGTTCGACTGAAGCGGCGCATAATCACGGAGGCCGTTTGAATTGCCGCCATGATTTCAAGTGGCCGCATAGCAGCACCTCGCATCGTTTTCTTGTGGGGGGGGGGCGATTCCCACTCAAGCCGTCAAACTTGAAGATTTCAACGCGTCGGGATATCAGATCGTGCTCTGGCTTTTGTTGGTGCCGAGGTTTGCTGTCATACGAGGGGGGGGGGGACATTTTGTTTAGAACTTTGACAAGTTCAACAAAATGAGACTCAGTGGTCACTCCATTAGGGACACCTGCACCAGACAAAAACGACGTTGTGACAGTAAAATGGAGTTTTGCTTAAGATTTTAAGGGTTTTTTTGCAGGAAATTTTGAAACAAAAATATAGTCAAACCTTTTCTTCATCAATTAACAAGTTAAACATACTTTTTGTGATATTTCATCACAATTGGAATTTTTGTCTATTTAAATATGTTTCAAAACATTTTATTTTATTAAGTTGAAATGTGCTCAGTATGCGGGAGTGCAACTGTAAAAAAAAAAAGACCAATTTTTGTTTTTGATGACCTCAATATGAATATTTTCAACAATCGCGTTTGACTTGAAATGGGTCGAAAATATATTAGTGTAAAAATAATTTAAAAAAAAACTAAACTCTGAGCCAATCTATTTGCACAAATGCAAAGTATATTTGTAAATAATCACGTTGTGGTGGTTGGCTTGTGTGCACGCGCAGGAAGAGTTGCACGCTAATTGCACAAAGGTTGTTTGCGTTTTCACGCTCGGCTCGATGAGCCACGACGACGAGTGACTGAGGAAAAAAAACAAAAACAAACATGCGCAAAGTGTGTAAAAAGGTCCTGCGAGACGGAGCAAAACATGTGACGTGTGACATGAGGACGATTTCTCAGCTCACTCTGCCGTCTTCCAAAGCGCCGCGTTTGCCCGATGCGGCTCGAGCGTGTCGCAACACATACGCCGGCCCCTTTCCCTGCGTGCGGATGGTTCGCGTACGAGCAAAACCTTTCAGGAGACGCTATTAAAGTCATTAGCGTTATGATGTTATGCTTTGAAAATTTCTCACGCCGGATTCTTGTAAGCATGCGGCAGAAACATATTTGGGGCTTTGGGTGTGCTATCCAAATGGGACAGGCCCCACAAGGTATAAAAAAAAAAAAATTTGGGAAGTCTGCAACGCATCGGCCATGACAACAAAGTAGCAACCTCCCGCTTGGCTGCATGTGTGGCGTCAAAATGGCAAACCCGTCGGACTAAAACGTCTTTTTCGCGTCGGGTCACTTGAAAGAAGAACGTTTGGCAAAGTATGCCGCCACGGACACTTTGGGAAATTAGTCAAAGGTGGGCGCAAAAATGAATCATCAACACACGACGTGAGAAACTGTTGCCGAAAAACGGTAATCAAGTCGTCGGATTGCGCATTTTGCCCAACTTAAGATGAAGCAACAAAACCACTTTGACTTTGAAACAATCCACAAATTGAATTGTATTTTTTGTCGACTTGGAAACATACGCGAACCTTTGTGGCTCCGCAAAAAGACCTCAAAGTCCGACAATAAGTACCGAACGGGGACATTTAGCGTGGCTAAAGTGGCGTCCGCTCTCAGGAGGCGGCTGACAGCGGCCCGGATGGTTAATCTTTTGGGACCGGCGCGATTCCGAAGGAGGCGTGGATGCCGTCGTGTAATGGCGTGATTGCCTCTTTTGCAGGGGACTGATGCCAAAGTCGTCCGAGGGTCAGCTGACCGCGGAGAAGACGCCCAGCTACTACGTCACCGAGGAGGTGCCGGCTCGCATCTACGGCATGTCCAAAGACACCAAGCTGATCGCCGTGGTCCGCGACCCGGTCACGCGAGCCATCTCCGACTACACGCAGACCCGCTCCAAGAAGCCCGACATCCCGCCCTTCGAAAGCCTGACCTTTAAGAACGCGTCGGCGGGCGCCATCGACACGGCGTGGAGCGCCGTCCGGATCGGCATGTACGCCAAGCACCTGGAGCGCTGGCGCCGCTACTTCCCCGCCGAGCAACTGCTGTTCGTCAGCGGCGAGCGGCTCATCAGCGACCCCGCCGGGGAGTTGGCGCGGGTCCAGGACTTTCTCGGGCTCAGGCGAGCGGTCACCGACAAGCATTTCCACTTCAACCCGGCCAAGGGCTTCCCGTGCCTCAAGAGGCCGGAGAGCAACGGCAACGTTCACTGCCTGGGCAAAACCAAAGGCCGAACGCATCCCAACATCGACCCGCAGGTGGTGCAGACGCTTCGGCACTTTTACAAGCCCTTCAACCAAAAGTTTTACCAGATGACCGGGCGAGACTTTGGCTGGGACTGAGACCGAGACGAGCGCCGCCAGACCAGCGTGCGATCGCGCTTTAGAAAATCCGTATTTCTATTTATGTAGTTCACAAGTCGATTTTCTCCTAATTTATTGGCAAGATATGAAATTGCTCAGCTGTGTGACTTGATCAGGGATTCCCACACTGAAAACGTGCAAGCCTCAGCGTGGTCACAACAAGTCAAAGTCAGGCAACCAATTACGAGCTCGGCCGACAAAATGCTCGTCAACTGCTGCCGTGCGGCTGGTTGTGCCGCAAAAAAAAAAAAAATCAAAATACATATCGTGACAATGATTCTGTCACCTGTTTTGACGTTGCTTTGAAAAGGGCTTCGCTGCTTGTTTCCTGTCAAAATAAATCAAGCTCTTCTACTCTCAAAAAATGAGAACTATATTGCACCTTTTTTTTAATCAGAGACGCAAGTAAAAGATATTTTTTGTGCCAATTCCAAATTTGTCCTTGTTTTTTTTTCTTGCACATCCAGTTTTCATAATTATTATTATAAAAGCAAGATTTTCTGATCTAGTGATATATTTTTTCTGAAACATGAAAATTACAAGAAGGTAAACTTAAAAACAAAAATGGAAATTGCTGTGCTTGGAAAAAAAAAGTCAAAATTGGCGTCAAAATTTGCATTTCCAAACCAATCTCTGAATGCACCTTACAGGGTTGAGTTTTAGTCAACCCATATGAGCATTTTCTGAAATAAATTCCATTCGCTGTTGTCGTGGCGACACTATTTTGTTGTATGCATTGCTTGAAATGAAGCAGGTTGAGCCGTGTCATTTTTATGAAGTAATAAATCTATTTTCCAAAAATTGCGCTCTTGTCTCCTTGTGAAAGTTCAGATGAGTCGGCGAGGTGATGGTGCACCGCTGCGGTTCGGAATTAAACGTCTTGCGCATTATTCAGCTCACGAGCTGATTAGCGCCACGCAGTTTGCCGTTTTTAGCGGGCGACTGCTGCCACCGTTCCTGCAAACAAACACGCACGCGCACGCGCACACTCGTCACTGGCGAACACACTCCAAAGTGTGGCGGCTCTTCTTCAAGTGACGTACGGCGAAATTTGAGCATCTTCGCCAGCAGACTGGACGGAGTGTTCACTTTTTAATTGCTCAACTTTGTCTTGCTTATTCCTCAAAATGTGTCTGCCGCATGTTCATTTACGTAATCACCGACCGCAACGGAGGTTTGGTGAGCAACCAATGTGGAAGGAAACGCAAAGACCTGAAGACGACCCACGCAAGCGAAGGCGGAACGTGGGAAGCGCAACGGGCAGGACGGCCTGAGCGGACTTTCAAGCGCAGAACATTCTTGCAATGTGGACACAATTTAAATCGATGCGTCTGAAAGTGCTTCGATGTTACAATGACAGAACCTTCCAACCTACAAGAACAAAAACAGGGAAAAGAAGAAAACTTGGGTGGACTTTGTCCTGCTAACGAGAAAATTGTCTCGTCTCTTGCTCTTTTATTCTGCATTGTCCCATCGCTAATCCTAATCCGGTAGCGAAGGCGCCAATTAATCTGAGTTGACAGGGATGTGCTGACAGAGCCAATGCAAATCCCCCCCCCCCCCAAAAAATAAAAGATGGCGCTACTTTGTGCTGCGTGAAAGCAACTCGCTTTGAACCAAACTCAATTATTCCTTTTTAAGCGTCTCGCGCTATAAAATGAAAAATCTACAAACTGGCATAAAAAATGACACCGACTGTCAACGTTTCACTTTTTGTTGCATTTCTTGCGGAATCATTTTTTGGGGACTGTCCGAAAACAACAATAACATTTCCCACATTCAATTCATCTCTCGAGCTGCGGAATTGAATTAGATGAGACTGTAGGTGTCCCTAATCTTGTGGCCATTCACAGTCGAGTCGTTAAAAAAAAAAAGAAAAGGCCATGAGACATGGCCAGAGATTTTCCTCTTCTTATCCTGCTTTCTCCCTAATGAGGTGTGTCGACTCCCCGTGCAGCAACGTCACCTTCGTAAGCCGCCGTGTGGCTGCGCAGGGGCAACACGGGACCCTCGGTGGGATTATCAGGCCGGATTGTCTGTGGCGCGGTCTGTTGTCTGTCTGCGGCGGGGGAGGCCCGACCGCGAGGACGCGTTGGCTTTTTAGTTGCGACTAATCTCAAGTGTGTGTGTGTGTGAGTGTGTGTGAGCCGTCCGTGTACGGCGCACGTTCATCATGACTGTCATAGATGAGGCTATTTTTAACACAGTCGCTACGGCAACGAGAAGCGTGTCTTACTTTGTACTTCGCTCCATTGCCTCAGTGTGGCCATCTTTCTCGGACACGGGTGTCCAACCCAAGGCCCGCGGGCCATCACATTTGAAGAGGCCTGTGGCAACTTGCCGCGGTTGAGCCATTTCAATTCAACCCACATTTTCATGAAGGACGACAGAAATGGGATCACAATCGCGCTTGCGAGGCTGAAAGAGGAAGTTGGAGGAGTCGGACAATTTTACCAAACACGTCACCTTGAGCGTGCCGTGATTTGAGTTTTTTGTTTTTAATCCTTTGGGTCGAAAGCCTGTTAGGTATTGTATTAAAAGACCACAATTGATTGTTTTAAAAATTGTCATTAAAAGCATAAGAAACCCGCCGACTAACTTTTAATCACGTTTGGCGAGCTGAGCTTTAGTAACCAGCTTCTGAAATGTCGCACATTTGACGTGTGAACGAAAAGTCGTGGCAACCATTTTTCTTTCAAGCCAGTCTAATAAAAGCAAGCAAACGTTGTATACGTGTGTGTGTGTGTGTGTGTTGCGTTCCAGGTGGGATTGAGTGATAATCGAGGTGACGGCGTGCCATCCTGTGTTTGCAGCTACTAAAGGACTTCTATTTTGGATATTCCACATTGGTGCTGCATCCAAAATCAACATGACCACCCTCGTTTCTGTTGACTGGCCTGAAAAACAAAACAAAAAAAGTTGCAAATCTTGCTGATGTGAAGGATTTTTGTCCTTCATGTGACCCCCCCGGTCATCCTTTGTTGCAAAAGCAGCCGACATCAAGGGCCCGATCCGATTCGTCTTGGGCGCGATTGAGTTTGAATTCCATGCGTTGCCATGGCGCCAGCGGGGCGCCGTCACTTAGCGAAATGACGAGCTCTAGTTTCCTTTGCAGACGCCATTTCTGCGATTTTCAGATGACTTGTTGCTCCGACTCGAAACAGACGCGATGTCGGACGCTGCCGATGTTGCGTCTGTTTCTTGATGAAAAAAATAAAAAAATCGATCCGGACAGACAAGCCAGGCTTTGTAAAATGGCAAAGCGACACGTGCTTAGTCGACTTCAAGCTTTGAGCGGTCGATGCCGAGTCGAAAATGAAATTTCATTCCGTCATTTTCTAAATGGTTTCTTGGCATGAGCGGTGAGCTGGAGCCTTTCTCATGTCAAATCTCGCCACACATGAGGCAAACGAGCAACCTCACTCACATTTTGAGTCAAACATGTTTTGAGGGAAGAAAACCAGAAAAGCTCCGCACGGGACATTCGGTGCCGAGTCCCAAACTTCCAAATGGGGAAGCAAACTCGAGCACTTGGCCACTTGTGATGTCGGATATATAAAGTACACTCGCAAAATGCTCCCACGGCGAGAAAGCGGGCTCAAGAACTGCCGCATGAGAAATGAAACCAAACTTAAATGCCACCGGGTCATCAGAATGCAGGAGGAACAATGAGGGGGAGGGGCTTAAGATTCAGTTCAGGGGAACAGGTCCTCATTGCTGCATACACACAGGCACACACGCGCGCACACACACACACACACGCACACTTTCTAGTTCATGTCAAGACACATTTCCAGAAGCGGTGCATTATCTCCGCTCTGTCCACTTATTAGCGCTGCACAGTTAAGCAATTGTCGTCTCCCTTTCTGGTCACAGGCAGAGAGCGGCGACCCGTGACTCGGGTCGTCATGACGTGCTCGATATCAGCAGCGACAGAGCTGGCTAATTCAATTATCCCCGTGCTGATACAATAGTCGGCGAAAAGGCTCCACATGTTTCTTTGCTCTACTTTGTTCCTCAGGAGAGCTTTTGCTTCCACATTGTGAGCTCGACGCTCGAAATGGCGAATGCGGCCGAGACGCGACGCCAAAGGAGACTTGAAAAGAGTTGGCAACTTTGTACGTTGCTTCCGTTCGCCTTTTTGGACCGCTCGGCCATTCGCTCGAGTACGCACATGGCGACGGGGGCTGAAGCCGGGCGGCGAGATGTTGAGCGCAACGCCCCAAGTCCAAAAAAAGGGAGAGTTTCCCACCGACAGCGAGTCAACACTTCAGCACCGACGGAATTCTTTTCGTTTTTTTCCCACCAAGTCACCGAGTGGACAGGCCACAAGAAGAAAACTCGCTCTTCTTCCGTTTTTCCCTTGTCCTTTTTGCCCTCCAAAAGAACACAAGTCGCACGTGCAGAAAATGATCATGGTGTAAAAGCCTGTTACGATTCAATTACGTCGTCTTTGCCAAAGCTGCTTAAGACGGACATGAAGCGCACTCGCGCGCAACTTTCCTTCATTTACTTTCAAAGCAAATGGAGCAGCGCAGCCTCGGCGGCCATCTTTTTTCAGTTGACTTCGACAAGGGCGAACCACACGGGACCGAGAATGTCGACATTTTCACAAACAACAAAGTTACAGAAATTGTTCACCAAGCTTGTCAGATGCTCACGAGCTAGCAGCAAGCTCATGAAGCGAACAGCGTTCAACAACTTCACTGCTTTTGTCAAACAACTCCAACAGCGGAGACTCGAAAGTGACGTCCAGACCAAAGTCCTTTCTTTAAAAAAAAAAAAGGATGTTAGCCGCTCGCGTGGGAAGCTAACGTGTCGTAGCAGTCTGAACTTGTAGCATAAATGGAAGGACGCGAAGGTGAAAGTCATTGATCAAGGTTGCGTCATACTAGGCCGTGTTTCAAATACTGTTCGAAAAAAAAGTTCTGCAAAATATTCGCTTCTTTTTTGGTCTTTTTGGGTGCTTGACTTTTTTTGGGGGGACACAAGCTCAATAAACAGCATCGATGTAAGAATGTTGAAAGGTTAGCCGGCTCATTAGCTGAGCGCTAATAATCGTTATTGTTGCCATGAAGGAATCCAAAGAATGTCCTTGTTGGCGGGCAGCAAAGAAAATGTTTATGTTGATGCGGAGTGAAACGATGAAGATTCTTCTTCTCTGCGGACTCGGACCACACATTTCGGTTGTCTGTGTTGGCGCTTCGGCGGTGAAATAAATGTCACGTTCCAGACGCGCCTCTTTGGAGGAGAGCGACGTTGCTCGACTTTTTATTGTTTTTGCGGTGAGGCGTCTGGAGTGTTTGGCGCGTCACCGCGACTCGCGCACAAGTTCAGACTTTTCCCAAACACTTTTGTAAAGCCGACTGGCCCGTGGCGCTATTAAATGTGAAGGACGTTTATTTTGACAACCTGCTCTCACGACAATCGAGTGCAAGGAAAAAAGAAAGACAAAAGAAAAACATGTGAAGGACTAGAAGAGAAGGCACTGACGGCGAGCGCACGAGAGAAAAAAAAAAACAAGTCGTCCTCGTCATCGTTTTAAAGGAGGGCAAGCACCGAATTTTACAGCATATTTCATTTTCTGCGCTTTCACTCTGGCTGATTTTGAACTTTTTTGGTTTCCAACTCCAGCGAGCGCGCGTCACCTCACCAAGTATTTCCATCCATTCTGTGCATTTACGCTGACGACATCCGATGGCCGTTGCCGTGGCGCAGATGTGAACGGTGCCACTTGAGAGCAAAACAAATTGGACGTCGACGTTTGCCGCACTCGCCGGCGACTTTCTGTCACTGCGGGAGGAAAAGTTCCCACTGTGGCGAGACCGCCCCCGCTGGCACCATGACGATTTGCAAGACAAAGTGAGCATTTCCGCACCATGCGGCCCATCTGGCGTTCTGCCGTCGCGATGCAGCCGCAGAAACCCGAAGTTGACACAAACGCGTTTTCGCGTCTTCTGCCGTCGCGTCACGTGAGCGCCGCCAAATGATGTGTTCCGTCTGAAAGACGAGAAACTCGTTTGAAGCCTTCTGACGTTTCGACGGCCCTCTCTAATTTGGACTGGGCTCTGCTCGAACGTGACGCTCGCATTGTTGCGTAATTAAAGGAGGAACGTCGGCGCACAAAGAAGAAGGTGGCGAGCGCGGCCACGGTTTGTGACAGAAGGGCGAGCGCGCACACGCAGCCAAGCGCCATATTGAGCCACCAAATGCTCCTCAGAGGAAATATTTCTTTGTGGGATGAAGGAACGACAGACATGAACTCATCAAGCAGCATTTTGGGCCCCCAAAGCATCTCTCTTCTTTCGATCCTCTGCTTGCATCCGATTATTGGAAGTGCAGCAAGGGTGGCAAAAAAAAAAAAAGTCAGGTGCTATGCGCAAGTTTGCCCGGAACTCGTCGGCGTTGCCGTCAAAGTGGGCTCATGTGAATTAGCAAGACATAAAGGGCGGCCAGGAGACGGCCTTTAATTTAGGCCCGACATTTATAGGCGTGATGAAATCAGCGCTGAATAAAAGCGGGCCCGCCCCTTTTCTTCACGAAGGCGGCCGAACGTGCTGAGAAACAACAAAGGCAGCGGGACGGATGGGAAGAAGAGCGAGTGGTCACGCGACGTCCCCATCGGAGGCGCCATCAGCCGGCTCCATTGTGGATTTTGCCGCGGCGTCACCACCGGAACCGATCGAGCCGACGCCGAGCCGGCCGCGCAAACACAAACGCCTTCCACAAACATTTTGCCTGGCGTGATTAGGAATGAGCAGAACCTGACAAAGCGCTTTTGCACATTCAAAGCCTTCACAGAGGCGGATGCCACCTGAGTCGCTCTGCCTGCGACCTTTCTGCCTTCTTTGCTTGTCGCTGATCTTTTTCAAGGACGGTGAATGGATTCGGATTAAGGATGGATGACACGGAACGAGGCGTACCAAACAACTTCAGTTTGCAAACCGTAACAGAGGCGGGATGACATCAAAAAACATAAAAATTATAAATATAGTGTCTCTTTTGTAAGTGAGCAAAGGTTCAAGTTCAGTAGTGGACAAAATCATTCTGCTAACTTCTGTATTCCTCCCACTCGCTCCGATTTAAATTCAGCTTTGTGTCTACTTTTGTCCCACAGCTCCAAACTCTTCAAGTTTGTCTCTGATGCTCAAACGTGAAACACATCTAAAAGTGCTTTTGATCACAGGCACAATCCTCTCTCAATAATCCACACTGGTGCCAACTCGTGAGCAGATTAATGTCATGTTACTTCTCTGTCTTTGTGCGTTGCCAACGAAAAAAAAAGCACAAAGTTGGGAAAGCGACATTTCTAGCATGGATGTTGGAGCAGAACATTTCTTAAACATGTGTCACTGAACAATGTCTTCGATCTATATTTTTAGGACATGCGGTTCAGATAATGCAGTCATTTATAGTTTGCGAGATTTAAAAAAAAAGTTTAGGGGTCGTTTTTAAAAGTGTGTTGATGGCTCCCTCTAGTGGCCAGAACTAGTCATTGCGTTTGTAAAGGATTTTTATTCCTTTTTACTCGATTACGTTTTCTCCACGACGACGGAATCCGAATTTGTACATGGGCAAATCGGAATGATTAAATTAACGTCAGTATTTGTCTAGGTCATAAATAAAAGACAATCCAAGAAAAACTTGGCCAAGTGCACGTGTTTTCTTGTGCCATGAAACGTCGTAAATTATAAAACAAGCATTGTCATTCATATCATCATCGACATAAATTCAACGTAATCTTACGTAGTGAATAAAATATTTACAGACTATAAATATCTAAAATTTTGAAATAATTTTGCTAGCATAGTTGTATTAACAACACAACTTGAAGCAATATTTTTTTAATCAAGTGAAGTTTTATTTAGAAGAATACTGACAATACTTGAAACAAAGCGAATTAATCACAAGACACGACACGCATAGTAGATACGCAAACAAGAAAGAGGCTATACATTTCAAGAATAGTACATTTTGTTGTTTTTTTTAAAAGCACCATTTTATCAAAACTAAAATGCAACATTTTAATTTGGAGTATCAAGTAACAAACACGCTCTCAAAAAAAAAAGAGACTTCATGATGCAATTGTTAGGAGTTCCTTCAGGAAGTACACATTTTTCAAAGCATTAAAAAAAAAAGGCACAATAAAACAGGAAGCGTAATATCTGGCGGACAAAGCGACACTTCTTTGGCACAGCTGCATGACGTGTGAGAGAAACACACACTCTTCTTGACAAACAACGAGGGAGACAATGTTAACGACGACGACAACACTATGTACAACACGCGGAATGTAAAAATGCTATAAATATGTCTAAAAACCACAGACGGAGCTACGTACATCATCTTTGTACTTGGGAAAGCCACGGCAAGTTTGGACCCGCGTTTGGGCGACGCTTGCGGCGTGCTCGTGATGTCAGTCTGTTTGTTGTTGGTCTGCGGCCAATAGGCACAGTGCGACGCCTCCTCCTGGAGCTCCTCCGCCACGCCCTCCCTCATTCCTTCTTCCTCAGCACGATGTAGATGAGGCCGCTGACGAGGCAGAGCGGGAACGCCACCCAGGCCAGCACGTAGGCGTAGCCGAACTGCGACTCGGGCAAGTCGTCCGTCCGCATCACCGTGTAGATGATGGCGCCGCACATCACAAACAGACCTACAATCGGCACGTAGGGGACCACGTTTGTTGCGCTTTTCGCAATGCGTCCCGTGCAAAATGCAATTTGGAAACGGCAAAGTTTTTCTTTTGGTTTTTTTCTACAATTAGTAAATAAAAGCACTGATTTGTTTGCATTCCTCTTGCAGTCTGACTTGTGATTTACTGATGCCGCACTTGATTGGTCGAATTTTTGCAGAACACTTAAAGGACGGCAAGTGTTTCCCGATTGAACAACTTTAATTCAACTCAATAAACTGTCTAAGCTATTAATTCACATTTCCTTTGCCTAAAAAAACATTTGTGTTTCATAAATGTGATTATTTATTGTAATATAGATATGCAAGGGAAGAGGACCGTGACCAAAGTAATGTCAAACTAAATTGTAATTTTGTGGAGGAGGAAAATGCATTCCGATTGTTTTTCTAAATTTTTCACCCCGAGTAGACAATGAACATTTCTTCCAAATAGCAGCCAAGGGCTTGCCTCAAGCTGTTTATTGTCACGCCCACTTGAAGCTTACGGTCAAACCATTTTATTCACCAACTCGCCAAATATTTTTGGAAGTCCATTATTTTCGTGACAACTGTATCGTCATAAACTGCTTTCACATGCACTCCTTTTGCCTCGTTTGGTGTTGAAGGGGACAATAAAACGGGCGACCCCGCCCAGGTTCGACTTTGCACACGATTGAGTACTCACTGGCCAAGATCTGGAAGATGGCGGTGAAGAAGAAGCGACCGCCCTTCACCAGTTTGAACAACTGGAACACGAACGCCACTAGCGAGAAGAAGCAGAAGAGCACGGCCAGGATCATCAGGGCCTGCACCGCCTGGATCCAATCTGGTCCACATAACACACCACATTACATCATCAGACAGACACACACGGGCGGGCGTGCGTGCGTGCGTGCGTGCCGATGATGCTTTTGCATATGGAGTGGCAAACCTTCGTTGCTGGCGGGAGTGCACTGATAGGCGACATCGTTGCTCAGGCAGTTGTACCACAGGTCCTTGCTAATGCTGCCACCTACAGTCCAGGCCTGGTAACAACAACAACAACATCAAGACGCTTTCAGGTTAAAGTACACTTTTAGAGCAATGGAGTAAGAAGGAGGCGGGGTTTGTATGGGGGGTGCCCAGGTCATCTGGTCAAATTGTTAGCCAATAGTCAAGTGCTGCACCACGCTCTCAACAGTATATATTTTTAAAACTACTACAGTCAATAACAAGATCAATCAAGTACTTCACTTCATTCAAAAATAGTAGGTTTTCAAGGAAATACAAAAATAATACAATACACAAATATATACTATAATTATAAATGGCATCATCAAGCATGGAAAGAATAATGGGATAAAAAAAGGATTAAAATAAATCCTAAACACCCACTATATACATATATATATATATATACACACACATACACAGAATATAATATAGATATATTCTAAAATACATATATAAGTTAACTTGACACCAAGAAAAATGTAAGAGTAAATACATATTTAAATTCATATAGTTTACAGTTTATCATTACACAGTGAACAGTGTAGTAGTAACTAATACTTTATGCAGTAAGTGATACTTTATTTTGGAAGGTGAGAAAATAAATACAGACACGGAAGAGAGTAAATCAAATTGGATGAAGACATTCCAAAGAGTAGAACAATGCACGAAACCAGACTTACACTTGCTGCAGTGGAAACAATGAGAAGGATGAGGATGATAAGGTGCAGAATGAGCACTCCAAGCAGGATGAGCAGCATTTTCAAGTATTTCTACCAGGAAACAAACAGAAAGAGAAACTGGATGTGACATTGAAATACTGAACATTGAAAAAAAAAAAAGAAAAAAACGTCAGTGCACTTGCGGGCTTGCGCCGATAGATGGCGACATTTCCTGACTTGTGGCCATGAACCGCAATGTTTACTTCTACAAGTTAAGTATCCTCTTACACCGCCAACGTCAAAAGTGCAAACTACGGGGAAATGTCCAGTTTAGAGTGTTACTTTATATCCGTACTCGAACGTCGGGGTAGGAAAATATAATCATATAATTAGTACATCAAACTCAAGAAAGTTTGGAAGCGGAAAAAAAAGTGAGCCTGCGTGGAAATTCGAAAGAGACGATGGAAACTCGAACAAACACCATTAGTTTCCTATAAAGAGATAAAAGAGCGCTTTAAATCATTCGTCTAATATTTAACGATGTCCAAAAAGTTCGCGTTAAAGTCCAGGGAGAAGTGGGGAAGTTCCTGCTGCGTGGTTGGGAAAAGAGGGGAGGGGGGGGAAGGGAGCGGGGGGAAAAAAACCCGAAAAAAACAACACAACAGTTGCAAAAACGACGCAAAAAGTCCTTAAACATGTCCCAACTTACAAAAAGTCAACGTTTCCGTGAAAGGGGGAAAGAAAGCAAAATGTCGTGAGGATCTCGAGCGTCTTGCTCGCTCGCTCGCTGCTATTCCAGATGTGACTCGCACGCCCCACTCGCACTTTTTCTGGGCCGCGCTGCACAACAGAACACCGCCCTGCAGGGGCCTGCACGTCACACACCAGCACGATCCACTCCAATCCGATTCCAGCCACAATACGCACACGCACACACACACGCACGCGCGCAGACACACTCCTTTCTTTCGTTTTTTTTCTCTCTCTCCCTCAACTCTTCTTCCCGCCCGAGCAACTCCTCTGGACAGCCCTCCAAAGGATTTGTGTGTTCCCCATTATTGCACTTCCATTAAAAACACATTTCTATGAGTCAAACTGTCAAATTCCTGCGTTATCACTCACACTTTTTAGGTACACATTGTGCCTGTTTGCTTGCTTGCAAGCCACTTGGGAAATTTAGAGGAGAGAAAGAAAGAAAAAAAAGACCTGGATACCATTTTGACCATCGACACGAAATTTTGTCCTGCGATGACTTGATGCACGCCGCAATAGTGTCAAGGAGTTATGCATGCCTGAAATTTCACATGACCGTTGAGCGTTTTGTTTGGAAGTGGGGGCCAGGCACCACATTTAAGTTGAATGACAAAGTTTTCAAACCATGGGAATAAAAAAAAAAAAAAGAATTAAAAACAACGAGGTAGGCACACGGAAAAAAAGTGGTGAGTAAGCATGCAAAATGAAAGACAAAGTCAGCCATTTTGAGCTGAATTCCGGGTTTCTCCCACTTGGGGAATTCCTTTGCAAACCAGTTGAACTAAAACGTGATTTGGAACAACTGCACCAGCAAATGCATGCACACCGACATGAAACATCAGCTGATGAAGACGAGTCACACCATCAGGTGACGCTCGGAAGAAGGCGAAAGTCATGTCAGGAAAATGAAATGAAAAAAACGGACCAGATTCATTCTAAATCAGAGACAGAATCAACTTTATTGAGTGGACACGCGCACACATAGCCAAGACTTCCGCTAACAACCCAGGCTAAACTGAGCTCCTCCCCAAAATGCAAAACCTTAAAGCGACAGCAGACCTCCTTGACACCGATTACCAACTTCCGATTGAAGCGAAGAACTGAGGAGAGGAGAGAGTCCAAAGAAAAAAACGTCCTCACTTGGTAAACATGACCAATGTGCGCGACTGACTTTGGGTTGTCGGGTGGAGACGGTGCCCGGCGACCCGACGCAGCTGCAAACATGATGCAACTGCGCTCGTGCTCGGCTCGCAACGCGATGACGCAATACGACTTTCAGATTCTGTGGAAGTCCACTCAAGTGCTCAAAATGTTACAAAATGTTAACGTGCTCAAAGTTATTTGTGGCCATTTTGGAATCCGACGACGCCATAAATTTCATGTCGGGACAATTAAAAATTCGGCTTTCAAAACTCAACCGGAGGCCTTTTGTTGCTCAACGCAATTGTTCACGGTTTTGGTTACACGGTGAAAAGCTTTTTCTTTTTTTTTTTTTTTCTTTCTTACTAACAGACAACACGATCGCTCTAAAGCAAAAACACGTCTGGAAGTAACTAAAGTCGGAGACATTGTGCGGCGAAACGTGAAGCCGCCACGCCTCGTCTTTGCGGCATTTTAGGCGATTTGTGAGCAAACTGCGTGTTGTACGTCACGCAAAGACCACGTTCTCGCTCTCTTTCAGGTCCGTCGAAAAGATGACCTCAAGCAAAACGGCGGACCCAAAACCCAAGCACGTCGGGGGCGTGTCGTCCTAATTTGAACGGGAATTTTTTTTTTTTTTTCCCGGAGGTGACCATGAACTCGATCAGAAGGCAATCTGACGCCTCGGGTTTGTTCTCGCTAATCTGAAGGGCTTCGCATCACCCGACTGCGCTCGGGATTCTTGCAACGTCAACGTGTCGACAATTTGGAAACGGTTCCGGCGTGAGTCACAGTTTCGGACCTTTGGATTGGACGTCTCAGGCCGAAGGAACTTTCACGCGTGTTTGGCGGGAACTTGTTTCAAATCGCTTTTGCATTCAAGTTTCCCGCCACGCGAGAGGCAACGCGTGTTGATCTCCATCTCGACACTTTTTGGTTGTGCGAAGCGCAAAGTCGCTCGAAGAACGTCGAGAGCGGAAACGTTCCTCTCGTCTAAAGTCGGCGGCGATGGCATCGAGCACACGCGCAACCCGACGGAGAATGTGACGCTCCGCCTCCGCCGCAGTTGAGGTGCCAGGCGAGCTCCTGGAGGCCAAACATTGTCGCGGGTTCCAAAGTTTCTCTTTGGGCAACCGCGAAGAGAAAAAGAGAACACGAACGTCATATTACGCCGCCGCCGTAAGGCTCCACAAGAATGTCAGCGTTTGATCGGGCTTCCACCTGCGCGAGGTTGATTGCGGCCGCGGGACTCCGGTCGACACTTCAACTGGACTTGGGATTTGGGTCAAAGCCCAACTGAGCTCCACTCAACTTTTTTTTTTACTTGGGAGATATTGAGAGGAATGACGGCACGCCCATCACGCTTCAGCTCGTCAAACATTTCAACTCTTTTTGCTTGAAGGCACATAAAGTGCGTTTTGACTTGTGACATTCGCAACGTGAAGAGTTGCCGTGGTAACGTGCACGTCTTTGAGTTTGCTCAAATAGTCCTGGAGGGAATTGAGTCGACGGTTTGGAATTGAGCTGCACAACAGCTGCGAATGAAAAAGAATGACGGCACCGTTGCCAAAGCGCGCCGGAGTCATTTGCGGGTCACGCAGTCACGCTTGGACGGTGCGGTCGCAGGCGCTCGCTCGTTCAGACAATTCTCGCTTGCCTCAACTAACTCAACTCTTGTGACAATGCACAAAAGCGGAAACAAATATTTGGAACATTTCTTCAATTGCGAGAGAACGTAATTCTGCGTTGCCCTTGGCCGAATGACTTTGGAATCGGACTTTGGCTCTCGTTGCACCGGTTTAGCGCAACGGCTGGACTCTGTTGCATTCCCTTTGGGATGAGGAAAGAATGACGGAACACCCCAATGACCCTTGACCTGCGGAATCACGTTGCCGAACGACGCCGGCTGAATGGACGGCCATGTCAACGGATCCGAGTGAAGCCTTTTCCGCTCACTTCCCTCCATTGCTGAAGACATTCCAGATGTGTTCTCAGCTTTTCAGCGTGCGTGTGTCGAATCCGATCTCCCGGGCCCGTGCCAATGCCTTAAAAGCTTGGCAATTGGGCCGCACTCGAGTGTCTTTGGTCGAGTGTCTCGTTGCGCTCGCTGGACTGCGTGACCTTCGGGAAGACAAAGAGACGTCACGATGGCCCGGTGACGAGTAGAAGAACTCACAAATTGGACTGCAGCGTCCTACGAAATAAACGGCCGATTGTTGGGATCCCAGGGCAGTTTTCTTGGTTCTGCTGTGGGTAAATTGGATCTTCTAAGTTGTGGTTCTACAAGCTGGACTTTGCTGTGTTGAGAAAGACAAAACAGTCGTAGAAGCGCCCTGACCATCCTCTGACGGAACTGGCGGCCATTTTGAAGGACCTGGAGTTTGACTTCATTCCAGGTGGCATGCGTGCGCGTGAGGCTCGGGTCCATCCTCAGAGTCCGCGCGGCCTTGCCGTGCCGCTCGTTTTGTGTTTGCGTTTGGCCACTTAGCGGCGATCAGATAAGGTCCTACAAAAGCACATCTGAAAGGGGGCGGGGCAGCTGCGGAACCCGCGTTGGAGGGATCGCACACTTCCCGAGAACTGTTGCCACTGCGCAACGCCGACGGCGGCTCGGCCGACCTGCCTCGGTGCGCTTTTGAAGCTCGACGAGCCGCGACGGGTGTCGGATCCGACGACGGACTGGTGGGCGTGGCTTTCATTTCTCTCCGCTGAGCAATGGCGGGACCCGCCCTCCCAGGCCGCGACAACACAATAAATCAGACACTCGAGCCGTGACGTGATGTGGCACCGGGCCGATCCCGAACATGTGCTCGCCATTAGTCGCTGGCTTCCTGTTGGAGGCGATGTCATCATCACATGACCTCACCGTCCGAGTGGCCGCAAAGGCGTTCCTTTGGAATCAAAGTCCGTCTTCGGATACATTCCGGCCTGTTTGGAAATCGACACCTTCGAGCCAACTACAACTCCCGGGGGAAGAAAAAAACAACTCTTGTCAGCTCGTTATCAGGAGTTTTTTTTGTTTTTTTTCTCCATTCCAGCGGCCTCTCCCAGTAGTGTGCGTGTCTTCTTTTGACAGCCTACAGCCGCATGCGTGCCCATATTTGGCTTTTACGCTTTTTTGACCAAAAATTTGGCGTCTTTGTTCGGAGGAAGCAAAAGCACTCACACTCTAAGGTTGGAAAGCAAAAGACGGAAAGTAAGACAAAGTAAAGAGTGACAAAATATTTGGACATGTCATGAGTTGTCGATAAAATACAGAATTGGAAGCGAAAATCTTTGCATTTCACTTAAAAATGTAACATAACAGATCTTTCATGGGAAGAATAGAAAAAATGGAATTTGGGGGGAAAAAAAAGAAGAATTTTTGGGGAGTCCAATATGGAATTTGCTTCAAATATTTTTTTTCTCTTTTGCATGTCTTTTAAGCTGAGATGACACCAAATTTGGTTGAGCATCCCGCCTCCACACACACACACACAATGGCAGCCCAGTGTGCGTGTGTGTGCATTAGCATTGCCGCATTCCTTCGTGGGGGGGCAACAACAGCATCAGTGTTTTGCAATCAGCTGCCACATTTCTTTTGCCGCCTCCTCATCCCGACTTATCACAACAACATCTTTCCGTTGATATGATGGCGCACAATATGAGTGCAACCCGTCTACGGTAATTTCTGCAAAAAGTAATATTTTGTCGTCATGTCTTGATCGCTTTTTCTTTCAATTTGTTTGTGTGAAAACACAGCGTGATGTTGTCCGACCCAATGTTGGCACACTGGCAGATCTGCGAGAGGGAGGGCGGCGCCATTGTGGGAGCGGTCACAGCCAACTTCAATCATGGCCGACTAACGCGTAAGTGTTTATCTGCAAAATGTGCTGAAATGCCATCTTTCAAGAGGGAAATTGGCATTTATGGCGAGAAAAAAAATGGTAATTAACAAGCTTTTCACGCGCCGAAAAGCGAAACGTCTGAGGTAAAATATTATTTCGAAGAAAAAAAAAGTTTGGATGACAAATTGGAAGCCTCGTGATCTGATTTTTGTCGCCAACTATTACGCTTTCCGGTAATCCTCCTTCACCGTTTTGAGAAGACGATCATGTTTCGCGACTTGTGCTCATGTCAACTTGTAAGACGTCCTTTACGTGAACGCTCTTGTGTTGGGACTCTAAACACCAAAGCCACAAAATGACACCGCAAAACCATGGGAAAAAGTTTCATATTGTCTTTCAACATTGAAGCGTAAACAAAGCTGCTGTCAGCATTCATCAGTCAACATGTGGCCAAAGGGGCCATAAAAGAGCAGATGTTGCACATCGTCGCCTACGATAAGGAAGGAAAAAAAAAAAAAAGGTCCGCGAGCTCACCAGTGACTTGTCCAACGTATACACACGTTCATGTTCGTGTGAAGACCCAACAGCTGGACCCGCACGTATGAGTTGTGGACCCTTTCGGACGGGCCGCCACGCCCCTCCCAGCTTGAGGAGGGATGCTGGGATGCTTTGTGACACTTGATGCGTTCCAGATGAGACCTGAACACCCCCCCAAACCCCCCAACCCCCGTCCCCGTCCCCATTCCCACCTCCACCCAACATGTGTCCCGCTTCAGGTCCCCTGAGGAAAAGGGTGTGGCGATCTTGAGCGAATCACGCAGCAAAAAAATGCTCACAATGACGGCAAAAGAATGCCGACATCATCCTTTGATTTAACAATCAACATCAAATTCCAAGCCATATATATATATATATATATATATATATATATATATATATATATATATATAGGGATATATTTCTTCGGCTTAGTGGTGAACAAGCAGGGGGCCTATTAAACATTTGCCAGCAAATACTTTTCACACTCACGCTTGATCATGATGCTGCTGTTAAATGAATGCTCTGCGTGTTCTGCGTGCTCGGGGTGGGGGTGTGTGTGTGGGTGTGAGTGTGTGTGTGTGTGAGTGGCTCAGCGGTGGGTGGTTTCCAAGGACGCTTGTTGATTGTTGCGGTCATGCGTTTGATTCGTGAATCTCTCCAGCCCGTAAATAAATAAATGAAGAAAACAAGCCAGTCAGGCTCCCTGAAATCGTCAGACTAGAACGACGTGAACGCTAACGTAGCAACACTTTTATCAGAAGCCGACACGAGTGTCAGCTTAGTTCCGTTTTTTAAAATTTTTTTAATTCAACTGACAATAACGACAACGCACAATTTTTTTTTTTATGCAACGCCGACATTGACAGTATGTGGCTGACTTTGGACTTTGGACGCTTTCGTGAGGCCAAAATGCAATCCGAAACCTGAAGGCGGGACTTCGGAGTCTTCCGTTGAATCATGAATCAATTGAAAGTTACGTCTCAATCGTTGAGTTCGCATTCTGTTACTTTCCAAGTGTGGGAAAGTTGTTGTTGGACGACGACTAACATGTCGAAATGTTCTTTTTTTCGGAGCGTCCAACGTGTGGCCCGGCAGCTTCAGAAAGCAGGCAGCAACATTTCCCTCACACACGCGACATGACGTCACACACGTCTCTCATACTGCAACAAAATACAACGCAATACAACAACACACTGCAATGCGATAACACACGATATGACGACGCACAACACACATTGTACAAAACACTTGAGTGCAACGCTTTCCTTCAGGAAAACAAACCACAAGTAAACTTCATCCTGCAACACGACACACAAACTGCGTGTCATTTATTTGCCAGCAAAATTGCGATCACAAGATCCCGTGTGAGTGTGAAAAAAGTATTTGTGTGCCTCTCCAATTTGTCTGTGCACACTGAACTACAACACAGTACCCTACAAACACGTGTGCGCGTGTGCGTGTGTGCAGTGTCCCGCCCACTCGTTGGTCACACCCAAGGCATCCCAAGCACGCAGCGCAGCAGCGCTCTGGAAAGGCGACCACACTGTGCATGCCTGCGGCCGCCAAATGGCCGACTTGTGTGTCGGCCGTTGTAAACAGTGCTGGGGGATCCGCGGACGAGAGCAGTGACCTCAAGCCCGCAAGGCCCCCGACACCCCCGCCCTCCCTTCCCGCCTTTCCTGGCGGGGGCCCCGCAGTTGCGGCCCCGCTGGAGAAAGCGGGATGATTACCTAAGCATGCCTCCTTGGGTTCCGCTCCTCCCGCCCGCTCGCTCTGATTTATACATTGGATCCATCCTCCTCAAACGCCCCGCGTCCGCGCTCGTGCATTCGCATTCTTCTCATGGAATGTGTGCGCTCAAGCCATGTTCACCTCTTCCTAATTTTCTCAAGTCACTTTTTACAGTCCGATCACCACCAATTCTCAGTTTTTTATTTCAGTTTGCTAGCTTAATGCTAATGCTAATGATGATCTATGCATTAATCTTTCAGCCAACACAAACGGTGCAGCAAGTAGACAGACAAGAGTAATTGCAGTCGTATATTATTTATCCTCTGCATCGAAAGGTTACAGTATGGACGGCAACGTCTCCGCACTCAAATACACGTCGAAATAACGTCCAGAGTCGCGATTTGAATCGCGACGCTCCAAATGGTCAGGCCGATGCGTTGGCTAGCCTGGGGTCCACAAGCGTGCCGCCATTTGTAAACCAGCTCGCCAGCTGCTTAGCTTTAGGCACGCCTCCACATCACATGAGAGCCACCGCAATGGAGCGTTTAGAACGTCAGTTCGACATTTCCATGCCACAGGCCCATTTCAATCTCGTGACACCAATGCGAGGGTGACGATTACACCACCCCGGGGAACCCCAAACGCTTTTTAGAAAAGGCAGACTGGCGATGTCGGAGAAGTCTCAATATTGACACCTTTCCTAGCTTTGTGAAAAATGATCATCATGATCCGCGTCTTCACATTGATGAATATCATTAACGCTTATTGATAACATTGAAAAGTCAAGCTTCTATGACGGCGTACGTTCGCTTGAAGTCACATGCAGCGAGCCGCCACAATCGAGAGTTTCAATCGGAATGAAAAACGCTGCAGGACGGTTTCAATCTTGTGACGCTAATGCGAGGATGTTCCCGTCATCTTTTTTGCGCCGCTTGTCACTCGGCATTAAAAACTGTTGTGTCCTGGCAATATATCATGTCTGTGATGTCCTTTTGTCAAAATACCCCAGGGCCTGTTACCATGGCAACCGGTCGTTCACCGTGATCGCGAACGAGGTGGCTTTGCAGATTTGCGGCGTTGATGTTAAATTTTGCAAAGCAGTTCCCCCGTCACGTGTCTCGTAAAAACCGAAGCGTCTCCACACTTTTGAGTGGAAACTCGCCGGTGGGTCTTTGATTTGTTTTTCTGGGTTTTCCGCCATTCTTGCATGAGTTCTTTTATTGTAAATTGTTCACACTCTTCACCGGCCGCCGATCCCGGCAATTTTAGAACCGTTTGCGGGGTTAGCGTACCCCACAAAGAGATTAAATACGGACGGTGACGACGAGGGCAATCCATTATGGGTGTTTTCAAATATCGATACTTGCCGCCAGGCTATCGATTATTTATCGCGACAGAGTTCGCAACAATTTATTGCAATATCGATTTTTTTTCCACCCCTAGTTCAAAGCACACGCCGTTAGGACTCATGATTGGATTTTAAGGAAACACTTTGTAGCTTGTCCCGCATCACAACACCATAAAAGTCAACGAAGGCGAGTACTAAGAGTGATGAACTACTGCACGATGCACTTTCAGAGAACGTTTTCCGCCTCCTTGAAACGCTCAAGTTGCGTTCTAAATCATACACGTGAGGGCGTGGCGGCGAGAAAACAAGACGTCGAAAAGAAGAAGGCTGCAGTGGAGCAGAGTGGGCGTCGGCCGTCTTTTGGCGACCCTCCCTCCAGTCATGCGTGCGTCCCTCCGGGCTGAGCTGGACGGGACAGAGAGAGGCGAGGCGAGGCGGAAACGATTCCGGGATAAATTGATGCCATGTGTGTTTGTTATTTGAGGTTTTGTTTGTCATTGACAGAAGGCGCTTAAGTTGTGTGCTTTTCTTGTCAGCAAATTAGCTTTGGAGGCTTCGCAGGTTGGAGAAATTCAAGCGGAAAAAGAACGATTTTCGCTTTGCTTTGCTTTTCAATTCCACCTCAAAGTGTCAATCCAGAGCCAACATTTGGATTGTGTCATCGATATTCTCAAGTCCATCAAGTCATTTCTGAAGCTGCAACTAACAGTTGCAATTCAAATCGCTTTTTCACTTCATCCATAACTTGGATCGAAAATCTCATGATTACCATCCGGTTTGTGAAAAACTGAAAATTATTCGCAATGAACCGAGCAGAAAAGACACAAATTGAATTCAGTTCCTGGTTTGGTTCGACCATTGCATTTCCAAAGTAAAAGTCGATGCTTGCAAACGTTGCAAAAAGTCCTCCGTCTTGACAAAAAAAAAGAAAAAAGATCATCGATCTGCATTCACGGAGGGCAACAGAAATCGAACAACATGGTCACTGAACGATGATTCGATTATCAAAAGAACACCGAAAAGTGAATTGTTGCTCCTCAGTGAGGTCAACGAATGTCAATAATCTGCAAAGATTTGAGCTTGGTTGCCTCCAATCCAAGTCAGCTCAAGTCTGATCATCAAAATGTCTCTGAAAACGTTTCCTGAGTGACAATTGTTTGTGACAAAGTCTTAATTGACTTCGAAGAAAATAAGAAGGTGTCTGCCGTGCCCAACATTGGCCCTCTGTCGTCATCTCCTAAAGAAGATGAAGTGGAAGAGGGACTGAAGGTTCAAAGTTCAACGCTGGCCTGATGGGATGTGACCCTTTGTGATCTCTCCCTTCCTGGCAAGCGACGCGGCGCGGCGCCGCGCTGTGGCCATGCGCCGGCGCTGGAAAACAACGAGGGCATTGTGCGCACACTTGGGGAGGCGCCAACATCCTCCTTGGCAGCGTGGGACTAACTTCTTCTTCTGGATTTTTATCGGCGAGTCGGCCGTTCCCACGAGTGCACGCGTATTTGACCGGCGTTTTATTACATATGAGACATACGTCGTCTACGACGGCTTCACCGAGTGCATCATCATCGGCAAGAGTTGCGGAAATGCTCGCCTTCAGGTTTGTTTTGTCCTAACTCCAAAGTCAAAAGTTTTACGGTCTGTGTGAAAGGGGAAATGGGCAGCGTGCCACCTCCGTGATGGCTCTGATGCTTCATCTGAAGCGGGAAACATCCCAAGTCCATTTCATTCCCCGATTCGGTGTGTTTATGTCAACAACTACGCAGTCAAAAGCAAGAAAGGAGCGGCTTTGATCGGCTCGTGTGACGCCGACGCGACATTTTGGCCTCTTCGGATAAAATTGATGCTGTTAGCGTTCATGCTAGCATTTCACATCGCCTCGTTTTTCTTTCCCTGATTTTTTTTTTTTTTGCTTTGACTCGCAAGCAAAAATTGGATCGTGGCAGTGAAGTCAAATCACTTCACATCAAGCAGAAGCTTAGAAGACATTGAACAATTTAGTTTATTGCCACGTCCAGTTTGAAGTTACACTAAAGATAGAACGCAGAATGACGCCTCGTGTATTTCAAGCAACCAAACAACGTTGCCTCAAATGACCTCCTAGCTTAATGCTAAGATGGAATGCAAAATGCCATAGACGGGCTAATGAAACTAGTACGTTAAAACCTAAAGCAACACTTGTGGTCCGACAACATGATAGTCACAGGCACATATTCTTTATCATCTGCAAAAAAACTGGCCGTGGGTCCAAATTCGTCTGGCGCTAAGACGTAAAAGTGGAGGAATGGAGCGTGTACTCATTCCGTCAGTCAACCAAGCGCGGGTGACCCCTTGATGAGCCCGCCACCCCTTGCCCATCCCCCGCCGACCATTCGTCATAAGCCACGCCCACCCGCCCCAGTGTGCTCACGGCTGAGTGGATGTCAGGCCAGACCTCGGGAAGACAGCGAGGGCGAGTCGTCGAGCGGGCTGACGCAGACAGACGCGGAGGATGGAAACATCAAGCCAAGTGACTCATCGTTTCTGCGCTCACGGCAAAAATGATAATCGGCGTTGCTGCTCGATGCAAAATCCACAATGAAATGTGCTCAGACTTTTCACCTACTTCACTTATTTGAAAGGAAATGCATTTGTGTCACCGTTGAAAACTTCTTTGCGTTCCACAAAAATTCCAGACAGCATATTTCTTGCCGTGGTGAAATTTGCGCATTTAAGGGAACATTTTGTACCGGTCTTGAATAATTGTGAAGAGTTGAAAAGGTTGACCCTCTAAGCATCAAACTGCCGCCGAGCAACATCGACAGAATGCCTTCATCGCAAACTGCTTTTGAAATTGAAAAAAAAAGAAGAAGAAAAAGCTTCCAAATCAACGGCTTCCAGACGACAGAGCAACATTGAGCAACCTGAAATAAATTAGGGTGAGGGACGACTGCGTTTAAAATGAAAATGAAATTGTTTGAGTGACTCGTGGACTCGTGCTTTGGTTAACGATTCGAATGTCGGCGACAAAAGTTGACACGAAGCCAACAATACGTGAACACGTCCAACGTATATTCTCATGTGTTCGGTATTTCTAGGCCATTTCCAGCGGTGAGCAGCTTTGGTTTTGCAAGATGGAAAAAGATATTTCAACAGTCGGGTCGGGCCCGAGGAGGAATGCGATGACACAATCGCGCCGAAATGCTGAAGTCATCCTGGAAGTGCTCGCGACTCGCAAACGATGGCGTTGCAAAACGCATGGAAGGCAAGGCAGAACTTCATTTTTCGACTCGCATCTGCCGGCGGACGCTCCACCCCTCACCCTTCCGTGTGTGTGGTCTGCAGGCTTTCCGAGGTGAAGAGGACAACACGGGCATGAAATGGTTCAATTTGCTTTTCCTGGTAAGGAAAAATACTCTGCTGGACTATAAGAGGTGGATTTTTAATCACGTTGAAAAAAAAAAAAAAACTACAATAAAAAGTGCCTCAACAGTTGGAATGAAATGTAAGAAAATAAAATACGCCGAGTATGTGTTTAACATGTAATCTATTATCCAAATAAGGTACATTTAATTGTTTCCACACATGGGTTATTTTCACACATTAACGTTTTGAAAATAGCTTGTCTGATAAAACTCGTAAAAGTTTTCCGCACTCAGCGGGAGCCTTGCTGCATTTTGTCGCCATCTAGTGGCATGCCGGGGACAAGGATAAAAAAAAAATTGACATGGAGGCGAGGTGCTTGATTTAGTCAGGCCAAAGTCGTGTCTAATCGAGACATGCGCTTTGCTGCCATCTTGTGGCAACTACGGGCAATTACCATCCTTTTTCTAGTGGCTGTCAAATGTCTCTCTCACACTCTCACACACACCTTAGAGTGGCTTGAAAATTGTGAAAAAAAAAGTTTCATTTGACTCACTTTGTGTTCATGTGTGTTTCTGAACATGTATTTGGGGAGTTGTTTATTTGTTGGTGGACGCAGGGAGGGCTATTTCAGTACAGGCGCTATCTCCGGGGACATTCGAGGACGGTGGGAAGAGACAAGGGGGGGTGGGGTGGGGGGGTGGGGGAGTTGGAAAGTGTTTCCTAAAGATAAACTTTGTTTGGGGACTGAACTTGGCCACGTTGTGGAATTTTGACAAAGACAAACGGCGGCGGAGTCACTCGCGCCGTTTCTCTTTAATGAACGGCTAAGTGTGTCATCGCATTTGAAATACAGTCGAAGGCATGGAAGTGGATGCGAGGAGGGCACGAGAGGATACGACGAAACGGGGCCTCTCTGAATAAAACATGAACATCTCGGAAACACTGAAGATTCATTTGTGGCCGTAAAACATCTGAGCCTTCTTCACATTTGCTCCATTTCACCCTCGATAAGTGTCGCGTGACGTCACCGATACGTTCACATGGGAAAGGATGTTCGGGTTGCCTCACTCGCGACCATAAACACACACTTGGCGCTTTCTCACTGGTGGCACACAAACGGTTGGCAACAAGCCCATTGAGGAGAAAAACTTCACAGATGTCTGCATCCAAATTAAGGGAATCTGATTTAAAGTCCCCAAAATGCAGTTATGCAAACAAAATTTTTGCACCCCAAAAGTGATGCATAAGACACACAGACAAGTATCTGATTTGTGGTCCCCAATCGTGTGGAATACAAGAAAAGCGTGTGAATGGTTGGTTATCTTTGTGTGCCCTGTGATTGGCCGACAACCAGTTCAGGGTGTGACCCCGCCTACTGCCTGTAGACAGCCGGGAAGCTCTTCAACACGCCCGCAACCCTCATGAGGATAATGGAGGCATGGATGAAGTGGTGAATGCTCACCCATACAGACACACACATACAGATCTACATGGTATTATGAGTACCTGATATGTGGTGATGTAACAGATTTTTGTTCCCCAAGAGTGATGGGCAACCCAGACACACTACAAATGAGGACCTGATTTGTGGTCCCCAAAATGCGCTTGTGTGAACAGATTTTTGTTCCCACGAGTGATGAATACCATAACACAAACGCACGCACACCCACATACACATACCTGAACTCCAATTATGGGGACCTGATTTGTGCTCCTAAAAACATGCTTGTGTACACAGATTTTTCTCCCTCAAGAGTGATGAAATCCAGAAAACACCCACGCACACGCACACACATGCATACAAGACACACTTTTTTGCTGTTTGTTTCTCACCCATTAAAATAAAGGGCTTGCAAAAATGCTGCTCCAAACTTAAATAGAAATAAAATGCTTGAGTTGCCAGGGGGAGTGGTCTGGATCGTGTGTGCGTGTGTGTGTGGGAGGGATGGGCCAAAAAAGAGAGCAAAGCCAGTCCAAAAAAAAAATGGCAGTATATGAACAATCTTGTATTCAGTTTCTTTTCTCCCCCACCCCACCCTAACTTTTCACTTCCTGTCTCTTTTTCTTTCCTCCCCCACTCTCGCCACCCCACCCCACCCCAGCCCCCCCGCCCACCTTCCACAGCTCACCAGGCAGGTTGTTTAATTCTTTCCAGATTGCGGCATGCCGTCCGTCTTTCCTGGAAGAGCTCACCAGTCTGCTGATGGAATTTTGCAGGAAAAAAGGGGCTCCGCCAGTGTTGAGCCTGGGGGTGGGGGGCTTTTGACATAATAAACCCAAAGGCCTCCTATTGGTGGCCCTGCGAAACGACAGCCTAAAGTGAAGATAACTTGAGTTGGGAGTGGGACACGAAACAGCTGCATGGTGGGTGGGCTCTGGTTACAATGACTCTTCTTTTTTCAGGAAGAAGTAGTAAATGTGAAGAAAAAATGTTGCCTCACATTTCAACGTGATGACGTCATTTATGAGCAACAACATTTGACAGTAAATGATGCAACACTTTTGACAAAACCAATCTTCACACGTTCCATTTGTGAAGCTCTGAATGAAGACATACAACAAATGCACACGCTCGCTTTTAAAGCACACTCCAAACCAGCAGACAGAAGCTCCCTGTGACCACTAGATGGCAGTAGACAACAAGCCGTCCTGCAGCAAGAAGTTGGAAGAAGGGGGAGGCCAAACAATCCAACAACACTAAATTAGATGAGCAAACAAGACAATAAAACAAAAAACTAGCAATGCATAAAGAAGAATAACAGCGACAAACGGAACGATTAATAGCGCAGCTGCTGCGTATTGACCGCCAGAAATCAATTTAAACGGTCTGCTGTTATCACCGGGCTGAGAATAATGACATTTTTAGCCCCTGTTGACAAATTGGATGCTGGTGTAATGTGACATCAGCAAATGGAAGGTCCACAAAAGTGGGCTAGAACGATTGAAAAAGCGAATGCAGGTTCCAGGTAAAGGTTTCACGCTTAGACACGCTGGGCCAGATTCCCGGTGGCCAGTGCACCCCTGGTTGCGCTACAACCGTCATGTTCTTTTTGTTCCACAAAATAAAAAGGCTGAATAGGAACGAGTTCAAAGGCACAAAGCAGGTGAGTGGCGACTTTGCAATGCAAACCCAAGCCCAGTTTGACGTCAATTTCAGTCGACAGCAGAGGGCAGTAGAAGGCCAAAATGGAAGTCCTCTGATAGACAATCGTTCTGCTTAATTCATGTTCCACAAACGCAATAATTATCAGAATACGGTGCTTAGACTAATGGGCTGAATCTAAGTTTTTTTTTTTTTTTTTGCCTTGAGTTGCCCTTTAAGTGACCTAATCCACCTCTTAATACATCATCGTGGAAAAATAACATATCAAAACACATTAAAACTATGCACAGCATACAGAGCAACGGAGTCATTGTGTGTATTTGAGGATAAATATCGTCATTAATAAAGAAAGCTACGCGAGTTAAACCTTCCATATCACTAACTCCAGATCTCTACATTACAGTAGAACAAAAATAGACAATATCTATTTGCCAAGATGACAAAAACAAATAAAAAAAAAAAATAGAAAATACCGTACTCACCGCAGATGCTTGTTATTTATAGAAAATATCCATTCCCTTTGGCTAACTTTCTGTGTTGCCCAGTCAAAGCTAGCTAGCTAGCTTGCAAGCTAGTCCTGGAAGTGCCTAAAAAAAAAGAATTGTTGTAGCAGTTTTTTTATGCCAGCAGATAACACGTCACACAAAATCGCTGGTCCAGAATCCAAATTGTCTTCATCGTCATTGGAAAAGTGTTTCCAAACGGGCTTCATTTGGGAAAATCCCCTCCTGGGAGTCTGTCAGTTGAACTTGAGCAATTGACCCAAAATGACTGCTTCACATCCGAATGGCTGACTTCCTGTTTGAATTTACCAATCAGAGTGGGAGACTCTCCCACTTTACAATGTTGCAAATGAAGATCTTTTTTTTTTTTTTTTAACAGCCCATTTAGGCACAAAATGGAGAGAATTTAACTTGACTCTTCTGTTTCGCATCCCCGCTTCAGTTTTGTGTTAGGGGAGAATTCACCTGAAATGGAAAAAAAATTTGGAACCTTCAGTGGGTAAACTCGTAGTTATAATCAAGCCCAATTGGAGCATTCCGCCTCCGCCCAATCAAAGTTAACAAAATTGTCATCAACAGTTATGCTGAGTGATGATCGTGTGGTGTGGGTTCTGTTAAGTGATTTTCTTTCCCCCCTCTGAAAAGAGTCGGGTGCATAATTGAAAACGATGAGCCTTTTCATTATTTCCGATCGTAAAACACTTCGCGTACATGAGCTCAGACGAAGCAAGCGACAACTCGATTACTTCCTTCCTTTTTGGAGGGTCCCACCTGCAGGAAATGGCTTTGCTTTATAGCACTAAATCATCTCCTAATGCGCTGCGACGATAATGAAAAGCGATGAATGAGCACAAATTCTTTTATTGAAAAATAGACGTTATTCTGGCAAAGACAAGAAACAAACAAAAGTGTCAATATTGTGGAGACAACAACAGTAAGGTGAAGACAAACGTTCCCCTTTTCACACACAAAATCGCAATTATATTCTTTAGTGTTGCACTTTTTTAGTGATTATCCCATTTAAGATCAAACATATTGGGAAGGGACAGCCTCCCAATCAATTTGGTGGAAGAACAAAAACATTTTGCACATTTCTGCAGCAGCAGCAAACAAACTCTTATTTTTAGTTTTGGAAACATGACGCAACGTTCAAGCTGCGATGACTCCACAAGTTGCAACCAAAATGTTTTCTGCTTTTGCATAAACACAAGCAAAGGCAAGAACAGATTCCGATTTAATTGGGCCTGTTGGTGACGCTGAAGAAATCGACCGACAATTATTCCGACAGCGCATCTTTGCAAATAGTAGCGAGGGGGCGACTTATTCGAAAATCTTTGACTGGTTTTGGTATTAAAATGCTCGTGAATTCAGCGAAACAAACGGGGCCACCGCATCTTCATCATTATTATTATTTCTTGAACTGCTGGTTTCCCTTCCAAGCAGTCCTCTTCTGGAATGTTCCGTTTTCAAAGAGCGAGAAACAGATTCCTCACGATGGGCTTCCCACGATCCGACTTCCCTCTCAAGCGACGCTCGCTTACGTCAACAACATTCCAGAGTTCCTCATACGCGGATCTCATCATCTTGGTCGTCTAAGAAAGACGAGAAGTGGCTCTCCTCTTCCGGCGGAGCGCTGAAGGTGGCGCTGTCCGTGTCGGCCGCGTACACGTGAACCTTCTCGTCCAGGCCCGCTGAGCCCGAGCTGGACACGGAGCAGCTGTCCAGGTGGCGCAAGTGTTTGGGGAGGACCTCGGGCGTGTACGCCGTCTTGGCGTCAGTCCTCGGGGGTGCTTCCTTTTGCTCCGCTACGTCCGTCGTCGTCGTCGTCCTCCTCCCGTCGTCGTCGTCGTCGTCGTGGGCGCTCAGCGGCGGGGAGGCGCGGCCCTCGCTGCTCTTGCCTTCTTCGTAGCCGAGGTCGTCGTCGTCCTTCGCCATCACGCCCAGGATGTCCCCCAGCATGGACGGGCCCAGGTCCACGTGGAAGGACATGACCGACTCGGCGTGCTTCATTCCGCCCCCGGGGGGGCTCCAGCTCTCCGGGAGCTCGCCGGGTTCCCCGAAACGTCGCTCCTCCAGTTCCAGGAAGTGCGTTGCGGAGGCGGCGCCGCCGCTGCCGCAGTCGCTCAGCTGCTTCAAAGGACTCGGGGACAGACTCTTGGCCACCATGTCGCCGCCGCCGTCGTCGTCGTTTCTGTCCTCGTCATTGAGGAAGGGCAAAGACATGGCGTTCTTGACGTAAGTGGGCGATCCCTCGGTGACCACTAGGGGGAGCGCTCGCTGCTGGTCCACCCGCGTGGTAGACTGCGAGCGCTTGCTGCTGCGGAAGGTGCGCGACAGCAAGCCCGGGCGGGGCGAGCTGGGGAAGGAGGCGCAATCGGCGGGCGGTTCGCCCGAGCGCGTGCTGAGAAAGGAAGTGTCGCCGAAAGCGTCGCCGCTACGGCCCACGTGCATGGTGTGGCGGAAGTCGCCCAGCGGCGCGCTGATCATCTCCCGAGTCAAGTCGGTGCGGGAACGCCGGTTCTTGTGGGAGGAGCCGGACACCAGTTGCTTCAGGATGGGCATGGCGGACGATTTCTTGATTTTTTTTTTTTTTTTTTGTGCCTTTTAGTTTGTTGGGGGAGGGAAGGGGGGGGGGGCGGGGTCGTGATCTTGCCAGAGAAAATCCTCAACAGTCAGAAAAGGAACCTGAAAATAGAAAGACACAAAAGGCATTTTAAGACGACATTCGTCATGTGACGCAGTGATGCTTTAATGGCCGCTGGAAAGTTTCGATGAAAAAGGCCACAAGTTGATTGAAGCGGCAAACCAAAACGAAGAAAGTCTCAAAATGAGGACGACATGTCGCAGTTTAACTGCTCGTCACATTTTTTTTCAAATTGGTATAAGGGAGGCTTTAGTTGTCTTTAAAGTTTTTCAGTGAGAAGGACAACGTTTAACGAGGTCCTTTTTTTTTTTTTCTTTCTTTTTTTTTTTAAATGCAAAAAACTTGAGAGGAATTTCATCTGAAAAGAAGCCATCCTGCTGGAGGAGTTTTCAGTTTTTAGTGGTCTTCCCTTCTGTGCTTAGTCATTTGGACAAACTTTCGTCGTGGAAGTGAAACTGCTTCCGAACACCAGTCAAGGAGAGAAAAACCTTCCGAATGGCACGCAATGACATTTTTTGTGCAGTGGCGCACGTTGACACGTGTCGGTTTTACGTAATAATGTTGACTGTAACGTAATTGAGTTTTCGCCAAGTCCGTGATCAAATTCGGGTTAAGGAGCGAGCCGCTGTCGGAACAGACCTCATGACTTCCTTTCCTCTCGGAGGCTCTCAAAGCCGTTTCCATGGCAACTTGTGGCTCCGTTCACCCTCACGGCAGAGAAAAGCCAGTCCCGCTGCTACACTTGAAGGCGGCGATTCCAAAAGCAACCTTTTGGCATCGCATCAAATGGCAAAAAGCTTTTTTCATCACGGCGCCCTCTGCTGGATTTGCAGAGCGCCGCATGCCCACCGGCCGTCTTACTTACTTTGTCACGTCAACAACACGCAGTGCCAACCAGCCAAGCCTCGACTTCCTGTTCAACGCCATCACCTGCCTTGTTTCCATGGCGACGGCCCCCCCAGCAAGCCCAACGTTTCCTGTCTGTGTGACTGCAGACGTCGACCTGTGGCGCGCCACGGCACGGCACGACGCGCCGCACATGGTGTCCTCATGTGCCAGGCTACATCTTTTGCAACTCAAGACGTGATGTTGGGCGAATACGAAAACAACTTTCCATCTTTGTGGCTCGTTTCCTGCCAAAACACACTTTTCTCATGGTCACAAGTTTATTATCGCAGCTCCATGGTGGTTGCTCGGGGGCTCCGGGGTGGGGGGCAGAAAATTCACATCCAGCAAAAAGAGAGCTTCTGGGTGGCAAAAACAGACTGTAGGGGGGGGGGGGGGGCAAAGCTGGTAAGAAGCCCAATTTGAGAGTCTGATCCCCCACCTCCAGAACCAAACAGACCTGGAACAAGCCACAAGAGCCACGTTCGTGACACAGCACATTTGCGAAGCTGAATGCAAATCAGCAGCAGCAAATGTGAAGCCAGCTAAATTGACACACGGTTGGAGTTGCAGCTTTTTACATACGAGCGTGCATACATATGTTGGGGGGGGGGGGGGGGGGGGCTGAGAAGGCAGCAGTTGGCGTGGGAACGGCGAGGTCACAACACGGGAGGCTTGACTTTGTAAAACATTCCTGGGCCGACTGCAACCACGGATGGCGTGCCGCAGAAAGCGACAGCGGATCTTTCACACATTTCAGTTACACTCGAAGGATTGAGTAAAAAAACAAAGCAAAAATAAATAAATAAATAAAAGTCAATGTCACCTTTGTCTTCGAGGATCTTATCCGAAATTGTCATCCTATTTATACGCGACGTTAGCCGTTAAAATGAAGACGTGAAAGACAAATTGAAACGTTAACGGGAACGTGCTTTTCGACACGCTTAACTATCAATTAAATACCGACGATGCTTTTTGTGGATGGCGAGAAAATGGCTTCAAAAATGATCATCTTAACTTGCTGGGAGGGCTGCAGAAAAATAGAAACACGTTTGCATGTTCGCATGACACGGCATCAGTGAGTCTTTGTAAACACACACGCCCCCCCACACACACACACACACGCACGCACGCACACACGCGCTGCAAGCCCAAGGCTCAAATCATTCGGAATGAATTTTCTTCATAAAAAAAAATAAAAATCCAAGCAATAATTTGAATTTATGAGCCCTGGCAGGAAAATATCGACTTCCTGTCGATGCTCTCGCACTAAAAGGTGCCAATACACAAGAGGAAGAACATTGTGCGAGTAGTATTGATGCGCCTTCTTTGGACAGTTTACATTCTGCTGACTGGGCACGTGTGGAAGTGGGCGGAGGGGGCGCGACTCCGCGTCGGGACAATTTGAAGTCATTGACCTGGATGGATAAGTGAATGACCCGAGGGGGGAACGACATGTCGGACGTTTAGTAGGCCGGGTGGGGGGGGGGGAAATTAGCTTGAAAGTTATTCGCAGACAGCCCGTTAGTTAGTCGAGAGTCCCCATTCAGCCCCCCCCCCCCAAAAAAAAAAAAAAAAAAAAAACACCACAGGCTGCGATCACGACGACGCCACACGCAAGATCCGGTCATTAAGCCGACAAAATGGCTGCTTCAGCCACCAAACTCGGTTAGCTGGCCCGAAGATCTCATTTGGGCTTGGAAATCACATTATGTCAGGCAAGCGAGCAGGCCACAATCTGACGGCCAGTGACAACACAGACCCGGTAAAAACGGGCCGGATGCTTTCAGGGAGCTCAATCGTTGGTCCAGAAACGCACGCAAGCGGCTCATTTTCAGCTCAAGTTGCATTCCTGCTGAGTAAAAACGGCTCAGTTGAGTTCACGAAGGTTACTGCACTTTTTTTTGGTGTCGGCAGATGATTAAAAAAAATAAATAATCTGTCTTTGTGCTCATAAATCCGGTCACTGTGTTGCTCCATGTTGGCGCTCGAAATTCAATTCAAAAGAAGAAGTAAGGATTATTTGCAGCCCTGGTTAGCAAAGCCAACTTAGCATAACGTCAACATTTTACATTTTAAGTGTTAATTGAAAATGGTGGCGCCACGTAAAGAAGAAAGGGGGGGGGGGGGCGCGTTGAGTTTTCATCTTGCAGGTGAGACAGCGCCAACGCCAATTGAGGCTGCAAAACTGAAAGCTAGCCGGAATGCTGCAGGCCGCCGCAAACTCCCTCCCTGCTGATCATGTGACCGACCACGACGGGAAAGGAGAAAGAAATCTCGGGAAAATCGACAATCTTGAAGACGGCGGTGAAAATTTTTTATTTTGGAATGGAAAGAATGCCAGCAGGAAACGAAAGTGGCTTAATTACAGAGCGCAAAGACGGTTGACAACTTGTTCTGACGAAAGCGACTTCCCACCGAGACAACAAACGTGAAGCGCGGGCCGGTCCGAGAGAATGGCCGTTTCCTTTCTGCTGATCCAAACGACAACGCGGGCTCACGGCGACAGCAGCAAACACCCAAACAATGGCGGCAAACAAAAGCGCCGGGCTCGAAAATGACAAGCGAGACCACGGCAGGCCAACGACGTCGTTTGACAAAAGACACTCACGACAAACTAAAGGTTTGTTGACACCACAGTGATCGCATTTGTTCTTTGCAAGCTTTTGTGACGATGTTGCCAAAACAGCCGCAGACATCCTGGCCTGTTTTACAAAAGTGAGCTTTGTCAGGCTCCGACGACGCCGGCGTTGACTTTCATTCGTTTGACAACAACTTCTGAACGCACTTTTCACTTTCCAATACAAGGAAAATGTTTGCGATTCAACCAAACCACGTTAATGTTGTCTTGTGAAAGTCAGCTAGCTTAATGCTAACACGCCATGCTAAATGCTATCGCGACACTTAACCAAATGAGAAGCTCTTTTTACATTTGGGCTTTTTGCGTCGATTTTCAGCCTCCAAGATAAGCAAAACGAGAACGTTTATCACTAGAATGACCCCCCCCCTCTCTTGCCCCCCCACCCAAATAAATTTTGAAAAAGTACTCTTTTGCTCATTAAACTGAGATAATGAAATTTGTACAGAAAGTTCAGCTATCCGAGGCAAAAATGCGAGCACATACTCAGGACTTGATCCTTCGAGAACGGTTTCACATCCTGGGAGGCGTTTTGGGATAACAACTCACAGTTTAGGTCGGCATTTCCTGGAATGTGAAGGAACCGGACGCCACACACGCAGACACACGCAGACACACATACACACATGGCACGGCAGCACTAATGGAACACACAAACATGTTCACGCACAGGATTCCACAAATAACACGCCGAGGTTCCTTTTCGGCAAATTGTAAACGGCGAGCAGGCAATTGCGGCCCACAAAATGGAAACAAACTTTGAAGTAAGCAAGCAAATTTTCAGGCTAAAATCCTTTGGTGGCCGTTTCAAACGGACGCCCCGTCCGAATGTCGGGTTCGGATAGGAGGGGTCAAAGGTACGCAGTGGAAGTGGCCGACACAAAGGAGGCCTCGCACGCCTGATGACATCGTCGCCCGGTTGAAAAGTTGCTGACGGAGTGATGAGGTCCATCAGCTAAAAACAATCCGACTCAGCGATGACGTGACGACGCGTGTTGCGCAAGAGGCTCGCTCGTTCGGTGTCACCAAAGACATCTTCGGAGTGAAATTAACAAAACAAAAACTTCAATCGAAGAGTTTGTTTGCGACTTACACTGTTCAATGAATTTGAGGCATCTTGCTATAGAAAATCCAAAAATGCCAACCAACATATTTTACTGTTCAAAATGTCTAACAAAGCCTTTTTTTTTTCTACATTGGCGAGGCTTAAGCAAGCCGAGAGGTCGCTTGCTAGCCGTCCAAATAGAAACGGTCTCACTAATTCATTTCAATAAATCAACTTTCTGTGTCGCTTGAGGTTTTTTTTTGGCTCCATAAACTGTGAAGCGCAAGTGAGCTAAGGTTTCGTCTTTTCAACCAAAAAGTTTGCAAGTTTGTATTGAAACGAGATGGAACCTTGGCTTGTTTGTTGTGCCATTATTGAAACTAAAGTGATGAATGCTAGCTTGCGGATGAAAATGAGCATCAATAATTAGCTGGTTTGCAAAATTATTTTTTTTTTATAATGCAAGATGGGCTGCATCAGGTTGTTGTTTATTTTTTGGTAACTTTAGCTACCGCAACAAATAAACATCTCTTTACCTATGAAGATACAGTACAGATCGGAAAAGGACAAAACGAGCATTTTACGTTACGAGGATGTGAAAAACTGGCACAAGTGCACATTTGATTTACTGAAAAAGACACAAGTTCATTTTTAACTGATGGGAACTTTCAGTTTTTCGTCCAATGTAGCAAGCAACGCTTCAAGGGTGTGTGCACGGCAGCAGAACAATAAGTAGCTCTGACACAAAAGCATCAGCTGCCATGTCACACATGCACACGCACACGCGCAGGCTGTGCCGTGCCCCCTTCCTCCGAGCATTACAAAAAATAAATCAAACATTTAAAAAACACGACCAAGCAAATGTGCACGTCCTAGCCTAAAGGGTGAGCACGCTTACCTTTTAGCATCTCGTTGTCAAAAAAAAAAAAAAAAGGCAGCCGGCACCACTTTGAGGCCGCCAGCAGATTGACAAAGAAGGGGAGGAAAAGGGGGATGCGAGCCTCCAATGAAATGACACCGAACACAAAACAAAAAAGAAAAGAAAAAGAAGCACAAACTGGCCACTTTGTAAGATGAAGCCGAGCAAGAGTGGAGATGTCACGTCGTCACGATTTCACGTCTTCGCCTCTCCGGTAAAAAGAGCACCGTCGTCCTAGCAGGATGAAGTCAAGTCGCGTGCGTGTGTGCATGCGCGTCTATTTGGGTGCGCGCGCGCGTGTGTGAGTACCTCTTGCAGGAGCTCGCTTGACCACGCCCCCCTTTCCCCTCATGGCGCGCCTTAAAGAAACACGAACACCGGAAGACAAATGACGTCTTATTTAGTGGACAAGAAACATCTGGACAGGATTTAACACAACATATTTTTATTTAATTGAACGTAATAAACTAATAACTTACATTCGTTAACCAATTTATTTTTATCTGTGAATAAAAAAATCTCTCAATTTTAACCTGTCATCTGGCTACTTTTCCTAACCTAAATGTAGCCTAACTATCGATCTCGCTAGAAAGATATCTACTTTGCATTCATCAAAACTTGCTAAGGTTTCTTTCGAGTGCACAGGTGTCAAACTCAAGGCTCGGGGCCGGCGCGGGGGCTCGAGTCGGCTTGAGTCACGTTCTCACTGAACTTCTATTTTTCAGCAGCCGCGAACTTTCACCACTTCTCTGCATTCTTGGGACGTTTACGGCTACACGGGAATCGGTACGTTTTCAGTGACGAGACTGAGAAAAAAAAGGCGGGTTTGCAAATGCTGCTCTCAGATTTGGTGAGATAGTACAACAACTTGTCTCTCCAGCGGTGATTCATGAATCCGGTTTGAGTGTGTTCCCCAAGTAAGCATATCATTAACCTGAATGTAAAACAAAAATTAACATGCCGCCGCCGTGTCATCCCTAAAAATAGAACATGACCCATTTGGATTTCTATACGACCGACTGCTGACCTTGTTAGTGTGGCCGGCTTACATTCTCTGACCAAGAAAAGTCACATAATGAAGTTCGACTTTGACAACTTCAAGGCCTCTTGCTTATGTTGTTCCGGCAAATCCTTTTGGCATGATTGGTTGTCATGAGAGTAAATGAGGGATGGCCGCGCCAACAGCGAAACGATCACGGTGCATTTCGGAAACTGGCGCATCAGTCGTACTGTCCCGTTTAAACGAATACAAACTGAACTGTTCAATTAGCCAGTGGCGGCTTTGAGCGCGCGCTATTCATTTGCAGTCCGGACACGGAGGGATGAACATCAGCCTGAGGCAGAGCATGCCGTGCATCTGCGGGTTGAAGGTTTTTATGAAAGCATTTTTATTGGCGACATTAAACATTCATTTTGTTTTGGTGAATTTGTTGACAGCTGACTTGGGAAATTAGGCTGTTTATCAACGCGCGTTAGCAGCGGCCTTTCCCAATAAGCATTCATTGCACTCGTGCATTTCTTATTTTGACGCTAAATCGGCTTATTTTGCAAGAGACCGGACCACCACTTGCATTTTGACCACCTGTTCATTTAAGTGCCCCAAAACACGATGAATCAATTTCATTGATTTATCCTCACTGCACAATGTTGACTTGTCGATTCAACCGGAATAGAAATGAAGCCGACTATTCAACCATTTTCAGGGTGGCTGTTGGAGGACAAAATGAAGAATCACGCAGGAGCATTTCCTTCAACCCTTCCAGAGACGCCCCCGTCCACTCCTCCCGTCTCCCTCCTTCTGCCTCGCTTCAGATCGATGTTTTCCGGCCACAAGTAAGGCGATTACTCTGGCGCTCTCTCCTCCTCCACCCAAAAAAATCCCACCCCCCCTTTCGCTACGGCGAGTCTGCGCCAAATCATCTTCTTCCTCCAAAACCTCCCCCACTGCCGCTTCAAATCTAGAACATCGGTCCCGATCCATCCCACAGCCACGTATGAAGGAGACACGTGAAAAATAAAATAATTTATTTTTCGAGAGCTATCGTCAATCGATTGATAATGTCTGACAACGTATACATTGGAATGACTTTGTCGATTACACGTGGTGGCAAAATTGGCGAAAATGGAGAAGCAAACGTGAACGTCTTTTTGTTTTCACAAACACAATTTTAAATCTGCCTTGACTGTCATCGCAGGAATTTAGGAGGATTGGACAAATACTTTGGTTGGGAATGCAACGATCTTGCGGCAACGCTTTCAGGAACGTTGAAACCAGCAGCCGCAGGTTTGTAAGATGGCCGGAGCCGCCGTGACTTTTGTGCTTTTGTGATGAAGATAACAGCAACAAGACACAAAAAAAGTTAGAGTTTGTATAGCGATCTACCGGAGCAACACACAAATCAAGCCCCGCCCCCTCCGGACCTCCTGAAAAAGGAGCAAAAGGTGCTGCGATGCTTGAATGTGACGAGTCAGCTTGAAGCGCGTTCATCTAAACAATATGAGACGAGTACATTTCGTACACACAACGATCGGGCTGAGTGAGAACAAGCGGAAGGTCGAGCGACTCGGAGCCACCGTCGCCGAATCTTGGTTTCTCACATTTCAATTGAAACGGCCGTTGCCTTTCGGAGTGACAAGTAAAAACCTTGAAATGATTGTCTTTTTTCCAATAAATGAACATCACGTTGATGAGCCGCCCGCACGCTCGGCCGAGGAGAGAGACGCCTGCCGTGTGGAATACCAGAAAGAAAGAGGAGCGCGTCGTCTGGCAGGCGCGCGTCAAACAAAAGAGGAGAAGCCCGCGGTGGGCGGCGGGGGGGCGGCGCAACCCAGGCTGCTGGGGGGCCGGTAGAGGCCGCCGTGCTGGCCGGGAGCCTCCGAGGACAGCAAGGACGACGGGGTGGGAGTCCGGCTTCCTTTGGGCCTGAACAGGGTGCCCTGGACCAGGACCTGGCCTTGGCCTTGGGGCTGCGGCTGCGGGGACGGGGACGGGGACGGAGACGGGGCGCTCTGCGGGACCAGCGGCGGAAGCGGGGGCACGGGGGGCGGGTGCGGTCGCGACTCCTGCTCCGCCAGGGGCTCGGGCTGCGAGTAGCCGTACGCCGGCGGCCGGGACACGCCCTTGGGCTGCCGGCGCCAAGAGTTGTAGTAGGTGGGGTCGCTGATGTAGTGGCTGACGAACGAATGCGTCTTCTGCCGGCTCTGGTCCATCTCGTACTCGCTGTCGCTGCCCTGCAAGGTCAAGAAGGTCAAAAATGGCATTTCAGCCAAAATGTTGTTTTTTGTTTTTTTTTAATCTCTCTTGAACTTGTCAAACTCGTGACATGTGCGATGACATTCGCATGCTTCGTTAGCCGCAGCAATCTGTGTCATTCTTGGCAGAAGATAAGGAATATATGCCCGCGTTTATGACTTTGCTGTCCGTCCACACTCGTTGCTCGTCTCGGACATATTCGTTAGTTGGCGTTTGGCGTGACGTGTTAGCATTAAGCGATTTTCTTGGAACGATTCACAGTTTCATGCTTATTTTGAGCAAATGCCTCAACGGGGAGAACGGCAACCGCGACGCGTATCTTGACGCATTTTGAAGACAACGACATGTCACCAAATGGCGCCCGAGTGGCACGTCTTTCAGTTGGCGGCAAATAAGCAATGACAGGTTTAAAAAAAACTAAAACAAAAGTGCAAATATGCAAACGGCAAATCAGCGCGGGATCACCGGACAATGATCGCTGATTGTTTGAGGACAACTTGGGATCTATGAATCCAAATATCTCCAATCTACGGCGCAGGCAGAATTGCTCCTATCGGGCATATAAGGTGCAACTCACAAACACGGCCGATTGATGCGAGCAAACGGCGGCGCTTAATTGCACTCTGAGGTACGGCGAGAAACACAAACAGTTAAAGGAGAGCAATCCGTCTCCGCATCCGACGTTTGTGCGCGCCTGACGAGCGGCGCCGCCGTCGACCGCAGATGTTGACGCGAGTGGCGGGGAAACAGCGGGAGGCCCGGGCCCGACAAAGAGAAGAGAGAAAAAGCGCTCGGTTGCAAGCCGGCATCGGGCAAACGCGCAAAGCGGCGCTTCGGTCGCCGGCGACTCACCTGAGAATCGGAGATCTCCGACGGCTTCTCCGTCAGGCTGCTGCTCTCTGCTGGAATCAGGTCGTTATATTTGGCGCTGACGTCCTCGTCGGAATAATGCAGACTTCCCGGACTGGGCCTGGGCGGCGACCTGTCATCACAGATCGGACGACAGAAGGCGTGAGCGATATGGCGTAAGACGAGGACTTTGTCTCGTCCCGTTTTCCTCCTTCGGGAGCTTTTCCTTCAGATGTCTCTACTTTGATGCTCGAGTACGCCGACGTCGGCTCCGTCGGTCTTGTGACAGACGCCACTCGCAGATGACGGACGGAAGAAAGGCTGGCCTATCTTCGCGTTGCAGAGGACGCTCGGCGGGAATAAGCAAGCATGACGAAGGGTCGAGAGTAAGATGCGGAAACAAAATCGTCCGGAGACGGCGACTGTGAGAAGCTCGACACGACGAAAGGAACGTCGTCTTTTCGGTGAAAGGGGATGACTTGAGTGGGCCAACAGAAGCAAGAAAACTCGTTCGGGGAGTTGCAAGTTTCAAACAAAGAGCGCCGTCCACTACAAAATAGGGCCGGCGAGCTTTGGATTATTCAAACGTTTCGTCTCGCTTCGGTCCCTCGCGCCTTTCAAATTGCCGGCGGGGATGACGCCCCCCCCCCCGTCTCTTGCTGAGGGGCCCACTCATTAGCAAAGAGCGCAGTGGCAGGCCGGACGACTTCAAAGAGCGCCACGACATGCTTTCATCGCCTTCTCGCTCAAGTTTCGCTTTGGGGTGTGCTCACTTTTGGTGCCAGTTCTTTTCAAGGCACAGAACATTTGCCGTGTTCCAAGCGGCGCACAAACATGTGGAGCGTGGGAAGTGAACTGGGGCGACTGACCGTGTGTAGATGCCGTTCTTGCGACAGAAGGAGTTTTTCACCGAGAGGCGTCGGTTGTTGAGCTCCAGCGAGGGGAAGCGACCCTCGTCCAGGCGCACCATCTCGCCGTGGGTCAGCGGCAGCGCTGTGCAGTTGGAGTGGTTGCCTGGGGGGGGCGAGCGAGAGAGAGAGAGAGAGGTTGGCAAGATGAATTCGATAGCGTTTGCAAGATTCAAATATTTTCCTGCGTAATAGAAAAGGAGTCCTTTGGCAAATCTTGTGACATTGTGGAAGCCCAAAACTGTGTTGAAGTGAGGGGAGGCGCTTCTCTTGGAAAAGACAAAACCGTGTCTAAATGGCAAATGAACTAAGACGCATGCGGCCAAAGCGCTCGTCCTGGTTTGGGTCACGAGTGAATTGGAGGAGGTTTTTGCTACTTTTGTAAACGTAAAATGCGGTTTCATGACTTTTGCGAACTTCAATAACCTTGAGCAGGCGTGCCCTCGTCCGCTTTTCTAGACGCATGGACGCAAAAGTAAGCCGGCAAGCAAATTCCTACCTGAGTCCGTCTTTTTGGTGTATTTCTTACTCTGTCCGCGGATGATGAGGACAAAAACCAGCAGCAAGATGAAGATGAGGCCCACCAGTGCGATCACCACCAGGAACCACCACTCTTCGTAGAAGGGCGACACCTTCTGGGCTGCAAACAAAAAAAAAAAAATCAACAACGAGAGCGCTCCCAGGCGGCGGCCGTTTGTCTTTTTTATTTGTCTTGCCCGAGATGGACGGCGAGGGCAGGCTGGGCGAGCCGTAGCCGTAGTCGTTGACGGCGATGACGCGGAAATCGTAGGTGACGCCCTCTCGCAGCATGTCCAGGTTGAGCGTGTAGGACGTGACTTCTTTGGGGATGTCTTTGATGAAGATGTCCCACAAACCTTCGTCTTCAGCACAACCACATCCGTCAGCGTTTTGGTGATTTCGGCCGCGAATTCGCCGCTCGGCCTTACCGGACGGTCTCGCTTCGATGACGTATCGCGTGATGGCCGCGCGGCCTTGATCGCCGCTGGTCCAGTGCAACGTGAGGGCGGCGCCGTAGCGGGAAATGAACGGCTCTCCTGGAGGCCCTGGTGCTCCTTGGGGGAGGTAATAAGGAGCTGACAAGTGTGGGCAAGATGCCTTTTTTTTTTTTCTTTTCCTCGTACCTTCTCCGGGCCCCGTGGTGATGTTGGCCTCCACCTCGGGCCCGTAGGTGAGCGTTTTGGCGCGAATGCGGAAGTTGTAGGTGACGCCGTCGGACAGGTCCTTGATTTTCAACCACAAGGGGGCGCTGCCTTTCACGTCCACTGTCACAATCTTGCTGACACCTGGAGTGCGAGCAGAGGAGTCTGTACAGAAGAGACTCTAGATGCTGCATTCTGCTAGAAATGAAAAACTTGACACGTTTCTCGACTTCTTGCTACAGAATGGCGGCGCCGACTGATTTCGATTATTGTCAAGTCCTTCTTCAGTAAGATTTTTTTTTCCGGAGCCGACCCCAGCTGACTTTGGGCCGATCGCAAGCATTCAAAACGTTTGCGCGGCGGGCGCCGACGGTCATGTTCGTGGAACGTGGGCGGGGTCAAACCCAGCTTGAAATGGAGCGACCTTTTGACATTCGGGCGGGAATGATAACGACGCAATCGGCCACTTTGACCGATTGAAGTTTAGCGCGTCGTCACGCATGACAGAAATCCACGACGACCTCCACGATGGCTTCCTTTCTTCTTTGTCTGTGGCATGAAAACAGGAGTTGAGAACACGCACCTTCGCAAAGTTAGGAATCTGATTGGATTGGGGCAAATGTGATACTCGGCGCCATTTGAAATGATTCCGGTCGCCGCTGGTGTAATTTAGCACATTGGAATGACTTCTCAATAAATTGGCGGGCAGCGCAGCGAGTTTGCGATGAACACGTCCGCCTCGCTCTCAAGAGGTTCTGGCGTCACATCTCATTTCCGACTCAAAATTGTCCACGCGTGCGAAACGGAGCGAGGATGGTTGTTTGTCTGGTTGCGCTGTGCCGTTGCCTAGCAACCAGTCCCGCTGGAAATTCTCCAGCTCACCTTGCCGTCCTAATGAGGACGAAAACGGCTCGTTATGATCGGATGGAAAATGTGGTCCGAACTTCAATTAAAAAAAACTAAATTGTGACTTTAGGGTGGCCTTTCTAGCTAAAAGATCTTTTTTTTTTTTTTTTTTCTTCATTTTTACTGATTTCCACCCTTAGTGGAGACCCTCCAATTAATTCTTCAATTCATGACGTAATCAGGCAAAGTCCACCTAATTGATATTTTGTGATCAAACAGCTCATCGCAACCTCTGCAACAATCTCCTTCGGCCGGTTGCACTGAACCAGCCGTCGGTCACGTTCTCCTTTCGGAGAGCCAGCGCGTGATTTAGTCGCACGCATGCCTTTTTACGAGAATACGTCGTATATTCTCCGGCGTGTCATAAACGGCGCATATGCTGTGTGTCCGTAAAAAGAGCGAGCGCGCCTTGGAGAAGATGACGGCGACCTCGCGGGCCGGAGAGGCGCTAAATCACAAGCTGAGCGGAGTTAACGAGTTCCTCACCGTCGACCGGAGTGCACGGCTCGTAAACCAGGCGGTAGCCCTCCACGATGCCGTTGGCCCGCTTGGGCTCGCCCCACGACACGTTGACGGACGTGGTGGTCAGCTCGCCGAAGTGGATGAAGCCGGGAGCGCTCGGGGCTGGCGGGGCAAAAGTTGGCACGGTGGTCAGGCTTCACAGTCGGAAGGCAAACGGGACAAAAGTACTTCCGCGCTCGCATTACGTTCCAAAAAGAAAAGAATCCAAATTTGTGGTGCGTCAACTTTACCATATGGTAAAAAATTGTAATTCAAGCAAAGTGAGTCGAATTTGTCCTTCAATCCAGCTCAGTGTGGAGATTTTCATGCATGACGATTCACCAGAGCTTTGTTTTTTGTTTTTTTCCTCACATTGGCTATTAATCCCAGAGGCCGTGCGCTGGTGGCGAGCCAAAAACTGTTGATTGTTCCTCCGGTTGTGAGTGTCAACGAATGAAGAAAGATGTCTTTGTGGACTGTGAGTGCTTTCAATTTGGGAAAGGCCGAAGTTTCATTTATTTATTTGGCTCCGCACTTTCGCATTGTGTTTATTTGCTCCCGTGGCTTTCACTTGTTCAACTTTTTAACAAGGCGCATGAATTCACATTCCAACGCGTGTTATTCTCTTGAGGCCCGCGGTTGCCCCTCATGAGAGTCACCTGCTTGCTGAGTGCGCCCCCTGGCGGCCGGCGATCGGGGGCCGTCGCCGGCCGCGTTGAAGGCGGCCACGCTCATCATGTAGGTGGTGTAGCCCGTCAGGTTCTTCAGCTTGACGCCCAGCTCGGGCAGGAAGAGCGTGCGCAGGCGCTCCGTCTCGTTTTGCAGCTGGAACTCCCAAAAGTAAATCTGCATGAAACATTTTAGGCAACGCGTCAGGAATGGCGTTGTAACATTTCACGGCAATTTCCATCAGAAGGCAAAATGGACAATTTGGGACATGATAAGAATGAAGAGATACATTTTATGTTGTCAAAAGAAGACATTGATGGAAAATAATACAAGCAAAAAAACTAACATTTTATGCGGAATTACAATTTAATTAAGTTTGAAATATTGAATCGATTCTTTCATTGAAGAACAAAAAGATACCCGATCAGTTCAAGATTACGCTTCCCTGCCATTAACAAAATCAGCAAAATGACAAAACCCCCCCAAAAATTATAAGCAATTCCCATTTTTGCTTGAAATTCAACTAGTTGTAAGGAAAATGTTCAAATATTTTTGCCATTTATTATTTACTATTTACCAGTCCAATTAATTCTTTGTACGTTTCTGCAATTTTGCGACCAACGTTAAAAATTATTCATTGACCCTGAGCCGACCCATTGACAAAAAAATCCAGTTCATAATATTTAAAAAAAAAAAAAAAAAAAATCCCCCGAATACATTTAAGTTCTTTATTAAGAGCCAAACTTCAATTTTCTTATTCCCGTGGAAAGTTTCCAAATTTGCCCAAATTTTGCAAGCAAGTCGTCACAGGAAGTCGAACCCGCAACCTCCAGAGTAGTCAGCGGAACGTTTCCGACTTGTGAAACTATTTTGTTTGAGGAGCTGCTACCTTGTAACCTTGAATGTCGCCATTCTGCGCATCCGCCGGCGGGGGGTCCCATGTGACGTCCAGCTGGGTGGCGGTGGACGACTGCACCGCCACGTTCTGGGGCGGCGCCGTTGGCACTGCAACACGGCGGGCGGCTTAGTCGTCACAATTAAAACAAATATCCACACTTTTTTTTTTTTTTTTTGTCCATCATAATGAGAGAAGCCCCACCTGCCTCGCCCACAAAGACCTCCTGCGGCGCGCTGCTCGGCCCCTCGCCCACCGCGTTGTACACGCTCATTCGGATCTCGTAGCGCTTGTGTTTACTCAAATCTGCGAGAGGAGCCAAGATAAAAGAAGTCTACGGAGACACCATCGCGACAGCGCCCGTGGCGAGACGACATCACGCACGCTGGTGGTGGGAACATATAAAAAAGCAGGCTGATGAAAGGACGGGGTTGTTGCGGGGACGACTTTTTGCATTTTCATTTATTTGTTTGTTTTTTTTTGGTGGGGGTGATTAAAAAAGGCCGAAAATGTGGCGATATAACGACGACGTCCATTGTGGAGATGAAAGTCACGCACATGCATGACCATCAACAACTGCATGGGCAATGAAATACAGCAGACGACGCGCAAACAGATGGATGGTGGCAGAGGAAGGGGGGGGGGGCACCCATAAAAGGAGAATATTTCAAACTTACTGTCGAGTTCATACTGGGTGAGGGAGGACTCGCTCAAGTTTCTGATGCTGTACGGAGCTGCAGGAGCAAGTCGCGTTCGAGGCGTTAGCGGACAAACACTGAAAAATGAGGTCACGCTTCGGAGCAGCGTCCAAAGCAGGCAGACAATCGGCAACTTGGAGCATTTTTGGTTGAATTCGGCCGCAGCTCGAGTCTCGCGTCTCAAAAAGAGGATCGCGATGCTACGTTTGAGAGATTTGCCAACGATCGTAAATGTTAAACTCGTTCAATATTTCAGCCTGGAAATCGTGACGTCCAGTCGACAAATTTGAATTCTGACCACAGTCAGCAAAAACTTGAAAAGATGATCAACAGCGATTATCACGCGCTGTGTTAAAAGTGATCTGTTCGGAAAAAGTTTGGGTCTGATCATCACAAAGTAAAAAAGTTTGACTTCCGTAAAACCTCGTGGTGTATGACGACCTTTTTCCCGATTTCTCTTTGACTTTCCAAAACTTTCAAGGTTAGCGACGAAACGCTCACCGGTGAGATCGGCCCAGCTGGGGGACGGACTGTTCACGGCGTGGACTGTGAAGCTTCGCAATCGGTCGTAATACAACTCTCTGTAGCGGACCTTGAATCCGAGCAGGATACCGTTGATGTGATCTTCAGAGGGAGACTACAAAAAAAACAAAAAAACATGATCGGCATAATCAGCATTCCACATCAAGAATTTTCCCCACTCTCATTACCTGCCAGCGGAGCAGCACGGACGTGGTGGTGTGCGGTGTGACAGACAGAATGGTGGGGGCTTTGTCCGGGGCTGAAAAAAAAAAGAAGATATGTTGTAATTGTTATTGTTCACACAATCCAGCAGGGAGCGCGTGAGATGTTTGTCTTTTGGAATCGGCTTCAATGCAAACAGAGGCCCCGCTGGCATCAGGAACTCGCCGTGAACGACCCGCATCAAAGCATTCCGAGGCGCACGGAAGGCCGAAACATGAAGACCCCGCCCAGGTAACGGCAATCCCAACCAATGGGTAAAAAAAAAGAAAAAACAGATGATTTGGAACCGAACCAACAGAATATGAATCCAGAAAAGCGAGAATCTGTGCGTAATGGCGCTAAAATGCCACAAGTTGGCGCCAAAACAATATTTTTGAGCTAAAATGCATGCGAACTTGGGAAGAACTCTGCCGCGCGTTCTCACCCACCGTCTTGCAGCGTGGTGACCGCCTCGCTCTCCTGACTGTATTCGCTGTCTCCGATGTCATTGGTGGCCTTCAGGCGGAACTGGTACGACGTGAACGGCTTCAACCTCGAAAAGACAAAAACGCGCGCGTTACGCCAACTAAAAAAGGAAATCAAGTCGGGGCCCAATTCAAAGTCAAAAGCAAAGCATTAAGTGCCACGGGTGCCTTCCAGAATGCGACACACGTGACCCGTGACAGGTTTTTCCGGCTACGAGCGACTTACGGTGCCGTCGCACTCAACTGGGCTCACAAAAAGCAAACGGGTCTTCTCAAAGGAAAAGATGCCAAGGTACCCGTCCACCAAGTAGGAGTTGACCTCGTGGCTGACCGAGGTGGAGTGGACCGTCCAGTTCTTTTCCGGCAGCTCTCGGTACTGCACCGTGTAGTAGCGCACGGGGGAGAGGCCGTCGCTGCCCGGTTCCCATGACAACAGCACGCGGCGAGCCTGCACTTCCCGTTGAGGCGCCACGGGCCGGCTGGTGGGCTGCGGTCGGACTGGCGAGGGGGGACGGAAACAAGCGGGTCAATTGCGCATGCGCTCTTGACGTGGCGGTCAGGTTCTCACCTCGCTTTTCTGTCGTGACCACCAAGGCCTCGGCGGCCTCGCCCCAGCCCTTGCGCGTTTGCGCGCTGAGGCGAAAGATGTACACCGTTTCCGGCTTGAGGGCCGCCGCCATGTACTGCCGCGCGCTCGGACTCAGGACGTCAACGGTGGCGGCGCTGCTGCTGGACGAGTTTCTTCTGTACGTGATCTGATAGGCTGCGAGAGAAAAGCAGAAAGAGTCAAGCCCCTGCAAATTAAACAAAATGTTCTGATCATAACTTGATGAAATGATCCTCCTTGGCAAACATGGGAGTTACTTCTAATTGGTGTCACCATTATGAGGAGTCCAGAATTGGTCTCTCTCTGGACAAAATGGAAAAAGTTCTGGGAACTCCTGCTTGCAAATAAAATGTAGAAAATATGTGGCTCGAGTATCGAGCCCTGCGGAACACCACCAGACGTCTCTGAACAGGTTTTTTTTTTTGGGGGGGGTTTATGACAGCGATCCGTTTCTATGCAAATTTGTAGGCAAGTCAAAATGTTTTTAAGATAATGCAGTAACAGTCCTAATTAAAAAAGTAGCATGAAAACCATTTCTTTAACAACGAAATGAAAACGAGAACGGCGCTCAATGAGAATGCCTTCTTTATGCCGTCTTTGGACACGTTCTAATTCCGAGTCGTTGCATTTTGAAAGGTCACATGACGAGACAAATTCAAAAAGAAAGACGATTGTGAAGACGGCAGGGCCGTCGTGACGTGAGCAAGCCCTGAAAGTGAGCGTCAAGACTCACCCAGGATGATGCCGTTGGGTTGGGAGGGGGGTTGCCAGATGAGCCGGACGGACGTGGTTCTCACTTCGGGGAACAGGATGCCAACCGGAGGGCCTGGCACTAAAACGCCACAAAGTCGGTGAGAGGAATTACGGTCGTTAGTGTCATTAGCCAGCTGGAATGAAAACGAGCTTCGCGCACAATTTGAGTGGCAACCTGCATCGCAACTTTCTTTCAGTTTCAAACAAAAAAAACAAATTTCAATTGACCATCGTCCAGCGTCCTCTCCAAGATGGACGGCGCGCTGCTCCTGCCGTCGCCGACGCGGGTGAAGGCGAGCACCCGGATCTCATAGAGGACGTACTTGCCCAGACCCGTCAGAAGGACGCCGTGGCTGGCGTTGCCCTCCACCGTCCAGAAGTTCGGAGCCGAGTCCGAGTCCTTCTCCTTGTAAATAACCTGCCGATGAACAGGACGATGCGAACGGCAATTTTGTCATCGGTGTTGATCGGGAATGAGACGAGGACATTTTGCATGGGATGCGCAATCGGCACATAATCGATCGGATCCTCAAAAGAAGACGGAACAGAAAACAGAATCTCGCTCGGTCGGTCCAGCGACTTTCAGCAACCATCAAGTCAAACTTTGAAAGCATTTACAGCTTTTTGGTCGCTTTATTTCTGATAAAATGTTATTAATTGACAGTTGATCGGCATTTGAAGTTTTTTTCTCCCCTTGCAGTTCAATGCCCACCAATTATATGCCCCAAAAAAATGTGATTATTGCTGACCTTGTATCCGAGGATGAGTCCGTTGCGGTCCGTCTCGGGGACCTGGCCCCAGCGCACCAGAATCCTGCTGGAGGTGGTGGCGAAGGCCGACACATTGGTGGGACCGCTGGAAGGCACTGAAGCAACAAACGGGGGGGGGGGGGGCTTGAGAATCTGCGGCCCAAAACAGCGAACGCCACACCGACCGGTCCGCCTTCCTCACCGGACTCTCTGGTTCTCCCGTGGACCGGCTGGCTCCAGGGTCCCGACCCGATCCCGTTGATGGCCTGAACGCGGACCTCGTACTCGGTCCACTCCTCCAGGTCTTCGATTGTGAACTCCCTCTCCAGCCGGTCCGTGATGACGTGCGAGAGGACGCCGCCTTTGGAGCCGGCTTTGGAGTACCGGATGCGGTAGCCCACCAGATCGGGATTCCCGTTGTACTCCCACTCGGGAAGCGGCTAAGACGACCAGCGTTTCGGGTCATCGCAAAAACACCACGGACGTCAAAGCGACAACAACAAAAAGTCGAGCGGTGGAAACGTACCACCCAGCGAAGCCACAGACTGGTCTCGCTGGCCGTGCGCAGGGTGACGTTGGCGGGGGCGACGTCCGGGGGGGCCTGCAGAGTTTGGATCTTTCGAGAGGGCTGGCTGGGCGGGCTGGTGCCCACGATGTTCACCTGCCGCATTCTCAACCTGCGGCGAGTGACAAAAGCGGAGGCTAAGTCACGTGACATTTTATGGGCCGTAGCAAAGAAGCTAACAAATTTGGCGCCATGCGGTCGACCGCAAAATTGTTAACGTCCCAGCGCTATGCCGTTGTCCGAGAGTCATTTGAATTCATTTTTTTTCCCAAATTAAAAAGAAAAAATGAATACTAAAACTAATAAAAACCACATTTTCAAATTTTCAAACCTGCACTAACAACGACTAAAAAAAAAAAAGCACAAGACCAAGCAGGCTGGTGTTGACCTGTAGAAGGTGTACGGGTTGAGATCCAGCACCTCCATCGCACGGGCGTCCGGCTTGTTCGCCAGCTGATGAACCATCAGCCACTCTTCATTCTCGCCAACGATGCCGATCTGCGACGCGCGTGGACAAACTTGTTGACACGGCGCCACGTCGACGTCGGCATTTCGGGCGGAACCGCGAGGCCTACCTGAGCTTCAACCTGCCAGCGGGAAATGGACGTCTTGCCGTCGTAGCCCGGCTTGAACTGCAGGCTGACGGAGCGAGCGCCCACGTTGGACACGGCCAAGTTGGTCGGGGGGCCCGGCAGCTCTAAGGTCGGAGGCGAGGGAAACATTTTTTGAAAAAAAAAAAAAAAAAAATCAAAGCTGCCTTGGTGAACTGGAAATGTAGATATAAAAAAAAAAAACAAACAATTTTGCAACACCGAGCCAGAGCGAGGCCGCAAATACTTGCCGGCGAGCGAGATGATCACGCCCCAAAAAAATGGAACCTCATTTTGTTTTTAATTTTAAACTCGATTTGGGCCCAATTAGAACATCGTTTGACTCCGGTGGGGCCGGTGCCATTTTGAAATTGGATTTGGCAAGCCTGGCACGTGCGAGCCTGCGCGCTGACGCTGACCTGGCGGGACGCCCGAGGAGATGGTGGAGGCGGACAGCTGGCCTTGTCCCTTGGCGGTCATGGCGGCCACCTGGATGGTGTAGGTGGTGAGCGCCGTCAGGCCCGTCACTTTGTACTCCTGAGTCAGGTTGGGCAGGTAGTGGGTCACTCGCGTGTTGGTCCGGTTGAACTCCTCCCACGAGATGCGATAGCCTTCACAAACAAAAACAAAAAAAATAACACTTCACGACGGCATGCTGAGGGAGGAGGAAAAAAAACCAAAAAAAAGTCACCTGCGAGAAGGCCGTTTTTTTCCTGGGGCTCCTTCCAGCTGACTTTTAGGGACGTATCCAAGATGTCGGTGAAGCTGAGGTGTCCCACGGCACCGGGGGCTGACAAATAGAAATAATAATAATTGAAAAAGAAGAACTGCCATCCCATGCTGGCAGCGGGCGGGGCCGCTTACTGTCCTCGTGGGTGCGCAGGCGCTGAGGCGGGCTGCGCGGACCGTCCCCGGGCGTGGTGAAGCACAGCGCCGACGTGAAGTACTCGGCAAACTTCTTCAGGCCCGAGATGTAGCCCACGTGGACGCTGTCTTGGAAGTTGGGCCGCACCGTCACCACCGTCACCTCGCTGGCCCGCCCGGGTTCCCACGCCAACAGCTGGATCGGGGTGGAGGGATTTTTTTTTTTTTTTAAAGCTTCATTCTACTCACGCAATGTTTCCTTTCATTCAAAAGAGTATCAGGGCCACCATGAAAAGAAAAATAATCATCATTCAAATTTCTTCTTGGAAGCTTAAGCCCCTTTTTCACTACCCTTGTAAGATGAAAAAAATATTTCTTGTGAAAGAAAGGAACAACATTTTTTTTCTAGGAATACAAAATTCTGAATAAAAAAAAATGCACCCTTTTTTAAGATATTTTGTGACTTCCCTTAAAAAATCTAAAAAAACAATTTTCTCTTCAGATTTTTTTTTTAGTTTAAAAATAGTTGATATTTTCCCTAAAACTCCCCCAAATAACATTCTTTCTTGAAATAAAAATGTACTTCCATTGAAAGCCGGTGAATGTTGCCATTGCCATCCAAGGTTGTCCTTGGGGCTGTTGGGCCACTTGTCGCCCTCTAGTGGCCAGAAAGGGGCTTCTCACCTTGTAGCCTTGATTGATTCCGTTGACGAATTGCGGACTGGGGGCGCTCCAGGTGAAGCGCACCGCGGTGGAGTTGACCGGCTCGGCTCGGACGTTTCCAGGCGACACCGTGGGCACTGAGGACGCGAGGAAGGAAGACCGAGATGAGGGCGATTGTATCTCATCGGGCTGCTCGCGTTGCCTGAGGCGTCTTTTGGGTGAACCCGACATCACCTTTCTTTGAAGCCAACACGTGGCCGAGTCGCTAATGAGGCCGAGCGAGCGGTCGGCGCCGTCCCATCCCGGATTCTCTTTGAGCCTAAACTTCGCCTTTCCCGACCGACGACAAACGCGGGAGAGGCCGGCTCCAAAATGCGTCACTTGCGTTTCGTCGACAGACAGCCGAGATGATGAAATTAATATTTATATTCGGCAATGAAATGCAGGGCGGGGGGGATGGTGACATCCCCGAATATTTTCTTAGTAGGATTTAATTGCATTTTCTACCAAATCCATTCATGCACGACAGTAGAAGATTTTGTTTTTTTTTAATTTGAAAAAAAAAAGGGGCAACACACAAAAAGCCGTGCAAATTTTCAGCATGTTTGGATGCTCAAGTAAGCCATCCAAAAATGTGACAAATCTTACAAAGAGCGCACGTTTCATGGCCACACTTGAGAACCTTCAAAATGCGTCAAACATTTTGAAGAGTCACCTTTCCATCTTTTCGGGTGCATGATGGCAACTTTTGCGGGCAATTCCTTCACGTCTCAGTAAATGACAACATTTTGGCCTTGTGGTCAACTCGTCGGCCTTTCTTCGAGTCGCTTCCGAGTTTGAATCTGGACTCGGGCTTTCCCGGCCGCAAGCAGTCCGGAGTTTTTCCAACTCACCTCCTTGCAGCGTCCACTCGGTGACTTTGTGGCTGTATACGCCTCTGCCCGCCCCGTTGTACGCCGCCACCTCCATCTCGTAGTTGGTCCAGATGATCAGGTCCTCCAGCAGCAGGCTGCTCTGCTCCGGGCTGGTGATGTTCTTCAGCTGACAGTCCACGGGAAGCCCGGACAGACAGTACCTGCGACCGGGGGGGGGAAGTCAAAAACTTGTGACGGCAAGAATTGGAGTCGCAAGCGCTAGCGGCAAAGTTGAGGTCGGAGGAATGTGATCGGGCCGGCGTACGCCTTCCGACGGCGTTGAAAGTGAGGCTTGGCGCCGGCGTGGCGCCGGGTGGGTGCGGTTCTCCCCACCTGATGACGTAGCCCTGGAGCGGGCCGTTCTGGTGGCTCTCGGGGGGCGGCTGCCACTGGATCATGATGGACTGATTGGTGCGGCCGCTGGCGATCACCGTCTGGGGGGGCGCGCTGGGGGGCTCCTCCGGAAGCGTCACGCTGGAGGCAAAGGTTGAGAGAAGGCCTCAAACGTGGCGCAAATATGAACGGCCGTGGCCGGCATTGAAAGCAAAACAAAAGCTTGCAAAACGCGCCGGCTCAAGACACCAAGGACGGCGGCGGCGGCGGCGGCGAAACAAGCAAACAACTTGTGAGACGGACGCACGAAGCGCTGGCACAGCAAGCTGCCCGATTTTCCTTTAATTGGCGTTGATTTAATTTGACACTTCCTTTGAGAGTCTTCAAAAATTGCCCACGCAGTTTTTAACGGCGCCGGACAGATTGGATTATTTCACTTCTAATGGATCACTGCGGCAAAGTGAAAGAACTGCCGACTGACATCGGCGCTTCCGCTGCGTTTCCATCACATTTCATCATCGACATCACCTGAAAGCCTTTCCTTTGCTTTTCTTCCTCACTTTTTTGTGCAGACGTCGAGACAATCAAAGCGGCGTCGGTCAAAATGGAGCAACACAATGGAGACATCACCAGAAAGAGAAAGGAGACTTTTTTTTTTTTCCAATTTAAGATGACATCTTGATTCCTTCCCTGCTCGGCGCGGTGAAGTCAAAGCAAAAAAAATTCTCAGCCGCCTCACTTTGCGCTGATGCCCGTGGTGAAAGGTGCGTTCACGGCGGGCGTTTCTTGCTCGGAGTACCAAATTGGTTGTTCTGACGGCTCGGCTGACGAGTTCCTTTCATGCGGACGGACGGACGGGAGAATTGGCTCGCCGTTGCTCTCCCTTTTATCAAGGCTGGCGCACGGTCGGCGGCTCGAGAGGATGACGAGCCGCTTAAAAGGAAGCGGTCGGAGCGAGCTGGGTCAGCGCTCCCATCAAGGATTCACAAAGGCCCAATTCGGCCTCATCTTGAACGGGACCGTCCCGAAGCGTCTTCATTTCCTCTCCACAACTATTACGGGAACTGTTCCTTCATCACAAATTCCGGCTTGGCAACTTTTCCTAACTCATACGTCGTTCTTGTTTTGTGGCGGCGCACAACGCTATCGAGTATTCCAAACAATTGACTTTGTCAAATCCTTTTCCTCCGATTGTTGGCTCATCGAGCAGAAGACTTCATCTGGCATCTTCACGCGAGCTAGCTTAGCCAGGTTTGAGGCTACGGACTGGAATCGGAACTCCGGGTCGGTTCGAGCCGACGACCGATTCCGGCGCGGCGGCCATCGGGAATTTCAGCGCAGAACGCCCGAGTAGCCGGTCCATTCGAGACAAAAATTGCAATTGTTCTTTCGAGTCATTTTCGCAAGCTTCTTTTCCTCTCTTTGCTTTGCCTTTGAATGACGTTTGCTGTTTTGTTTGAAAATGTTTTTAAGCGTTTTGCTTTCGGTTGCGCGAAGCACATCGAGTTGACTCGCGCGCAAAATGCGCTCGTATATCGAGTGGATAAAGCTCGCCTCGCCTCGAGGCGTTTCCCCGCGTGACCTCGACCCCAACTGACCGCTCGCTCTCTTTGCTGAACTGCCCGCGGCCGACGTCGTTGACGGCGCACAGGCGGAATTGATAGGAGCGCGCCGGGATGAGGCCGCCCACCGCCACGCCGTTGGAATCCGGGTCGATGTCGGCGAGGAGCACCGTCCACGGCGCGTCTGACAAACAAAAAGAAAAATAAGTCATCAAATGTGGTTTCCATTTGCTGCTGAGCCACGTTACCGATATTGGGTGACAAAGGCGAGGTGGGACGTGGCGATGTTCAGGAAGAACCAATCACATTCAAGTTACATGCGAGTCAGCGCGTACCGTTTTAAAGGCCTCCAATTGGACAAAAATAAAGTTCAGCTGTTCGGCGAGGCTTTTGCTGGATTTGGGGGGATAAAATCAAATATGTAGTCGATCAATATTCCCTGATTTATTGCAGCCTCTTAACTCATTCACTACCAGCCAAGTAAAAAAAAAAAAGGATCTTTGACGTATTTAACCGTCAATGGCAGTGAATGAGTTAAATGCACGACGAGCGATGCCTCTTTTTGTGCATCCACTCGGTCCGGACTGAAATTCAAGGAGACATATTCCAAAAAGAATTTGATTCTTTTTGCATCCGTGCGCGATTTGTTTGGCTGTTAACGACTTGTCAGTCGAGCTCATCCGCAAGCGACCCCGCTGGCAATCGCTCGCGCGGCGACTCTAAAGACGATCCACTCACTGTTCTCGGACACTTCCAGGATGTTGCGGATGAGCGGGCTGTTGCCGTCAAAGGCCTGAGCCCACGTCAGGTTGATGGCGCGCTTCTCCGTCCGGCTCAGCACCGCCATCGGGTTTTCCGGCGCATGCGGGAGTTGCCTGCATCCACACCGGACGAGGCAAATAAGTGTGATTTTCGGGACACTTCATTAGGTACACCTTATGCCATCTCATGCTGGATTGCTCACGTGGGGCGATGAATAGATTATTCCCAAAAAAAGTTCAATAAAACAGAAGGAACCGAATTGAAATAACATTTTAAAGAGCTGTCAGATGTGTGTTTGAGTAAATATTACGAAGAAATATTTGATTTCATGAGTCAATAAATCATTCTAACAGTAATTCTAAAAATATGTAAAAGCAACAGGAGATCGATTTTTTTTTTTTTAATCTGATTTCTGTCAAAACCTTTTTGTAAAACATCTGGATGAGAAGCTGTAATCCAATTTATTTGGGAGTCGATTCAGATTAAAATGTTCACCCCCACTTCCGTCCATCTCATCTCATCAGCTTGTAATTTCTTCCTTTTAGCTGTTAATTTATCTTCCACCGCGCCTTTGGATTTCCCAGGTGACGTTTAAGCGCTTTTTGCAAAACGGGAATATTTGCTTTTGGATCTCATTAAGATTGCGGCGGCTGTTCCTAATATTGTGGGCGGCGGCGGCGGCGTTGGAAAAGAGGCGGACCTGACTCTGAGGTGGGCGCTGCGGGAGTCGTTTCCGCCCACGGAGGTGACGCGGCAGGTGTACGTCCCGATGTCGCCGGACCACGTCTGCGAGATGTGGAGGGTGCCCTCGGCGTCCAGTCGCAGGCGGGGCGACGCCTTTGCGTCCAGCGTCGAGCCGCTTTTCTCCCACACGTAGCTGAAGCAAAAAAAAAACGCGCGCATTACGATCAGAGAATACAGCAAATATTACTTTGAATCGTTTTCTCGTGCTAGCCAGCAAGCTTGCGACCGATACGATGCCGCAAAGTCCTCATTGATTCCAAATAGAACGTCCGCCGGTTCAGTGAAATGGAAAAAAAAAAAAAAAAGAATTTCACCAAATGAAAAAGATTTATTTTTGACAATCAGTGAATTCCAGCGACAGAAAATGTTCTTCCATTTCCGTAGGCCTCCATGAAAGCCGACGAATTATCTTTGTTTGGAATCAAACTCAAATATTTGCTTGAACTCCAAATGAAATCAACATTTTGTCATTTTTCATAAATGAAGAATAAAACAATGAAAAACAATAACATCAGAATGTCAACGTTCTAATTTTGAAGCTGAACTGTCAGGAAAGACGCGTCTGGAATCCTTTCCGCACACACACACACACGCCTCGTCCCCTCCGAATGCCCGCGCGTGCACGTACGTGCGCACACGATGCAGTGATTAATTGTGACTGTTGGGGCTCTGCAGCTAATCTCCTCGGCGTTGCGTTTAATTAAAGGCGCCGTCTGAAATGATGACTCTGTTTACATATTCGTGCGTTTACCACCGCCACACGATCGATGCCGTTGGGCCCACAGGTGACAGAACTCTAATCACTGGGCTCCGTAGACAGAAAGCCGACTCTCCCCCCCCGCCCAAGCCCCCTCCTGGAACCTAGCAAAACACACACACACACACACACACACACAACTTGATGCGCGACGCGACTGTAAGAGTCGCGTCCCACGGGAGGTCATCAGAGGGTGGATCGACGCTGATGAGATCGAGTCCTGATTTCACAAACTCATTAAATGCAGCTGTGATAAGCCGCGCTTGTTTTCCACGCCAAAAATATGACGATGACGATGAAGAGTAAGGCAAAACTTTCTTGTCGCTTACCTGATGCTGACGCTCGGGTCGTGGGTGACGCCGCAGGCCAAGACCGCCTTGGTCCCCTTAATGACGCTCTGGTCCTGCGGCGGCTTGGTGATGCGGGTGCGAGCTACACGCACACACACGCACACGCACACACACACACACACACACGCACGGGGAAAGCGAGAGAAGAGAGAGTTCACTGAGCGTTTGAAACGGAGTTTTACTTGACTGGCCTGGAATGCTTTCGGATTCAAAGCCTGCCTTGGTTCAAGTCAGTCGCCGACTTTCCTTTCCTTTCTTTTCAAAGACATCCCAAGATGTCGGCTGTTCACGTCTGCGGCTAGGCGAGGACTGGCGCGTTTTGCCAAAGCAGCGATGAATGACGATTTCTACATGAACTTCTTGTGTGACGTGAAGATGTGACGTTAGCCTCTCACACCGGCTAATGATTGGCTAGCTACCGACGAGCTAGCCTCGCGCAAAAAGCCTCCAATGAAGATGTCGGCCGCTACGTTAGCTGCCCGCTAACTCATTTCAAAGTCGCATGGTGTCGTCGGGGCATTCCGAGCGTCCCGATGTGAGAGGTGACCGCGGCGTTCGCTAAAGCCGGCAAGATGCAGACGTCGCAAATTGAAAGCGATTTGAGCACAAAACATTTGCAAATTCAAAGAAAAGAGCTCAGTCGCACGAGGAAATTCCCAATCCACCCGAAGGAAGAGCACGAGCAAGTTGTAGTTTGCTACATGAGCGTCTGGCTCGAGCTGCCCACTTTGGGGGAGACGTAGACCGCCACATTAGCATGTCGCAACTGCCTTCAGAATGTTTTCACTTCTTAGCAATCATTTCCCGCTCACCCCACACCACCAGGTCGGCGGAGGCTTCGTCGATGCCTCTGGAGTTGCTGGCCATGCAGGTGTACGTGCCGGCGTCGGACAGGTGAGACGGACTGATGAGCAGGCTGCCCGACTCCAGCAGGGTGAACCTCGGCAGCTGCACCGAACCGCTGGCCAGGACGCGCTCGCCTGCAAAAGGTCGGACACTTAGCGGGGCGCAACCGTTTCACTTATTCGGCTTTGATACAAAAAAAAAAAAAAACGGTACGTCAAGGCACCAGTATCCTGCTCTTAAATTGGCGGGAAAAAAAATGAAAATGTCAGCAAGCGCACCTTTCTGCCAGGTGATGGCCGGCCGCGGGGCTCCGGACGTCTCGCAGTGCAGGATGACGGACATGCTGTCAATCACGGCGCTGTCAGACGGCCCGGTGGTGATGTTGGGGGCGATGCCTGACGCGCACACACACACACACACACACACACACACACGCAAGGCAAAAGAGAGGCGATGATGACGCGCCTTAAAGGCGTGGCCTTCCTAACAAAGCAGACGGCAGCTTTCATAGAAGGAACAAAAAACGAGAGCGCCGTCTGTCAGGTCTCGTTGACTCGGAGGAAACTGTCAGAGCATCTCGACTGCACTGTCGAAGGATTCTAATTTCATTGATGCTAATTCCCGTTAGCATGCTAATGAAGGAAACGATGCGGTTTGCTGGAGCGCGACCGGGTTTCAATGTTCACTTTTTGTTTGTTTTATGGCTCCGTTTTACAGCGAAGCTTTTATGGTCTCCTTTTTTGGACCAATCGCGACTCGTTCGAGAACAAAGACCCTCGTGGTAAACACGGGTTGACTCTATAGAGCCGATTGACAGGTTAAGAATCGGCGGCACCCATCGAAACACACGCACGCACATTTTGGCCCATGTTGAGCTCTCAAGTATGATGAGGAAAAAAAAAAAAAAGTACAGACTTGTGACAGCGAGGTAAGTGTTGGTCTGGATCTCTCCAGCCGGATTGCGGGCAAAGCACTGGAACATTCCCGTGTCGTCGGGCAGAAGGCCGTCGATCTGCAGGCTGCCTCCCAGCAGGATTTTGTATCTGGGGATCTTCAACGGGCTGATGGCCGCCGCGTCCTTGTACCAAACGATATCTGGCTGAGGCGTGCCTGCACCCCAAAAAAAAAGCTAATTGTTCTTTGGTCTCGTTGGAGTCGACGGCCGGACGCCACACAAAGAAAACGGACCTCGAGCCTGGCAGGGGATGTCCACCACCTTCTCCATCTCGGCAGTGATGTGACTCGGTGGCTCTTTGACAAATAAAGGATATTCTGGTGCAAAGAGAAAAGGCAAACGTAGAAAACATTTTTTTTTACAAGACACAAAACAAAAAAAAAAATGCCTGATGTCCATGAGCAAATGTAATTATAAATAAGAGACTCCAAATTCTTTCTCCACAGCCTAAAAACCGTCAATGTTTTTGCAGCTTTGTTTGTGAACTTCTTCTATCGTACGTCTTCATTCATCGTTTGCGCTGCCCCTTCGTGGCCAGAAGGACTTAATGGTGCCGCACCGACGGTTTCATTCTTGCCGGCACTTGCGTTGACGTTGACGGCGCGCCTACCCAACACGTGCAAAAAGGCGCCGGCGGTGACCGCCGGCACGCCGCTGCTTCGGAGCGCCGCCTCGCACTCGTAGAAGCCGCCGTCGCCCACCGTCGGCTGGCTGATGACCAGACGGCGGCCGAAATCTCGGATGCCGGCGTGCACCGGCGCGCCGTCTTTCCTCCACGAGATGCTCATCTTGACCAGCGGCCTGCCGGGGGATGACAAAAAAAAGAACAGCAACTTTTATTCGGGGAAATGCCATCGTTTTGACTTCCAAAGTCGTGCGGCTCGCAGGCAGCAAACGGATAAATGCAACATTGAGGCTTTCAAATGAAGACAAATGAACAAAATGCAAGCGAGGACGACTTTCAAAGCAAAAGCAACAAAATTAGTGACCCGCAAAAGACAAAAGGGGGGCCGCGCTCGTCACAATGCTAAAGGATAACTTTGTGTGTGCTCGAGGCTCGAAAGGATCATCACAATTAAAGTATTGGAAACGAAAAGAAAGAAATTATTTTAGGCAGCCTCGGATTTCAGATCTGGAAATGAATGAGAAGAAAAAAACATTTCAGGACGAGGAGAGAATTTAAAAAATCAATGAAAAAAAGTTTTTTGCTTAGTGGTGTAGTCTGATGGATAAAGTCACTTAATGTGCCCTAAATGCAGAAAGAAAATAAAATAAGTAATATGCTCGGACACGCACGAATAAAGTTCAGCTGTTCTGGTAAATCGTTTTTCCGGGTTGAGTGCAAGAGAAATGAAGCTCACTGCCGCGTAGCCACGGAAAAGGTTCAAAATGTTTGTGCGTGTTACCTGGCGTTGGCGACGCACTCCAAGATGGCTTCGTTCCTGCCCACCGTCACGCTGGTGTTCTTCGGGGGGACGATGATGGAGGGTGCGATGGGGTCTGCGGGTCCTCCCACATCTTTCACACATAAACACGAGAAAAAAAAAAACAAAAACACACGAAATCCATAAAGCATTCAGCAGGTGAAGGTGTGCGTGTGTGTGCGTGTGTGTGTGTGTGTGTGTGTGTGTTGTTGTTGAGCACGACGACAGAGAAGCGGTCTGACATTTAGTTGCTCTCAACAAGGCCCGTCTTCACTTTGCACTTTCCACCCCCTTCCTTCCCCCCTCGGCGCAGACGGCGTTTCCCGCGCCGGTGGCTTGGCCCGCCATTTTGGAGCATAATTGAGACAAACACACACGGCGATTAAATGCGGCGCCATCACTCAGCGCCTTTCAGCGCGCCTCCGACCGACCGACCATCGATTGGCTGCCCTCAATCAGCGATCTCTCTCCTGATCTCGCCTCATTTTCTCCCGCCGCCGCCGCCGCCCACGCGGCCGAGGATGTATTTGAGAGCACTGAGTACATTTGACTTGTTGGATGCGGCCATAAACGGATATTTTTCCTTTCAAAGCAGCAGGAATGAATAAATTCAAGTGAAGGAAAGCGATTTCGTGGTTTCCTAATTGGGAAAATGAAATGAATGCAAAAAAATAAATCAGAAAAACAGAAATTGTCAATTGTTCTAATTTGTCGTCAGAACGCCAAAGGCTGAGCGAGTGCTTGAATGCGATAGGAGGGATGAGTCAGGGGGGCGGGGCCAACGCAACCGACAGAGACTCGGCGGCCGAATCGATGAATCGTCACTTTTCAATTCTTTGAAAGTTCCAAACCAGAAAATCGGCATCGTCATTCGAATTGCTCAAAAATGTTGAAAACGCATCTTTTCAGGAAAAGAAAATCAGCTTTGCGTCCATCAAGGATGTTGTGTTCAAGTGCACTGCGGAATGTTGACCACTCTTCCCAATTCTCTTGACTATAAACTATTGGCCGGCGTCGCACTCGTCTAATTCCCTGGCTGTGTTGCCACGTCTTCGCATTGGCCCGACGCGGCACATTAAGTCAAGCGAGCTTATAAATGAAGCCCTAAAGTGTTTGCGGGTGACACAAAGAAAAGCCTCCGCCGGCCGGCAGCTCCTTTTATTGTGACAGGCCGCCTGGCGGTAATGAACGCGGCGCAGTTCATAAAGTCTCGGCGTGGAGAAGAGCTCAAGTGTGTAATCCGCTAATTAAACGACAACGAGCTGACCCGCCAGGTGAAGTCGTACTTATGAATGTCAGCGTATTGTTTACACCTGCCCCGTGTCAAAGGCCACATTCGCTGGATTGTTTCTCCGCGTTGCCTCCCATATAATGTGGCAACTCCACTTTCAAATGATTTGGAAATACAAAGCGCCGCCTGATGAATTATTATTTTTTTTTTGCCTCGAGTTGGCAGCAAAACGTTTGAGTTCTGAGTCTGAGCTAAAGTGGCACGCGACAAAAAAAGAATCTGACTGCAAGATGTGCCTTACGATAAATGAAAATCTAAAATGCGTATCTAAGCAAACTCCGTCTTAAGAAAGTCTGCTCGCCGAGGGTCGAAATCGCTCATCTTCTTCATGGGCTGGCAGGTTTTCAATGTGGCCTCACTTCACCCCTTCCTCCCTCACGTCGCGTGTGCATGCGCGGCGCGGCGCCACGCTAAGGCTAAGCTAGCACGACTTGTGTTGGAGTTTTGCAAGGAACAAAATGTTGTTGACATTTCAAGTGAGGCCATCATGTTCCATTTTGACCTGATGGCTTCTGTGCGTCCCCGCGAGCTTCGATGCGCGACGACACGCGACAGCAAACCATTAGCGAGGATGCTTGCTCACAGCGTCATGCGGCCTTTTTTTTTTGTCCGTCTGCGCTTTGGCGTTCAATATTCTGTGCGACGTTCGCAACACGCACAGAACACAACGATTCTCACAGGCATACATTTTTTATCTTCGGCAAGAAAGGGCGAACATTATCGCAGCTTAGTTGTGATCATCTTCCGTGTTTTGTCGCTCTACACGTCTGTGTGTGTTATGCTGCCCCCTGGTGGCCGACGTTATTTGTGTACCTTCTTTCTTTTTAAAAAAAAAAAAAAAGATCTGATGACTGGAAGGATTCATAGCATTAAAAAAATAAATCAATAAAATAAAATAAAACTTCATTAGCAACAGCTACTGACATGGATTTAGGTTTAGGGCAAAGGTCAAGCCACGCGACTGTCGTTGGAATCTCTTTGAAAAGGACAAAAATCCAAACAAAACAATTGAATGAAAACGCGAGTTGGATGGACGCACGCTCCGGTCCAAGCGATGCACACGAGCACGTCGTCAACACAACACACTTTTAAGCAACGCACTTGCGTTCTCCGCCCCGAGAAATATTTTGGAGGCAAATGAGTCTCCGGGAGCCGGCGACAAAAGAAGCCGCTCATAAAGACAAGATGTCATTTTTTTTGCCTCACGCCGGGTCGCCTATAAACGTCCGGAATGAAATTGGGACCAGCCCGCCCGCACTAAAAACTCCAACGGAGGCCCGGCGGCTCGAAATCTAATGAGGAGCTCAAATAATACGACGCGTTTATTTGCAGCGTCAGCGAGGCGTCACCTTCGCATATTTCGGACCCACAAAACATTTTGCCACCTCCATGCGCTTTCTTAGGGCGCAACTTCAACGCGTTTTGGTGACGCTGGACAAGGCCGCCGCATGTTTGGAAAAAAATTGCATTGCGACATTTTGCAACGTTTTGCGGCGTTTTGCGTTGTGCTACTTACTCTCCACGGCCAGCGTGACGGGCTGACTGGTTTTGTTCTCGCCGTTCTTGTCGTTGACGGCCTGCGCGTAGTAGCGTCCGGCATCCGGCGCCACCGTGGACAGGATGACCAGCGTGTTGTCCAAGGTGATGGCGCTGACAACAACAACAACAACAATTTTATTCTTGACTTTATTTTGGCAATTTTACACATTTGAAATCATTTCCTTGGCCGCCTTTTCTTGCAAAACTTTTTTTACCCTCATAAGTACAAATCAATTCTCCTCATGAGATGATGTTTTTTTTTTTCACCTCCCAAAAATCCTTCCTTCTTTTTTCTTTTCCTATTTTTATGCGTGCACACAATTGTATTGACATGAGACTTTTTTTTCTGTCCTTTGTAAACAAACTTCATTCCGACTGTATAACATTGCGCGTGGAGCAATTATTTACTTTGGAGGGTTGCTCTAATACACGTCGAGTGAGTCAACATAAATAGATGGCTGCAACAGATGGTCGCTAATTGGCCAAGCAGATGAAGTTTCCAATTAAGCAAACACTCACACGCACGCACGCACGCACATGCGTGTAGCGCATACAGTATTTGAAAAACGAGCGTGAAGAATGACATGAGCAGCCTGCCCAAATGTTTTTTTTCCCTTCCATTGCAAATCATTACGACGTGAAGAACGCGAGAAGAAGCAACGATTGCAGTCAATGCCTTTCTCTTGCCTTTTGAGTGTGCGCGTGCGTGTGCGTGAGACTGCCTACACAAGGACGGCTGGCTGCTGTTTGGGGTTGACGGTCTCATGTGAGAGGAGCCCATTAAATGAGAGCTGACGCTAAGCACACAGCCAGATTAGGCTCGACAAAACTGCCAGCATCTGCCTGATCGGTGCAGGATAAACAAACAGAAACACACGCGCGCACACACACACACGCCTGGACAATTAGAGAGTGACACACACGTTGGCATCCCCGCTTGCGCATATCAATGCGGCTTAACGCAAAGCGAGCAAACAGGCGCTGAAATGTGTCTCGTCTGCAGCGTCCGTCGCCATATTCAAGTCGGGCTGCAGCGCCAAATCACGCTTTTGCCTTGCACGCCTGCAGAGTACGGCAAAATTCGTACCGCTACTGTGGAATGATGCGGCAATTATACCAATATTGCCTCCGAAAAGTACAACAAGGAACTTCTGTTTTTACAAATGATCCAGTATGCTGGGCCGGGCCTTATTTCAAGGGCTGGAGTCGTGGCGATGGCTGCCTGTCCTGCTCACTGGCGCCCTCTTGGGGCCAACAAACGAACTCTTGCATTCCATCCACGCCCATCCTTTATTCGGAACAAAGACTCACATTCAGGAAATTGTTAGTTTAGTGTGGCACTTTTGGCTCATTTGTTTCAAAGAGATCCAAAATCATCGTTATTCTTTTATTTTGAATGTCAACTAGAAAGAAACAAAAAAAAGCTCTTTCTTGAAAACGATCTGGTTTAATAACGTAGTCGTGGTATCGGTTCCTCGGTGTCGGCGAGTTGTGTATTTGTACTCGTACTTATTTGAAGAAAAAAAAAATATATGTCCAGATCAACGCCTGGCCGCTACTTTGCATATTTCGTCTGGAAGGTGAACGCCGGCGAACACGACGGAGTACAAAATCAAAAACGATGACGATGGCTGCTGGCATCAGCACTTATTTTCTTGTAAAACTTTTGGGCTTCTTGTAATATTCCCAATTTTTTGTGGATGCACGACATATTTTTGCGTTTTGCCATCCAATTGCAAATGAAACCCATAAAATTGTAAATTGCGTCTTGTAAAATCCGACAAGAGCGCAACAGTAAATATTGAAAACGAAAAAAAAAAACATGAACTGCATCATTAATGATTGTGCTAACATTGGCCACATCCCACTTTTTTTTTTATTTTTCCTTTTCCCGGCAGAATGTTTTTTATTTTCAGACTTTTCCCTCAGTTCCGACTTGCAGGCTAAGCAGTCGTTGGCCAAGCAAAAGAAGATGGCGCAAAGTGCCGGTGCCATTGAAGCCGGCGCCCACCTGCTGCCGGCCGCCCCAATGAATAATTCATGAGGCGCTCCGAGACTTGGCACACCTTCCGCTATTTGTGTGGACGGGTAAACAAATACCAGGTGGATGCTGCCCTGACCGGGAAAGACTCTACCGGGAGATTCAACACTCATGGAGCCGGCAAACTAAACTTTACTCGCCTAATAAAATACATTTATTCTCGTTTTTTTTTTTTGTAGGAATGGTGATTTTATTATAGTAATCCAACAATTTTGAAAAATCATAAGTTAAAATAAATACATTGGATTTTCACAAGTAGAGGGTGCAGTTCGCCTTTGGCCCGTAGTCAGCTGGGGCAGGCTCCAAAACGAGTTTTGTTTTTTTATGTTATAGCATTTGTTTCATGTTTAGTTTGATAAAAAAAAAAATTTAAAAAAAATTCCATCTCACAGTCCAAGACGCCAAAGTGAATCGTTGTGTCACCTGCCAAACATTTTCTGGCTTCGACGCTGCCTGCAATCTGCTGCTTGACTTTTTAAAAATGACGATTCAACTGGAGCGCTTTTTCAGGTTTAAACATGAAGACATTTTCCAATCGAACCACCGTCACGGCTGTGATGGACATGCAGAAAGTCGCAGCGCGCACACACACACACACACACACACAAACTCAGTGGAGGGTGAGAGCTGTCCGTCAAACGTAACATCGATTGAGGCCCTTTTGTCCAATTGGCTCTAATTGGTTCCCCGGATACGTGGCGAGCTTTCAATCATGCCGCTCACGCACTCCATAGGTGCGCTAAAAATAATAAGCCACTTCATCACGGCGAGGCAACGCTCCTGGAAACGGACACAGGTTGGAAAGTTGAGGCCGACGCTCACATGCGGCCGCTGGAGGGGATCTTGCGTCCGTCGCGGAACCACGTGATCTGAGGCTTGGGGAAGCTGAGGATGCGCGGCGCGTGGATGAGGGCGCCGTCGCCCTGCGACACCGTCTGAGAGCGCTCGCCTTCCACGAAGCCGCTCATGTCTACGAGAGGGCACAAGCGCACAATCAGGAGGTGTACCTAATCAAGTGGCTGCTGAGTGAGACAGCCACAGCATATTCTCCAAAGAGGACTAGAAAATTGATATGAGAAACAAAACAAACATTTATTTTGTCATCTAAATATTTTTCTTGCTCATCACACGAGTGACGCCGTCGATCTGGATCTTCTATAGTTTGTAATCAAACAATCTGACATGGCTTATTTATGTCTTTATGCACCTAGCAGGTGCCTGTTGGACTGTTTCCCGATTCTCGTAAAGTCTGTTGAGGAAACAACACACGACACCGTTGCGATTATTTCTCCGTGTTGTCGGAATGTCGCGAGCTAGGAGACCGTTTTTATGAAGAAGGCCGGAGGGTCCGGGCCGGAACCGTACCGAGATAACGGCCGGAGGGCGGGGGGCTGACCGGCAGGAAAAAAAAGGCTCAAGTGTCCAGCTCGGTCGGCATGGATGTTTCGTTTGTCTGCGTTGGCTCGTATGAAAGAAAAAGTGGGCGGGGCTTACAGGCCACCCTGACTTCGGTGCTGCACTGCATGATGGCCCCCACTCGGTTCCTGACGATGCAGCGGTAGTGGCCGGCGTGGGATCGGTCCAGCGAAGGGATCAGGTACCTACGACACAATATCAGAAAATGACGCATCCGTCGCCATCAACCGCGTTTGTCATTCCAGAGCGTGAATGAAGGCGGGGCTCCCCAAAAACGCCCGTCGGCACGTTTGAGAGCGAATACAGAGCTCAACATCAGAGCAGTGGTGCCGCTTGATGCAATTCCTCCGATCATACGTGAGCCCCCCCCCCCACGTCATGCATTCATGCTCAACAGCGAGTAGGTCACGTTTTTGTTTTTTCTCTTGCTTTGTAATGGTCACACTTGCCATGGCGGACTTTGGCCCCGCCGTCGCTCACCCGCCACCACTTTTGTTGGCGCGTGTCCGATTAAATGGATTCCAGTTGGCCTCTTTGATCAGGACTGGGGAGGAATAGCAAGCAGACTCGAAGCCACGTGAGCGCCCTGCCAAACGGGGAGGGGAGGGGGAGCTCGGATGAACGAGAGGGGTGCCAATGTGCACGTGGGCGTCGTCATGGTAATCACCTGAGAGCATCAATCAACGTTTTCGTCTTTTACGCCGTAAAATGTCGGAAAATGACATTTTTATTCTTCTCATAAGACTTTTTTTTCATGAAAAATCGGAATATTTTTATGGTTTTGAATTTGGAAAATCTTTGCTCTGACATTCCAATTTTGTCTTCATCAAATCGCAAATGAATTGTGTAGCAACACACATTTTTTTTATCGCAATACTTGCAACCGTTACGCTGGGAAACTCCAACTTGAAGGGCAAATTATCGCTATTTGGTTATCCGCTGCAAATTGTGGCGAGTGACGTTTTGCTGACCTGTATTCCAAGGAAAAGCGCGTGAGCTCGGTGCCGTTGTAGATCCACTTGAACTCCAGCGGCCAGCTGCCCTCCGCCATGCAGGTGAGGACCAGACGGTTGCCCTCCAGGTGAACTTGGATCTGAGGAGGCTCCATCTTGAAATAAGGCGGCACGTCATCTACTGGACACACAGAGCGCACGCGAGGTGAGAAAGCGGCCGGCCACTTTGCTAACCCAGAAAACAATTGCGGCCATTCGCCGGAAATGAGGTCTCCGAGCGAGCCGTTTGCATCTTTCCCCGCCTCCATCTGCTGCACCGATTGAGACCTTGAAGGTCGGCAGAGGAGCACGCTGCCAAAAGGCGCACCGAATAAGTTGAGACAAAAAAAAAACAAAAAAACGCGGCTTATTCTTTTATTTCTAATGGATATGTTGGGGCCAAAGAGGCGGCGAGGGGCAATTTGCGGCCAGCAGAGGAAAGTGTAAATGAAGCTCACGCACGGAAAACGCACGCACGAGCGCTTTGGCAAGTGGAAGCGCAAAAAGCCCAGGAAATGATGAAAAAAGGAGAATGGCACTCAATAGAGCACACGAGCATCGCCAAGGCCCAGCAATTCTAATTTGGATTTGCTCCAAATTTGACACCATCGTTTTGACACCCAACTCCCGCGTGAGCAGGAATTTTGCAGCGATACCTCAAAAAACAAAACCGCTTCGTGAGCTCGCATTCAAAAATACCAAAAGCGTTTTTGGGGTCTAGTCAGACATCCGTTTTCTACGTTAAACCTGGTCAGGGTCATGGTTGACAAACACACACACACACACCCACGCACACACGCGCACACACACTGTGAACTCAACCCACGCCACCGCCAGTGACTTTCAACACAATCTGTTATCCAAATGGGGTCGATTGTTTGCAATGTCGGCTCTCAAGCTTCCTCCCACGTTCCAAAAACTTTGAATGAAGATTCTAAATTGTCGGTTGGTCCAAATGTGTCTTTTCCCAAATTTGTCGTGCGGCTCAATGACAAGAAAGGCGTTCGTACGTTAGGATCCTGCCATTGGGGCTCCATTCAATCTCAAAACAATTTGACCTCCTTTGATGATAAATTGATCATGGATAGCCACTGTAGATCCGATCGATTTGTCGCTAGCTAGCTACATTGCTAGCTAGCTAAATAAGACAGATGAAAACTAGCTAGCTAATCATGTAGCCACATGATGCGCGATGATTGTGAGAGAAATGCTAGCTTACTAGCTAAGTAGCGAGACGATTAGCTATATTTAGCATCGTTTAGCTACTTAATATAATTAAAAATGTGGCTGGCCAGAGAAAAAGTAAAGAAGTTGAAGTGGTAGGGCTGCTTTGCAAAAATACAAAGTTTCCCGGTCTTAAAAGCTCTTTCTCTGACAGGATGACTTATGCGTTGTGCCTGCTGTTATTTATCTTTATAGTTCCCTAATGCAGCCACATTATATGGGCTCCCTTCCACACACACACACACACACACACAGCCTTTAAGGTGAAGACAAAGCGCTTTCATTTCACTTGATGAAAAAGGCCTGATCAGACATATTGATCCGTCTGCTTCGCCAGCCACAGGCGACATCGCGCCGGTGTTTAGTCGACGTGTGTGTGTTTGCTAATTAGAGCCCGTCCAAATAGTAAGCCACCAAGGCCTCCGGCGTGTCGGGTCGCGGGCTCACATGGGCCGACCCTTTGCTGATCGCTGGAAACCTTTTCCCGCTCCGTCTCCCCAAATAAGTTAACGCCTTAAGATTTATGGCGGTGAAAGCAGAGACCGCTGTGGCGGAATTGGGGGTGCGCGAGGGCAGCTCCGCTGAGCCGGAACACGGGTACGGAAAATTGAACCTGATTGCAACTGTAAATAAGAATGAATGCGCACGTGTGTGTGTGTGTGTCGCGGCAGCCGTCATTCATGCGCACAAACGGCCCCAAACGCTCCCCGACGGGAAAGTGCATTCAGTCCCCACACCGCCAACAAAACACGCACGTGACACAAAAGCCACTTTCCGACCTTCGGCGGCGACACGGGACAGCCGGGATTTATGACTTGAAGTCAGCCAAGTGAAACATTGCGGCCCAGTCCAAAGTGTGTGTTCACACAGCAAACGACGTTGACGAAAATGAGATGCGTGACAACGAGAACGGCAGGACGTTAAACTTCCGGCATGGATGGCACTCTTTGGTCTCTCAAACATTTTTTTGCCAATTCCAGGGTGGACTTGAACTCCTAATGTGGAACTTCTGGAAAAAAAGCAGCGGTCCCATCGGGACCGGAGGACTTCCAACCAAACGAGACTTTGTCGAAGGTCACTCGGTCTGGCATCCAAAAAGTGCGCCAGGACTCGAGAGACTCCGACTTGAATAGCAGGAAAGAGCAAACGCTCCGTCTCCGGTTCAGCGACTCCATCGCTCCCGTGCGCTTCTCGGACATCGGTTGACCTCGGTTGACCTCATGAGGAGAAAAATGGCCCACATCAGCGCCTCACTTTGTGATCTGCAGGAAAATCAGGCCCGGCTGGAAAGCGTACATCAACGATACGGAAGTCCAAAAGCACACTGACCCTTAGTTGGGGTGCGTTGGTTAGTTTGGCAACAACAAAAAAAAAAAAAGATCACTCCCTGGTGAAATCGGCTCCGGGTCTGTTGGATGCCATTTGCAGTTTTTGCTCGTGCAACACTCAGCAAGAAGAGATCAGATCATTCTTCAGCTCCCGCCGGCGGCTATCAAGTCTCTCGAAGACTCTTAGCGGGATTTGCACCTTTAGGAAGCGCCGACGAACGAGATACACGAGCCGAGTCGAAGCGGCGCCTTTGCGATGACGACGCTCGCCATGATCGCTGTTGGAGGGTCACTCATTAAAAAAAAAAAGAAAAAAACAAATACGGAGTAAAAAGTAGAAAGTTGGGTTTTTTTGGCCTTCAACGTCGGAGGATTGAAAGCTCAAAATGGCAACTTTGGCCAACGTTGTCGGGCCTCAACTCGATGCGGCCGTCTCAAGTCGCAAGTCACTCAACTTTTCCTTTTGCTCACTCGCCGGCGCACCAAATAGCGACGGGTAAATATAGGACGGCCTCGTTCTCCTCCGTTGTTGTTGCTCGTTAGCTGTCTGACGGCGACGGACGTGTTCAAGGCCGGCTTATTTTCTTCTTTTGGAAAAGTGGCCAACGGCAACATTTCATCCGTCAGTCGTCGACTTGCTCCTCACACAAGCCAAGCCTTCTTTATCGAGCGCACGGACGCCCGTCTTGCCGTATTGATCGTCGTCGTTCCAGCATCACAATGCCGAGATCACGTTGAGCGCGCTCCAATAATGCTCGCGCTGACCCCATTCGCTCGCATTTGGACGTTTATGGGCCTGCCGGCCAGCAAAGAAAAGCTGGCGGATGCTAAACCATGACTCGCAGCCTTGCCCGCCCCAAAATCTTCATTCGGCGACACCAAACTCCAATTTACGCGACATCCGCCACGCCGACTTATTTACGTGTCGGCGGCTCGCCGGCATGATGAAAAGCGGTCGCAATGCGTCACGACAAACGCGGCTTTGTTTGCGCACGAGACAAGATGAGGAACATGAAATGGAACGACTGTCACTTCCTTCATTGGAGTGATGAATGCGGCGACGGCGGCGGCGACGGCGACGGCGGCGGCGGCGGCGGCAGCTTTGGCAGGTGCATGATGACCACTTCAGGCTCGGAAACGCTCGGAAAAGAATTCCCGCCGCCACCGATGGAATCCAACGGATGCGGTTGAGCGACTTCCTTGGCCTCGGTGCAGAACGGGCTCGAGGAACACCGAAAAAAATAAAAATGGAAATGAGGACAGCGCCGACCTCCACCAAGGCAGAACAATGCTAATTTGGAGCTTCCCGTCGTTGCCATTCAAATTCATGAATGGGAAGAGGAAAATTTCCCCTTTCGGCAAAGCGCAAACGGGACTCCTCGGGACTCGCCGGCGAGCAAACGCGCAGCGTGGCGTTGGTTGACGCTCGGCTTTTTTTTTTGTCTTGCTCGACTGCCGCCGCACGCGTTCGGTGGGGAGCTCCTGGCGAATCTGCGTTTCATCGTCAGGCCGGCCGCGCCGGAGGAGGCCACGGTCGCTTTCGCCGCCGCCGCCGCCGCCTGTTGAATCGTCGCGGCGGCGTCTTTTTGTTTTCTTTTCAAACACGCGACTTTTGTCACTTTTTCCTTTTTAACTTTGCCGGACTATTTTGTGTTTTCCACGAGGGCCAATATGCGAATGGTTTGCGTGACGCCAATCGGATTGACACGAAAAGACATTTTGACCCCGCCCACCATTTTGGCTCGCCAATCCGGGCTGACTTTGGACTTCCCGGACTGACGGCAAGCCAGTCCGAGTCCGATAAATGTGAAGCTCCCTCGTTGTTGATGAATTGAAGTCCGGCGTACAGCGCCGTGCTTCTCACCGTGAGGTCGCGCGTGTGCGTGATTTAGGTGCGCCGATCTGATGCGGCCGCAGCACAATTACAGGCGCGATCATCAAGCAGACAAATGGAGATTTAATTAGAAGTGAAGACGGGAGCGCCAGGCCAGTCAATGGGCAGCAGATTAAATCACGCGGACACAAATTTCACCCGACGGCCTGCTCAAAAGCCGCCTGACGACGACGTTCCTGCTCTGGAATTCTTCCATTGCAAGACCGGCGCTCGCTTTAGAGTCCGCTTGCATCTCGTACGTCGGCGACGACGCGATTTGGGCTCCCGGGCGAGAATGTTGCCGATTAATGAGTGCGTAGAGAGACCTCGATGTTTCGCCGCCGCTAAACATTGGCAGATGAAGATATGGGTTTGTCGGAGGAGGGAAGATTTAAGAGCAAACAACAGAAAGACGCTCGAGTGCCGTTGGCTCGTTCGTCTCGTCCGAATGTTGAGTCGCGACTGGCAAAATGCATCCGTCTATTTTGCATCGTGGCTCGAGAAAGAAAACCCGCAAAGGGACATTCCCACCCATTTGGAGTATTTTTCTTTGATTATATTATTTATTCATTTCTTTATTTTAAATGTTTTTAACTGGAATATCGTGAAACGGCGAAGCGGCATCATAAATCTTGAACACGAGAACAAAAAGGCTTTCTCTTCATAAGCACCTTTGAACTTTTTGGTTTTGTTTCGTATCACAAAGTGCGACGAAATGGACCGTCGGAGAACTTGGGAATAAAAACAACGACACAGTACGGATTTGGAAAACAACAACAGGCACCAATCCAACTTTTAGTCGGAGGATTTAAAAATAGAGAACAACTCATCAAAGTAAAACGACACCAAAAATTCGGTCGCAGAGGAATCAGAAATGTTTGAAGTGGAAAAAAAGAAATTGCCGCGCTTTCGTCTGTCGTGCGCGACCGAAAAGAAGAATGAGGGCGAGCGCGACATTCCAATCAGGATAATCGTTTTTGGACATCCTAACGTCGGGTCTCGGTGGAAAATGCTCAACAAATTCGACAGGTACCCCGTTTACCGTGTAAAAATGTCTACCGATTGATTTGAAAAAGAAGAAAATGACGAGAAAGCACAAGCTAAACGATTGCAAGTAAGAAAGAGCAAATAAATAAAAAAATGGGTGTGAAAAAGTGCTGGAGGAGGGGGGCATGTTTTTCTTCAAGGCACGAGAAGGTTGGAAGTGAATTTCCAAAGTAGGGCAAAGACTGATGAAGGAAAATAAACAAACGCGCTGAAATGTTAATTCCACAGGGCCCCGGGTCATTAGAGTTAATACTGCGTGCGATGCCATCTGCCGGGATTGTTTACACTAGGCGGGATAATGAGATCCTAATTAGTCCATGCTATAGTCGGGGAAACGTTATTTCACGCGCGCTGGGATGGAGATGATCACCTGCAACGTTGTCAAGTCGACTGAGCGGAGGGAGCGAGCGGACGCGTTCTTTATTGCCGCAACGCGTGCGCGCGGGAACGCGAGCTTGTCTGTCGGGCTGTCGATTTGAGGAGAACGCGAGGACTCAAAGATCCATGTCCCATCCGCTTTTCTCCTCAGCCAAATTATTTGGAATCTCCCAATTGAGATGCTGAAATGTGTGTGCGTGTGTGCGCGCGAGGTATCAAGGAGGCTGCCATTGTAATTTACGCGGCAGCCAGGGCTGCTGATTGTGATTGTTATCGGCGTGGCAGAGTGCTCCGCCCCTCGGCACCGGCACCGCCCCTCGGCACCGGCACCGGCAAAGGCAGGCAGTAAATGCTAATAGCGGAAAGCAGCTGACAGCGAGGAGACGTATTATCTCCTTTTTATTACATTTACACAAGCCGACTGTCTGCCCGCCTCGGCCCACGTGTGAAACTGCCTTCTTTACTTTTTCTTTTTTTTACACAGGACAGACGTCTCCTGTGATGTGCATCATCTGCAAAACGGAGGCGGGGGGGGGCATCGAATACTCGCTATCCGGGTTTTAATAAGGAGCAGCGAGCGAGCGGCAGGAAAGATTCCAAGTAAGTCGAAGATGTGCTGCGTTTGTTTCTAATACGGAAACAGAAGAAGAAGAAAACACAAAACGGAATATCTCTTTGTCATTTTGCACAGTCCTTCATCAGATTCCTTCAAAGTGCCAAAAGATGCTCCACGTTGACAAGAACGAGTATGCTTGACAACCCGCAGACGTTTTCCACATTAAGACCAAAGAAATCTTTTTTTCGTTTGACAATAAACATCAAGTGGGCGTGGCAATAAAAAGGCAGCCATGAAAGCTTTTTTTAAGCATTCTAGAAAATTAAAAAAACTTTGAAGCCATGCTCCAGAAATGATTAATTATCATTTTTAATATTCCGATCGTAATCTGAGCCTCATTTGCCTGATTCTCGAGTGGGAGTGTGTCAAAATGGCCGCCATGGAAAAATGGCGTCTGGATTCCAAAAAGGAGATTTTGTTCAATTTTGGACGGTGATCCTTGAAAATTTTTTTTTGTTGTTGTTTGCTTGCTCTGTGATGGTAGAAATTGAAACGGGCTCTATTTAACATCCATCTTCACGTTTGCAAAAAAAAAAAAAAAAAAAATTGAAGACTTTTAAGGAATGCTAAAGTCCCCGAAAGGCCTTTCACTGGAAGTAAGAATAATAAGAAACATCGATTCCAAGAGGACCTTTGTACCGCCTGGTGTCGGTGGCCTAATAATTAAAGCCCCCCTTTGAATAAATCGAAGAGAGAAAAGCAATTTGTCTGTCCTGCGGGCCCTTAAAAAAAAATGTTCCTTTCTTGAGACTTGAACTACTGGCACCAAGTCAAGCCGGCGCCAACAATGCGATCTAACGTGATGTTTTTCTAATTAACTTCTTAAGCACGCACTCCAGCGAACGTCGACTGTTTTGCGCCGGCCGCCACGTTGGCAGCGTTTCCATTCCAGTCAAGGGGAGGAAGATCAAGAAGCTCCGAGCTCACCGCGACCATTCCACAACTTTTAAAAGTGCATTTAAAAAAAAAAGCCAAGGTTAGCTCTATTTTTGGAATCGTTCTTATAAATATGCACGGAGCCTTTCTATATATATTAAAAGAAATTACAAGCGCAGCAGTTTTGGTGTCAGGTGTATCCCGGAGGTTATCGTTAGACATTACATCAATTTGAATACGGGAACTCCATCTTCCATCGGGTTAATGTATTCGGCGCTATGTTATTGAAATGTCCCCGCCGCTTCTGCTGCTCCTCTTAAGTGCAATGGGGAGTTTAAAAAAAAAAACGAAAAAGTCAATAGTTGGTAATTCCGTGAACTTTCCCCGCCTCCGAGGACCTCCAAAGCTGAGGAATTTGACGGTTGCCGCCTGCAATCAGCGGCTGAAGCGCGAGCGGGCGGCGGAGCAAAATATGCCATTCCGCTGGCAAGCGGCGGGGGTCGTCATTGGTGAACGCTTAATGCGGCCCTCCACAAAACAACTTGCATGATAGCCGCGTATTTGCATCACAAACGCTAAAGTCGCACTTTTGCAAAAGAAATACGGCTCGAAAGGAAAAAAGGGCTGGCAGGTTGCCGCAAAGAAAGGAAAGAGCCACCATTTCTTTCCGTCGCTGCAACCTAAAGCCGAAACATTGCACCCCCCTCCCCCCCCCCCCCGCCTCCAAAAGGCATAATCCGTGGCTAATCTTCATAGACAATACGAGCAATGCTAAATTGGTGGCAAAGACTCTCAAATGAACATATTTACATGGTCGCCATTAGCGAGAGTGAAGACGATGGCGCTCAATGCCGCCTTTGAAGTGCCTGCAGGCACTTAACACTTTTATGAGAAGTACTTCCACGCTCGCCGAGTAATGTGCTTTGGTACGAAGACAACGCACGGGATTACCACTCCCCATTTGAATAAATCTTCTGTTTTATTTATTTCCACGCTTTCCGCATGGCGAGTAAACGACACCTTTAATCGTCTTTTGACTTTTTGCACTTTGCAGTGTGCGGATGATGTGCCGTTCGTGTCGTGTCGGAGACAACGCATATTTGTTACAAAATGTGCGGAAAAATTCACCGCATGTGCTTTTTGCACATTTTCAGACTTGTGGTGGTCGTTGAATATATTTTTATAGAGCCAACGTAATTCCTGAGAAAAAAAATTGTATATATTTTTCACATTTAACTCATTTACTGCCATTGACGGCTAAAGACGTCAAAGATTCTTTCTTTTTTTTTTTTTTTTTTTTAACTCAACTGGTCGTGAATGAGTTTCTTGAAATGTTTTACAGAGAGAGAGAGAGAGAGAGAGAGGTATGGTGGACTGGTCGTGGTCGTGGGTTCGATTCTGGCTCCGGTTTTCCAGTGTGGAGTTTGCATGTTCTCCCTGTGCCCAGAATGTCGGTGAGAGAGAAATTAAAGACATTCCTGCGGCTGGTTGAGTCTGAGGAAATCGTTAGCAAAGTGTCACCAGGGCGCCATTAGCCATCGCGCGATTTGCGAAATGTTTGCTTGGAGCGCATCTCCGATCGTATGTGTTCGCCCTCTGATCTCTGCCGAGCGTGTTGGAGGAACACGGTTAACGCCCCCCCCCCCCCCTCCTCCATGAGCGCCTGCCTTCATCTGTTACGAGAGCGGTCCGACTCCCCCGCCGCATCCGACGGGCTCCGGAGGGCCCTGACAATGACCAATGCACTCGTGACCATTGTTCATCACGAAAGCCTATCCGTCTCGCCAATAAAAGCCGCCACCCACCTCTGCCGCTCTGTTTTGTATGCCGGAACAATCCATCACTTGCAAACGCCGCTTGGAACCCCCCCCCCCACACACACACACACATCAACAGACACATCTGCAACATGGAAGCAACTCCCGAAATTGATATTTTGGTGCAGGGCCCTTTCCTCCTTTATTCATTTTCCTTTTACAAACGCAAAGCCCCCCCCCCCCATCTGCCCCCCCTCAACGGCCACGGCAAACTGCTATCTTCCCGTGCCAAGTCACCTTTTGATGCCACCCATCCGCTGCCTCCATGCCTGACTGCTTTGACAGGCCGCAGAATCAAGCGGGGTGGGTTTGATTCCCCCCGCGGTGCCGAGCTCTGGCAGCGGGGTCCACTCTGCAACCGCCGGCCGCAGAGCCCTGAGCCGCGGATTAAAAAGTCATGAAGGCTTTCAGGGGGGCCAGGGGATGGTGGGGGGTTGTTTCCCACTATGCTGCATGAAAATAGCCTTTGTTTTTCCCTCTAGAATATTCACAAGGCTGGCGAGTTTGGAGGACGGACTTCCACTGCGTAGCGCTTGGCCTCATGAGGTGTGGAGGGCAAAAGTTATTTTCGAGACTCCAGAAGGACGAGGTCAGCAAATCCCAAGTTTGCGAATTTTTGCACATTTTCACAAATTAGCTGCAGGAATTGCGGGCAAGTACTGGCTGTGTCCTACACGTCACAACAATCTACCATATCCTTCAACTGTTGACAGCGGGGCGGCTATTTTTATTATTTTTTTACAGAGCCATTCCCTAACTCTCATTCCAAAAGAAAGTGCAGAGGTTAATCTTTTCAAATATTCAAAAACACATCAACATAAAGAGCTGCAGGAATTGCTGGCCATGGCAGGCTATCGTTCCCCACATCGGGTTGCATTCTTCCTGAAGGAAAACAAATCCGAGGTTGTCCAGCACGCTGGGCGGGACGTGTTCAATCTTAGAAATTTTGGTGAATCAAAGGTGCGGTTTCCCGACGAGTCGGATGCGGTTGCACCTTTTTTGTCTCCAATTGGGAAAAATAAAAGGCACAGTTCCAACCCCTACGGCTTCAAGTGAAAAACAGCAGTTGACTAACGACGCAGTCTTTGAAGATAAATAAAATTCCTAATTCCAATGGCCGGGAGCGCTCGGAGGATTTGATTCCACCTCCGCCGCCCCACCGAGCCTCAAGCGTAATTGTTCTCGGGCGCCATGTGGGCGGCTGTCCACGTGTGAAACGAGACCTTAATGCACTGAGAGGGCGGGGGGTGAAGCAGCGGTACCTCCGAGCATTCGTTTAGTCCGAAGAACAGCGGCCATTGTCACGTAGCATTTAGCATTGCCGGCCGCTAATGGAATCAATCGAGCCTTGCAAATATTTACAGGACACGGGAGCCTCGGGGCAATCAATTCCAATCCATAGGACGATGGAAAGTGCGACGGGGGCCGTGAGTCAGCTTTGAAACAAATGGATCAAATCAGCTCTGGAAAGAGAAGAAAAGAAGAAATAATGGTCTTAGCGTGGCGCTAACCAGGAGTTTTCCACACGGCCAATCGGACTGACCCTGGCGTTGGCGCCCTTCCTTTCCCCTCTCCGCAGACGCCTGCACGCTCCCAGCAGGCATCCAAAGCGGCGGGAAGCGGGAGACAGCTTTTTGAAAAAAAGGGCCGAGCCGCGAGCGGATGTGACAGGCTGTTGAAAAGCCTGCCAGATAACGCCGTCTGCTTCTGCTAAAAGTCTGAGCAGGTACAAAGTTGAAGCAGCGACGGCGGAGACGGCGGCTAATAGGATAGAAAAACAACCACGCTTGCCGAGTTCCACCAAAGCGCATACATTAAATGCGTTTGCAAGTCGCCGCGGAGTGACAGGACGTCAAACATTTTCAACCGGTTTCTTCTTTGGACAGTTCGGCCGCTCGCTTTTGCGCGCACGTGACCTGCCAAGAAGCCGAGAGGAATCCCAATGTTCGGCGCTTCAGCGGCAATAAACAGGCGGGACCGACTTCGACGAAGACGGCGGCTAACGAGCAGGTCGTGGCAGAGAGACGCTTCGTCTGCCATTCGCAGTTTGTTATCTCGCGGAGCCAGATTAGAAAAACGGAACCGCTTATGCCGACGGCGATCACATCTCGAGAGCGGTGGCACTCAAGAGCCGCAACTTTACAGTAGCGATGCCTGCGCCGGCTAATGAGGTACACTCCAAGAAGTGGAGCAAAAGTAAACGTGGAAAGGCGACAGGTGCGCTTTTTGTTAGCGGGATCTTGCAAAAACCACGACATTCCGACGGAGGTTAACGAAACAGTCGAGTAAGATGCCGAAATGCAGCAAAATGTCACAGAGACGTGACATACGACAACGTAGCCTAACACCACATAAGCTAACACAACGTAGCGTGACACGACACACAACAGGCAGAACGCAAGCTAACGTAAGACAAACTAGCATAGCACGACGTTGCCCTAAAGCGCAACGTAACTCCATAAGTAGCAAACCAATCAGAATTTCTCGCAAACCAGGAAGTGCAAACACGCCAAATGGCACGTGCCTTTTGAAGGGAACTGCTCTAGCCACGCCCCAAAATCTCAGCGTCGTTCATCAACCAGGAAGTGACGTGCTGACCTGCGAACCACCAAAGCAACCCAACCCAAACTCGCCACTTCTTTTTGTTGCGCACGCCCGTCGAGCGCCCGGCTTGTCGATTTGCTTTCAGTTTTGGTTTTTTAATGAGCAAGATGGTCGATATCTCGCTCAATTATGCATGGATGTTAATGGCGAAACTCACGCTGACGCACGAGGCGCTTTTCTCTCCAACGGCGTCAATCAAAAAGGGAGAATTGCATTTTTCATTCTGCGCTCATATTGAACCTCATTAGATGAAGTTTGGGGTCAGTCACCACGACAAAGCGACGCCATTTCGGAGCCGCTCGAACGGCAAGGCCGCGGAATGAAAGCCACCAAAAGGCACGCTCCACGAGACTTGACGCGACGCAGCGCCCCCGCCCCCCCCCTCGCAGCTTGAGGTGTTTGAAATGTTTGCCGTGGGCTGCCTCATCACCTAAAGTGCTCGCCGCCACGTCACATCAAGACGGCCAATCGCATCAATCAAGTGTATCGTGCCGAGCTCTCAAAACAACGTCTCGATTCTTATGGATATTTCACGACGCCGCTCAATTCATTGAATTTTTCAAGCGAGCGCTGAGGAAAATCCATACAACCGAGCAAGCGGATGGGAAGTGCGCCGGACAGCGGATGTGCGGGGGCGCGACGGGCGGGGGAGGCGGAGACAAAAAAAAGGAGGAAGAGAAACGCTCGGCAAAGCGTGCCAAAACTGTCAATGACTCCGTCGACACGTCAAAGTCTGATGAAGCCCTCGCCGACGATCTCAAAGCCTTCAAGCTCGCCGTCTGCCTCCAAAATGTTTTTTTTTTCTCTTGCTGAAAATTGAAGACGACGTTCCGACTTGATTCGTGTTTCAGTCCAATTTGCCCCCCCCCCTCCTTTTGCCGGTATCGAAACGTCTCGGCTCGCTTCATCAGATGCGGAGACGGCCGTAAACGAAAGGCTGAACTCCGGAAAGGACGAGGCGAGCCGCAAACAAGTTTCGGATTTTAGAAAAGGATTCGGAATGCCGAGGCAATTTTCATGACCCTGAGAAGATTTTTGAATATTTTGCGGCGTTCAAAGTGTTGTGAGGTCACCAACAAAAACATTTCAAGTCGTCGACGTCATTCAGGTCCGGATGGCAATTACCCAAAAGTGTGGCGAGAAAAACAACTCCCTAGCGCCCCCACAAGTCATGGAGGGGCGTGTCCCCGCCGAGGCGAAAGATTGCTTCGACCGAAAACGTCAAAGGAATCCCGAAACAAACATCTCCCGGGAACTCGGGCCCAGGCTCGGACAAATGAGCTACCGAACCGTTTGTTCCGCGGTTCATTCCCCTGCGGACCCGGCAAAAAAAAAAATATAAAAAAATATGGTTGTCTCGTCAGTGTGCCGAAAATGGCCAAACGAGTGTTGAGTTGCTGGATGTCGTTCTTGAGAGGCCGAGCCGGAGCTTCCGACTCAAGTCTTTGGGGAAGCGGCTCCGGTTTCGGACCCGACCCGGACTTTGAAACCAAACACAAACTCCAACGCAACGAGACGCCAAATCGATTTCCGATCTCCAAAAGGAGGCAACGCTATTTGAAGATGGGCTGAACGAGAACCGCGGCGAACCGACCCGCTCTTTCTTTCCCAGACGCAGAAACAGGACAGCCGGGATCTTTCCGGCGCCATACGCAACGCTATTTTAATCCCGCTTGGATCAAAGCGAGCAGCCGAGCTTCGCCTCCCTTTCATTAGCGAATCGTCCAAAGCCGCCTTCTTCTCCACCACTGAAAGGCCACGTTTCATCGATCAATACGAGTCCGCCGGCTCCGGCCTAAGTGGCCCCCGTTCTCATCAGGCGAGGTGTGACGAGAAACATGCAAACCTTGAGGAAAAGCCCAAAACGGCATGAAGCAAACGATGACGACGCTCGTTCTTCGGTCGCAGCGGACGAGAGGCGCTTCAAGTCCCTCGGCAGCGAAACATGAAAGTGGGAACGGCGCTGAAAAGACAGAACGAGGATCAGACGAGCGGACGGACGGACGAACGGAGCGAGCGGCTTCAATTGTGATTCACGGGACCAACATAATCTTTTTAATCACGCGCTAAACCCGCAGAACAATCGACCCATTTTTTTTTTTTCACGAGTGGCGTGTTCTCATTTGGACGTGCGAGGAAGGCCTCCGCCATCGAGGTCGTCGCTTCTCGCCGACGTGTTTGGCGGGAAGGCAAAACGCTTTGTGCCGCTTGTTGAAAAGAATTTTTACAATTTTTTATTATTATTGTCCGGCCCTTTATGGGCGTCCGACATATATTTTGCATCCTCCTCTTGCGTCGTACGGCGGCAGCGTTCCAGGCGGCTTCTGCGAGCATTATGACAGTTGTTTACGTTTCACATTCAAGCCAAAGTAGCTTTTCTTTTTCTTTTTTTTTTTGGGGGGGGGATTTTTTTACTATCACTTCTCTTTGCAGCAAAGCGCAACATGAAATAGGACTTCAGGGTCGCGTTCCGAGAAAAAGAGTACACACTTTATGGTTTGGAAGAAGCACAATAAAAAATGTTTGGAAAAATCCCCAAAATATGAAATGCAAATTCAAGAGGAATGCAATTTTAGACAAAAGAAGTTAGATTCAGTTAATAAAACTGGAAATAATATTGTTGAACCGCATAATAATCTTTCTTTTTATTTTCTTATCCATGAATGAGTACTTTTAATCGACGCCATTTTGTCATGTTGTGCTGCAAATTTTTGATTTTTGTGACTTGATTTTTTTTTTTTTTTTTTTTTTTTAGAAAAGGTATGAATCCAAATTGTATATTTGTAAAAGATTGGCCTTTACTTTCATATCCAGTAAATCATCCAATGTCATCATTATTGCTCGTTGAGAAGTCTGCACGCAATTTGCTTCCTCGGCACAAAATAAAAAAGAAAAGAAAAGAGTACATTGAAAGTTGTTTGGCAGTCGGAGACTAAAAGTGTTGTCGACAGAGCGCCATCGTGCATGTTTGCTTCCCTGCGTCCGCCGCCGCCGTTTCCCTCAATGAAATGCATGGCAAGCATCAAGCGTAAGCAACCGAAGAATTAGGACCAGCGGGAGCCGCCTGTCGCCGCGATGCTCAGCCGTGTGAAAACTTCAGCAGATTTGTCACCCGCCCAGCCGATGACACGTCATCTCGCTCGAGCGGACGCCTTATTAGGAACACCTTCCCAAAAAACGGAACTCAGCCGCTTAGTTTGGTCGTTGGCGTCAAATCGACGAGCGGGCACGATCGTCACTTCTTGTGCACGACGTGAGCGGAAGAGACCAACAATTAAAAGTCATTCACTGCCATTGACGAGGATACGAGCCAAAAAAGGATTTTCTTTTTTTTTCCGGGCTGGCGGCGAATGAGTTCAACGAAAATTCGGGATAACATCTTCACGACAAGAAGGCAGATGCTTGATCGCATCGTTTCCCACGGACGTGCTTTTCATCGACGACAATTTGAACTTTGCCACCGTGTCGGCAAATTGGCAGCAATGAAGTAAGCTCGCGACCCAGAAGGCGGCCCACTCACTCTCACACGCGTTGCCCAATTTGGACATCAAAGACACGCTTAGAAGGCGCCGTCGCATTGAAAAAAATAAATAAATGCGCCACGTCACGGCGCGGCCCACTTGGCGCTTGTTTAAAGATGCTGTACATGTCACCCCGGGCCGAACGCCGGCACGGCTCGGCGTGAAGCCACCGAGAGACTTTCTTGAACTTTTCCCTGGTCGTGCGTGTCGCTCCCGGCGAGCGCTAAAAGCGGGAGAAGCGGAGGTGCCGCCGACGCCGGCGACTGCTGACCTTTATCGGCGCCGCGCATCAGCCGCTTACCCGCCTCCCATCTTGGGAAGGCGCTCATCAAAAGGTCTCGAATGGCTCGCCACTCGCGACGGGGGCCATGGCCATGTTTTGCCGTTTACCGCCGCTAAGTGGATGCTATTTTTAGAGAACATGCGAGGGACGCTTGCCCTCATCAAGATGGCTCCAGCTGACTTTGGGCGAGAGAAGACAAACAAGACAAACATTCACACTCACGTTTCCAAGCTCGGCACAATCTAGTCGTCCGTTTCAAGCGTCGGCGAGAAATCGCGCACAAGCGCGGCGACAAAACCTGAAATCTGAAGGCCAACGTCGTCTCGACCGGCAGGCAACTCGATCGTCCGATCGCCGATGCGAGAAATATTCAGAAGAACGATTGTGACAAACTGCTTTTTCGACACAAACGATAAAAATGAGGACGAGAATTGGAAAGACTCTTCCGTGATGAGTTACTCGAGTTTGTTTCGACCGCTAACTCGACAAAATCAACAGCGCCTCCGCTCAGTTGAAGTGAAAGCGCAAAGTGCTCAACGTTCGAGACAACGGAATTGGAAACGTGCTGCACGGCCGACTTCAAGTTCACTTTTTAGTTCGCTCTCTTCAGCAGTTTGGAGAACTTAGCTTGGATAAATATTTCATGTTTCAACTCGGAGTTGGGGTGATTCTTCCCAGATGGGGTTTTATGAAAAGCTTTTCTACAAAACATCCTTTCCCTTTGCCGGCGTAACCTACTTTGGGAAGCCGTCGCCAGCGATTTCACAAACACCGTCTGAGATTTGGAAAAGAGAAAAACGCACAGATCGGGGGAGCGGCGCACTTATTGATCCGATCGATCGATCGCCGCCAAAGTCCCGAGGTCCGGAAAGCGTCATCGAGGTGGAAACGAGGAGAAGGTGAGACGAGCCGACAGTCAGCGTGTGACAAATAACGGCGGCCAAAAACCAGACTCGGCGGCCATTGGGCCTCGCCGAGGACAAAGTCAATCGGCGGCCGGGCCACGGGCCCGTTGTGTGGCGCCGTAATGGCAACCGGGAGATTTGATTACCAGCCAGCCGTTCCATTCGCTCGCCACGGTGGGAGCCAAACAAGGTTTTTACGACCTCGCGCGCAGGAGAACGGACAGCCGGCAGAAAATAGCGTTGCGGGCTCGCTCCCCCGTAATTGTCGCGCCGTACCCGCTCTGGCGCGATGATGGCTTTCCTCGCCTCGCCGTCGCACTCTATTGCCTCAAACGGCGTCTCACCAAAAGGAGCATCAAGAGGCTTTACCGAGTTCACGAGCGGTGCACAATCTGGACTCGGACTTGCTCCAAAACAAAATGAGCTCAATTGTCAGAAACGGGCAGCGGGTCGAGCCTCGTTTTGGGTGCTTGGGCAAACTTGAGTGGCTTTTTTCTAGACTCGACCGAGTGGCGGAAGACAATTTCAAGGTGCTGCTTTGCGCGATGGGTGCCATCGTATTTCATCCCGAAATATGACAACAGCGTGTCGTGAAGCATTTTGCCCATCTTTTGGAATGTATTTTGCGCACGCTGACCTCCTGCCGCTTGTGTCCACTCCCACAACGGCGCAAACGTCCCTGGCTACGAAAAACACGCCCAGTTTGCCAATGCGCCCGGCACCAAAAGTCCAAACGTCATCGTGATGAAATCTTGATCAACTCTTTCACCGACCGCCGTTTTGGACTCACTTTTCAAAACGACGTGGCTTCTCTCTCCCAATGAAGCAGCAACCACCTGAAATAAGGAGCACACGTGCTCCGATGCAAAATGGATGCCGATTGTCGTCTTTGAGGGCGCGGGAACGTCAAGGTAGTGCAGTAAAAAGCCGCACGAGCGCCGCACGAGCGCGTGGCCAATCTCGGTCAGCACAGATCACCGAGCGCGGCCTCGTTGCCGATTTCTGCCTTCGCGGGAGAGCAACAATCGATTTTCTGTCCTTGCAGATTAACGTGGACTTCCCTCAGCGCCGAGATATGAAATGCCAACAGCCCCTCCTGCCGCCGAAAGGGTTCTGTTCACTAATCTGCTTGAAACGCGTTTCACATGGCAGCCGCAATTTGGCACCGCAAGCATTCAATCCAAGAAAGTTTGGCTTCATTTTGGATTTCCAAAATGGTTTGCGTTCCCATTTTTAGAGCAAAATTTTGCCGTTCCAATGTGTACCGTTGTGCGTTTTGGGCCAAGTTTTGTTTTTGTTGGGTTTTTTTTCCGACTTGAATTATTTTTCAGATTGTTTGAAATACACGCGAGTGGCGTGAAACAGCGTCCGTTTGCTTTCAACTCCGAACTACACGAGTTGACCCGAGTCGGCAAACATCAGAGCCCGACTCGGCTCGTCGTTCGTGAGCATTTTTTATTTATTTTTTTTAAACGTCGTCAGCAGCCAAAACATTCGGTGATTGAGAGTCATTGAAAGTCAAATGCGGAAAGAATTTTCCAAAAAGGAGAAGAACAAATTCCACCTTCATCATCGAAATTAAAATCGTGAAAAAGTGTTTTTTTCTCCAGACGACGCCGCGATAGAAAAAAGGACTTCAAATGTTTTTAGGATGGCGGCGCTTTGAGTGAAATCATCCTCAGCTCGACATGTGGCGGCCGGCCGCGGGCTAACAAATGCGCAAAAGGAACAAATCAATGTCTTGATGAGGACAAATCGTCCGGGGAAGTCAAATTGCGGTGACTTAATTACAGGAAATTGTTGATTTGGCGCCGCGGCAATTTTGGGAATGGGAACGGCCTTCACGGATGATTCTTTGACTTGCGTTTAGGGAGGAAGCGTTGTTGTTTGTTTCTGCGAGTCGAGACGTGTGGAAATGAATCCAAAACCGCTTTCCTGTCCTGTCCTGTCCTGTCCTTTCCCTTCCCGGCGGCGGCGGCCATTGCCTCTCCATCGTGGCCAATCTGATAAAGGGATGAGCGAGGATATCATGTGTTCCTCACACAAATCCCGCCTGTAATCCGAACATTGTTGTTGATCTCCTTCCACGGCCGTAATCTCCTCACAAGTCCATTTTGTCCCCGCCCCACCTCCAGTGCACCAAATATTGCCACGACACTCCAATTTGGCCGTCGCAAAGTTGGTGCGTGGCGACCCAAAGTGTCGTTTGTCGACATTAGCGCGTGTTCAAAGTCAAAGTTGCCGACGAGAGTCCATCTGGACGAGGAGGAGGCCAAACGTGGGCTCAACTCCTTAAAAGCGGACGAGGAGCAGAAGGACGCCAAATAAACGGATCATGCGGTGTTAACTTTCCATCCAGAGATTAATTCTCCTCTTTAAATCCATCAATGCAGTCCGCGGGCATCCCGGTTCAAAGTCGTGCCTAATCTGCTTCTCTCCTTGACTTTTGTTTTGTTTGTTTTGTTTTTTCAACTCCACTTCACCAGGACGGGAGCTTCGGACTCTCCGACGTTCAACGGTGCCTTTATTTTCATGTACAGCACGCTCCATCTGCTCCCGTCGGGCAATGGAAAGTGATTGCTGTCGCCCGCAATTTGTTCGGTGCACAACATCGCCCCCCCCCCGCGACCTCCGCGACCTCCGCTTTGTGCACACACAAACGCAGACACGACACTTTTGTCCCCGGCAGGAATCCCACCCGGCCTCCGTTTCCGTGTCCGCTCATCTGCATCAATAATAGACTCCGACGGCACATCGTGGCGAACGTTCCGCGCCCAACAGACTTCAAAGCCGAGCGCGTGAAGTAATCAGGAGTCCAGACGACAGGTGCGTAATCTCACAAATCCGTTTTGGCCTGATACGATTGCGCTTGACTGTGAGGATGGCGCCGGCGGACGTTTGATTGTCCGAAAAGCAACGGAAGGATTTTCAAACGGCAGCTCATGAAGAGCTCGACGTGTTTGCCGTCACGGCACATGCGCGCCTGGAAACCACGGACGCCGCGGCCTTTGGGAAGATTTCCGTTCGGCGCCAAGGCATCCGTCCGTCCTCACGCGCGGAAGCAAACAAAGTCAAGCACACAAAACAACAACAGCAAGAAAGCATTTACTGCAATTGACGGCGAGAAAAGGACAATTTTCACATCAGTACAATTTTGTTGACTTTGCGGGAAAACTTTGGCTTTTCGACATTCTGGAGCCGTCCATAAGTTTTCAAGTGAGATTTAAGAGTTATGATTGCGTTTGTGGAGTTAAGCGGCAAAATCGTTTTCATTTTCTTGGGGTTGACGTCCCTTTAAAGCCCGCCTCCGCCAGTCGATCTGATTTTATTGGTTGATTTGAAATCACGTGGGTGACACAAGCAAGGAATTTGCCAAATTCAAAAATGCTCTCAAGGCAAAGTGCCGGCAACCTCGAAACGTTGTCGCTTCACGTCCGCCGCTTTGCTTGGCCGCGAGATTCAATTTCCAAGCTGCCGCTTCGGGCTGGCCGGCTCCACCGCCGAGCCAAATGTCGCGCCGTTTTGTTGGCCGGTAGGAGAGGAACCGTAACGGTCGATCGAGGTTGTGATGGCGGTCGACTGCTTTGTGCGGCGCTCGCAACGGCGGTAGAAGCTGTCGTCGCCGAGAGGAAAGACAACAGCGAGCGAGCGAATTCAAGCGTCGGTTTGCGTTGCTGCTTCTATGCCATGTGCTGACGCCGCGCGGCCGCCCGTGGATGCCGATCGCCGTCGTGGGCAAAAATCACACGCAGGCACACCGCCTCAATCTCGTGCAAAGCTCTTCTTTGAGCAAAGCTGTCGTGCACCATTTTCATTTTCATTCGCAAACAAACCCGCTGGCCTATTTCTTTAACAATTTTTTTTTGTATTTCGCATGGCAGTGACCGAACGTCTGCAATGCAAATTGTGACGCTAATATTTGATTTTGAAGGAAGCGTTGAGGAAAATATGTCATCGACATTTGCTTGCCAACTGGAGATGCGTCGACACCACGCGACCATTTTGTATTTTCTGATGCGGCGGCCACGGGCAGTTATCGACGCAAAACACATCCGTTATTGTGGCAATTATTTCGTCGCAATCCGTTACTGGCTGCAGTTGCAACGTACTCGGTTCACATTGAGCAAATTGTAGCTACCTCGTCCAATTTCATCTGCAAACGGAAGGCCGACTTGGAAGCGGGATGAGGAAACTGAAGATCAAGCCCAACGTGGCGATGTCGCTCTTCGCTCTTCGCTTTGCCGGCGACATTTTTGTGTGCTCTGGTGAGGCGGCACGACGACGGCGCTCGATCAAGCAACATTTCAGAGCCGAGGGCCCTTCAAGCGCACGTCGACGTGGCCGCGCTTCGTTGGGGACGCCGAAGCAAATCGGAGGGTCTCTTGTCAGCCATTTATCGTCACAAAAACTTCGCTGAGCGTCCGGCGGATGTCACGGAGTAGTCCCAGCTTCATGCGACGACGACGACGGCGAGGAAAAGAAAAAACGTCGACAAGATTTAACAATAAAATCGTGGCGTGTGACTCAATGTGCCGCGGCTCAGTACGAGTTCATTCTGGAAAAGGCCAAAGAGCAGCTTGACGTTTTACTCGACCGGCGGAGAGGACCAAAAATGATTGTTCTGTAATAGGACTCATTTATCCAGACACACCAAAGGTCAGCGCTCATCTCTTTGGATTTTTTTTTTTTTTTGCCATGACAGGGAAAATCAGAGCATTTAAAATGTCTGACAGCTCGATGACGACTTCTGAAGTGCTCCTCAAAGTGCCAGGATGATGAAGGTAAGAATAAAAAACCTTCTTTGGACTCCAAAAGGCTCACTGGTCGACAGCTTTCAATCGGCGGAAGACCCCCAGTGATGTTTGACCAAAGAGAGCTTCTAATTTCTCAAATGTTTTGCAGATTTAGGACGCTTTTCCATCAGCGTGTTCGTTTCTGCTCGGACCCAAACATTACAAACCAAAAAAATTTAAAAAGTGCTCAGGAGCGCAGTCGCCGTTGCAGATGCAATGTGGTGTCGTCGCACAAGTGTGTGAGCGCAACAAGCCCATTTAGGCAGCGAGTGCACGGAACAGATGTCCGACGTCTCATTGAGCTTGCAAAGAGCCGCCCAGCTCAGCACGCGTTCAAAGGAGCGTTGGTGTCCGCAAAGTTCACAAACAAGCGGTGGGGGGGGGGTGCTGAGTGACAGTCCTCCGTCAGCCGGATTAGGAACGTTGCTTTGGTGGTGAACTCAATTATATTTCACAAAGGCTGACATCCCCCAGTTAATTGCAGCCTTTCCACATGAGGGAATTATTTGCACTTCCCAATTCCCCGGCCGCGTGTACTTTGTTCCACGAGGGGAGCCTTCATCAAATACCGAGCCTGCGCGCCACACACGGCTACTTATTATATTGCAAATGACATCGGTAATATATAAAAGGAATTCCGGCGTAAAAAAGAAAAAAAAAACGCGTTTGTGCTCGAAATTCAGCTTTGACTTGACGTCCGTAAAAGTCGTCGGTGACGTTCTTTCAAGTGTGGCTGCGAGACAGATCCAGAGTGACAGCACCGGGATGATTGACGCGCCGATGAAGAGGCGGAAAGGGAGGGAGACCGAGACGGCGCAAAGGTTGTGCGGCGCCGTCGGCTCACAATCATGAAAATGCGAGTCTCGCCCGAAGAAGGAATTGCGGACCGACTTTGAGCTGACGAGGTCACGTCGGAGAGGTCATGTCAAGGAAGCCCGCGGGCCTCGTGAGCACGCAATACGGGAGGGCCGCGTGGCCGGGATTACCGCGACACGTCTAATTCACGCCGCTCTCCAGACATCCGCCGGTCGGACGATCGAGCCCGTAATCCGCGAATCGGGCCGTGCGGCCAAATAATCCGGCATCTCGCCGGTCCTTTGAGAGAGGCCCACATGTTGTTGCTCTCAGAGTGGCAAAGGTGCCGGCCGGACACGTTGGGATTAGCGGCTGACATGTGGACGGACAGCTGGAGGCAACAAGATGGCCGTCAGGCAAAAAAAAGGGCGAAAGAGGCAGACGGCGTCCGGCTCGTCTCGCTCGGCCGTTTGCTGCATCAGTGACATCGTTGCTGTTGATCATCTCAGCAGCAAATAAAACCGCCGTTTGTGTTTGTCCATGAGATACATAGAGGGGGGGGGGGGCGTCCTGGGAGGGGGGGGCGCAGTCGCAGCTGTGAACGGGCTGCTGCCAACCAGATACCCGTCCGTCCGTGTAAATAAGAAGACGGGAAAATGTTGACCAATAATAATCTCATCCAACAGAAGAATCGCGGCTCCAGTTTTGCCTCGTGGGAATATTTGTGTTCCCAATCCAAAGTAGGAAAAGGACATCGGTGCCAAAAAAGACGACTTCAATCGTCCAAAAGGGAATGATTGACTCGAAGTCAGGATTCATTGCACGTTTGATGACGAAGCCGTCCGGGAACATTCCCGGTTTACGTTCGCTCGGTGACGCCGCTTCAAAGGAAGACCGCGCCGGTTTGCAATTGTCTTATTTTGATCGGGGAGGCTAAACGTGAGAAGATCCGTGGCCCGAAGCGCGCCAGTCGTACGGATCAGGCGTCTTCGGAGGTCGGCCGGGTGCTCGAGCCCCTCGTTCACCTTCCCAGGACCAAAGCGGCCGGCCGGCAAAGTCGAAGGCCGACGCCGGTCATCCGGCTCGCCATTAATTGCCGTGACTCCGAACCTCGGAGGACCCCGAGCAGCTTCCCCTCGGCCCAACGATGCAAACGATTCCGAGCTCGCTCGGCATGATCGCAAACGTGCTTGGAAACGCACGCGCCGCTTTCTTATGCAAGCCCGATACAAAATTGCACAACGCTCGCTGTTCTGCCGTTCGCTGGCGTTTGAATTTGTGTTCTACTTCGGGTGTTGGACAGTTCTTGCCTAAATCAAAACGAAAAGCCAAGGGAGAGGAGCCCCCGCCTCCCCGGCCGGAGACACCGACCGAGTTGGCGACAGATGCGACGTATTCTCTATGTAGCCGAGCCGAGTTGCCGAAAGGCGCTCGAGGGACGGCAAAGCGGAGGTTAGGCGGCGACCCAGTTGGACGGCGGGCCGGGCCGTCTCTTCTGCTTCGAGGCCAGGCCGTGGCAACCTCGCTGAATTTTTCATGGCGCACAAAAATGCTGCGTAAAGACTAAATTGCTGCTCTCAAAGGGCGGCAGAGGATGCAATTAAAAAGATTTCGGCGGCGCGGGGAGACGGACGCCATCTTCGGCGTCCGCAGAGCTTCGGCACGAGCCAACGCAAGCGGCATCTGCCGCTCGTAGGGACGAGAAAAGGCGCCGACTCATGGCTGGAACACCTGCGGCATCCGTATGGCGCTCAAAAGCGCCTCACACTTGCACGTGCGCAGGAGGTGTTAAAAACGTGCAAGGCGAGCGGGGGGGGGGCAAAAATAGAAAGACAAAAATCACCCCGGCCGTAACTATAGCAACCCCTCACCTGTCGTCTCCTTGGAAGACGAAGGCAGACAGCCAGGTCAGAGTGACATGTTGCGCCTTCGGGAGGATTTTGAAAGCGTCACGCAAATCCCGGTTGCCGTCACGAGCCGACCAATTTATACGCGTGCGGCGAACGCGCTCGCATGCATTAGCCGATCACATCCATTATCTGGCCTTGGAAAGATTTTTTTTTTTGGATTGTTGATCGACGCCGACGAGAGTTATGACGAAATCCGTTTTTTGCATTTACGTCAAAGAATTTCTCACTCAGAGTTTGGAGGTTCCGGTTTTGGATTTTGTCTTCGAGTCGCCCAAAAACATATTTTGGCATTTGTATTTTTTTCATTCACAATTCAAACGGACGGCGGACGCTAACATGTGCGTGTTTCGCTTCTTCTCTTTCGTGACTCGCGACGGTTGCGAGAGACGAATATCGACCGGAAGTTCCGGCGAGTCACATTTAAAAAAAAAAACAAAAACAAAGACGACGACGATTCTGGCAAACGACACGCGAGACGACGGCTCGCCTTTGATCCCGAGCGAGAAGTTGAAAATAATTCCGAGAAGAAAGCCGGCCAAGCGAAGCGTCGAGGCTGATAAGTCCGGCGGGGACGGCAGACGGCGTCGCGGCCGATAAGAGGGCGAACGGGGCCTCTCCACCTTGGCAGGAATTTCCACGCCACTTTCATCTGGCGGCGAGCGGCCAAAACCAATAGCCGCCAGATAGCATCTCTTACGCTAACAAGCTTTTCACTTGGGAATAAGCGTCCGCTCGCTGGTTTTCTCAAACAGCTAATTAGCAACACACCCGCGGCTGTCTATCTGGGATTCCTTCTTTTTGCTTTTTGCTTTTTGCTTTGACTGCAGCCTCAGCTCACTTTGTCATTCTCGCACACCTTCGACTCCAGCCACAGTCCGTCGGCGCAATGATTGCTATCAGCCTGCCGGGCTCCACTCGCGCCGCTGCTGCCACGCCGGCGTCCGTCCGTCCGTCCGTTCGACTCAAGGCCGCCGCTGCCTCTTAATCCCATTAGACCCAAACACAATCAATTATCCGTCCGAGCGCGAGGAGCCGAGAGCTTTAAAAAGGTTCGCCAGCAAGATTTAAGGCCATTGATGTGTATGACAAGAACGGCAACCCCCCCCCCCCCCGCATGGATGTCGATGCGTGTTCATCAACGCCGTGCAAACGTGAGCGCCTTGCTTTGCAGATCTTTAATCACGTCCCGGCAAATTACTGCCGCGTGACGCTAATCGATAAAGCGAAAAACGCAGTCGGGAGACTGCAAGGTGGCGGTACGAAGAATGACCGGTTGAGATTTTCCGGGGTGGAGGTGGTCGGCGCGCTAAATCTGATAGCGTCCCGTTCTCCGTTCTCGTCGACGGTGACGGGCCGAACGGAACAAAGCCAAATCCCGCAGAGTGCCGGCGCCTCAATCCGGCGCACAGATTGATGGAATCAAATTGGAATGGCGAGACTCGTCCGCTCGCCGCCGTCGACCTCGACCTCTCGCGCCGCGAGGCCTCGCCATCGCTTGCTGGCGCTCAGGCAAGAAAATGAAATATGATCATTGGTCTTGAAAAGGCGCCGCTATTCGCCGCGGCACGAATGTTCAGTTAAATGAAGCAGCGAGCGGGCGACGGCGGCGACGGACGAGGGAGAACTGGCGGACCGGCGGCACAATTACCCAAAAACAAATGAATGCGCGGCGGGCGCGGCGTTCTCCGCCACGGATTTTACAGTTCGAGAACATTCATGATTACAAATACCGAACGAAGAGCGCGCTGACATTTAACGATGCGATTGTCGATCGACCTCATCACAGTCAAATTCATCATTTATGCCTCATTAAAATCGGCGCTGATGAATCATTGATTACGGGGGCCAATTATGAAATCCTTCCTCAAAAGCTGGCGTCCCCCGCGCGACCTTCGCCGGGAACTCGTTTGGGCTGAGGCGCAGGGACAGAAAGGACTTTCGCCGATGTGAATGTCTTCTCCCGCGTGGACGCGACAGCCACTTTTCAATTTCCACTTCATCTTAAAGCGGCCATTTTTTTTTGGGGCGCTGAGTGAAATATGAAAGCGTGCATATAAACAGGCCATTACAGGGAATACAGCAGCTGTCCAACGTCGTGAGAGCGTACAACGCCCAAACACATTTCAAATGATTTATTATTCAATAACGTCCGAGTGGCCTTTGACCTCAGCATGGCAGCCTTTCGCAAAATCCTCATCGGGCGACCGCGGCCTCGCTTCAACAGGCCGTCCTTCCGTGAAAGTCCAAAAGATTTCTGTCACGTGGCGGCAAACAAACAACATGCTCGTGAGGTCGTCTTCGTCAAGCTGCTTATTAATTTGGTTCATGAGCGCAAAAGTTGCGACGACTTCAACGCGTGGCATTTGGTCGTCACGGTGACGCAAAGCCATACTCGCATCGGCTCCGCCCATTCCAGGGAGCGGCGGCTCATTCGCATGAGGAAGCCCATCCCCCTAAAAACGGGCTGATTTCAACATTTTTAATCCCCGATCGGATTTTGAGCGACGCGTTTCGCTTCATTTGTGGAAATAAGTGGCAAAAAGATCTCCTTAGAAGGCCATCGGGTGAGTGGCGTCGTAATTAAAGGACGGAACGCAAATGATTCCAAGATAAGGCGGGGGGGCGGTTGTCGCCACCACCGCGCTCTCAAGGTTGTTTGGCGTGCTAATGAGTCGACTTTGACGGCCCGCCGGCGTCCGCAGGCGCCGCCTAACCCAGTTAAGTCGGACGTTTGCTTCGCCGTCCTTAAATACGAAGCGAGCGCCCCGGCTCAAGGTTAGCGCCGCCGCGTGCGTCACGGCCGCCGTCCGGAACCTCACCAACCTCAAGAACGCTCGCCAAGGTTGCGGCCGTCTGGCGCAAATCTTTGAGGGAATTCTGCCGCTGCCTGAAACTCAAACTGGAATAAATAACAAGTTTGCGAGAGGAAAGCGACAGAAGCGGACCGGGCGGGGGGGGGCGAGGGGGGGGCGGTGTCGCCGACACCTAAACTCAACGGGCTGACAAATAACATCTTGGATTATTGAGCTGCAACCAATCAAATAAACAACTTCAACAAATCCATTAAAAACCGATGAACTCATTAGCATATTCGTGTTTGCCTCTCGCAAGTTTCTCGGAAGGCTTTTTTCTTTTTAGCGAGGTCACACTTGCCGCCGCCGCCGTTAAAAAGACAAATGGAAGCGTCTGCACGTGACGGATGACAAAGTGCTTGCTCGTCACCAGGAAATGTACATCGCTAATGGCGAGTGGGTGGGGGGGGGTCAACATTTTAACGTACAGAACAATGCGAGGGCGTGGCCTGCTGCACAGGCGCTCATTATGCGAAGGGCCACGTAAGGAGACGGCGGCGCTTAAATGGCAAAGCGCAACCTCACACATCTTGTCGGACCGCCGAGTTATTTGCGCAGTCATGAAACGGCGCCAGAAGCGGAGCAAAATGGAAATGTGCCGCTTGTTCGGACGACGTCGGAGACGACGCTGAGCTATTGGACGCGCGCGCCAGACTTTTTGTACCAACACGTGAGCAGGGAACGTCAAAGCGAGTCGCGCGCGAGCGACAGCGTCACGACTCTCGCAAGATCAGCGACGGAAGGCGAACAATCGGAAAATCGGGAATATCAGAAGATTCCCCAACGGCCGCTTGCCGTATACGACCCCCCCCCCCCACAACCCTCCATTTTCTTTTTCTACACAATAGAACAGACGATATCAAAAAATTGAAATTTTGCAGATTTCACTCTTGCCAAATTAACAAAATCCAAAAGGACAAAGAATTGTCAAATATTCAGATTTGCTGCCTGGATGTTTGGAAGCCATTCGGGATAAAAAAAACAAACAATAATTTTCTTATATCTTATAATTGATCATCCGAATTTTGGAATCAGCATCAAAGAAATCCTCACCGGACAGCCGCCAACTTTTTTCCTCATGGGCACTTGCGTCGGATCTCCGAAGACGACGACACTTTTGTTGTCTCATCGTCGTTCGCCATCCGCAACGACGGGGCGGCCCCGCGCCAATTTCAGTTTTTATGGATGCATTCAAAGTCATTAGACCCCAGCGGCGGCGGCGTTGCTTTTTTTTTGTTGTTTTTTTAATGCGGGGAGGCCGAAGCAATCTGCCTCCTCTCATCTCCCAAATTGGGAACGCACGCAATCACAGCAAAGGTGGCGACCGTCAAACAACAACGGCCTCTGATTACGATCAACGACAACGCGCATCTTCATTTCATGACATATGAAAAGAAAAGAAGCAATCAGTGCGACAACCGCCCCCCCCCCCCCTCGCTTTCCTAAAGGGACTTGGAGTCAATCAATAAATGCCAACGCACGGCTATTTTACATGGAAAGATGAGAGCATTTCATTAATGACGAGTCCCTTTTGTCTCCCGGCCGACCGCAATCTCCTGCCTCATAAGATCTCGTGTCAGCCGGTTCACGCCGCTCGCTAACGACTGCAATTAGTCATCACGCTCACATCGGATGCAACTCGGCCCGCTCGCAACTTTCGTTCTCTTGCTTGTTGGGACAAAAAAAAAAGTTGCGTCATGTCACCTGAGCAATTCCGTTTGAAAACTGCGAAGGAAGCAAATGAGGAAACGTGCTTGCATAAGTCAGCACACCCTCTGAACGAACCCATCACATTCAGAACAATTTGGGATTCTTCACCATCATGACTTCTTGTTTTCTTTTCACTTTTTGGTTTTAATTTGATTTTAGCTTTTTGCGATGATTCTTTTTACTTTGGTGGCTTTGCCGTCTTGACTTTCCACAAGAAGGCCAAGCCGCATTGCAATTCCAATGCAAGTTACAGAGCGCTCGACACAACTGGTCCGCGGACGATGGTTAAGAGCTCCGTGCCGAGCATCCGCTTTGCCACGCGTCATTTTGGCCCGCTCCAAAAAAGCTTGCCATGTTTTTTTCATGGCCATTGTTTCTGCTCCACCCCACCCCACTTGAAATCAGGAGCACAATGCATTCCCCGCCACCACCGCGGCCTCCCGCCCGCTCGCCCGCTCGCTCGCTCGCTCGCCGTACTTCACTCTGGACAACATTAATAAAAGAAGCCTTCACTGATGCAGAATGCGCTGCCACGTCGGGGCTCGCGGCAGCCGTGTGATTAAAGCTTTTAAACACCACCAGCCTTTGCGTTTGCATGTCAGCACTGCTGTCCCCGTGTGCACGTGTGCACGTGCACGTGTGTGTGTTCTCCCCGTCACTATTCCTTGCTCATGCAGATCAGAAATGCCGCGTCCACTTTCCAACATTTGTTGCAGTGAAATGAGATCATCAAGTTCCGTTGGCCCGGCGAGGAAGATTAAAAAAAAATAATAATCAAATAAAATGAAATGAAAAAGGGTGCCGAAAGTAGCTGCTGTGCTTGAATGATTGAGGCCAAGCCTCAAAGTTGGACTATTTGCTGGATTTTTACAAGCTACAAAATCACAAAAAAAATCATTTTCTGTCCGGTAGGCACTCAAGGAAATATTTGGGGGAGTTTTTTTCCCTCTTTCTTGAGTGACGGACGACATAAATGGAAATTAAAAAAAATAAATTCCATTCCTGGAAATTAAACATCCGCTCCAGCAACGTCATTAAACTGATTGAATCCATTCAAGTCTTGGAGTGATCCTGCAGGCGAAATAGAAAGAAAAAAAAAAAAAAAAGTTTCCTTTGATGGAGTGGAAATGATTATTTGACACTCGCCCGCTCGGCTCCAAATTGAAAAAAAGCTTGAGCACAAAAAAGGTGTTGCCGTGACGCTGGCATGTTGCTTGAGGTGAGAAGTCAAAAGAAAGAAAGGAAGAATCGAAAGAGGTCCCGCAACTTTTGTTTGCAGCCAAAAGCGAGACGTTCAATTTTGGTTTGGGCGCCAATTGCGAACAAATTGCGAACAAATTGCGAACAAATTGCGAACAAAGAGCCATTCGAGTAGCAAAAAGCGCAAACGCGACCGTTTCGGCTCGGATTGTCATCAAGATGCTTTTTTACTGCAAGAGTGAGTCAAGTCCCGTTTTGGGAAGCGCCGAAGCTCCGGTGACAATCTCGTTGTCGTCTTGCTCTCAAGTCAAGCGTCAGAAATCGGCGAGGAGCCATCATATGTCGCCGTGGCTTGTGACGCCGATTCCATCTGGCTTGTCTCCCTCGTGGGGGGGCCACGATGTGTCAGTCCGGAGTGCGTTCGCATGTCCTCCTCGTCTCCGGCGGGGGGAGTCGGTAGCCGTGGCGGTGGGGGGGGGGGCATCGGGGACCCTTGGAGCGTTGTCAGACGTCCTCCTGGAGCATCCACGCACCAACAGGGGGACGCAAAGACCCGTGTTTGTTTGGCAACGTCAAGACGAGAGAGGACAGGGGCCGCGCTTTTTGGGACATGACGGCCCACCGACAGGAAATCTCACTCAGATCACCGACGGCGGCACCGATTGCCTCTGACATTTCAATCCCGCTCGCTCAGATGCGATGTGTTCTTTTTCAAATTTGTGCGCGTCTGAACGGCCTTCTGCTTGTTTCTCATCTTGAAGCGATGTCGTCGACATGTCCTTAAGAGCCCAATCCGTCGGTAGCCTCCGAGGTCAAAGGTCATTTGTTGCGCCATGGTCTCGGTGACTTCAGACTTGCTTCGTTTTATGCCAAACATTAATTCATTTCTTTATGGTTGCAAATGTTAAGGGAACAACATTTCTTGAAAATATTTTCTGATAAAATTCATTCATTTATTTGCGCTTGCATGGCAAATTATTGACCATCATCAGCTTTGGCCAGAACTGAAAAAATAAATCAAATCAAATAAAAAAAAATACAGAGCCGTGAGTTACTTTTTGTGCGTATTTTGAAGGAAATTGTCCAACGTGGAGTGGCGAGTCATGTTTGAGCTCAATACGGGCGCACTAATCCTCGTTGATCCCCCATTTGAATGTCAGCTCTTTTCCAGCTGCCCTCACAATTTGGGATTCAACACTCGCCTCCTTTTTTATTTTTTTTTTTTTTGGGTGGCCTCCACCTGTGCTTGCTCACAATGACCGTCCGAATATTCCTTCTGCGTCTGAGCTGAGCCGGCTTGAATCGGGAAGGAGCGAGAAAGTGGCCGTGGCGTCACGCTGTTGGAAAAAAAGCTGATTTGGGCTCGCTCGAAAGCTGCATTTAACCGCAATGAAATAATCGGCGTGCACGCGCGCCACACCAGGAGAATGTGCCAGCGTCGACAGAAACGAAAAATTATTTTCTTTTTTAATTGCAATTGCGTTGGGTTGTGGAGCTGCCGTGCAAATCCAAACAAATGTTCAACGTTTTGGCGTAAAGGACCTTTTTCCATCCTCGTCACTTTGGCTTGCATTCAAACACGCGTCGCAGACGTCCTTCCCGTTGAACTTTTCGCCAAAAATCATTTGAGGCAGAAAGCGGCGAGCATCCAAAATTGGAGAATTGTTTGATTTACGCCTCACGATTAAAAGACGCACACGCCTTGCGCCGATGCGTCGTGAAACGATGTCGGAATCGGATGCAAGAGCCCGTTTGGATCAGCGCTGATTTCAAAATGAACCTGACACTTGAATAACGGCCGTCAGTCATGAAATCTAATCGCTTTTTTTGCCACCAAAAATGATGACAACTTGCAAAAGAGCAGCGGCGGACTTTGTATCGATGATCAAACAATCGTGAATGTTGGGAAACACGGCAATTTTTTTTTTTTTTTGGGTGGTCTGCTTCATTCTTGTTCTTGACGTCAATGCTGAGTTTTACGTTGAGACGCTTTGCTTCAAAAGAGCGTCGAGCGTTGGACGCAGGCCAAAGCGGCGTCTTGTTAGTCGCGAGAAGACAAGCCGAGCACGAGCGAGCGAGCTTGGAAGAGTCCAATTGAAACCGCGGAAGTTGTTTTTTTTTTTTTGAAGGTCGGCATGAAAATGGAGCGCCAGATCAAGATATCAGTTAAATCGCGCAAACGTTCAATGAAAAAAAAAAGATTGCGACCGCCGCTTGTTTTTACGAGCAAAGAGAGATAAATCGGGCCCACCACAATTTCTTCCCGCCCGGCTCGCGTTTTATTCACAAGAATCGTCCCCACAAGGAGACGGCCGAATAAAAACGGAAATTCACGGCTCACATTATGCCGCATTGTTTCTCACCTCGCCTCACTTTTTTTTTTTTGGTGCTCAAGTTGTCTTTGTGTTGTCGAAATGTTTCCATGGAACAGCTTGAGGGGCTTTTGCAGACGGACGCACGGTCCGAGAACGCCGGCTCGGAAAACAATTCCTCCTCTGCGAGGAGGGACGTAATGACACCATTTTGGGAGTGCTTTCAAACGGCTTCTTGGAGCGACGCGATGATGAAGCAGCGCAACATCTTTACTCCCTCGTCGACACGTTATTAGACAAATCAAACGAGGAGAGGCACTTTGCTCGGCTTCTCCGCAACGTTGGAGGTCATTTCCTGGCTTCTCCGAGACTTTGCTTTCTTGATAGCGAAGACTTATTTGCTTTGAGACAGATAGGACTTCCTCCAGGCACAGCGACAATTGATCTGGGACCTGAAAGCCCACACTGACAGACCCCCCCCCCCCCCTCCCCCTTCCGACTTCCAAGTTGCACTTCTTCTTCAGCGCTCATCAGTAAACGGCACGCATGCAAACCAAAATCAATCTCGGCGACGGGATTGAAAAGAACTTCCTCATTCAGCGACGCGATCGTTTGTTGCGTGACCAAGCTCGTAACTCAAAGCACTTGCGTCTCAAATCATGTTTTGACACGGATAAAAACGCACGGCAAAAAAGAACCCAAATTCCTGCCGCGTGTTTGACACGGGTGGCCATTTTAGAGCATTGTGACTTGTTCAAGAATCACGGGATGTTGTTTTCAATCATCATTTGCGGAGCGAGAACGAGAGATGCGTTTGATTTGAGTAACGGGATGAAGTGCAATAAAGACAGCCGTCCGCGCGGCGGTCCGAGCTCCGTCGCAGGACGGAGACGCGATGACGAAAGGCCGCTCAAGTCAGCGTTGAGCTATGATGTTTTTTCTCGCAGAAAATAACAAGGCAGCCGCACAAGCAAACTCCTCCGCAGTGAGCAAGAAATTCAGCCGGCACATTGACAGACAGACGCTCGGTGCCAGGCGCCACTTTGGGCTGAAGCCGGCGGGCGAGCGTTGGGCGGGCAACGGCCGACCGGCAAAACGGGACGCTTTGCGCTAATTCGGAACGACGTCCGCACGTTTGCGGCTCGGCAACGTTAATTAAAAGCCTCCGAAAGCGAAAAAGTGTCGAGAGCGCAGCAGCCGCGATGGTCGTTCGCAATTAGCGAGATTGCAATCGTTTGTCTGCCTTAAACAAGTCGGAAGCAACGATTCCGTTTCAGACGACGACGGCCTTCTTTTCATTCATTCCATTTTTTGCTTTTGTTTGTTTCAAGATTCGAATGCGATACGTTCCGTGTGGGTGAATGAAGCATCCCGTGGCAACATGAATAAACATGTGGAGATGGCATTTTGACAGCGGTTGACAAGCAAGCAGGAAGGCGAGGCGAGCGTGGAAGACACACGCGAGGTCGTGGAGCTGCCATCGCGCGCGCTTGCAAGCCACCTCGTGTGGAAACGGAGAAAACGAGCATTTAAGACAAACTTGACCGACTCGCTCTTGCCTGAAATGCATTCTGCCCGAGAGTTCAAAATACGGCATGACATCCGGATTCAAGCATGCCCCGCCCCCTTCTTGTAACAAAAAAAAATCATATCGAGCAAATGTCGTTTCAAAAACGTTGCTTTTTAACTGCAGAGTCCAATCGCACTGGTCGACGGCAAAAGTTCATCAGAGATGACTTGATGTGTCCAGAAACGGATTTTGGACCTCGTCTCTGATCTCTGATTTAAACATTAAAAAATGAATAATCATTTGTTGTCATTTCTCTGACTTAACGGCTCTCGGTTGAGTCGCACATGCGTCGTTTAAATCCACACCGACAACACGACAATTCGCCGTGTTTCGTTTGTTTTTTAATATGTTGTCTCCCTCACGTGTGACATCATCACTCCCAAGTTGCAGCGGCACACGCCCACTCGTCAGTCACACGAAAGTTGTCATGTGATAAAAGTTGGGAAAAAGGATGTCATTTTCTTTGGGGCTTTTGAATCATGTCTGAGATCAGATGCTTGGGGGGGGGGGGCTCTATTTGTGGCGATTGAGTCGCTTCGTGCGTGCGTAGGCGAGTTTGTCATCCATCTTTGTGCGAACGAGGGGATGCCTTTGATTCCATCTCTCTTGATGGGGCAATATCATATTGCAGACATTGATTTTCCTTTTTGTCTGCGGGCGCGTTTCATCACGTACAAGAATTATGATCCGCCGCTCGCATTAGAGGCGGCCAGTTTTAATCACCCGCAGATTGCGAGTGTTTTAAACAAATGCTTTTTGTGTGTAAGCGCGGCGGATTATCAGAAGATTTACAGATTTGGAAATGGCCGACAGCTGTCAGGCGGCATAATAACGCTCGTCCGCAAAATGATGGCGGCCGCCGCTTGGCAGCACGTCAACGCGGCGATTCGAGATTAAAGCTCAATAGACAAGAACGTACGCGCACAAAAAGGAGGTTGGAGGCGATGCGCGCGCCGCCAACGTGTCGACAAAGACAAAACATTTGGCGATCCGAACTTGAGGCGGAGACTCGCAACTTTGTTGACGCCTGCGTTGGTCCGCTCCAAATCGGGTCGAAAATATTCGGCTGGATTATCGAGTCATCGAGTTCCTCGCCATTCGCCAGCGTCATTTCCGCTACCCGTCGGATTGTTGGCACGCGGACGAGAGGGCGGGACTAAATGAGTCATCCAAAGGCCCGCCGGCGAGACAAACGCGGTGGACTCGTCGGGTGTCCTCTCGCGCGTCGACGCCACGCACACGCGGTAGGAAGCGGCTCGAAAACAAGCGCTCGCCACCTCAGGCTCCTCGGGGGGGGCGGGCGCCACCTCCTTTTTGACATCCTCGGCTCCCCGGGAAGGAAGGATGGCTGACTTTGTGCTTTTGCAAACATGCGTTCCCGATGCGCGGCCCACTTAAGCAGACAAGATCTGTGCGACTGTGAAACGAAATAGCGAAGGTTCCGTCGCTCAAGTGTGAGCACCGAGGGAATCGCCGGGCGAGGCGGGAGCAGACGGATCGCCGAACGGCAAGGCGACGTGCACGCAAACTGAAAGGATGCGAAAGAGGTCCGTTTTATGGGGGAAAAGGTAAAACCTTGTGAAGTCGCCCAGAGGCACTCAACAGTTCCTCACTGACTCGCTGGCGTGTTACCTTAAAAAAAAAAAAAGGATGGTAATAACGGCGAGAGGAACTGTGCCCTGAATATTAAGAGACGCCTGAGACTCCTTTCAGATAAGGTTGGGAGCACTTTGGAGCAATGCAACCTGCTCAAAGGCAAACAAGCAAAGGGATTATGCTGCTTTTAGCACTTTGCTGCACGGAGGATGACGAGGAGGGGAAGGCGCGCACGCACGCACACACGCAAGACAGCTCGTCCTATTTGGTTGGGCTCGCTCATCAATTAAATGCATATCTGTCTTGGAGAATCGACATCTTGAACGCCTCCACCGTTGAGCGCAATTCGTGCCATCAGCCGGATTTCAAAAGGTATTTGAAATACTAAATGGGGCCAAACAAACGACAGCATTCGTCAGATGTCGATCGACGATTATCCTGCCCGATTATCCGAATGTGAGGAAAGTGTTGGGGATGTTTCTGGTTTTTTTCAACCCGATCTACACGCAAAACAATTTGGAACGTCGGATCAAGTCAACGACCACAATAAAATCCGTCTTGTGCCGTTTCGACGAGCTTACGTTTCTCTTCTTCCTTGAATTGATGGCAGCCTGGAAGCGATGTGACATGACATCGCCTCTCGCTGGTCAGTCCCGGTACTGCAACCGATATTTGACCTCGGGTCAAGTGATACACTCGCCGTTCGCCATCTCAGAACGAGCCTGATAACGACGCGTGAAGGTGATCGTCCCTCAAACTTAAATGTGAATAAGTGAAGGATCGGAGCGAGCTTTTCCACGCGTTGAGCGGGGCATTGGGTTAAAAAAAAAAAAAAAAAACATGGGCAGATTTCCGCGAATAACGGGGGCTGGTTTCCCCCAAAAAAGGTGAACGTACCAGCGCCAAACCACAAACACGCGAGGAGGCTACTTGAGTCTGACAAAAAGAACGTTTTAAAACCTCTTCTGTTGTCAAATGCGCCGTATAAATAAAGTTGTATTATATCGTTCCAAATTCAAAACATGACAATTTAAGCAACATTTTCGTACGCCTACGCGTTGTTCTTTCAATACAAAGGAGGAAGAGGAAAATATGTGAACTATCTTTGATTGAAATTTCATTCACTTCTGATGAATAGCGATAAACTGTCACACAAGCGTAAAATGAAATCAAACACTCGCTAAGTAACAAAATGGCGAAAAGAAGCCAACATGGCCGTCCAACAACGCAAACAAAACGTTGGACAAAATCGACGAGAACTTAACCGGAACGTCATCTCGCTATTTTGTTCTTCTCACGGACGGCACCGCTTTGCCCCCAAAAGCGAAACCATTTCTTGGGTGAGTCGAAGACATCAGGAAAATTCACAACATTGGGAAGAAAGTCCCACGAAATTTGGGTCCGATTACAAATGAAAAGTATCAAGGGGTCCACTCCACGTCCAAAACCTCAACAAACTTAGCTTTGCTTCTTGCAACAGCCGCAAGTAACGGACATTTGATTGGATTTAACCTTCATTTTGACACTCGTTGAGTCTTTCTCACGACACCGAGGCCAGAAATGACCCGACCGGCCGTCCATTTTATATCTCATTACCTCGTAGTGCTCGTGAAGCACGGCTTACTGCGATGAAGAGCAGTTGCACGCACGCTGCTCATGCTCATGATGTACTCGTTGGTTGTGCAACGCATTTGTTCAAGAACGCTCATTAGGCAAAACCCAAGATCGTTTTCAAACAATAACCCCGCCATAACTCGCGCAATATTACGGCCGCGTCGGCGAGGCCATTAAGGTGGCCTCTGGGCAGAAAGCGAGGCTCCATCTACAATCGGAGCGACAGTTCATGGAGCTTTCGCACAGAGAGACGGCTTTCTGGACTTTATAGATCTCACTTGAGCAAAAAAAAAAACATTATTTGAAGCAATCAAGAAATTGAACATTAGGAGAGTAAAACAGGCTGTCGGGAGGGCAAAAACATTTTGGAATGATGAATTCCATATCGAGTCACGGGCCCCTTCATTAGGTACAGCTACCCTCAAATTGTTTCCTTTCAAGACTAATTTCATGATCAGGGCCGCTTAATGGTGCCGGTGTCATTGTCGCCCACCCGACACATAAATCACATTTTGGCTCATCTGTTAAGTGACATGGGAGGGTCAAAATATTAGGGACAGCTCGTGCACTCGTCCACCAGCACATGAAACAAAAGGCACATTTCAACACGTCTCAGGTATTTGTTTCGCGACGCTTCGGCATCTCAGCAGATTGGTCAGTTGGACCTCATGTCGAACCAGGCAGTGCTGAGATTCTTTCAGCGGACACGACAAGCGTTGCAAACTTCATTATGTCCTACAAAAACACTCGCATGCCAAACAATTGCACGTTACCTTGAGCCCGGGCGCAGAAGCACATCGCCGAGACCAGAATCCAACAGGAGACCTGCACCTTCCTGACCCGTCCAGACGCGGCCATGGTCGAGCGCTGCTTCAGATTCTGCCGCTGCTGCTGCTGCTGCGGCACCTCCGCTGGTGCCGCCACCGTCGAGCCTCCGGCGCACTTCTTTGCACGTCCCCACACCGGAAACATGTTGCTCTGGCGCGACCACACGCACGCACGAACGTACGTACGAACGTACGAACACTCCCAGGGAGAGGCACAAGCGTCCTGGCTTCTGCTTCTGCTTCTGCTTCTGCTTCCGCCGCCGCCGCCGCCGCTGCTCTTGTGCGTCAGACTGTTGATGAGGGAGAGAGACCGGGCTGGCGCGAACACGCACATGCACGCGCGCAAGGTATCAAAAAGAGCCAGGCAGCATGAGCACAATAGGCTCTTGAACGTCACGTTGAACACGGACCGGACCTCTTGCTTCAGTATGAATTTGAAGTGATTTCAAGCAGAAATTTCCAAACAATGCAATTATCACGACTCATTTAATTGGTTTGGAGATGAGAATTAATTGACTGGAAATGATGCATCTTTTGTTTATTTATCTATGCCGGCGACGTATAGTGACAGGCAGTGCAATTACATGTTCTTCCACTAGGTGGCAGAAGGTGCATAATTAACTTGGGTATTATTTTTATTAGCTGGTATGCCTTGAGATTATTTGGAATGTAAAACGTGTGCCTTTCTCAATAAAAGGTTGGAAAAACTGATTTGAAGCAATGATTCCCACCAGGGTGCCGTGAGAGATCATCAGTGGTGCGGCGGGAGATGATATCCAATTTCGATTAAATGCATTCATCACAAATACAGTTTATGCTTGTTCGTTTAACTACACCGGCAAGATTGCGTACAAGCAGCGTGAATGCTCTTCAGTCAGATGACAGAATGCACAACAAACACAAATATCTACCTGTTGCCATTCCTGACAATAGATCCTCTTTGTGGTGGCCAAATTCCAGAGAGTACGTAAATTTCACACCAGATATTCTTTATTTCACTAATGATACTTACTGTGACGTTTCTGTTGAGTGGTGAGCCTTTTTGTAATGAAAAACGTGGCTGAAGGTTGGGAAACACGGATTTAGGAGGAGTCCCCATCAAATTAACGACTCCTTAGTCATTTAATTGTGCTTTTGAATGTTGGTTTCCAACTTTAGGTGAAGATAAACGACTTTGCTTAAATTTCACTGTGCTGAGAATGCATCATCATGCACTTATATGCACTAAAAGTGCATTTTATTATGGTTTGATGGCCACAGAAGCTCTGTACGATACTGCCCCCAAGTGGCAGACAAAGGTATTCATTTCCCCTCCTCCCAGTTGGACTGTTGTGATTCAGCTTTAGCATGGATTTAAATTTAAAAAAAAAAGAAAGAAAGAAATCAGAAGGCTCAATGAACAAGTAAGTCCTCACAAACATTTTAAAAGCCCACAAGGATTAAACAATGATTGTGTGCTGTGGTGAAAGCTCGGCTGTATTTGCAGAGATCATCCTTGAGTCAGGCCCGAAACTGCCAATGATTATTAAACAAGCAGCAAACGAGCCTGTCGGAATTCACGACCAGGATGAAGGAAGTAAAGTTGGCGTCCAAAAATAAGATGCTTTTGAATAAGGCGAGGACAATAGGCTTTTTTTTTTTTAGTCCAAAGTTAGTTGGGCTCAATCACAAGCCTTCTGAGGACAAACACTGCAGAAAATGGACGGACGCACAAGGCATTCATTCGAAAGGGCCGGAAGCATTTACAAAACTCAGGCCGGCCAGCATGCTCAGATCTGTTGCTGTTCAAAGTGAAAACGGGTGGGCGCTCCGCTGGTGGGACGTCGCCGTTTTCTGTCTTCGTTTTGGCGCTTTATTGTCTCGTTGCTTCCGGTTTGCCGTTGTCATCCAAACGTTGCGTCCCCTCCCGATAATGACGTGCTGATGATGAGACTCTTGGGCCGGCAGATTGCTCTCCAGCCTCGTTGTCGTGCTGTGGGAAATTGCCGCCGTCTTGGAGGCTTAGTCGCCGCTGCTGAAAATAACCCCCCAGCCCCCCCCACTGTGCATAGCGGGCAGGTTGACATTAGCAAGCTGCTGGGGACGGCTCTCGGGGGGGGGGGGCGCCACGGCAGGTGTTCTGTCTCGATGAGTGTTCTACTGCAGAGGAAACCGAGGTTGGCTGATGCTGCAAGTCATGCGGGGGGGGGCTGCAATAAAAAATACGTGTACCGCCGGTGTCACGACAAGATGAGCACATCTGGTATTAATATGTTCTGTGAACACCTGCTGCTTTACTCGGGAAAGTGAGAGTATCATCCATTGGTTCGTTAAAGGAGACGCATCTTCGCTGTTGGGCAGAAACTCCGCGTATCAAACACGCTCAATTTCATTTTTTGTTCACAAAATCAATGCGAGCGGTCTATCTCCACTTCATTTTGACACAATAATAACACCTTGACAGTGTTGAGAATAGATTGAGAACAAACGCTGTTGAACGTTCAGAATGTCAGACAAGTGTTGTTCAAAAAATGGAAATCTTAGGAAATCACAATGCCCTCATCATTGGTGAACGGGGCCACGGGCTCCTCGTGGTCCTTAGTCTGGTGGCCCCCGGCCAGACTTCAGCAGTCACTTGAAAGTGGCTCAGTATCTTCATCCATGCCAGCCGATCATGTCGGGCAAGGACAAACTTGCTGCGGGGGCGGGGGGGCCGTTTGACGCATTGTTGGAAAGCGGCAGCAAACGACACATTGACTTGCTTCTTTCATTTCACACTTGATGAGTGGCCAGCCACTTGCGAGAACTTTGTTTTTCCATAATATGTCTTCTTTAGTTAAATGGCGGAGCAGGAGAACAATCTTTGTCCACATCCTCCTCAATGAAATGGCAGCTCAGCTTCTATTCGAACGTTGTCTGTAACGCAGACGGAAGTGCATCACGTCGAATTCAGGGAGGTGACAAAAATCATTGCGGTGAAGATGGGGAACATGCGTCATGGCCTTTCAGCAGACGCCCAATTTGCATGAGCTCCACGGATTTGAGTTTCATTTAAGAGGAGCTGGCCTCACTTGTGTGAAAGTGAAGGACGGCAAAGGCCCGCCCTTTGTCACCGGCGACTGATCAACTGTTTCACGTGTAAGATGAAAAGCAGCCGAGCGTCCCTCTTAATTGTCCAAGCTCCTCCGGCTGACATTTGCACTTGCGCCGCCAGTTGCGGCTTGCCTAATTGGATGCGCTCTCCTCGGCAAAGGAGGCCACGCTCCCTCTCTGGTTGCTACGTGGGTCTGAACGCCTCATCGGCGGTGGCTCGCTCGCCGACAAAATCAGGTCCCTCCCTGGCAACAGATCAAGTCGCAGGTCTTGGCTTGAGACAGTCGGAACTGCAAATGGAAACGTGAAAAATGCAACCAAAGTGCAGCCAGAGGAAGGAAAGATGAGTCACCAAAAAGTGTCGGCCTGGTTACAAAAACACACGAGATGATGGCCCTCAGTTGGCCAAGACTGACAGACATCCAATCTAGAAAGTGCACCGCAACATGCAACGTAATGACAATTGAAGTTTTAAAAAATACATCCGACAAGGACTTAAAAGCTGTCAACCAAAATCATTTCAAGGACACAATGTTCCCCATAACGGCCGAGCAACAAATCTAGAAACAATACTCACATTTGTTCTTTTGCCTTTGAGAAAATGGCCGCCGTTACTGCAACAAATGAAGTCTGTTCTGAAACTCTTCTTTTTGCATGTGAGTTTCAATGGATGAATAATGCTGCCCCCAGGTGGCCGAGGTGTGTATGCCAGAAGGAGCGGCGCGACGTCAACGTAAGAAAACAATTCACATTTTTAATTCTGTCATCGTTTTTTTTTTTTTATATAGAGTGGCTACATTTGCACCACGGTCTCAACAAAGGTTCAGACGGCACACCAACAAAAAGAACATTTCGTTAAATCAATACTTTTCACAATCACTTACTGAAAAGTCATGTTTGATTCACCTCTCCTTCAGAATCGAATTAAACTGCTCGGGTGTACCGAATAAACACGTGAGGTCTCCTGAGTTTCAGCTTCTTCTGGTAAAAAAATTAATAAAATTAAAAAAACAATAATGATTTGAAAATATTAGGGCATCTTTACCCAGGAGACAAGCCACTTTGGAATATTGCCTCGACTCTCCGGCATAATTGGTCTCCTCCAGTCTCACTTTGATGTAAATAACATTAGCAATTTTCCAGTCATTTGGCATTGATCCCCCGCCGCCGCCGCCGCCGCCGCCGCCGCGGCGCCCCCAAGGAAGCCGCTGCAAATTGAAAAGTCTTAAAGCCGCCGCCGTCCTGCCCACGTTTCATTCAAGACGTCACCTGAAAGCCGCGACATGACCGCCATTGATTGCGTGCTTTGCTGCGGGGCCATTTTTGCGTGCCACGCCGTGCGCATTAAACGTGATGGACAATAAAAAGTCACGCAGGTGCATTGATATCTCGTCGTTATGTGGCAAAGCGGCACTCCAGGGCCAATTTGGCCGTCTGTTCCATCACTTTTTTTTTCATCAAGCCGACAGGCAGCACGTGATCGAATGACGTTGGTTTGCTCCCCTTTTATAACTCGCTTCCCGGCTGACTGATTTCGAATGAAGATGTTATTTTTTTTTTTTGGTGGATTCCCCTTATGCCTCCGCCGCTGGATGATTTGGCGAGATGACTATGAACATTTGATTACAAAACAGATTTGAAACAGTAAAGCAGTTGTGACAATGCTTTCCGAGCATAAGCCAGAAAACCAAAGAGAACATTTCCTCAAATAACTCCCTCCTTTAATAAAACGTCTCAAATCGCAAATGGCCAATTTCTGCAAAGAATGCCAAGTACGGCTTTTATGTCAACAAGGACGAGGGCGGAACACAACAAGCTGCTACTCGATGTTGCATACGCAAGCCGTATACGGACTCCTCCGACTATTTTTTTAAAACGCAACGAGCAACAAATGAACATTCCATTCATCTGCCAAAGCCCAGCCGGGCGACGTTTCAAAGAATTTGCTTAGTTCTTGTTGCCGTCGGCCTCTCACGCCATCCTAGCGAGCTCGTTTGCAAACATCGACGCTAGCGCGGAGACCAAAATAGCCAGGTTAGCTAAAAGCTAGCTAGCGGCTGATACAACGCAAGTGGATGGATTTGAAAGTGGTCCAAACGACCACCGCTCACGCAAAGAGACTCACCTCCCAAGTTGGCGTCATCGCAGTCAAGATGAAAGAAACACGAACGTTGCCGGGCCCGTCAGAATTATGGAAGGGCTCAACGAGCGCATCCTGAGCAATTCACGCGACGCTTCAAATGACGGAGAACGAGGCGGAAATGCAAACAGGAAAAATCACATCGCGGATGGTTCCGGATCGCCTTCTCAAAAAGGTCATCCATGTCATGTGGAATGTCATTCTTTCAGAAGGTAATTAAAAGCTGTCCCCCCCCCCCCATGCGGAGCAAAAATCATTTTGCCTCATTCGTTTCCCACTTAGCAGCCTTTTGGCTGATCACACGGGCAAATGTGGAGGCCGACACCCCTCCCTCGCCTGCACAAAATGGAATAGGGCGGCATTATAAAAAAGACCCTGGGCACGCTAAAGATTAGGTGGGATAAAAAGAGAGATATAAGCCCGAGGTTTCTTACAATTTCACGCCGGTTTTAACTTGGCAATTCCTTCCCGGTGGAAGTCAGCCATGCCTGAGTCACTTTTGTGTAAGATGCCTAAAAAGCACAAACAGAAAAGATGTTGAAATCCTGTTTGGGGGGGGGGGAGACATCGCAGTGGATCTCCTGTTGCTTGTTATGGGTGAGCATTTGAGCGTAAGCTTTAAAAAGTAAACGACATCCCTCAAATTTCACATCAAATGCCACTCAGTTGTGTTAACCCGAGCGACCGACGCAGCGCTTGCAGCAATTAATGACCTTGATCGACGATGATGAGGGAATGATCCTTTTTTTTTTTTCATGTTGATGTCGACTCATCTGAGTACGTTGCCATCATAAAGTGAGCCCCGCCCCCCCACGTCCACCATTTTTGCCTTCGTTGCATGCTAAATATTGTCTTGCGATCCACATAAGTACTTTTTCAGTCCTTCCGATATAAAACATTTAACCAACTTCACCTTAGTCAACAAAATCAAATGTACTCCTGTCAATGTAAATTTAGGACAGTGGCTTCAAAAATAAATTACTCGTCAACTTTCGCAGGAATCCGGGGGGGGGGGGGAAATAAATCATCGATTACGCCAGCTCGTCTGTAAACATTAGCTTTCAGGTGAATTAAGGCGAATCACAAAAATACGAGCTTGCGATGTGATCGATGACTTTGAATGATGACACGGTAACGTTGGCATTGTTCGAATTCGTTGGCTAAAAGTGCGCCGATTGAGTTGCCCCGCTAACTTTGCGGTGTCAGCGTGATTTATGAGCTTTTCGGGGAGTGGGCCGCGCTGTAATGTAAATAAATGTGGTGGATGCGCCAATGCGCCGTTGGGGGGGGGGGTGATGCGCATTGTTGGGGCTGCCAGCACACAACAGGAACAAAATTCTCTCTTTTCAACACACACACACAAAAACTCCTCGAAGAAGCTTAACGGTGCAAACATGAAAACAAGAAAAGCATCGGCCTCAACTTGCGACCCGTCTCAGTATTTTGAATTTGAATTTCTTCAGCTTCACGTTTTTCTTTGCTTCTCACCTTGTTGTTCTGCGAGCAGCACTTGTTGAGGTCGGTCCTCCTCCGTCGAAAATGTGTTTCTTAAAAAACAAGTCGAGGCAAAACGATGCAGAAAGACGCCATCAAGAATTTGGAACGCAGGCCGAAAGACGGCCAGTTTTAAAACGCAAGCGACAGGATCCGACTTTGCTAAAAAAGGAAGTCTGTCAAAAAGAAAAGCAGAATAGACGAGGCAACCATGCTTTATTGACAGCATTTGTCCGTTTTTGTTTTTTTTTTTTCTCGTCAGCCGGCATATTGATTTTCATCAGGCCACCGTAAAGTCAAGTGTAAAGCACATTCGGGCGGCACGATGAAGCTCGCTCGTCTTTTGCACGCGCCTCACGTCCGCCGCTATTTAACACCTGAGTGGCAAAGCCACACAAGGTTAACAAAGCAAGACATCATTTTCATTAGATAAGCCACTTGAGCTAATCACCGAGCGCTCTCGTGAAGTGATTATGTCAAAAACATAATTAGTGTCATTGTGACGTCAGGCGGCCGCGGAGGGCTTGCGAATTGTCGCAGCTGCAGACACTTTGCTACTTTTGTCACAAGGGGCGCGCAGTCCGACCTTTGACCAGGCCGGCCCTCGCCAACAGGAAGTCCATAAAAGGCGAGCGTCTGTCGTCGTCGTCGTCACGAGCGCAGGTCGGCCAGTTGGCAAGTGAAGAGCGATCGATCGCTTTCCAGCTTCACTCCTGCGGGATTCGTCCCTTCTGGCAAGTAACCACGCCCATTCGGAGGCATGTTAGCCCCGCCCCCTCCTGCGCCATGCTCATCAGTTCTCAGATAAGCTCTTGTATTCAAAAAATTATTATTGTTGTGCTCCCTCCATATTTACATGTATCCTTTTGTTCTTGGCCGAGCTATTTTGGACTTGGGGTGTCGAGATGTGCTGCAAAAGTAAAACGTTTCTCGTATAGGCAAGAAAAATCTTTGATGCGTCGCTCTCCATCGGCCGGTTGGACGAAAGCGAAAGCTCGTCTCCCGGCTCTCGAGCTGCTTCACCTCTGGCCTGGTCTGCGCCAAAAAGCACTTTTGACAGCGAGCGTCTTCAAAGGTGAGCGAGGCGAGAAGTGCCGTGGCGGCCGCAACCTGCCTGACCGGCAGCCTCGTGTGCGGACGCACAAAATGGAAAACGTGCAAAGCGGGGGAGAGTCCAACCGGATGCTAAATGGCAAAAGAGCATCGTGCGTCCGATGCCGATACATTGTAGACGTCTCGAGGCCAAGAGCTGACTGTCCTCCCCGAGTGATGAGTCACGGCTCACCGACGGCGAGCTCATTATGCCTCCAACGCACCGTAAAAGTAGACAATGACGTCACGCAGCCATTCGGTTTCTAGAGCGAGCGTTGCTCAGAGAGCTCATGTGGGCTTCATCGTGAGCTTCTCCCGGCTGATTTGGGCGAAGAGGTGAGGAACGCCAGCGTTGCCATAGCAACGTATCGTGCATAGAATTGTCACACGATTGCTTTTTAAGCAACACCCAAAGACCACTCAAAGCGGGACGTTATTTTCTTTGGGATTCAAAGTCAAATCTCAAGTAGAGCCAACGTGTTCAATTAACTCCGTCGACTCCAGAAATGATCCGAGCGGAACCTTTTCAATTCCCGACCGATTGCGCTGCGAGTCATTCCTCAGCCGCGTTGTTCCAATTTCCTGTTTGCAGCCATGGCCAATATTCTCTGTTCAAATGTCAAGTAGCAGCCGCTCGCGCCTCGCCATCGCGACCCGCGCTCATAAATCGCGGCTAATTCGCCACCTATTTTCCGCGCTGGATAAATCTCCTCGCTCGCTCCTTTTGATGAACGAGCGAGCGGACGAGCGGACGGACCGGATGCCAAGCAGGCTCCGGTCGGGCATTTCCGCCTGGTTTGATTCACCGACGGTGTGCCTTTCATTCCATTTATTTGGAGCCTTTTAATAGCTCAAATTGTGTCGGAACTCAAGAGACTGCGCTGGCACGAAAAAGCTGCACAATTGTCTTCTTGTTTTTTTGAAAGGATGCGTTTTTCATTGCAGGCAAGCAAGTTCAAGTGGAATTACAATTCTCAAGGACTATATTGTGTCCATTATGAGACGGAAAATCAAGAAATAAATAAACAAAACGTGGGATGAATGTACAGAAGCGCGCAACAATGCCTGATCAACCGGCAGAAGAATAGAATAAACTCGGGTGAAGTTCGCAACTGAAAGCAAAGCAGGGGGAAAAAAAAAAGCACGTCCCCACCAAGGCTTGGCAACATGTAACGCGATGTCGGCTTGCGACGGTTGTCATAAAGTTCGGGAGAATCGATTTGTGCGGAGAATGCGGAACTATGTACTGCGAGAAATTGATTATTAAATGCGTCGAGTTGTTGTTGAGCTGGGATTTAAGGGAAATATCTATAGTGGCCAAGGTTTGTTTTTATTTGAAAAAGTTCCATGCTTGGTTTAAAGATTTTACTCAATGCAGTAGCTCGTATTGTTTGAAGATGCAGCTTGTCCATCAAATTTAGGTTTGCAAAATGCAATGGAAAAAATATTCAATATAACTTTGTTTTTCTTTTTCCCTTTAATGTTCTCTTTTGTTTTTGAGACTTTTTACCAGCGGAAAAAAAAAAACAGGCAACATCAGAGATGGGCATTCCATCCCAAGGACGGAAGAGTTCGTCCTTTCAGAACCCAAATACACCTGGAGAGTCTTTCAGTCAATGGCTGAGAAGTCTGAAAACACTTTGCTCGTTCCATTTCACGACAGCATCCGCTCGTTCGAGCAGCTTTGACACCTTGTTTTGGTGTAGACAGCTTGCAGACATGGCCAGTCGGTCGCCATGAGTGAGCTTAATAATAATCAGAGTGCGAGGGGGTAACAAACGCTTATCTTGTTCTTCATTACGAGCAGCCGCTCCAGTCGGCTCTCTTGATCTCCACGTCGACACGCATTACAGAGTCAGACCCGAGGCTTGACGACTTGCACGCGGACCGATCGGAATCGATCGCCTCAGACTCGACGCGGCAGACGCGAGGCGGGGTTGTGACACCTTCTTGATGACACGCTCGCGAGGCGTACTCTGGGCATTTGTCCATCATTGTGAAGAGCGCATCAAAGTATGACACATGACATCCGTCTCTTTTTAAAGCGCACAGCGCCGTGGCACCTTTCCATCGCAGCTTTCAGTGTCGATGCGTGACAGGCGATGATGGAGTCTGCGTCGATGTGGCTAAAGGGGAAAAACGGATTCGGAGGAAGGACCCTGGCGTTTGAGGTGAACAACATGCTCCTAGTGTTGGCCATACGACGACATATCTGCCATGACAATTCATGATCGAGAGAAGGCTAAACTGCCCAAAATTCTTGCAGCACTTTCAATGTGACAGTTGACCTCTTGAAAGTTTCCCTGACCTGTTTCCATCGGGCATTTTCATTCATTTTTGAGGGCAACATTCAGGTCTTGGTAATGTCACGGCTGTGCCATATTTTCTCAAGTTGATGATGACTAGATGATATCTTTAAGGCATTGGAAATGTTTTTGTCGCCTTTTCTTGAGTGATGTCGTTGCGATTCCTCTGATGACGTGAAGCATACAAAACGAACATTGTAGTTAGCATATGTCCCTATTCTGTTTGCAATTTGTAGTTAATTTAAATCCAGCTGTTGTACTCAAGTTACTGTGAGGTCTAGCGTTAAATATTTTTTATAAATGTTTTTAGTACAACGTAACTTTAATTTCGTCATGACGCAACGTAGTCCGTAACCGGAAGTGACGTCATCATATCTGACGTCGCGTGCGGGGAAACAGAAAGTAAAATAATAGATCGTCAAATGAGAGAGAAATGTGATGATATTCAAGTCCAGTCCGCATACATCTTACGCCTTTGGTAGCATCATGGGTACGTACAAGTTTGCGTTGTTAACAATGTGCAATTTTGTGGCGCTTTTATGTTAAAATATGTTAATTCGGCAACATGTATAAAAACGCTAAGATTCATGCTAGCACTCGCTAATTGCGTGAGCACAATGTCTCGTTACTATGGCAGTTGAGGTCATGTTAGCTCATTTATTTTGGAATGTAAAGTAATTCATATTGACGAATTTAGTTTTTTATTCTGACTTGAAGGTAATATTGCCTCATAATCTATGTTACAGTTTCTCCTTTTTTCTGCACTATTAAACCTGTGGACTCAAGAGTAACGTCTTTAGAGTCGTGGTGTAGATGAGTTTAGCTGACTGTCCAAACAAAGCTGAGACAGTACAGAAAATGAATACATAAAAATCTGAAAGTAGGTCACAGCTATCGTGTCATGTAGCTCAATGCAATTGCTTTAAAACAATCAGCGCAGTTTAAAGGCCCAACATTTGCACCCCCCTAAAAGACGATTGCGATGTAAGAGCTTTTTGGGGATGAGATTTGTGACAAATAGGCACGCCCCCTTTTGGGTGCTCGGCTTGTTTTTTGTTTTCGTTTCAGCTGTCAAACATTGTGACATTCCTTGCTTTGTCACCGATCGTCAGCCAAATTCAAAGCACTTCACTTGTCCACTTCAACGTTCTGCACATTATTGTGGATCAAACGGACGCTCCTATGAACAAAACACTTGATCATCTCCACAAAATCAAAAAAACTTCCGCACTTCTCGTTTGCTCCAAAGTTTATGACATGTCGAGAAATTGCCACTTTTGCAACATGTAAAACGTCTGCCACATTTTGAGAGTGAGTGACTGGAATTGCCTTCTCCCATTTTTTTTTTTTTCTTGTCATGCGAAAAGAAAAATGAATCCACAAATGAACTTTTCTCTCTGACGAAGGCCCCTCAGAAAAACATCGACAGCAATAAACTTGATTGGACTGTTTAGATACAGTAAAAAAAAAAAAAAGCATTTTTTTTTTCATTTTACACAGTGAGTGACATGAATACCATTAGTGATCCGGAAGGACAGACAAAAACCACGAGAGTGCATATTTGACAACCATTAAGTGGCGGAAATTACAGGTGACAAAGTTTGGGTTGACAGTTTGGCGTTAATGAACCCGAACCAGCATTGCGGTTCTCCAGCGACACAAAATTGACACAAGTTGTTTCGCTTTCTTGCACCGAGACTCTTCGTCAGCCCAGAATTTGACAAAGTACCTGCCAATTAGTCCTCGCTTCCTTCCCCCTCCGTTGATCGGAATGATGTAGAGTGGCGAGGTGCTGAAGCCGAGCCCTCGGGGAGGGACGGCCGGGATGAAATACGACCGTCTCGTCATTTCCAGTGAAATGTGGGAGTCGCCTGTAACGCTGCGTGCCCGTCTTATATCACACAGCCGCCGCCATATCTTCGAGCCACGCTCGAATAAATCTGCCCCCGTTTTATATTGTTTAAACTATATCGTTAAAGCGTCGTCGATTGTCTTGAGCCATCATCCCGAAGGAGGTTAAGGGCGGACGTCGAAGATGTCATAGCCTGCCGCAGAAAGGGATGTGATTTTAATAATCCAACATGGGACCTGATGGGAACTTTTATTCCTTGGAGAAGCACTTTTGGTGTTGCGACCGCCTCCATGTTTAACCTCGGGAGAATGTGCATTTCGTTGTATTTTTCTACATATGACAACTTGACAAATTGAGCTGGCAAAATGATTCAAATTCAAAATAATTCAGATTCTTCAGGTTGAGCAAATCTCAAATCGGTCTTTGCAACGCTGTGATTGCGCGCAGCGTTTATGCAACATGCAACAAATACAAACCTTTTTGATCAAAGTGAGATGTGAGTTGACTTGAATCGAATGTCAACATCAGTTTGGCTTCGTAAACAAATTACACGTGTGAATCAGTCTAATGAGCTGTTTAACGGGAACTTCCTGTCAATCGGATTGGGCACAAATTGTCTTAATATATCGTATGAGTTTGTGATTGGTCGGCGGATGCCACAATCGCTTGATTAACTGACAAACAAATGACAAAAGGGAATTGTAATTCCTTCCCTTGAGGCCCCCTAGAGCGAGCTTCGTGTACTGCAGCGGCAAGTGAAAGACAAATTTCAACACGTGGCAGAATAATATGAAACCGTTTAGTTTCTGACTAAACAAGACAACAATCTGCCTCATAACTTTGACTTCATCTCTGCTAGCTTCATGCATTCGACGGCTCCTCAAGACGGCCCAAACTGTGATCATTTTGCAGACAGAAATATATTTTCTCATTGAACTAAATTGGCTGTGCTTTAAAAGTTGAAAATTGAAAATATGCACGTATCAAAATCACAACATGGAAAAGATGAGCAAGATTAATTATGAGAGGGCGTTGGTGCTGGTGATGAATGTCGCTGGACTTAACTGACCACAGCTGGATGTCAAACGTGGTGTCTGCGGGCAAATAAAGTATCAGCGGCAGTAATCTAATTATGGTGACACAAAGTGAAGTGCGCACCGGGATTAGGGAGGTTAAGCACTGTGTTCCTTTAGCAAGTGTGACACTTATCGCCGCTATCAATTCATGATCCAAAACGACCCCACGATGGGCTGGAAAGACCAACATATTCCACTCAATTCATAGGAACGGCGCTGCAGCAGAAGATGCATTCAGATGCCACAATCTTTTAAGTAGCTTTGGAAAATTCAGCCTGGATGCTCTGCAGCTGCGGATTAAGCAAAGAGTTATTTGCATCCATATCATTTCACAATCAGGTACGAGAGCCATCGTCAGCGGGAAGTACCAATTTAGCGTATGAATACTGAAATGAAATGGTGGGAAGGGTCTTCTGGCGTAAACGCAGCCTTCAGGCGAGGCAAAGATGCGTCTGAATTGTGTTGTGACACCTCCAAACTTTGCTTGTGCACATTAGTGGGCGCACGCAGGTGTGGGCATGCGCCATTAAGCGCATGTTTAAGAGGGAACCTTCTGCGGCTCACGCGTGGGCTGCTGTCACCTGTCCTCCATCACCCCCCCCCCCCCGCCTGTCCCGCTTCATGTCATTCATTAATGGATGCCCCCGGGCCAACAATCGCTCACTCCAGCCTTTTATTACCGTCACTTTGATCTGGGAACTCGTCAAGGTCAAATCTGCTTCATTGTCACTCACCTGTCACGTCGGCCCGGCCGACATTTGTGTTTGGCGCCGGTGTGAAAGGAGGCGACCCACGTGCCAGTCGGAGCAGCGAAGGCGAGGAAATGACGAAACGTCAGGAGAGCGCCCGCGTGGACAGATGCAGCCCTCGATTGAGCGTGATGAGCGCGGCCCGCCCCCAAGAGGAGGCGGGACGGACATTCTTTTAGTCCGTGCGTGTGTTAGTGTGTGCGCGCTTCATGTTGTTTTCTTTCTTACTCACAAGGATTTCCCATTGCCGAAACAAATTTTTTTCGGAAAAGTACTTCAATGGAAACGGCGGTTCCATTAACTGCCCGCTGAAATCGAGCAATCGTACGGCATCGCTAACAAATGTAATCGTATCAAAGAGAGTGGAATTTCCGCGAAGAGAAGTCCAAAACGCGGACAGTGAAAAGAATAAAGCCAAAGTCATATCGTTGGAAATGTTTGGCTTCTTGGAGAGGTGGTAGAAGGACTCCGACAACGGCCCGAGTCTCCGGGGGTCTTGGCCAATCTTGAAAAACATCTTTGTTGGAATGGAACTGAAACGTCTGGTGATGGAACAAAAACGGTGTGAGAACAACCCCGTGCGAATTCGCCTAGCAACAGTCGTCACAAACAACAACCATAACATCATTCAATTGAACAGCTATGCGAAATGTGAGATGAAAACATCTGACAAGAGTTTGAAACAAAATAGCTTCCAAGTTCCTTTCCTCTTTTCGGTTGATGTGTCGGGCCCGCTGGATGTCGCTGAGCGACCAGCTTGGCACGGATGGCGCACAAGTTGGCGTCTGAGCGCAGCATCTCCAAGAAAGTCTCGCTCACCTCCTGAAGGAGCCAAGAGCAAAGACTTCCCACCTAGGCCACCTCGGCCCAAACCCTGGCACACCTCGCGGGCCAGGCGAGAACAGGTGGAGCTCGGTACTCCTCCCGTGCTTGCGGATCTCCATCTGGGCGTCGGCCCCCTGGCGCTACCTTCGCCTCCTGGGTGACGCCGGCGGCAGCGGCGGGCCACGGAATACAGGACTCCATCTCCACCCGGTTTATGGAAAATTTCTAAATTTGTTCGACCACGCTGGAGTGACGCTTTGGTTCAATAAATCGGCGCTGCCATACGCTGCCGCAAACAAACGGCAGTTTTGTCCAAACTGGGAGTAAATGTTAAAGTCTGTTTTGTCACAAGAAGACACGAGAAAAGGATCCTTTTTTTTGTGGAACTTTTGTCGACTTCAAGAAAAGGAGAAAGATTGCACGGCGACGTGGTCGTCTTCAACGAGTTCATAAATTCATCCATCGTAATTGGTGGCCGATGTCCTCTAGCTGTATTGATCGGCGCTGCAAATGTTTACGGGAACAACGGCTGCACGCAGACGACCGCCCTCCAGAGGGTTTCCGCTTTTGCTCTCCCAACAAGCCGGACGTCTGCGTCTTGTCACATCACTGACAGCCAATCGAGCGCTGAAAAATGTTTGGAAAATTCCCTCCGAGCAACAACATGACGCTTCAATTCGGGCCTTTCCGCTCGAGCGGGACTTGGTTGGTACTCGCCTGCCGTAGAGGGAGAAAGAAAACGAGACACGGGGAGGTTAGAAAACAAGTCCCCACTTATAATATCGTTAGTAACGGAAAGTTTTTCTTCCTGCTTAGGGCCAACCTGATTAAAACTACTTAGTGTCGACATTTTGTTTTCCTGCCCAACCGTAACTTGAACTCGATTTGACTTTGTCTGCTTCATTCACGTTCTCGCATTTCACGCGTTCGGAGTTTTCCGATCCAGGAACGTTTACTGATGCATTCCTGAAATCTCCCGTTTGGACTCGCACCATTTCAACAGTTTGTTGAAAGAGCGTCTTTGTCTTTTTTGCTCGAGTCACGCCGTCGATGTTAACTACGCTTTTGCAACTGGCCGGATTTGACTCGGAGCTGATCTTAAGACGCATTACGCGTCCGCTGAATGACGTCAAAGCCAACCGCAATAAGGTCTGAGGAGGCAAACGCGCTGACATCCAGCTTTGTGTTTGCAGCGAGTTGCACACGAAGCAACTTTGACTTCTGTCAAGACAGCTTGCCGGACAATTCTCAACATTTTCTCCCCACTGAATTTCTTTCTTCTCCACCACATTAGCGGACATCGTCCATTTTTCCACTTTGTGATTTCGTCTAAGAGTGTGTGCGGAAGAGGCACGGCCATGGGCTGCCAGACTTGCAAGCGACAAAGCGAGGAGGACAACGATGTGAACGGCGGCGGCCGCTGCACGAACCACGACTGGAAATTTTGCTCGGACCGCTGCTGCGACGTCTGCTGCCAGATGTGCGTCAACGCGTCTTCTGTCTTGTGTTCGGGAGACGGCAGCTACGATTTCTTCACTCGTTGCTTTGGCCTGGTTCAAAACTGTGCCTCCCTCCTGACCGCCCAGCAGAGCGAAAGGTCAGCATAACCACGTGAGTTTTATGGAAAGCCGTCTCTTGCTTCGCCGTCGGGCCGAAAGGTGAGCTTGTGCCTCGTTAACGCGTCTGCTTGGGTTTGAATCTTCTTCTCGTTGCGCTTGTGTTGCTTTTCCTCCCCGACACCGCCTTCTTCACGCACTGCAAATGCCAGCCCGTTATGTGCAAGCGCACGTTAGCGAAACCTCAGTCACGCTCGGAATCCTTAAAGAAGAGGCCGGTCGTTCGCCTCGAGGTCAGCGCACTCAAGTTGCAATCGGCGTTCACGATGGACGCACGTGTCTCAAGCGTGTGCGTGACCGGACACAGCGGCATCGCCACTGCAACGCGTCAGGCTAGTTGAAGATTGTCCCATCGTGTGGACTGGCCGCCAGTCGCCGAGACGGCTGGGATAGGCACCGGGTCCGTCGCCACCCAAAATGGATGCGTACTTGTGGAGCGTTCGCATTGGCATGTCAAAGGAACTTTTGGCCGCTTTAAGATGCAATTTGGAGATGCCATGCGGACGTGGAAGCCGATCATTGGAATTTTAGGTGCGCGGCGTTTGCTGTTGCCTGCTGGCTTACACAAATCTGACATTTCAATGCAAGCTCTGTTGTAGCAAAAACCAGATTACGCCGCCAAGTTCAGCTGGGCTGCATCAAAATGAGAAGATTTTGCATTTGAGCTACTTAATCCACGCTGACCTCTGCAATGTTTGCCAAGCGATGCGTGGAAGACGTCCAGCCTCGGCCATTGTTCGCTCACAAGTGCATTTCAGCGATAGTCTGAGTCAGTGTTAGTGTTACGAAGCGCTCTGATCCCCGCAAGCTTCGACAAGAGTGAAATCGCCTCCGAAAAGCCACAATAACTTGATCGCCAGGGTCAACCATGGAAACACTTTCAAGTCCTTGAGGTCATCCTGGCTTTAACGCGTAACAAGATGTGTCGGCGGGGAGCAATACTGCCGTCCCGCAGAGGGCAGCCTTCGCAAGCCATCAGCGCGCCACCACATACCATTTGCAGGTGCGCCATCATAGCGGAAGGGGAAGGCGTCGATAGGTAGGGTTGTGTGTTGCGATCATACGAAAGTCCCGTCTGACCGTGTCAAAGTCAGATTGTCTCATCAAAATTTGAAAAGGTTCAACTTTGAAGTCACAGAAACACGTTCAGAAATGGAGCCATTTTCACGTTGTGCGATTTGAAGGCAACGGGAGGCTTTTGGATGATTGATATTTGTACGCTTGGTGGGCTGTGTGAAAGCGGTTTAAGGGTCAATCATTGTGAAGCGTGCGTGAGAGACTCCTCGCACACTGAGCTGAGCCGATGATGCGGAAGTGGCTATTCCAGGTGACGATCGCCTAATCGATGAGTGTCAAGACACTGACGCTTTTGCTGAAGTTGTTCTCTGAGATGATGAAGTGGTTGAGTGAGGTCTAATGAGAAAGTGCAGTCTACGTCATTTTATACGCTCCAGAATATTGAAGAAAATATTTGATTCGATTCGGGTTAGGCTTCGCCTGTCTTCCCCAAACGGTTCCGACAGTTAGAATCATTGCATCATTGTTTGCCGTGTCTAAACTTTGAGGAAAGAGCCAAACAGATCCTACCGGGACCTAATTTTCACTTTTAGATAGCAGAGGTCCCCATATGGCCAACCGTTTTCGAACATTTTGACTGAGCCGCGAAATATCGTCTTCAGTGACAAGCGCTGAGCTGACTAAGAGGAAAGACTGGATTCTCTTCTTTCACCAGAAAATTTGTTTGTTGTTCTGCAGTGAAACACGGGTTCGTTTCTCCCGTTCTTTTTCCGACTGCAACAAGTACTCCGTTTGTTTCTTTTCCAGTGTGTTGACGGTCATTAGAGTGTTTTTCAAACAAGGCGAGACCCCTCCTCCATACTCGACTGACTTGATTATTTCCGTCTTCAGCTGCACTGACGCCTGACCGAGGAGCCAACGGCCAACGGGAAGTCCCCGTCTGACGCGGACGCACCGGAAGCGCGGCCATGAGCGTGCGTCCTCGCGTGGATCACGAAGGTCAACATGTGACGATAAATGGTTTGGATGAGACTCCATCAAGTTTAGAATTTGCCGCCGCCCCCCCACCCCCAGAAGATTGCCGTTAATGTCATCTTTTGCAAATGCAAACACAGCATTCTGAGTAACTGCATGAGGCATTACAAGCAGAATTTGCAATCAGCGCCATCTTATCGCCGCTATTCTGGCCAAATAAAAGCTCGCCAATCTACTCATCTTAAACTGCGTCAAAACTCTCCCAGCCTCAAGGATTATACCTGTGGATGTCTGGATCGCCGAGGTCATTTGTTGTCCTTCAACAAAGGAGGCGACATTTTGGCCCCTTCCGGACCTTCAAACAAAATCACCACCACGTCCTGGCTTGACTGCACTCGTTGTTTTTTGCTCTTTGTGGTCTAAAAACAAAATCTAATTTGCTTGCATTCACCGTCAAACTCTTTTGTTTTTTTTTTGTTTCTTTCTTTCTTTCCCTCCAGATAAGAAAGCCCGGCCGGCATGTGAGGCGGCCAAATTATTCCATTTTATTATGCGCAGCAACATCGCTGCTTTATGGAAATGGTGATGATTGAGGCGAGTCGTGTCCTCACATCAAAACCAGATGCGACAAACTCGCCATCGGCGTTTTGCGGGAGATGCCTTTTGTCCCCAAATGGACTTTTCTTCGTCGGCATTCAGTCGGTCTTCACTCCACATCTAATTTGTGTGAATCCTTCTTACCTTTTGTGGATTTTCAAAGAAACGCTCAAAAAACGTCAAGGGAGACGAGAATCTTTGTGACATTTTTCTTTCACAATCTTTTGTGAGTTGGTCAAAACTTTGCCACCAGTGGCCTTCATTTTTTTTCTTCTTATCTCACACCACTGCTGGACGGGTGTGTTTTTGTTTCGTTATTTCTTGTCTTTGTCTTTGACTTGTTCAGAATATCGAAACAGCGCACGGATGATTGGGTGGATTGTTGACACGTGCACAGCAAGGGCACGTTACGTTGGATGAAAAATATGGATAGACTCCCCATTGAGTGCATGTGAACTCAACAACAATTCAGAAGCCCCGCCCCACATTTGGCAGCGTGCCGCCCTATCTTTTGTTTTAATGAACACACAATGTTTTTCGACATGCGACAATATAAATTAAAAAGATTGTCGGAAGTGATCATTTGCCAAGACTCTTTTGTGTTGCGCGCCGACGGCACGTTTCATTCACCAGAGACGGGAGGTTATTTTATTTTTTTTTGTCATCAACCAAGTTGTTGTTCATGATTGACAAAGTAAGTGAAGAAAAATTGAAACATCTAGCGGAGCCCACTTGAAGTGCGTGTCCTTGTGTCGTCGTCATGATTCGCTCACCGTTTCAATATTTGCTCGCAGGAGGGCTTTACAATGTGCTACCGCGAACGGAAAAGCAGACGGAAGGCCTAAAAATGACAAGCTAGCCCAAAAACGTGAAGTCACACACGCTTTCCTTTTTCTTGCATCCTCCCTTCGCCGTCTTTTCTCTTTGTGGCTGACTGCAATTTGTGTTGGCTCGCCGGCTGCCTGTGTTCTGTGCTCATGAATCGCGTTGCTTTTAGCCGATTTCTTCTGATTCGGGTGTGGAGAGGAGACATTGTGCGGCGCTGTCAGTCAAGAAGATTACAGCTTCCTCCGTGTCGTTATTCCTCAAGCCTCCCAAAATAAGTCGACGGCTTCAGACTTTGCCGGCCAGATGTGTCAGGAAGCGGCTGTTTTTTTTTTTTTTTTTCTTTCGAGACGTCGTGTCTCAATCAAGCGTTTGCTTGACTGAATGTGACTTTTACTCCATAAGAGGTGCGCTCAACAAACGCGCTGCTTTTTTGGAACCTCGCGAAATGGAGATGTCACCTGAGCTAATCAGACACCTGGGACGCAATGCGGTTCTGTTTCTCGCTCGGCTTCTTCATCGTTGGCCTTGCCAGCTTGGCAGCGGAAGTCTCACAAATTTTGAAAGTCAAACGAAAGACCAGACAGATGTACGGACAGCGAAAGTCTGAATGTTGCTACGTGTTGCTGAGCAAACGGATTGCTTTGGACGTTTCGCATGAGAAAATGGACTTCTATACTTTCCAGAACAACGTCGTCGAACTTGTCCAGGTCATCACAACTGATGAAAAAAAGCCGCTCCAGTTTGTGTACGTTTGAGTCCTATTTCGTCTGCGGGTTTTCAGACATTTCCAACGTATTTACAAACAAAGAGTGTGTGTCGAGGAAGCGTCTGCTGAGTACGTTCGCTTGCAAGCTCCAAGCGGCGAGCGATGATGGAGGTTGGCTTGCCCTGCATGTTGCTCCTCCATTTTTTGAGACATGAAAGTGCATCGGTTGTGAAAAGAGAGCCTGCCGAGTGAAGCGGGGCGCACGTTTTTCAGGTGGAGGGGGGGGGGCTGAAATTGAATGTTCATATTTGGCCGGTCGGAGAGCTCCGTCTTATCCGGCAACCCAGTACTCCCACTCACTTTCCATCCGGCTGCGTGGAAATTGCACTGATGTATAACGAGATGGAGGAGATGCTCCTCGTCGAAAAGGGGGCAAAGGAACGGCAAGAGATGCAGACGCCGAGATAGGCGAAAGCGGAGCGATGGAGGGTGGACAAGGAGGTGCTGCTGCCGCCGCTGCGGCATTTTCAGGTCACGGCGGTATGGATTTTTTTTTTGACGATAGCTTTCACACATGGAGAATCCACAATTTCAAAGTCGCAATTGTGCACTGAAGCATGTCAGAAAGAAGAAGAATATAATTAGTGCCATTCCATCTGGGCTGCGTTCCCTCTCAGGTGAATTTGAAATGACAAACATTGCTCATCTCGGATGCGTGGCGTTGTTAGTCGACAACCGGGTTGCCTCTCAAACGCATCATTTTGGAGTCGCCGTCGAACAGAACGTGGCGTGCCGGCAACGTGGGGGAACTCATTAGAGAAAGCAAATTGTTGCATTGGCGATCCTTAAGCAACGCGGCCATTAGACGCCATTAAAAGCCAATCAGAGGCTGGCGATCATCCAAATCCATTAGCCGCCATCGTTGCGCAAGACAAAGTGCCGCTTGACCCGGAGATGCAGGTCAATTGCTAATAAATTCTTGCTTTCCCGAGAGGAACCGCATTTGCGTTAATTGCATTTTTAATCGTGCGTGGGTGGGGGGGGCTTTTTTTTTTGTTTTTTTTTTTCTTTCCTCAGCCGCAGCACGTGCCTCGGCCCGGCCGCCAGGCCTGTCGCTTCCTCATACGTCTTCTCGGCATATGCTCAATTATTCCAGACGACGCGGCGATGTTCTGAATGAGAATCCGGCCGTGTGGCTTTGTTCCCGTTTCCGTAAGATAGAGCGGCCGCGGCCGTTATTGGTTCTGCAAGAATGAAGGTCAGTTTGCTCAGCCAGAAATAAAGTCAAGTCCACTGAATACTAACACCACCTCGGAGGCCAACTGTCACTCACCCTAATGGAGGCTAACAGGAGCAGTGTGGAAGTGGGGAGAGGGTGTGTGTGTGTTTTTTTTGTTTTGTTTAAATATACATTAGAGTTAGCCCGCTAGATGAGAATTGATCAGCAGAAACATGTGACGGTGACATATTTAGTCAATAAACTGCCGAGCAATATTCATTGTGCAGCCGGTGGCTAGAGTTGCCAAAAACTGGACTCGAGTAAAGTACGATACTTACGATATCACTTCTTTCATCGGACCGGTACCAGCAAGAGTATTCGCTCTTTGAGGACTGAGTGATACCAAGTAGCGATTTCGCTCGTGCTTTTGATGAATTTAACGCAATGGGGTGTTACTCCATGTCTGATTTTGTTTTCCCTCAAGTATGGGTGGACCGTTTTGGCAGCTGCCGCGAGCACCCGATACCTGGTATCGGTATACGCCCATCCCTAACTGTGGCTTTGGCTCAAAATGACTCAAGTGAAAGTAAAAAAATAATTACGTGTATTTTTTTTAAATAGCGCATGAACGTCAAAAAGGCAAACATAAAAGGGGAATTATTCCAATCATTTTATTGGTCAACTTTATGACGAGACTACTTTTCATTTCTTTTTTTTTAGGCATGGACAGCCACATTGATTTCATTGGTGAAATAATTACTTGCAGCTACAAATACAAGTAACGAGTGGAACATTGCTCAATGTCACTGAGTACAAGTGAAACAAAAAAAGACAAAATTGTCCAATTTATCCACAAAATTGCTGTCATAAATCCAATGGAGTAAATGTAGCTCGTGTGTCGGCCATAAACATCCAAAACAATGGCCAGCAGGGGGCGTACTGGAGTTCCTCTGAAGTCAGTGCGGGAAAACTGAGCACATTCGACAACGATGGACAACGGATGGTCACGCTCGACCTTCCGCTTGGGAAGTGAATTTCAGGCTGCTTAAAGTTCTCACCGTCATGTGATTTCAATTTGATCGGGATAACCGACGTACATCCAGACCAGCACACCAGTGAGCGCGACCGCTTGAGAATTTGGGAGGAAACAGAAAGTGACACGTCAAATTTTGCCCGGGAAAACAAATATTTGACAATAATTTTGCAGATGTTTAGATGGCTCGGCTAAAATCGGAAGCCTCGGCAAATGTTTTCTGATCTGGCTCGACAGTCAACCAAAGACCGCGTTAGAGAACGAGACAAAAATTAGGAGCGAGCAAGGCACAAATGTTGCGTCACGTCCCACGAGATGTCTGCCGGCCCCTGACCTCCCGTTGCCGGAACTTGACGGTCAAATAAGGGGCAGCGGCTTGGAGGGCGGGGCCGAGGCGCTATAAGACGTGCCCCGGCGGCCCCGCACGTATTTGACTTTCCGCGGTGGAAGCAAAGCCGGCGTCGGCTCGCAGTGATGAACGACTTTGCCGACCCTCTGATAATTGCTCACTCAGGGGCAGAGAGAGGTCCATTCATCAAAATGAGGCGAGGTGCTGCCCGCCTCCTCCACCTATGGCCCGCTCCAACCCCGGTTCGGCCAGATTGTGCCGTCACCTGACGTGCGAGGAGAACCAAATTGTTGAAGCAATCTGCGTCGGAGACAGACGTGCAAGAAAAGCGGTTCCGCTCACATGACGGATAGAAAAAAGGAGAGAGAGAAGTGTGTGAGATTGATTTTCTCATGCAATTAGCTGCTGACAAACTCTTTACGTTTACCAACAAAAGAACATTTTCTTGCGCCGATTCCAGTCTTTCGTTGTTCAAGTGTACTTTGATCGGATCGATGGAAAAATCATTTCTGACGTTTGATCGTTTTGGTTTGACAGAACTTGGTGGGAAAATGCGCTCGCCAAAGGACAAGGCTTCCGTCATGTCACGGGACCCTCAAATTGTGATCGCCTCGCCAGCCTTTTTTAGATGCATCGCACCTGCTTTGGAAAATCTCGATTGAGTTGAATCTCAATCCGCTGCGTTGGAATCGTGATGCGCCAAAAAGAGGCGGGCGGGCCTCTCGAGGATCCCGTTGGGCAAGGAGTTGACGTCAGGTAGGACCGACTTGCAAGCGACCTCGTAGCCTTCGCTAACTTAATGCTCCAAGCATCCGTGGCGCTTTTACGTCCTCAAGATTAGGACTGCCCCAACATTTGGCGGTTACGAGTTCCAACCTTGTTTACCGATTGTCACGCGACTATTTCTTGGCCTTTTGCCGTCACTTGCAGCTCGCGTTCTGTGTGAGTTGCGCTTTGCAATTTTGCAACGTTGAAATCGTTTCACTGAAACCAGTTGATGACTTGCCGTTGTTGAAATGAGTTGTCCGGACGTGTGGGCGTGCTTCCCAAATTTTAATTGTTTTCGGGCCGACATTGGCAACCTCAAAACTTCTAATGAGATGGACTCGACCGGCGAGATGCTTCAAGCCGGCATGAAAACGTCTCATCAGTGTACCTGCTTCATGGGAAGTTGATTCATGCGGATGACCTCCTTGATCTCGGCCAAGACCTTGCATTTTTTTTTTATGTTCGGTTAAAAAAAAAAAAAAAGTAGACAAAATTTAAATATTTCTGGGAGGTCAAAGCATCGTCCACCACTATTGAAATGTTTGCAATGAGGCACAAATTATTTGCCAAACTGTGGTTAAAAAAAAAGAACGAGCAGAATTTGACATTGGCGGAATAGCGTCGCCTTGAGATACGAGTTTGGTCGTTGTGTCACGGCACTCGCATCTCAAATCATGGTGAAATGCAAAGGCCATTCATCCGTTTCATTGGAGACGGAAAAAGAAAAGCTTTCCGAACCTTTTTCCTTTTTTCATCCTCATCTTTTGCTTTTCGAGCCTCCCGGCGTGAAGGTGGCCCGCACCGTTGCTGGGCGTTGTCCGTGTTTTTTTTTCTTTCTTTTTGAAGACGGCTCCGCAATCAGTTGCGCCCATCTCATCCCGAGCTGTACCGGTCTTATTTCACGCTCCAGTTTATGCGCGCGATCACTCCCATCCAGTCTCGTCTCCGCCATAATGAGAGGCGAGCGCCGGAGCCTCGGTTGCGGGGACTCACATTATTGTGGCCATCTTGGATATTCCGACGCTGGCTTCTGTTTCTAATTGCACTGCCCGTCACTTTCAATTGGACAGCACCGCTCGCGACGTTGGCCGCGGAGGTGAAGCGTGCATGCCGAGAGGGCCGGTGACGATGCGCGGATCGACTCTTCAGATTGAAGGGTCGTGCCTGCAGCCGCGCCGCGCTTCATTTTCCAGACGCTCGTATGAATTATTAGCAGAGCGCGGAAAGGTGCAGGATGTCCGCCAGGCTCGTCTCGTGAGCCACGCTCGCCGCTTTTCTTTTTTTTCTTCTACTTACTGCCGGCCTCTGATGAATGTCCCCCGGGGTCGGACCAGTTGATCTTTTAGTTGTACGTGGATCTTCATCAAGCTGAAAGGAAAATGAGAATTGATCATCAACAGGAGATGGAAGGAAAAAAACAAAACAACTGCGGCGGTACCGCCAAATGGAGGCGCTCCAACCAGCGGTCGTACGATGAGAAATTGGACCAATATTGTGTGGGAAATGAATCACGCCAACACTTGCAAGTCGATGCGTCGTTTCTTTTGGACGCTTCGCCAGATTAAGGCCGCGCCGTGTCCAACGTGAGAGGAGAGCAATGAACATACAAGAGCACTTTTGCAACATCAACAGCGGCGGAACCAAAGCGCTGCCCGTGAAATACAAAAAAAAGAAGACAAATTCAAATACAAAAAAATGCTCCCTTTACGTCGACCTACATGAGAGAATTACTTTTGTGTGAAGTTGTTTTTCACAACGGACTAATTTTGGGAAACGCAAAACAATCAAAAGCAAAACTTTGATGCGTCGCGTTTGTGAACCCAGCACGGCGTCCCCGTCCTGCAGTTGTCGTTGGCAACGTATTCCGACCGACGTCTTTTGCGCATGAGCGACTCGAGTCGGATGGCCATAAAGTTGCGGTCATTTGCGGCGGACGTGACCTCTGAGACCGGCGCACAAAAAAATAAAAAATGCGTTTGGCTGCGTGCGCATAAACATGGCAAATTGATTACGAGCTTCCTGATTGCGGACGTTCCGTCATGTCAAAGCGGCTCGTGAATCCAAAATGTCGCCAAACTCGCCGGAGTGCAAAATCTGTCCTCATCCTGCGACCTTGTCGGAATTCAACTTTTCGACGTCCGCTTTCTTCGTTTAATGCGCCGGGAGATTGATTTCAATCACTCGGCTATTGTCCCAACCCAAAAGAATTCTTTTCGCTCTCCATAAAACCGCTTTCATTTCCGTCCCCCCCGAAAGCCCCGAAACAATTGCGCGTCATTCAAGCCGACCAATGAAGCGCTTTTGCATTTGTGGCCATTCCAATTGTACAATTTGAAACACTCGCACGACCGATTGGAATTCAAGTCATCGGCGGCAGCTTGGGGAGTACGCGACACAATGCTTGTCGTTCCCCGCCGCATTTCGCATGGCGCTCCGCTTTCAAAGCGTCCTCATGTCGCCCACACACGATACGAGAGGTGAGACGAATGCGCGCCTTTGTCCTTCTTTGATGTGCGAGCATGTTCTCGCCGTCCCTGAGACTCTTAGCGGCGCCTTGTAGCATCCACATCGCAGCCTCTCGGAGAGAAAGCTCAGCACCCGAGCGCCTTTGTATTGTCGGCGCTCTCCACATACAAGGTGGAGATTACGATCGGCAAGTTAGCCTTTGCGGGAACTCGCCAAGGACGCTTGTTTGAGCGGGCTTCTCGATGTTCCGAGGTGAGCGCTCCATTAGACGCGGCGGATAAAAAGCAAAGCTGACCCCTCTTGCATTACGGCTTCAGGGGAAAGTACATAATCCATCGAGACGAGTTTGACGGGCCGCCCGCAGGTCGGGAGGAGGCGGCGACGGTCGTAACGTGGACGACGAGAGCGCTCGGCTTGTAGATCTAATTACGATAGCGAGACGAGACGTGCTATTGCTTCGCGTGGCGTCCCGTCCCGAAAGGTGAACGCCGCACTTAATACGGACGGCCGATACAATATTGCGAGGCGGGAGGTTAGTCGCTCAATGGGAAACGCACACGAAATATGAGAATCGGCGCACGTAACGCGAAGAAATTGACCAAGTGAGAAGAAGACCGGAGACGTCTCGTGCGCGACGATGGCCGTCGTCGTACCGAGGCTGACCTGTCGAGGCGGCGTGGCGTCAGAGGGGCGGTTTTTGCCCGCCTGAGGCAAGGCGCAGCTTTCGCTTGTATTCGGAAAAGCAAAGAAAAATGTCCCAAAAAAACAAGTTATCTTGGAGGTGCCGGAAGACCACAATTGTCATTTGAAGCGTTTCCATGACACCCAAAAGCGACACCTGGCTCCATCACAACGGCGGCTGTCTGTCAGCGCGGGTCGCCGACGTCCGCCATGTGGCTCGGGTGAACCCAAAGGGATTTGAAGAGAAATTGAAAGGAAGATGAGGAACACCCGATCTCACGCCTCTCTCTTGCACTTCACGTTTTCATCCTAAAAATAATCTGTGGTTTCATATTTCTATGACTTTTTGTAAATGACACGCCGTGGCCCATCGTTGGTAGGCAAGTAAATCCGATACGAGGCCGCTCGATTTTTGGATCGCGTCAGGCTGTCCCGGCGGACTCGATGTTGCGTCTTTCCATTTTACGATTTGGCAGCGTGTGAGGTGGCGACACTCGCGCAAAGCCATGACAGCAGTTTTCAATGAAACTGTCGGCACTTCGCCCCCCCCCCCCTCACCTGGCAGCGTCGCCGGCCAAACTCCCACCAACGCCATTCCGAAACAAATGGATGTGACGGGTGGCCCAAATCAACGGGAGGCGTCGGAGCAATAAAAGAGCCGCCGGCTTTGGCAGCTGAGCTTCGACGTGTGTGATATTGCCAATTAGAGCAACACGGTGGGGTCGCTCATCGCGGCGACGGCTGACACGCCGGCTGACCTTGCAGCTGCACAGCACGGCCGCAGCGTTGCCTTGATGCCTTGCTTGACAGGTGAGCTTTGATTATGCAAAGCAACTCCAGCGTCAGACGCAGCTGGCCAAGACCCGGAACGCCGCCAAATGCATATCCGATGCTAATTCCCGACATTTACGGCGGGATGCAGACAATACAAGGTCATCGGGCGAAAACACGCGGCGATGTGCGTGTCGTTCATCGAGAGTCTTCATTACCGCCGTGTCAATTAAGGCTTTCCCACGATAGAAATTTCCCCATTGTGGGACTAATAAAGGACATCTTTATCTTTATCTTTATAAAATGGCGGCCAACAACCACTGCGACCTCCTAAAACTTGTCTCGTCGCGCGGAAGACACGAAATGCCAGCAGGATTCACGGCGACTTATTGATTGAGAGAATGAGGCCGCCGCACAGCCGCACTTTCACAAAGGTCGCTCGGATGCCATCCGTCCAATTTCGCAACCATTCCCGCGGGACGCTGGTTGGCCAACTTTTGACACCGGGCACCACCTAAGAAAATATTTTCTCTCCGTCAAAACGGACGACGTTCGGCTACAATTTTTAGGAAGACGGCCGAAGGTTGGCGGCCGACGGGCGGAGGACTGAGCGGCAAAAAAGGGTCATGTGACCCGCTTTGAAATTGGCTTCAGATTTCATTTGCCTTTTTCCCCGATCGTGCTGAGCAGCCACGACGCGCACTTTCTGATTTCACAATCAAGATAAAAAACACAAAGTGGAGTCGACGATTTACAAGCATTTTTATTTGCGGCAAACTTCTGCTGTTCCATAACTCTGACAAAATCCAATTTGAAGATAAAGTCAAATAAAAATGGATTTGATTTCTTGACAAAGACATTTTGCACGTAGATGCAATATGAAGACGCATAAGAAACGTCCTGAGCAAAAGTCGTCGGTTTGAAGCGCTTGCTTATTATTTGCCGTCCCAGAAACAACTTTTAACGTTTCGCTGAAAAGTCAACGGCGGGAGCATCCGGCCATTTGTGGCCCTTGAGGTGCAAAAGTCCCCCACAGCTATGATTGTGGACAACTTTTTTAAGACATAGGCGTTTTGTTTTTGGGGTTTTTTTTCTTCTGTTAAAGTAAACGAAACAGCAGCTTCGGCATCCCGACGCCGAAGCGTTTCATATTTAAATCGCTGAAGGTCGAATAATGCAACAGGCCGCGCTGTCGCTTTCTGCCCGCTGTGTGAAAACATCGAGACAAGAACAGTCGGGTCTCGGCGGCTCTTAAAGTCAGACGGGGCGCTGACAAGCTAATGGTGCCAGTCCCTCGTAAATCACAATAACACGCTACCTTTATTGGCTACTTTCTTCCAAATGGACGCCATAAATCACCAAATGAACCGCGCGGTTTGCGGCCGCTCGATTTAAAAACGAGCAACGGAGACTGTCGGCGAACGGGAAATGTCCATTGAAATCAAACGCAAAACAGCTGCGATGGGTCGCCCCCTGCTGGCCGTGTGAAGAATAGAAACAAATGCAACAAATATTGTTTCAAACAGCCAATTATGCCCGAAACCGTTGCAACGGACGCCATCGTGTTGTCGTTACGAGCACCCGCTGGCATCAATTTCTTTTTTTTTTTTTAATCGGACAACGCCCATGAATGAACGGGGCGAAAAGCGCATTTGTTTTTCCAGCGTGCGTCTTTCGTCTTCGCTCCCTCACTCGTCTCTGCTCGTGTTATTTTCCTTCATTAGAACGCGCAAAATTGTTCTTTGGCTGGACGCTGGAACGGATTCATGACATTTCCGTTCATTTCGATTTGAATGTTTGGCGTTACCGGCATTCTGACGGGTTGAATTTTTCCATTTGAACGGTTCCGCTTTCATGTTGAATCTGCCAAAAACTCTTTTTGGCTGCGACATCTCCGCAAAGGCCACGTATTCCCAAAATAATTGCGTCTCCGTCTTCTTCTCGTTGGGGCTTGGCCCATTCGATCGATACGATGTTGTAACGATAATTACCATCAGCGAGCGTTCCTCCAGAGACTGAAAAGAGAAAGTGGGCCGCTGTCATCTGGGCAACTCCGCAGTGCTGCGAATGTGTAATTGGATGAATTACAGAAAAAAAAAAGGCGCACAACACATTCAGGGCTGGAGAATAAAACAGGACAAATGTGCCAACGCCAGTTTAGTTTTTCCTCCGAGCAAAAGTCATTACGGCATGAAATAGCCCCTACAACGCTGCAGGGAAATGAATAAAATACTAATATGATCCCGGCATCCAAGCCGGCGGGTTGGAGCGGAGCGGCGCCAATGTCTCCGTGTCTCATTTGAAATTCCGAGCCGCACGCAGACTTTGAAAAGCAAGAAGCCACCGGGGCAAAAATCTCTCCGGGACAACCCTGAATGCTTTGCGTCTTGAGCGTTTGATGATTATTTTTGCCAACTTTGTGAATGGCAGTCGGGCCTGTCCGCTTGCATGCAAACAAGCTGACGTGGAAGAAAGAAATTGCATGAAAGGAAGGAAAGTTGCGGAACACGCCGTTCCATTTGCGCTGCTGTCGGACACGGAAACTCCATGCAACTTTATTGGGTGACCACTTTGCTTCTTTAAATTCGGTTCATTTTAAAATTTTTATTTGTTTTCATTCTTTTGAAATTCTTGTTTTTTTTTGTTAGTTTTAGTATTAGTTTTTTTTTAAATATGCAGAATATACATTTGTTGAGAGCTAGATAAAAAAAATGCACAAAGTATTGTGTAATAAAGTCACCCAACTGTTTGCCCGTCCTTCTTCTGTACGAATGTTTAAAATAATACGTTTTCGAATGAACCCTAAATGCCAATGCACGATATTATTTGACAAAGATGAAGATGACCGACATTTTTGCTTTATTTATATTTAGTTCAGTTACCTACATTGTTTGAAAGCATTTTCATTTATTTTTAAATGGTTGTCATTCCCTATCAAAACCTTGCGCCATCTCGTTGTATCGCAGCACGCCGGCCCGCTCCTGTCCAATTATTGCGAAAAGAAAGAAGATTTTCTTTTCCAAAGTAGCAACAAGGTAAGGCGAGAAGGCAGTTGCAGCTCATGCCGCCGTGTGTATTTCCAAGTGGCAATATAGCGCGGCTTGCTGCATGGATATCGCACTTGAAGGCAATCTCGGGAGGTGCTGAGCGGCACGCTTTGATTGGATAATGCCACCACGTTGGGGCTCTCGGGCCCCAATCTTCATTCATATGGAGAAATCACTCAAAATACAGCACGGGGATTTCAGTCGCACCGTCACCACACCGCCGCCCCCCCCCCCCAAAAAAAAGGGGAAAAATGCAATAAGCAGCGAGGAGAAAGTCCAATGCGACACACTTTGCACTATCCAGAGAGCTGCAGAAGATAGGACGCTTGAAATGAACCAATCAGCCTCGTGATTGTTACGCAGGCAGTCAATCACCGAGTGCATTCCCAGCTCGTTCAGAACTCTTCAGCACATGATGAGGAAGGAGTAACGACTAATTAGATACACATTTAAAAAAATATATATATATTTATTTATTTTTTTCATTTTTCTGTGAGGCTTGTAACGGATATTTACTTGAAATCTAAAAATAAAATGACAATATGTGTAGCTTAGTTGAGCCGTGGCTTGAAAGTGGAGGATATTCACCCAGCCTCGATGCCGAGTCATGGGCGGAGAAACTTTTTGTGTTTATTATGTAAATGGATCCAAGACGTTTTCCGAATTGTTCAACTTGCAAAAGTTTCCCTCGGCTCTCCAGCGCCTCAACTATTTGTACGTACGCTATTAAAAAGTCCATTTCCCATCGTCTGTCCCCTTCAAGGTATTTAAATGTGTCCGTCCTTGACGACGCAAGTCAAGTCAGCGCTAGTTTTTGCCGCTACTTTTATTGCCTCGGGAAGTCAGGCCAGCAGGTCGTTAAAAAAAAAGACACCGCTTGAATTTGTCATACTTTACAGTATCATTATTTGAATCTCACTAACCTTGACTTGTCACTCACGAGCCGTGCGCTTTTATTCCTTTCCTTTTCCGAGTGTTTTTTTTTTTTCCTCCGAAGGAGTGACTTCAAAGGCCTCTTTTGACGTGTACTTTCCGAAACATGGCAGCACCCACGCGTTTGACCGCCGAGCCTCCTTCTGATGAAAGAAGCGTTAGAGCGATGGATGTGTTCTACCAGTCTGATTTCGTTGGGATTAGCTCTCAATTTTCAGAGCGATATTCTTCCCAAAAAGCAGACCGAGCATGTACAATAAAGTTCCGGGCTGCCACCTAACGGCTTCGTCACACTATTTGGCCGTCGATGGCCTCGGCAGTTGGAACAGAAGTTGTCGCTTGGCCTGCGGTTCTCGACAGGCTCCGCTTGACACTGTGAGAGTTTCAGAGCCAAGGAGGAAGCATTTTTCATCCGGATGTTGGAGAAGCATAGGTGAGCTCGGGTCCTCCTCGCTCACACTTTCAAGGCAGCGATATTTTGGAAGATATCGGCACTGAAATGAGGACGCACGCAAAGCAGGTGTCGGTTGTCATACCAAGACTGACCTGCGGGAGGCAGCCGAGAGCCACAGGCCATCCAGACATACAAAAAGAAAAAGTCGTTGAGTGCTCTGCAGCTCCCTCTGGTGCCATGTGAAAGAATTAACTTTCTCACTGCCATCCCAAGTAAAACTTTTTGTCTTCTATATTCGTCAATGGCACTGAATGAGTTAATAGTGGAAAAGCGGATCACTTTTTTTTTTTTTTCTTTTTCGCAGTCCAGTTGCCCACAGTCAGTTTGTTAAGTACGGGTCCGTTGGATTTAGGCATGACGGAGTTGAATAGAATCTTGATTTTCAAATGTTTCATTGATTTGCAACAGATTTCAATTGAATCATTATTTCATCACGCTTTCCGGTATTTAGGAGCGCTTTTATTTTTATGATTAACTGTACTTTTAAGGAATACGTTTTTTTTTTGTTTATGGGCCTACAAAACTATAATCATTTGATTGTGGTCATTATGGTTGGACTTGGGCAGCCAAGTTTTAAATTTTTTTTTTTTTAACACAGCCACTGCTCTAAATTGACAGATTAGTTTTTTAGATTTTTGTCCCAGATGTCTGACTTCATATCAGGACTTTCAATCGAGCATGCAAATAATGTGAGAACAGAAATGTAACAAATTCAATCCAAACAACAAACAATGGCGTGCGTTGTTGCCGTGCAATCTCACACGGGCGTCAAAGGCATTCGTTGGCAGCGTGGCGCGTCGTCCGTCCGTGCCGAGATAACAAGAAGAAATGAACAACCCGGTCGAGTCCAAATTGAAGCCGTGCACCTTTTTTTCCCCCCTCGCTTGTTCTTCCCTCAACGGCTCAAAGTGTGATTGGCACCGCAATTGCCAGAAAGCTGCTTGGCATCTAATCCGGCTGTTTAGAAATGCGGAGGAAGTCGCGATTCATATTCATAGTGCCGTTTGGAGTGTCACCTACTCGCAAGATTTCCAGTCTGGGCACACTCGGCGGCACCTCCGGCCGTGGAGGTGCATGAAAACAACCAAATCATTACAAAAGTCGCCCGCCTGATATCGGGAAGCTCAGCGTGCGTCCCGTGTAGATAAACAACCGCCGACCACGTCTGAAATGTTGTCAGGCCTATTTTTTATTTTTATCTGCCGACTGCTCTCAAATCTTGTCACCGTTGCGCGGCTTTTGATTGTTGTGCGGGCTCCATGTCATTTTATGCAAATGGACTGTAAATGGGATTTTATAGTGGTGATGCATCAAACTTGAGCAGGCGACACGAGTCTCAACAATCATGCCAAATTTGAGCCTTTTCCCTCTCTTCGAATCAAAGTCGGCCTGATTATCGATGGCGCCAAACGATCGCACTGAGCGATGATCATGTGGTGTGCCGCGTGGCGAGAACATTTAAAAAAGTTTTCATTTGGCGTTTCATCAAACAGCGAACGGCTCAAATGAGCATCACTGCATGCATTTTTACACCCAGTTGTGTGGAGAGTTGCAAAATTAGCTTGGGCTGTTTTCCTGAAGACCGTCGAGCTCCCTCTAGTGGCAGACAAAAGAATCACTCGATTATGTGTTCAAATGGAGCACAATTACTGTTATTTTTTAAATGCAATTCGGTTGTATGAAGCTTGTAAGCACAATGCATTTCCATTTCCATTTCAGAAGTTTATTAAGGTTTTGTGTCACATGTTTCTATTGAATTATGAAGTACAGTTTCTTTTTATTTTCCGATATTTCCCGCGCTCGGCAGTCTTGGGCTGTACCTAATGACGTGTCCCCACCCACCTCAGTGCGCCTCGTCGTCCACAAGAGGTCAGACGCAAACAGCGCAAGTCGTCAATTGAATGCAGGAAAGAGACAGCGTAGGTGAAAGAGTGAAAGATGCGCCCCGCACCGCACGAGAAGTCTTGTTTGTTGTGCGCGCTGAGAGGCGTGACGTCACGTGGCCTGCCCGTCACGCCTTCCCGGTTAAGGCGTGCAGGTTGAAGCCGTCACTCAAGTCACGTGCCTCGGCTCTGCTCGGGTCGGATCCAAAACACTCAAACTCGCTGCGTGGAAGCAACATGAGCAACATCCTTCTCCTTTGATTCGTCGCGGCGAGTGTTGGGCAGCTGCCCCGAACTTTGCCGAATCTGCCCAGCCGTGGATCGTCGTGGGGGCTGGGCTGTGCACTTTCCCCCCCGCAGCCGAAGGGATGGCCACCGCGAGGCTCGACTATGTGGCTCCGTGGTGGACCTACTGGCTGCACAATTTCCCCCACTTTGACTTCTCGTTGCAGCCTGTGGACGGAACCTTCCGACCCGAGCAGGAGAACTACAAGCAGGTTGGTACTCACATCATCGCTTGGGCCGAAAAGTTTGAAAAAGCAAACTCAACTTTGTGACCAACAAGGGGACCCATGGATTATTTTTATTTATTCATTTTTTTTAAAGTGCGTTGAAAGCAGTGAGGTGATCTTTAAGCTCCAAAGAAAAATGCAGCCAGCCAAGCGAAAAAGAATTGACAAAAATAACGAAAGTGCATCAAAAGAAATTCAGTCGCGTGGATCCCCTAAAAGGAAAACTAAACTACCGATATAAATGTTTTTATTTGTATAAATGAGCACGGATGCAATGTCAGCGACAGCATTGTGTGGACATGACCTAACGTGTGCTTCAACAAGAAAAAAGTCACCAAATGATTAAAGTTGTCTTTTTTTCTTTTCTTTTTTTTAATGATATCTCAAATAGTCTTTGTCCACTGAAAGGAATGGAAATGACATAAACCCGTTAGAGACCTTTTCTTCCTAACAACAAACGTAAATACAAATGCATGAAATGTGAAGGCAGGGTGTTCCAACCTGTGGGTTGTGGGCCAAAATGGGTCCCAGGTCAGTTGTTTTATGGGATGGAGACTTTCTTTTCTTTTTCTTTTTTGATGGCTGACTTTTGTTTTTAACGCTTTCTCCAGCTTCCACAAATGAAGATTGCGTTCGTTTGAGCCAACGTCATCAGAGTCATCGTAACAAAATGAGAAAATTTTTTTTCCAATTAGTTAAGATATTTTGTACATTTTTTAATTAGATTTTCTGTCTGCACTTCTATTTAGACACACCAATTATTTTTTTTCTCACTGGATGGATGTTGTGATCTGATTTTATTTGCGTGTGTGCGCTTGTTGGTTCCTAATGATGTGAATTAACGAGTTTTTGTCATGCGAACTGAAGCACACTTGGAAAAAAAAAAGCGTGATAGTTGCTGTTACGTGAGGCAAGTGGTCATGTCAAGTTCCGTTCACGCGCTAATTCTTCTCATTTACCCTTGACGAGTTGCTTTGGCACTGCACAAAAATCCTCAAGTGTCTTTTGGCTTGTCGCAAGTGGAACGTCGTCGCTGACGGCGCAATGTCTCTTAAGTGGTATTTGCTCGTCGCCTTCAAAATGAAAACTTTGGTGTCATAAAAAATATCTTGGAGTCAGAGCTTGAAGTGGGTTGGTGAGCTAAGACGAGCTTCTTTCGAGTCAAGCCGCAACATCATTTCAAGACGGACGTGACGAACTCAGACGAGCCTTCTCATCTATTTACTGAAAAAAAATGGTCCAAAATATGTGATGAAAGGAAAGATGCGCGCTTTGTTTTTCTGTTCATGCTGAACAACAAAAATTGAGGGAACATTTTGATCTGAAAGCTAATACAAAATGTCATTTTTTTTTTATTTTGAAAATTTTTGGACTATTTTCATTGAAGTTTTTAAGATGTGTTGATGACTCTGGTGCTCTCTGAACTTTGTTAGAATTTTAAAACAAAGGTTTATGTTGTCCAAAAATATTTTTGAGGATATTATAATACAACAAAAATAAGTCAACAACTCTGAAAAAGAAACATTTCATTAAAGACGTGTCAAGAAACTCATTTTTATACTCGAAATAAATATCAGCTCCGAATATCGTTTGACGCCTACAATTGTGTCTGTGTATCGGAAAACCGAAGCAAACGGACCATGCGGGTTGGTTTGCGCTCAAGAGGAAACGTTTGCAGTCGGTGCGGCCGACACAGCGCCGCCTTTCTTGCGTTTGGTCTTCGGGCTGCAAATGCCGCACACACTTTGCAATCACAAGACTGAATGAAAGGCCACGCGTCACATGACGCGCTCCAGCTCCCGCTTGCCTTCTTGGGCAACAAACTGGCCTCGCCCCCTCAAGCCATCACCGACGTCGTCCACATTTTGCCCACCTGCTTGAGCGCCGACCTTCTCATGTTTGTAAACCAAAACGCGATTTGACGCGGCCGAAAGCTCGACTTGATTTTGGCTCATCATTTCAATGTTGCCTTTCCTCTTCTTTTTTTTTTTTTTTTTTTTCTGCCAGTCTGTGGTGGTCCTGGCCTGCGTCGGGGCGGTGGGCCTCGGTGTGAGCTTGCTGCTTTCGGCGGTCTTCTTGCTCTGCTTGTGTCGCTGCCGCAGAGACGCGGACGAAGACGCCAAAAGGCCCGAGAGGTCCTGCTGTGTGACGTGGTCGGCCGTCGTCACGGGTCTTGTCATATGGTCAGTTGGATGGCGTCAACACACACGCACACACACACGCACAGACCAAAATGAGCAAATGGGGGTGCGGGGGACCGAGCGGCAAAAAGGGTCAAGTTCAGAGAGAACAAAAAGAAGACGGCTGTGGATGATTAGCGGCTAGGCTTGCTAGCTTCAGCAATTCGTATTCATCAGAATCAAGTAAATGACGAATGTGCAAACGACGCCTTGAAGCCAACAAGCGTCCACCCGTGTAAAATTTGTCATCAACGACAATCGCAACCGGATGAGTTCCTTTTTCTCAACAGTCCCCCCCCCCCCAAACAGATTCAATGGTCTATTTTGCAACCTCCTGCGCTAGCGTAGCGACCACGCATCTCAACTTGTGACCTTTATGTGTCGGCCACTAATTGAGTTAGCTTATTTTACGCTTTGAGCGCGCAGCCGTTAGCATACACAAGTCCCGTTGTCATGCTAAGTGAGTGAGCATGATGTCGTTTAGCTCGCCGTTTGTTTTCGCGGTCGCGCTCGGCCCACGCCCGGCCGTCTTTTCCGTTTCGCTAACGCGCTCACATTTGCCGCGAGCGCCGCAAATGACTTCCACTTAAGTCGCAAACGAACATTTTGGACGTGGACGAAATTGGCCGACGGCTCATCGTAATTGTTGCATTTGAAATCCGGACGAGGTCCCTTTCAAGACTTGCTGGCAAAATGGAAAGAACGTGGCGTGGAATTTGTTTCTTTCTTTTAATTGAGTTTTGAGCTTTGATTGCTCGGAATTGAAAGTGTGCTCGTTTCATATTTGTGAGCTTTTCTGAGCGCCGCCGAAACAAAGAAGTGTTGTACTCAAAGACAAAAATATGAACATGAGGCTCGCGCCTAATTTGGCCTAATTCAAGAGACGTCTTGATTTATCAGGTCCATTTGGTGCGCTCCGATTGCCATGGCGATGGCGTGCAAAGAAAGTGGACCCGCTTTGTATGGAAACAAAAAAAAAAAAAGAATCCACCGCTCTTCGTTTTAGATCGTCACATCGTCCGTCTTCCGATCTTTGCGAGAAGATCCAAACAAGAAGTGGAGGAAGTCGGGAACTGAGCGCCCCAAAATGATTTTCTCCGAAATGGTTGACGGGAATTGTTGGAGACGTTTGTTGAACTCAACCATTAGGAAACCGCTGGTTAAGACGGTCCGTTTGGAATTGTCGACATTTTGTGATTCGCGCATCCCTCAAATAACCGATTTCACGATTCTTTTATTGATTAAGTGGCGGCTGTTTATTTTCGTCAAGTGGACCCGACGCGTTTACGGGTGACGTATGTTCTTCATCGCGTCGGAGAGTCTCGACTTGTGGCACGGATGATGACGACTTCAAATGTTGACAAGAAAGCTTCGGCAACGTGTCGGCGAACGTTTCCGTAGGCCGTCGACAGATTTCGGTTGGCGGTCGTGAATCGAAAGTGCGTGTTGCCATTTGGGAAAGTGGCGGCTTTTTTTCTGTGAGTCTGTAAATGTTAAATTGCTCTAAACCGGCTTTCGATTCGGGAAAGTCATCTTGTAAAACGTCTGTCAGTTATTGGACTGTTTGTCGTCGCGGTCGTGGAACAAACAAAGCTGAAAAGAATCCAAACGGTTGTCAGACGCGTCGGTTTGTCTTATTAGGTTTGACGGGAATGCTTTGAACCCCCTCAATGAATCCTCCGATCGCCCACTCGTGTACGCGGCGTATTTATTACATTGACGTTGAAAGTCGTCTCCTCCTCCTTCAAACATCAACGCGCCTGCCTCATCATGTGCCGTCTCGTTAGGTGGTTATTAGCGCGTCATCGCTTTGTCATCCGTGTCGGAGCCGCAACACAAATATCTGGAAGAGCGTGGCGCCAAACGAATCGAGTGCTCACCAAAAGCGGCGGCGATCATTTTGATGCTAATTTGCATCAAGCGTCCACGAGGGAGGTCAGAAAGAAAAGAAAAAAACGTGCACATTTTTCATCAGAGATCACATGACTCTGCGGCCTCGTCGTTCAACGCGCGTCTTCTTTTGGGAGGTTTACCAAATGTGATCCGACCGATTGCCGTTTTGGGACATGATTCGTCCAACGCCAAAGTTTTCTTTTGCCTCACGTGTTTGGAACGATGACCAAAGAATAGCAGCTTGTCAAGTCTGACCTTCTCCCTCCGTTTTTGGCGGCCGGGCGCTAATCTGACCGTCGGCCGCCAAACTGGAACGAGGGACGCTGGTGTATTGCGACGAGTGACGCACTTCGGCCGGATCTCGGAGACTCGGCGCACGCAGCACATTTGCACCGTCGAGACTTTGAGTATCCGTGACGACACTCGGCGAAATGGGGCGCTCGCGAGTCAGGCGAGCCGATCCTAACGTGAGTGGAAGTCGACTTAGGAGCCGAGATTGGAATCCCATCCGGGGTCAAGAAGGGTCGGCGGGAACAACAAGATTAGCGACGCAGGAGGTCGAAAATCCCACGGTGACCGACGGACGGGTCTCGGCTCGGTGATTGTGTGCACGTTTCAAAGAATTCAAATCGTGTCCACGGGATGATTTTGCACCCGACCCCGCCTTCTGTGTAAAAAAAAAAAAAAATGAGGCGTGTTTCCAGGACTGTGTCACAAAAGTTGGATCGTAAACAAAACTACAAACTACCCGTTTTCCCCGTCACGTGTTTTTTTTTTCTTTGCTGTGGCTCCTCCCACATTGTCGCGGGCCGATGTTTCTGTCGCTGTCTGTCGAGCGAAGCCAAATGATCAACGCGACTATTTCGGCGCTCCGTTGTGTCGGCGGCACGACTCGGTCATGTCTCACGCGACGCCGCTTGATTTATATGCTTTGTGTCTGATCTTGTCGACAGTTGTGCCGTGGGAGTGGGTTTCTATGGAAACAGCGAGATCAACGACGGCGTCTACCAGTTGACCTACTCCATCTACCGTGCCAACCGCACTTTGGGCAGCATCAACAGCCTGGTAAGCGAGGCCGTGGTGGACCACGTTGGTGCAAATGCGTCTTGTCGGCTCCCAAAAAAGACAATCATTAGAAATGTGACGAGGACACGCGCCCGAGTCGTCCATTTCAATGTTGGCTCGACGTGAGCGTAACACCAAAACAAAAAACAACAAAAAAAAACTTTATTCCCCTGCCCACTGGCACACAGCTCCGCCCCCCCCCCCGCCTCCTCGACCAATGATAAGTCGCCCTCGGAAAACTCGAGTGCCTCACAGTCGATCCACGTAACACAAACGCAATTCGGTGCAAGACTTGACTGCAAAAACCATTCCCTCCTCTTGAGAGTCGACTTTTTTTATTTTTTTTATTTTAGAAAGGAGCGAGGAGCAGCTCTGCAGTTTTGTGAATGTGTGTGATTTAATCAGGCAATGAATACATCGGAAGTCCAATCTTCAGGTTTTCCGATGAGGCTTTTAAGTGACAGCTGAGCTTCATCGGCCCGCTCGCAAAAACGCATTTGGCAGTCGCCGCACGTCACAGATGTGGAGGCGCCTCCCCGCGGGAGGTCTCCGGCCGCTTTTTTGCCTAATGGGGATCGTCTTGGCGTGGTCTTCGGCCCTGACCCGCATTTGGGGGGGGGCTGCTTTCGATGACGCTAAGCCTCTCCTTTGTGCTGCGCGTGCAAAGGCCACACAGGAGGCCGGCGCCGGAATCGAACCCGCGGCCTCGGCACTGTGAGGTCGTCCGCCGAAAGAGCCACGCTGAAATATTGTCGTGGTCAGGTCACATGACATCATCCGTTGATGACGTCACGTCTTCTTTGCTCCTCATCCGCCATTTAACCTGAAAACAGAAACTTCACAGGTGCTGGTTTACGGAAAAAAAATAAAAAATCTGAAGCCTTTTGGTAGGCAGCTTTGTTCTTGTCCTCTTTTGGCTTTTGTTTGTGTGTTTTGTGTCCAGCCCCCCCCCCCCTCTTGCGTTTCGCTTTCCAGTGTCGCTGCAAAGCAAATCGTCCCAAAAAGCGATGTCATCTGGAGCCGCGTGCGATGTCGGTGATTTGCGCAGTTTGGCTGCGGCTGATCGCTCATCTCCCGCTCAAATATGCGCTCTCACACTCGCCGAGTTCTCCTCATGTGTCACAGAGAGAACAGATTAGCTTTTTTTTTTTTTTCTTCCTTCCTCTTCTTATTTTGCTGTTGAAGGCGGCTCTTGATGGCCTCCCGGGCCTCCTTTATGTCGGTCTTGCGAGCGTTTGAATGCGGCGAGCATATTTGAACGTTTGCTTGCCATTTGCGACGGCAGTTCCACTTTCACGATGCGCATTTCGTTGCTATTTCATCTCCATTGCTGTGAAGTTTGCAAACGCTTTTATGGACTTGACTCGCCTCGCAACATGAAAAGATTTTAGGGCCGCACGTAAACGGACGTCAACGTAATAACGCAGTCGTCGCGTTGGAGGCAATTAGGCGAGAATAAAAGCAAAACAAATTGAGCGGACGCTAATGAAGAGACATTTGATGCCAATGAAGATGCAAAGTTAGGAAAATAAAATCAAGATGGAAAATCAAGCTTTGGTATTTTGAGGGCCAAATTTCACATTTAAAATAATCGAAAGAAAAACTTTTGGCGGGTCTTGACTGGAGGGGAAAATAGGAGGCCAGAGAAGTTGCCATTATGTTTTTATGAGCCTCAAGTTTCAACTTTTCAAATCAAATCATCATCGGAGAATTTTACGCGTCATCGCGTGTCATTCCGACGACGACGCGCTTCGCTTGGCCGCCCGAGCTCGTTCCGAGCTCTCGCTGCTGCTGGTTTGAACTTTAGCCGCGATTGAGCGAGCCCAAGTTAGCGAAGCTCTTTCCGCTTCAATCGCGTGCCGCTCGCATTTTTTTTTTTTTCGGTTTCTGCCGGGTTCTTTTGGTGGCAACGTGCCGGCCGCGGGCCGTCGGGCCACCGCTGATGTCGAATCATGTTGTTCTCTTCGCCGTCTCTGCGCAGCGTTTTTTTTTTTTTTTTCTGGCCTTCGGTCGAGGCGAGTTTGTAATCTGTTGTGCAGGAAAGCGGGACCGTTGCGATGGAGGCCACGCGGGGCCGACGTGCGTGCAGATAAGATTGCGGACGTTGTGACGAGCCAGAGAGAGGGGGGGGGGGTTGCGAAGGCTTTGAAGCACTTTCCCGGCACTGGCACGCTCTCCCTCCCGTCCCTCCCGTCCGTCCGTCCGTCGGGAGGTGATGGAGTGCGGGGAGGATGGGCTCGTATCTTTTTCCAAGCTCATCTCTCGCCTTCTCTCTTCCGCAGTCACCAGCGAGAATGTAATCAAGTGTTGGGCAAGTTGGAGTGTTTATCTTGTTGGCGGTGGGGGGAGGAGGGGGGGCGTGGGAATGAGGCAGTGGCGCACTCGAGTGTGTTTTCAGGGAGTCTCGGGTGTGAACGCACGAGAGATAAAGACATGGAGGAGTCTTGTAGATGAGAAAAACAACATCTGTTCCGATTTGCCGGAAAGAGAACACGACAAAGCTGCGCCTGTGTGTGTGCGTGTCCGTGTGTGTGTGTGTGTGTGTGTGTGTGTGTGTGTGTCCGTGTGTGCGGACACAAGTAAGCTTAGTACTCAACTGATACTGGCTTTTTGGAATTGATTTGGCTTAAAGCGATCTTTAGACGTTTTGCCTCCATCATTTGGTACACTTGTAGAATTTGATGGTGAGCCGATACCAAAATCGGCTCTTTTTCTTCGAGCTGAGCGAAGCTCACACATGCTCTTTTTTTTAGCATCAGAACCCATTTTTAAACTCGGAGGTTGCGACTCTTGACGAGAAGAAAAATCATCTTTGATGTTGTTCCTTTTGCCACCAGCGAGGAAGTGACGTCGTTCTGACCCGATCGGTGGCCTCGTTTCCACTTTGTCAACATTCGACCTTCATTTTTGGGTGAAGAATTCAGGGATCGTATTGACGGCATTGAAATGAACACAAAACAAAACACTGACAAAGATATTGGAAAAAAAACAACTTAACATTTTCAGCACGCGTGTGTGTGTGTGTGTGTGTGTGTCTTGTGACTTTAGTCTGCCGGCTCGTTGGTAAACGCGGAAACGGGTCTCAAGCAGCACCTGGAGCGTCTGGACGAGATCTTTGCGGCGCGGCCCGACTACCTTCAGGCTTTGCGTTTCATGCAGCTGATGGTGAACAACGTCATCCGGGAGCTGACGGCACTGCCTGACCTCCGCCGAGCCAACGTGGGCCTGACCGTCGCCGCCACGCAGACGGCCGCCGTTGAGTATTACCGGTAAGTCGGTGCGTGCGTCACGAGGGACAAGCATGAAGCAAAAACTGCAAATGAATATGAAACTCAATAATAAATTAGGGAGGGAATATATGAGATGACGCCAGAGACTTGAACTTTTTTTTTTTTTTTTTAATTCTTCAGAAGCTGCGGAATTTAATAACAAACTTTTCTCAAACGCTTCATTGCAGTGATTGCGTCTGCAAATGTTTTTGAGATTTGCGGAGCGGTATAGTGATGCTTACTTCTACCTCAGTGTCTAATTTTGTCCTCATTGGGGTCACGAGTTTCTCTGTGGTCCCTTCTCAAGGTTTCTCACTTTTCCCCTAATGAGGTTTTGTGAGTTTTTCCTTGCCCTCCTGGGGGTTAAGATCGGGGATGTCGATTGTGGCTATGTAAAGCCCTTTGAGACTGTCTGTGATTAAGGGCTATACAAATAAAATTGACTTGACTTGACTTGACTCTTGTCTAGCTGTTTTGAGGCGAGAAGCGGGGCACACCTGAGACTGGTCGCCAGCCGTTTTTCACATTGTGTCGAAAGAAAACCCTTGCGAGTGTGCAAAGTTGATTTGCATTTGAAGCATAACAACAAAACGATCGCAAGCCGCATTCACGGCAGAATAGGAATTTAATTTTCATGCGTCTTCCCCATCAGAAGATCATCACCAAGAGGGGCTGGTGACCGACATATTGCACACATCTATAAATCTATCGATCAAGATATCGAAATACATCTCCACTGAGATCTATGACGACATGTCGCGATTGCGATATCTTGATGGCGATCGCCGTATATATATCTCGGCGTGTCGATATATCTCGAGCGGCATTCGTCGACTTATCTCGATTGACGTATATGTCGATGTATGTGGAACGCGTTGATGAACTGGCGACGTTACAGCCGACGCGCTCTTATTAGATTCTTTTTTTTTAATCGCCGTATCGTTAGAGCGCTAAGTGGTCTTTATGCAGATGAAGTTGCGGCTTTTCCATATGTTGCGGCCTCGCCATCCTCCCCAGTGACCGAAATGTGAAGATTTACGAGGGCGAGCATGTCGCAGCGAGTGTGTGTCTTTAAAATTGTAAGGAATCGATACGCTTTTTTGTGGCTCTCGTTAGATTTACGCCGCTAGCGGGCCAGCTGGAGTGGTTTGGAGGACGTGCACATAAAGATGCGCGCGCGCGCGCACACGCACAGATGCACTTAAGGTCCAGGCTGACGTTGCCGGCGAAGGATTGCAATTTTAATGTCTATGGATTTGTGCTGTTGAATTATTGAGCCCAAAGCAGCGAGCAGATGTGGCGCCGAGTCGGAGGCCAGAAATGTGACGGATGTGTCCCGCTGACGTGATGTGAGATCTCGGCTCGTAAAAGCGGCACTTGCCGACTTTGCTTTTATTTTTTGTAGCTGGCTGACGTACCTGCTCGTGCTCATCCTGGATCTGCTCATCTGTCTGGCCGTGTGCTTGGGCATGGCCAAGCATTCTCGCCGGCTGCTGATCGTGTGAGTTGCAGTCCATTCCACTCTTGTTGTTCTTATTTTTTTTTTTGCCCGCCTTCGCGTCGTCATCGCAGATGAATCGACGGCAGACGGCGAGGCGCCATGTGATCACTCCGGAGATATTATTTCCTCAAATTGATTTCCCCGATGTCACTTCAGACTAATGTTACATTCGAACTTGATTAGAATTCAACAAGAAAATGGCGTGCAGGTAAAAAAAAAATTAATTAATAAATAATAATTGAAAAAAATGAAACAAATACTGGTGGCATGATCCGAATTTCATTTTACTTTTAATTGACTTAAAATTTCTCAGATATGATTGTTTAGGTTATTATTTGATTTGTTTTTGATTTCATGATGACATTTTTACTGCTCCGTTCCACCTCCATCGGAAACATTTCCGCCTTGCAAAAAAAAAAAAAAAAGAAATGAATTGATGGCGGTTCACAGCAAACTCGACCAATTCCTCAATAGCGTGCAAACTTGCCCCGCCCCTTGCTGACGTTGAGCACCGTGAGGTCATTTGCACGTTTGCTTATTTTTGCGAGTGGGGCCGACTTCAAGCGAACCAGCGTGACAGGCGCGATGGATCACCGAGCGCGCGCTCCACACTTCCGTCTGCCCACGCGTTGGGCGCGAGCAGACCCGCCGCCGCCGCCTCCTCCTCCTCTTCCTCCTCAAGCCAAGCCGATGGCGCTCGCTAATGCTTATCGATCGGGCCGGCGGCCGGATGAGCGGACGGCTCCTTCAACTAATTATTAAGTGCTCTCCGACTTCTTTATTGCCGCTTTCTCAAGGAGGTCCGACGAGTCCGCTGAGAAGCCGAGCCTGCTGCCGCGTTTGCTGCTTTTATGGAGCCATTAGAAGGGCGGCTCGCTTGTCCGGAACCGGCTTAATGACGGTTAACGCGAGAGCCGAGACGCGTTTGGTGGCCCGCGGGTCGTCCTTGTCCGACACCGAGTGGCTTCGTTTCCACTTCCGGCATAACTTTTGCATTATTTGGTCCAACGTCGTCGGACAAAGCCACGTTATTTGAAGTGACGGAAACGTTTTTAGGCCAGCTCATAGAAATCGGCCAACGGAGCGGCATGGCGATGTCGATGAGGCGGTTGTCATGGTGACGCATCCATGCGTCGTCCTGCCAGAACTCTCGCTTCTTCTTCTTCTTCTGGTTGAATTTTGTCAGGCCAAACGCTCCAAAAATATTCCATCTTTTGCCACCCCAATCTCAGAACTTTTTTGGAAGTAGCGAGCGTTTCGAAAAAGAAAAACGACGAGCGACTTTCTGTCAAGCAGTCACGTTGTCGCCGGTCCTGAAAAGCGAGAAATGTCCGATTGTTGTGAGTCGTCACCGAGCTTTTAATTGGCCCAAAAATGACGAGGACGCAAATTGCTTTTGCGAGTCGTTTTTCGTGGCACGCCGCTCACGCTCTTGAAAAGATTTTGATCGGAAATGACTTTGTATTTTTTTTATGGGTCAACGTTGACTTCTTCTTAACAAATGCAGCAAACAAAGTTGACAACTATTTTTCTGGTGTGACTCTCCCCCCCGTTCAGGATTGTGGCCTTTGTGGTGCTTTCTGTCATCGTGAGCTGGGCCTCGCTGGGAGCCACTTTGGCGACAGCTATGGTGAGTTGTTTTTTTTGGGGGGTTCTCACTTCATTTATTTCATTTTCTTTCTCTCAATCAGTCACGTCGTAAAGCTCGGCAGCTTTTCGGCATAATCACGCTTGTAAACAACACACCCTGCCGTTAATTACACCTCCTTTGTTGTGCGCTTCCATTTGCCCACAAATCCTCGTGGTCGCCTTCAACGCTTTTGGGCTTAACGCCGCATTTGGGGCACAGCGAGGGGTGCGGAGAGTTCCCCCACATACCGGCACGCCTGCTTTACTCCTGCCGTGGTCTCGCTCGCTGGAATCTCCTGGAGGCGTCGCGGAATCTGCGGATTATCTCGGTGGATTGGACATGTGGACGGATGCGGCCAAGCGGCGAATTAAGTTTAGGATGGCGACTGCACCGCACACGTTGCTGCACTTGACAAACATCTTGGACCGAGTTGCCTTTTGTCTCTGGTACTGGCTTTGTTCACGGGAGCGCAAAGTGCAGCTTCGCCATCGATCGCTCGTCCGTCTCTTTGTGAAGTGCCGTCAATCCGGCTCTGCCGCCACATTCTGATGAGAGAGAGCAGCGTTAATGGACTCGCTCGGTCGTATCATGCCGGCGACCAGAACCGGGTCATCGCTGATTCAAGCCGCCCGCAGCATTTTCAGTCGGCGTGATTCATTGCTTGAACATGCAAATTTTCCTTCGGCGAAAATCTTCAAGAGTTCAAATCAATGTCAAGCACAAATACTGATTGATTTCAAAATGGAGTGAGAGTTGCTTTGTACATGCAGTCTCTTTTTGCACCGATTTGCGCTAATGCACTCATAATTGCAAAATAATGAAATGGTTGCACGAAAAAGACTTCCTGGCCATCAAACTGAATCCGTTCACTGAAAAAGTACGTCGGGCAGCCGCTGAGCGTTCTTGTGCCGGGTGACAATGTTTTGTCAAATCTACCGTGACCGGTGGACCTCTCGTATGGATCTGGTTTTCCTAGCGGGAGGCCAAATAATTTGTAGATTTTCACAGAAAGAACCTCGTATGGAGGCTTGAAACTGCCAGCATATTTTGTGATGCATTCTGGGAAAAGTTGTGGGCTGAGAAGTTAGCCTTGCGGGCTGCCACCTTCTTCTTTGTATAATTGTGAATTTGGGGTACCATATGAAAATGTTAAAAAAAAAATTCTGTGGCTCTTGTATAGAGCCTTGTGGAACACCGGCAATATTGGTCCATCACTGACCTACGATAACGCAGTGCTTAAGTCATATTTGCAGGAAACATTTGTATTAAAAAAAAACCCGTAGTCCATCAAAAATCTTCCGGTGCAAAAGATTATGTAACGGAGCTAGCCCCCCCCCCCCCCAGCTTGCATGAGAATGTTTTACAGTTTAGGTGGCCAGCGAAGAATGATGACAAGTTGAAAATTGAAAAGAGCGAGATGTGAAGCGTCGACAAACGCTTGCATGCTGACGGGTCTTTGTGTGCGTTGATGTGTTGTCACGCAGGGCACCAGCGACTTCTGCGTGTCCCCCGACAAATTTATTGTCAACCAAACCAAAGATTTCCTCAGTGCAGGTAATTCCTTGAATGAATGCGAAAAAAAACGACCAAATGATCCGTTTTTCAGATTTGGGAGGAAATTCTCAAACTGCAAAACGTCTCGCTTGGTTTTTCATTCAATTTGAAACTTTGTGTCTTTCTCCCCCGCTAGATGTGGCTCACTATTATTTGTTCTGCAGTCCGAATCTACGCAACCCGTTCCAACAGGTACGACTCCCACGCGCCGCGTTTCAGTCTTTGTTGCGAGCTTCTCGGCGGCCGCGTCTCTTGAAGTCTGCCGTGGACCGCTTTCTTTATTCCTTCTTAGTTTGCAACAACAGATAGATTTCAAGGGGGGGCGGGGCTTCATAGACAAAGCCGGTTTACACCCCCCCCCCCTCCCAAAGCTGGAATTTGCATCCATTATCTGGCGCGATCTCACCAAAACTCCCAAATCTGATTTCCACCTCAGCCGAAGCCAAACGAGGATGGCAAACAAACGGATGCCATATGAAAAACCTTCCGAGATCGATCGTGAACTTCATTTGCTCGCTCGTCGTGTTTGCTTCGTGCATCTTCAAACCGCTTGAGTCAATGTGACGTGACGGCATTTAACCCGGCACGCTCACCATCTCCATTTGCGGATTAAGTCCGACTTGGACGGATAATCCCGCTTTTGTTTGGGTGGCAAAGTCGCACGCGTGCGCATTATTTGGTTGGAGCTTAAGAACAAATTGTTTGTCGACACGACGCCTCCTCATTAAAATGTTCCTCCTTTTTTTTGGGGGGGGGGCGCAGTCGCTGACAATCTGCCAGCGCTCGCTGACCACCATGCAGATCCAGATTCAGGGCTTGCTGCAGTTCTCCGTGCCCGTCTTTCCCACCGCTGAGGTACGACGACGACGCCAATGGAAGGGTTCAAATGAATTTTTGGGGTGCACGTGCCAAGCCTGAGTCAAGCAGGCCCAAAGACGTGTTTGTGTGTGTGTGTGTGTGCCACAAAAGTCACAAATCTCTCATGCCCCCCCCCCCTTTGTTGGACACAGCGAGACCTTTTAGGCATCCAGCGACTGTTGAACACCAGCGAATTTAATCTGCACCAGCTGACGGCCTTGCTTGATTGTCGCGGGCTGCACAAGGTGATTTTTTTTTTTTTAAGATCCTTCCCCTTTCGCCGTTCAACGGCACCAACGCACCACAAATGCCACTTTACAACTCTAAAAGTGGCCTACATAGCGACTTTCAACTCGTAAGCGACCCCACCTGACGAGGAAAACAAACAAAATAAATCACCCGGAATGCTTCGTGCGAGTGTCGGCGTCACCGATTTGTGCTTTACGACTTCCAACTTCACCCATTCGATCACTTTACTGATTTCAAATCAATCGTGTGAAAAAAAAAAGCGTATCTGCCATTGACGTTTGAAATTTTGGCGTGTTTTGCGCGGACGCCGCTTGAGTCGTCTGAGGAGGAAATGAACGTCTCGCCGAATAACGGGACCCTCGTTAAATCCCGCAATGGCGTTCGCTCGGCCGCCGATGCCTCCAAATGAGAGTCAATTCATTTCTTCCAAATTCTCCATTTCTTTTTGCCCGATCGTGAACGAACGGCGGACGGACGGAAATGGTCGCCGTCGCTTTATGGCATTTGGCCTGATTTTAATTTTTTTTTTGGGATGGTGTGCAAACATGAAGCCCATCAGCACTGCTTAGATGTTTTGAAAGCCTTTGCGACATATTTGGTCTGAGAGCGATCTAATCTGCATTTCCACGGCGTGTCCGTGCCTCAAGTGACGCATTTCACTTTTGTTTTTCTCCCGAGTGGCGAAAGAACGAGAAAATGTACATGCAATGGAATTCGATATCATCTGATGGGAATCGGGCGTCTTGCAAAGGCGGAGAGAAATCTGATACGCGTCGTGTATTTTGCTAATGCGAGTGCGATGCGCGCGCACACACACTCGAGCTTGTCGTCATGGAAATATACCGATGTAAAATGGACGAGGCGTCCATCCAAGATGGATGCTGCGACGTTTCTTTTCTTTCTCCAGTTGAATGTTTTCATGATATCACTGCTTACTTTTGAGAGGTTTTATTCTACTTGATTTCTCTCCGTGCACGCCAGCCGATACGTCGCAACCGACGGCAGAGCGACGCCTTATGATAAAACATTCCATTCTGGAGTTTTACTCCTCCCACAAGTTTCACTTCCTAAAAATGCTTTCTTTTTTTTTTTTTGGGAGCGTATGAGCTCACACCTCTCGTCGCTGTCGCTGGCACCGTTCTCCAAACGGGTCAAACATGTGTTTGCTTCAAGTTGTGTTCACCTCCCGCCCCAAAAATGGCGTCTGGCGAAGGACTGCTTAGCTTTGGGTAGTTCTAAAACCTTTTGACAACTGCTGCCTTTAACATCGTAAGTTGCAAAGAAAAGCCAACAAAAACACTCCCGGGCATAGTTTAAAAAAATTTGTCTTTCATTTTGGGAACGGCCACTTTTGTTCGGGACCTTCTCTGCCTCTTCTACTTGCTCTTAATTACGCCGCCTCTCTTCTTGTCGACTCGGCACGGTTGAACGCGTGCAAGTCTACGTTTGGAAAAGGTTTCACCGACCGGAAAGTTTAAAATATTCCAAAGTAACGTTAAAAATGTGCGATGAAACTTTGGCGTGACCGATGAGCTTCCGTGGAAATGTTTTCCGCGTCTTCTCCGGCCTTCCGTCTCGAGCAATCGATGACCTTTGTGTTGATTGATGCTTCAGGATTACCTGGACGCCCTGATGGGCGTTTGCTACGATGGCGTGGAAGGCCTCCTCTACCTGGCTTTGTTCTCTCTGCTGGCGGCGGCGGCGCTCTCCGCCATGCTGTGCGCTATTTTCCGAGTGTGGACGCTAATGGCGAGCAGGTCAGCGGCCCGCGGCACTTTCTCTCAGCTCTCGTGACCCGGCCGGCAAAGTGCTGATTCGTGCGCCGCGCGTGTGTGCGCAGAGACAAAGAGTACGACGACATGGACGAGGAGGACCCGTTCAACCCGCAAGCGCGACGCATGTCCTACAACCCGAGGAGGTCCAACATTCACAGCTTCTGCAGCTACGCCAGCAGCGGCGGCAGCCAGGCCAGCATCCATCCTCCACCTCAGGCGGCCGCCGGCGTGCTGCCCGCCCCGGAATACATGTGAGCGCCACGCCCGACGACCACACGCGACACCAATTAACGATTCGCAAATCAGAAGTGGGCAAATGCAGCCAACTCCAGTTGATCGCGACAGATGCCATAGCTGCAAATTGGCCGTAAACACGCACGGCTTTCAAAAAAAAAAATCAAGTATTTCTTAGTTTGTCGGAAAAATGTCCGAAGATCTGGTCTTGAAAACAATGATTGAGCGAAAGTCTGCCGGCCTCATGCTAACACAAAATGTGAAATGCGCCGTTGGGCTAATTAGACACAAGCAATAAACGGAGCGGTAGACATAATCCGATTCTCTGTGCTCCGCGAGCTCCGTCAGGGGAGATGCGGCGCAATTAAGAGGCAGAGAAGGTTTAAACTCAAATAATAGTTTGGTTCAGGTCGGCATTGCAAATGAGAATGTGTCCTGCCTTACCTGAAGAAATAAATTGTGCCAAATGGTGAGTGTGACAGGCATGTGAAATTATTTGTAGCAGACCTAATTTGACAAATAAAACTTGTGGGATAAAAAAGAAAATAACAAATGTGGTCCTGGCGCGAAGCCCTGGGGTACACCCCTTGAATTGTTTGGAGGGCGACTTTTGTATGGCGTGTCGTCTCGGAGAACACTTTAACAGTTGCAGCACTAGAAAGACTAAGCTAGCATTAGCGCTCGGAACCAGTCGATGTTAGCCACTGTGATGTTGCTAGCCTAACTTATTTGTAATGTAGAGTAGCGACTTTTTTTTAGTGCAATCAATTGAAAATAAACAGGCAGAAATCTTGCTCATTTCAGCTCCGCTCTGCTGCTTCTTTATTTTCAAATTTGCTGCCCATTTTTTGGAACACGGAGGATTTTCATTTTTCATTTTGCTACAGTTTCTATCGTATCTGATTGGTTGTTTTTCCTCGGGTGTGGTGGGTTTTGGAAAAATGGAATTAAAATGGAGGCTTGGATGACAATTTTTTGTCAGTGATGACAATTTCTTCTTTTTGAAATAGCATATGCTCTCATTGATAATGTGCGGTAATGAACTTTGTTTTATTTAATTAATTTTTTTTGTGATTGATTTTCACCATCTTTCTCCCCGGTTGCCTCCCAGGAATCAGTCCATGCTGTTTGGCGGGAGCCCTCGATACGAGAATGTGCCGTTGATAGGCCGAGGATCCCCGCCTCCGTCGGTGCGTTGGCCCTACACCGCCCTGGTGTCCCAAGTTTGACCACCAACACTCACCTCACACACACACACACACACTCCCTGGCCACAACATGAAAGTTGGGTCAAGTGCACGTGGTGCAAGACTGCCCTCTGGTGGTTCTTGAGAGCGAGCTCCTCATTTTCAGCAGTGAATCCAAATTTGCTCTAAATAGGACAAATGCGTCAAACGTGTGAAACGATGAGCTGCAAAGAGCAGGCAGGACCGCATTGTTGCCTCGCTCGTATGTAATGATATAAATGTTAATCCCGGCGCTGATCGTCAATAAGTGAGTCATGTGTCCCCGGAGCGCCGGCTAAATAATAGATAACGCTGGTAAAGGCGCACTTTTTCTCCTTTGGAGTGCCCTCTCTCTTTTATAATGAAGCTTCTGTCGGATGGCGGGACCGCATTACTACATTCGTGGAATTTAAATGACTTGCAAAAGGCAGACAATGTGGCCCTCTGTTTAAAAATGTGCTCTCGCTGTCTCTGTGAGATACATTTCAACGCGCCCATTAAAGGCAGCTCACACAAAAAAGAACGGGCCTTATCGCCCAATATCAGTGCGGCGGATTGCAAGTGGCGCAAAATGATATTTGCATCATTCCCGTTTTAAAATTGGCAACTTAAGTGTAATCAAGCAGACAAAAATACAAACGATGAAATCAATATTTAAACTAACAGCAAAATAAAATATTTGAAAATGAGCTTGAAAAATAATAATGAAAACAAGCTGGAATGTTGATTTTCTGTTTGTTTGTTTTTTCAAATTGTAAAATAACTGAAAAATGGAATATTGTTTGTCATAAAAATGTGGAAAACAATCTGAAATGTTCTATATTGTATATAGTAAAAAGTCAAACTGGCTTTCGTGCCGTGGCCAGTTTGCGCACTTGAATGGATCCCTCAATCAAATGGAAATGCGAAGCGATGCTGACCTGCACCAATTTGTCACATCATCAACATCGCTCACAAACGGGCATGCGGCCAAGCGCTTTTTTGCTTTTTTGTTTTTTTTTGCCCACTCCTTCCTGTTGTGTTATTTCAGTCCAAAGTGTCTCATTGTTTTGAAACGGAATGAATGTTTGACATGGTGGGCCGACGTCGGCCCTTTTGCTTGCTCCTTCGCCAACATGCATGCCTCGCTAAACGCTGCAGCAGCACACACGCAATGTGAGTACACGACAACAACTGTCCTGTCTGCTTTTTAACAATGTGCCCCCCCCGCAATATCCTTCATGTGTCCTTTCAACCTCCAACTTGCTTGTTCTTGTTATTTGATGTTTGATTTTTTTCATTCTCTCAATAATCGACTCTGTTTGCGTCAAATTGTACCTTTTGGCTTTATCAAAGCCACTTTTTACCAGTTAAGACCCACAAAAACGTAATTTTGTATATTCAAGGGATTTTCTTCTCCCCACAGTACTCGCCCGGTATGAGGACGACGTATCTGTCCATGACCGAGGCGCAGATGCGCCACTTTGGCACGGACTTCCAGGTGTAGCTTGCGCCGCCACTTTCCAAACGAGGAGAACTCTCTTCATGCGTCCTGCGTCCTGAGCCGGCACTCCGCTGGTGACGAGAGGCGGCTTGGCTACCTCAGTAACACACGCACACATGCAGTGTGTGCCTTTGGCCGTGGTGTGTGACGATGCTGTTTGATGATGCAAGTTGGCTCCCCGTGTTTTGTTTATTTCTTGTTTTGTCTTCTAATCCGGTAGCCTGCATGACTTTTATTGACCGAGTGATCGAATGTGTAACGTGAAATTTTTGGAAGACGGAGCAGGCCGCAACATTAGGTACGCCTGCACGTCGACCCTGATCCAGTACAAGAGCTTTATCAAACAAAAAGTGGTCAAGTCAATAAATTGGACCCATTTGCTGTGAGTATACATGTCTGTTTCAAAATTGCCTGTCCATTCAATTTTTTCAATTTCAATTTGAAATAATATACCGTATATACTCAACATTACATGTGTGATATAAATTTTAAGAAAAAAAAAAACAACATATTGGCATAATAATCATTGAGTTGATTGTTGATTCTCGTTCAAATTTTGAAGCCAGAAGCTTAAAAAAATGATGCGGGCGTGTGAACATATCCAACATTCAGAATGAATGGCCAATTTGAATACTTTGAAAGCAACATGTGGAAACCTGAGAAGAGTTCTGCAATTCTTTGGATGACATCAGATTGCGCTCAAGGAAGAACAAGCGGCAAAGAATGAATATATGATGAGAACGTGTTCAAATGTGTGCACTATTTCGCTGGACTGAAGCACGGCAGAACGGACCTCTCGGACCGGATCAGTGTGTCATCGTCGTCTTCCATCACTGGACTGCAAAGGACAATCACTTGGATGACTTTTCAGAATTATGCAGAAAATGTGTTTTCTCATGAAAATGTTTGATGCCTTTTTATTGGAAGCAAGTAAACAAATGTTTGTCAACATTGTGTGATTTATTGCGTCATGGATGTCACTCTTGTTCAAATGACTGGAAAGATGCAAACACGTTACAGGAGATATGACGATGGAGTTGGAATGCGCTGTAGTGCTAAAGTCAAGTCAGTGCAGTAAAGATTTCTATAAGGTGGGGGCATCCAAGCCGTTAATGTAAAAGAAAAACTCCACAATGACAATAATGTTGTACGTTTCTTTGAATTGTGATTTCGGATTGTTGGGGTTGATGGTTTGCTGGCCTTCGTCGATTGCCGTCGGTCGCGCGCATCTTCATCTTCATCTTCATCATCGTCGTCCAAAACAATAACAACAACAAGCTAGCCGGCACCTTTGCTAGCCACTTTAAGTCGGCTGCGATGGTTTTCTCATGAACGAGGACGTTGTGGCGACTCACTTTTTGTCCGTCGAGGCGACGACAATGTGGCGGGGATGTGTCTAAAGAATGGGAAACGTTTTCGGGGGCAAGAGTCGCCCGTCGCGCGTGACGGAACAAGACAAAGCCGTCTTGGTGAGACTGCAAAGCCGATTAGCATTTTTCGGCGTCGTTAGCATGAGCAACCGTTAGCATCAAAAAGGAGAAAAATAAAAAGAAAAATAAAGTTAGCACCAGAAAAGCACCCCCAGCATGTCTTCTTGTTCTGTTGTATTCATACATACATACTAGGATGGCATTCTTTCATGTACTTCGAGATAATGTCGAGCGTTGTGTGAATTTAGAACGTGGTGCCGCACAGTCAATTAGATTACAATTATTTCCATCATATTGGACTGTAAACATTGCGCAATTGATAGAAACCTCTTTTCCAACGCTTAGCACACGACTGTGGATGTTTTTTGTGCTGCCCTTTCGAGTGCCTTTGAGCAATCCCCAATTTTAAAGTTCAGCTGTTCTACTAAGCTTTTCCATAAAGTTTTGTAGTACACATCTTACAGCATAGTCCGCTGAAATGATTTTTTTAAATGATCACAAAGCCTGGCATTGTCGACTTTTTATATCCACTTTTTGGCTTGGTAGCAATTGAAGCAGCAGAGAGATAAACTGAAGCAGTATCAAAAGAGGATCACCCTCCAGCTGGACAAAGAGCGACTTGTGGCCAAGCAGCTGCTCAACAATGGCAGAAAAGAGTAAGATTGAGCTTTATTTGTTTAGTTGACTGCAGGACGTCCGTAAAGATGATTTCATTTTGCGAGTTGCAATGTGAATACTTGTGTTTTCATTGGCGGTGAGCGTTTCAGAATCATTTCTTCTAATTTGGACTTTTTTGCACCATTTTTGGGGAGTCACTATTCAAATATTTTATAATATTGCAACTTTCTTTTTACATAACATGACTCAACCAGACATTTTATTATTGAAGTCCCCGACTTCTAAATAATAAAACTCAGCTTTTTGTCTTTGACGCTCTCCTCTTTCTTTCGCTTCAAAACGCTCCCATTATCGCAGTTTTTTTCTCGTGGAATCTGGAATGTTTCTTGAAATACAATGTCTTTATCCTCAAAACATTCCAATTTAAAAAAAGCTTAAAATTTATTGTTAAATGTATTTTTTTAATATTACAAATTTCTGCACATCTTTTCACATTGTATTGAATAAATTGACTTTGTTCTTGTAACAACTGTTTTTTTTTTGCATACGTTTTCCTTTTGTTTTTTTGTTTTAATCGTAATTCTTCAAGGCTTGTGAACCTTGAACTTATTCTTGTCCAATATTTCATTTTGTAGAAAGGCTGTGCTGCTCCTTAAGAAGAAGCGTTACCAGGATCAGCTGCTAGACAAGACCGAAAACCAAATTTCAAACCTTGAGCGCATGGTACGACATCCCACGTGTACATGCACGTTTTGACCTTCGACTTTAATTTGCTCTGTGACTCAAAACATTCCTGATTTAAACAAATGATAATGTCATTCCGGCACCTCAAACAAAACTACATTTTTTTCTTTATTCTTTTACATAAAATAATAGTGTTCTAAGGTAGTATTCTTTCTAAAACATGGAATAATATCGTAATTGCATGCATTGTCAAAAACGAAACCGTTAGTGCATCATGATTTGATTTCATTCATGAATTCAATTGAGGTTCTCATTCTGGTGTGCGCTCATTGACCACTAGGAGGCAGTATAACACAGACATCCATACTAATTGAAGCGCTGATGATGAAGCACAGAAACTAAGCAGCAATTATTCTATGCAGACGAGAAGCGGACTCTCACAATTTTGTGATTTGTCATTCACAAATTCACACCTTTTAGCAGATGTTTGTGTTTAAAACCTACTCCCAGTTTTTTGTGCAAATCCCCTCTTCTTTGCAATTTCGTTTTCACACGATCCTACGCTGAGTCGAGTATTGTTTTGAAATGTTGTTTGTCTGCAGGTTCAAGATATCGAGTTCATGCAAATTGAGATGAAAGTCGTGGAGGGGCTGAAAGTGGGCAACGATTGTCTGAAGAGTATGCACCAGGTACTCGTGCCACCAAAAAGCTTTCTTGCCGTTAATATTTTATGATTATTAACGACTCCAAGCAAAGCTTCACTTTGTGCTGATGATGGTGGTTTGCGTCGCCTCACCGTGTTGGAAGATTAAAGGATTAAAAGCGAGGCTGCATGATGCTTTATTGGCATGCACAATGCTTACGCATGCACACACACACACACACACACACACTCTTTGTGTGTAGATTTAGTTTAGATCAACATTTTCCTGTGGCATTATTTCATTTAATATTTGTCTTTTTCAGAAAAATGAAGACGTATGAAATGTAACACATTTCCCTACGTAATAGAATTCATTTGCCTAATGTGACTTTTCATGCCTCCCCGTCCCCAATTCAAATTCTGACTTTTGGTTGTTGAAGGATGACTGACATTCATTTTTTTCTCGTCTGTCCTTATTGTTTGACGACAGATCATGTCATTAGAAGACGTGGAGAGAATCCTGGACGAGACCCACGAATCAATTGAATATCAGAAGGTAAACGTTCATTTGTGAGCGCCGACCGCCGCGCCTCAATTAATTGTCGGGTGCTCCATCCCGGCCGATAAATCAAGTCCTCAGATTGAATAAAAAGAAAACGATTGCGACATTTGCCATCCATCCATTTTCCGCCGCCATGTGATGCCGATATGTCACAGTCGTTACCAAAACAATTGGCATGTGTCAAATAGCTACCTTCATGTTCAGTGAACTTTTCTTATTTCTTAACTCTTTGAACATTTTCTTGGTGCAGCAAATCGATGAAATGTTGTCCGGAGCACTGACGCGGGATGACGAGGACGCCGTTTTGGCCGAGCTGGAAGCCATTACTCAGGTCGAGTTACTCACTGCAACACATCACGTTCTAATTATTAGCAGGAGGAATTGAGTCGAATTATTTATTTTCCTAAATGAACATGCGAGCACAAACTGACAACTGACTGGCTCAACAAATATGCTCACGAGCACACAAATGGCATTCGGTCATTAAACTCACCTATTAGCTTTTACATGCAACAAGAAATATTTGTTGAGCTGAGCACTCACTTGCTATGATTGCGAGTGTGCCAAAACTGCGCCGTCAGAGCAAGGCACACACAAATGCGACAATAAGAGCGTTCTCGTTTAGTGCCATTCAAACGGGACTTGACAACGTGCCATTATTCCGTCACTTCTTGACACACAGCACATCGTCTCGGGAGGGAGACTCGTGCCGCTGAAGCTCATTTGCATACATGTTTTTTTCTGTTGCTTTGCCTTCTAACAGGGAGAAGATGTCGTACTTCCCGAGGTTCCAACAGAACCGCTTTCAGACGTCCCGGAGGCTGCCAGCAAACAACTCAACAAACGATTGAAGAAGAACATGGGCCGAGAGATGCTGTTAGCTTGACTTTTTAATACCCCATTTGCATATTTCATCACCTGACTGACTTGCTTCTCCAGTCGTCCTACTTTGTGTACGTGTAAACTCTTTTACTCCACAAGGTGGCGCTCTTTGTTAAGCTTATTTTTGCACAGCTCGCGCTTCCAAGCAGGCCTTTTACATGAGACGTTGTTTCTTTAAATTGATGGGACAAAACACTGGAAGGGGGAGTTGGGGTCCTCGGTTTACGATTAACATGTACGTAAATCGGATCACTTGCTTCGCCATCAATCTAAAACAAATATGGAAGACAAAGGACTCCCTCATATGTGCAATTTACATCCCTACACTAATTCAAATGCTACGAACACACTTTCTGTGCTTAAAGTAGCATAAAAGAGCAGAAAATGCTCTGTTGCGTGTTTTAATGTTCAATATCATTGTAGTTCTATGAAGACCGCCCATTCCAATAAAGCAAACCCGTGTTTATTTGGTTTAAACAATCAAGTGAGCCGAATACGCGACGTTGTGCTTGGAGCTGAGAAAGAACTGCGAGGCTGGGAGCCAACTACAAGAAAAAAAAGTGTGGGCGGCCAGCAAATGCACGCTTTTAAACCGGAGGAGGATGCTGCCTTCAACGACCGTGGGAGAAACTACAATCACGTTTTTCAATCGCGCTTTTGCGTGCTCTCGTGAATATCGTCACGAAATTCATGATAAAAACACTTCTTCTTGTAATTAATGGGATGGACAAATGGGAGATTTTGACAACTTTTGTTTGATGTGGATCGTATGAGACGGTGTAAAAACCGAGCGTCCCTGAAGGCACCGGCAGGCTGTCAGCTGAACGTTGAGAAGGAAGGTGAGTTTAGTTGCTGTCGGATTTCGGCGGTGCGACATCTTTCTGCCTCCCAACTGCTTCCGTTCCCTTCCCTTCTTTCCCTTTCCCTTTCCACTTTTCACGCGGATACACGTTTACAGGAAAGATCTTTTATGGTCCTGGCCGAAGATTGCACGATGTCTCGCACCGACGAGGTTCACCGAGTGACGGAAAATGTCTACAAGGTAAGGTGCTGCTTCGTGAATAAAAGTTTGCCGGCGACGCGCTTCACTTTGTCGACGTCACACTTGGCTTATTTCTCCTTCAATCTCTTTGGAATGCTGTCGCAGCTGGTTAAATGTTTGACGACTCGGCAATTGATTAATTGATCCAGTTTTTTTTCTATCACGCACACGCGCGTGCACGATCCATTTGATTATGAAGGCCTGTTTTCCAGTCCACTTTGCCCCCCCCCACCCGTCCACCAATAATGTGCCCAGCTGAGTCCCACGCTGCATTGAGTATTTCAATTTATTAACGCCACGACCCCCCGCACAGCTTTCGTGCTTCATTGGGAGACATTCCAGGAGTTCATGTGAAGGTTGGGCCTCATTCTGGCCGGCTCTGTTGCAACAAGTAAACATTTGCCTTATGGACATTGCAACATGCAAACCTGTTCTGCATACAAAAAATGGAAGCTTATCTTGCGACCTAAAAAGAGAATGGCAATTCTCACTCTTGAAAGTAGACACTGATAATTGAACAGTTTGTTGTGTGTGTGTGTGTGCTAGTCATGGAGAAGTGCTTTTTTCCCCTCATATTTTGGTTGCTTTCTATTCGTCATGATCGTGGGCACCCTCAAATCATATTTTGGTGTTTGTGGTGCGCATCCAACTGGCAACTCTAAAATAATTGTGATTGCCTAACAATAAGTGTCTAAAAAATAATTTTGTATATAATAGCCAACAAGATACTTCCAGGTGGCGGAAGTACAGCCAACCTGAGCAAAAACAAAAAATAGTTTGGTGGTGTTCCGTCAAAAAGTTTTGAGTGAATGTCGTAAAATAATTGTCGCTTCACTTTACAAAATGGAAACCAAACCTCCAACAACGCTTCTGGGAAATAAAATTGATAATTAAAAAAAAAAAAAAGAAGTTGGTTTAGTTTGCCTTTGAGTATTGCGCCAACATAATAGCATGCATGCTAACTAATGTTAGCTTTCTGGCTTTCAATCCATTCCAAAAAAGCGTGTGCGCGTGTGCGCGCCCTTAATCCCGGCAACAGAAAAGTCAGTTAGTCAGTTAGTTAGTTAGTTAGTTACTCACTTCAGCAGTAAGCATGGCAAAAATTCCTCTAACTTGAGTGTTGAAATGTAAATTGCAGCGACTGTTAAATCTCAAATTTTTGTTTTTAGCAAATTAACCTCATGTGACATCTTTTTGAGTGACACTTGACGAAATTAGTCACGTTCAATCAAACATTAAAAATGATGCAATTTCCAAATAAATGGTTAAAAATTATAATTTTATCGCTGTATTATGATCTATTCAGAAGAGCTTTTTTTTTAAACAAAAACAGTCATAAATTTGCCTTTTTGTCATTGTAGATTTTTAAAAAAAAATGTCATGCAGTTGTCTTTCGAGCAAAAATTTGCCGTACGAATGAGCCTCAGGCACGTTGGCGGCAGAGAATTTGCAACAAACTACAACAACGCACAGGTGACTCAGTTTAAAATTAACGGTTAAACTAAAGAAATTACTAAGAATTATTCTCCAATTCATATTATGACATTTACTTCGTCATTAAATTAATATGTCTAATCACATTTTTTCCCTCTGATGGTCCTGATGTGCACACCAGAAGGAGCAACACAATGTCCATCAAAATGAAAGCATCAAACAACGTGATGATCGTCTCGTGCATCGGATCTGTGTGGCGCTTTTTACGGACACTCTTTAATTTGTTACATTTTTTGCAGTATGTTTTCATAAAGTACGTTAATTTGGAGTGCTATTAAGTTTTGAGGAGTAGCTGAGCGAGGCTGCCGGGTGTCCTTCAGGGAGCCGACATGTTTGAGAAAAGAGGTCAGATGAGCCCAGAGTGATGGACCGGCGCCTCTTTTTAGAGGCGTCGGGGGAAGTCGGGAGGCTATTTCTGTGTGTCGTTGATCCAATGGCCCAAAGCGAACAGCCCGTGTCTGTCCGAGGCTGTTTTTTTTCATTCTCTTTATTGGAAGAGCCCAGTGGCTGAAAGTCGGGGAACGTTTGAAGACGGTGCGTTGAAGGCCCGCCTTGCGAGGGGGGAGGCGCCCCCTGCCACAGCCTTTGACATCGAGCTGCAGCCATTTGGGAGCTCGGCTGACCCGGTGGTATCCGCTGCGCAAGTAATGCTTTGGTACAATTCTGTCGCGTGACGATGCCAAGGAACTATGTTGATGTTTGGTAAGGAGCTCCATTTAGATGTGCCATAGCCCCGTCTGAAAAAGTGCAGAGGAACTATTTTGAAGTGACGTGAGGAGTTTCATGTTGGCAGGCCAGATCCGTTTAATATAAAATTAGTGCTTTGGCGCCATCCGTTGCCACGGAGGGATGTTGAAGTGGGAGGAGGAACTTTATGGAGCCAGGCCCTAGCCCTTTCTGATAGAAAAGTAGAGCTTTGGCGCCAAGTCTAAAGAAAGCGAATCCTTTGCAACATCCCGTCCACGCAGACATTTCCCGTTTGATTAAATGCAAAATAATTTCCATTCTTCTTGAAGGCGCGTTTCCATTTTGATTTTGGCCGACGTGATTGGATGCTACTCGAAACGACGACCACAACAGCTGCGGCCGTGCGACGCGCTTATCATCAACAATTGATTGCGTCATCGAATAACAAGCCTTCATCAAGCTGATTATTGGCTGACGCATTCGAAACAAAACGCGTTCATGGAATGACTCAACCTGTCCTTCGTGTTATTCAACTCGTTTATGTAAACAACGATTGTTCGCGGTAGGGACAATGCCGCGTGGATTGGCGCCCTTCGGACCGATGAATGACCTCAATTCGCTAATGGGAAAGATCATTTTTAGTCATCAGAATTTCAATACCGGATTGCCCAAGTCTGGCTGCAATGCATGTGGATCGAGGTTTAAAAAAACAAAACAAAAAGAGAGACCACATTGACGTCCACGCGGAAGTAAAATGGAAACGCATGACGGTGGTTGGCCAAAGCCAAAGCAAATGGCCGGCAAGTTGTGGCAAAATAGCCGTTTGTGACGTTGTGGCCTCGCGTGCGCGCCGTTCCCGCCAGCTGGCTTCGGGTTTGGCCGGCCGTCTGCGAGAAGCGCAAGCCTCTTAACGAGCCTGCGGATGAAGTCTGAGCGCTTGACCCCGGCAGATTAATCGGGCCCAAGCGGCAGAAGAAGAGGATGGCGCGGCCTCCGTTAGCGTGCGTCTGATTTCACACGCCGCAGGTATTCAAACACACCCAGGCAGGCGATATCAAGCAAGGTGTGGCTCGCCTCCATCCGCCCTCGGGACAACATTCATTTTTCTCAGGCAGCCGCTCCCACTGTCAACACGGCCGCCGCGACGGTGCCAGCGTGTTCCCGACTAAGAAAACAACGCTAGCTTCGAATCGTTCTAAAAATGTGCCCGCTGAACGTCGTCGACGAGCTGAGATGGTCCCAAATAATTTCCTCCCATCGTCACTTTTTGTGCAAACGGTTGTGACGCCAAATTCATGTTTGCATATTTCACTTGGCGTGACGCTTCTTTAAAAAGCAACTCCTGCAGCGCCCCCTGCTGTCTTTTGTTCTTTTCTGTTTGTCATTTGAAACGTATTCCATAAATCCCACGCCATCGCATATAGCGCGGAGGCCTGCGTTCATTACCATGACGACCGGGGGCGGAGCCTGCCATTTGTCACCTGCATGTTTCTATTTGCATTAGTAAAGTCCCAAAAAGTAAGCTTAAAGACAATAAAAAGATTTTCACTTCAGAAATTGTACCGCGTATGCGCGGCCCACGAAAATGGTGACGTCACCGTCGCACTGACGTCGATGCTATCCTGCAGACTATTTGGAATAATGGACCTTAAAACGGTGGATCTTCCCGAATCTCCTTTTTGAAATTTCATCCCAATCCAAGCGAGCTGCGTGAGGGAGCGATTGCGGCGTTTCCTAACTCGGAGTGTTGAAACGATGAGCGGAAGGACGCCGCCGCGGCTTGGCCAGCGGCTCATGTGGGAGACGGGAACAGGTGGTCTCTTAGCAACAACGCGCCATTCTTCTTACGGGCGCCTTTGTGTCATGTCTGCGTGCCAAAAGGCTCGAAAAGATTTTCACACTCCGAGTCGCCGTCGTTGGTTTAGCGCTTCGCTCCTTCGACTCCCCTCAAGCTGGAACTCAAAGGTCGGACAAATAATCGGCTGATTATTTTTGTCATATTAACAAACTGCCGTACTTTTTCTGCATTTTGGAAGTTCCGATATGATTCTGGCGTGTGAAGCTGACTTTGATTGGACTTGAGCCGGCCGTGACGGGCGACGGGCGGCGGCCCACCATCGCACCAAATGCCCTCTTGATTCATTTGTAAAAAAAAAAATTCAACGTGACTAAATAATTTGAATCCGTGCGTGCTGACCTGCGAATATTCAAGTTGCAATGTCACCAATCGCCACTAGATGGCAGACGCGTCTTTGTTGCACTTTTGGTCTTTCATTTTCACTTTTGTAGCCATAGGAAAAGCGCTTTTAAGCGCTTCACTTACACGATATCTTCGAACGTGAGTAGGCCCAACATATTTGCGGTGCATTTAGAATATGTGGGACAAACATTGCAGTGCAAAAATATTGCAAAGTATTTACGTATGGTCCGACAGCCAAGAGCGGTTTTGTCGAGTCTGGAGCGACGTCTTGAATGCGGCAACGCCATCCATCACCTTGATCGCACTTAATGGACTTGCAAACGGTTCTGGAGCATCTGCCTGCCGGAGTGCGGCGTGTTCGGGCAAGTCGGGGAGGGCGGCCTTGAAACCATTGCATTACGCGCCGCGGGAACTCGTCCTCAACGCTTTGCGGAGGAGCGAGGAGGACCGCGGCTCCGCACACCCACCTCCTCCGCACGGCCGGGGGCGGACGCTTTCCAGACGGCCCTTCTTTCTCTATCTCTGCTCGTTCAAGGACGGATGGCGCGCTTGTATACTCTCGCCGCTGCGTCGTCGACGCGCTGCTTTTTATGAGCTTGGTGGCTTTTTACCTTGCAAAGAAAATACAAAATAAATCCTCGCTTCATATTGACTGTGTGGGGGCGGATGAGAGAAGGAGGCGCTGAAAAGAGAGCGAGTGAGCAAGAGGTGGAGGGAGGGAGGGACGGGCGGGGGCGGAAGGCCGATGGAGAAAACTCGCCATCCTTGTTGAAATAGTCTGTAATTACTGTGGCGGATGCTGAGGCTGTCATTACGCGGGGAAGATCGTCGGCCGCGGACGCTAGCTTCACATTGCTGCGGTTAGCCGTTGCTATATTTGGCCTCCTGCGGCCACCGGGCTTCATCTCGCTCTTTGCTGCGCTCCCGAGGGCCGCTGGTGACGACCTTTTGTGCGCAAGTAGTGCTTTGCCACCATCTCGTGACGTCTAGGTGACAGGGAACCATGTGGAGAAGCTTCATCAAAAGTAGTGCTTTGACGCCATCTCGTGTTGAAGTCAGTTGAGGGGCTTCACTCCAAAATAAATGAATGAATAAATCAATATGCTTTGTTAACGACGCTGTAATAAAAGCCTCGTTAGGTTGTGCCGGTGAAATGATGAACGATGGACTTTCCCTGAAAATGAGTTGATGTTCAAACGTCCTAGTGAATGTTTTTGTGTTCCAGCATTTCATTTCTGTTCTTTTTCATCACCCCGCTATGACGCATCAATAATTCATCCAACGGCAACTTCTAAAGGCGCCGTGGAAAAGTGCGAATGAGCGCAAAGCGGCGCTTTCTTTGCGTTTGATGTGTGAAAAGTGACGACGGCCGGCAAACGTCTCCTGCTTGGTTTTGTTTTGTTTGTTTGTTTTTTTTTTTTTGTGCCGGTCCGGAGCGGGTGAGCGTGTCGGAAGATCCAAAGCTGACAAATCAGTCTGAGGCCTGCGTTGCCGTGGCAACCGGCGCCAGCGGATGCTTTTGCCGAGTGGCTGACGGCGGTCCGAGTGAGCGGCGGCGCCGTCGTTCTCGCTGACTTGTTCAGCGAGCGCTTGTAACAATTTCATACGATGCGACTTTTGGATGAATTAAAAAAAAAAAAAAGTACATTGACGATCCTTGGGGCCATTTTGGGAAATGAAAGAGAATTTTCAGTCTCTGTTGAAGTGCTTTGACAAAGCTTTTTTTTTTTTTTTTTTTGCGGGGGTGGCAGTGGATGGACGTGTTTACTTGGAGAAGCGGAGTTTCGCCTCCAGTCCAAACAAAAGTGCCATTAAGCTTTTTAGAGTGCACTTGTTGAGACTCAAGTGATTTATTCCATCAGTTCAAGCGGAGTGGAAAGCGCAATTGCGGAGCTTCGTACTTTAAAATAAAAAAAAATGGTCGGATCTTGGATGGAATCCGTTCCGCGGTCGATTTTTAAAGAACATTCGTAAAATGTAAAAAGTCGACATTTGATTGTGTCGTGCGCTTTGCGTTGCAAATTTTTGAAAAGGTTCTTGCAGAGCTGAAATGATGAAAAAAAAGAGTCGAGCTCAACCGATCTCGCCAAATCCACAATGTACACACACAACGACCCGCATTGTCATTTAGTTCCGTTGGAATTTGCCGACTCGGCCCTAATTAATAACGTCTCCGAACGTGCCTGCCGCTTTTGACTCTTTGTTTCTTCGCAACGTTGCTCATTTTATTGTTGGTCACGTCCGCACGTTTCACTTCAACTTCTTCTTCTTTTCTCGCCCTCCCTGCAGGGTTTTTCCTCGAGAATATTGTGTTTGCGTAATTGGACGCTCGCTACTCATCGATGGCGCCGTTAACGAGCGCCGCTCAGAACGAAGGAGAGCTCCGCGGCAAAAAGCGCCTCGTCGGCAAAGCGGCCGAGACGAAATGGTTTGATTACGCTTGGCATGCTGTCGTCATCGCTTTTTAAAAAATGTGTTTTGTAATCATGGCCGCAGCGTTCGAAACTCACCTGCAAGCGTCGAACACCTCAAGCAAAGTCCCGTCGCGTTGTCGACGATTGCTCTGCTTTTGCTTGCTTCTTTTCTTTTTCTTTTCTGGATGTACTATTATTATTATTTTTTTTTTTTTTACGTGATTATCAACGTTTAACAGGGTTTGGTGTTGACAGCACACGCGAAGGAAGAGACGAGGGCGGCGCGGGTGCGATGATTGCCATCGGTTGGCGTCAGCTGCCGTTTGTTCGGTACCCACTTGGCATGTCATTCGTGTGCACGCGTGTGTGGCACACAAGCAGTCGACCGATTAGCTTCTCGCATTTTGAACGAGCGCACGATCGACGTGGGAATGACGACCTGGTTTCGGTTCAATCGAAGGTTGGGGCCGAGTGGCAAAATGCTTTTACTCTTTCGGGTATTGTTTTGAAATACTCCAAATGGTCGTCGGACGCGTTTCGAATCGGCTGCTTTGGTGCGCAAAGTCGATCTGTTCAGCAAACGAGCAAATCTTTGGCTTGTCGTTGTCATGGAACGATGAAGTGAAGGGAGGAGATTCAGTTTGATGGGCCGCAGTCCTGTCGGATAGAAAAGTAGTGCTCTGGCGCCTTTTTGGTGTTGAAGTAAGAGGAGGAGATTCAACTGGCGAGGCCCGAGCCCTGTCGAGTTGAAAAGTAGTGCTTTGGTGCCATCTTGTGGCGGTGCAACAATCACTTCTTTTTCCATTTCTTTTTTTTGTTTTCTTTTTCTTTGGCTTTTGGTTTCATCGAACAGGAAGTGGGAGTGACGCGGTTATGCGCCTCCTCACTGTATTTTTGTGACTTTGGTTTGGTTTGTTCTCTCTGTGGCCCCGTTTCCCAATTAGCCGCCACAATTAGGCTGACAATGTAGCACAAGAGAAGTGGGAAGACCAATTTAGCCTGAATGACGGAAGAAACCACCTCTCGTTTCCCCTCTGGTGTCGTCTCATCTCCTTCGAAAAGGCGCCCTTGTGTGTGTGTGTGTGTGAGTGTTCATGAGAGAGTTGGATTATGTTTATTTAACGAGAGAGAAAGTGTGCACGCACTCACAGGCGGGTAAATGTGAGAGTTGTGTGTTCTGAGAGAATGTGTGTGACGTTATCCGATTGAACTTGTGTGTGTGCATTCAAGAGATTGGATTTTGTGTTTGTTCACGTGAGAGTGTGTAAGATTTTAGAGATTGTCTGTTTGTGTGCGTTCTACCTTTTGGGCTTGTTCAGTGGGAGAGTTGCAGTGTTATGCAATCCTCCCACTGCTTTCAAACGCCACCACTTGTTATTAGAAAGGCTTTGTACACGCGTGGGTGTGTGCACAACCGCCGTGTGTGTGTGCGTCCTCATCAATCACTTGCATTAGAATGAAGTGAGCGTCGTTTGAAGAATGCAGCATTCCCATCGGTGGTTTGGGACGGGAGATCTTTTGATGTCGGCAAGGAACGCCGTTTTCGTTTTCGTGCGTTTCTCCTTCTGCCGCAATTGGACTTTTTTTACACGCGAGTGGCTAAGCTAGTTTCGAGCCCAAACAAGATGGAGGCGGCTACGCTTGGCTCCTCCTGACGATTTTAGAAACGCTGCGGGCGGAGAGGCACCTTATTTAGTTTGTCAAAATACGAAATACTCAAACGGTCACCGAGTGTGCCGTCGGGTGAATGAGTTGGCATGTATTGGATTCCTTTTTCTATTTTTGGAATGGCGAACATTTTGCCTATCCTCGAAGGAAGCCCCCCCCCAAAATTGAAGATTTTGATCGGAAGCAGCCATTTTGGCCAAACGAGCTTTTGCTGGATGGCAAACCAACAAATTCTCCCAAATGAGAATCACACAGGCTCCCTCTAGTGGTTACTGAAAGAATTACCACCCAAGTCCATTTCGCTTGCGTTTCCCGTTTACGGGCCTTACGATCGAATATTGATTGATTTTTATGAATCAAAACCTTCGTCTGGTTTTCGGGCCTAAAACGGCCCCCTCCGTTTAGCCTTGCTCGTTGTGCCGGTCCTTGGAGTTTTTTGTGAAGGTTTTGAAAATGTGAAACATGGACCTCCGCGTCAGTTTGACGATGGTGAAATACGATGCTCGCAGCTCTTCGGTTGAATTCCGTTAGCTTTTGCTTTTATTTGGCACTGACTGACAAGGCTGAGGCGCATGTGACATGACGCTCGCATATTCGCTTTCTTTGTTCACCTTCAAACGGAATTCTCAGCCTTTTGTTCAACCTTAACAAAAAAAAGAAAAAAACAAGCAGAGAGACAATAGCCGACAGCTCATGAGGTGAAGTCTGTTTCTTTCCGTCTTGAATCGAAGAAGAAGAGCCTCTTGTAATTAACTTTGTGAATTTGGAACTTGTGCGTTCCTTGCCTGATTTTGAGCACGACGACGACGACGACGGCGGCCTTTGAAGGCAACGCACCCCGCACATTTGAGCTCTCCGAGTGTTTCATTTGCAGTGCCGCTTACATTTGCACATCGTTTAAATGGCACATCTTGTACGAGCTCCGTTTCATCTCATTTCAACTCTGCGACTTTTCAATAACTTGTCATTCGTTGTGAGTAATTAATGCCCCTAAAATGTTCCTAGTTGTCTGTATTCATTATTTAAATTGTAACCACCACAAATTTTGATCCCATAACCGTCGAATAGCTTTCAAACTCGGCGGGACTTGCAACAACTAAATTTAAACTTTGCTCTATAAAGCTCGAGATGTAACACGTCATCATGTCTTGCATAGCCTTCCAGTCTAATTTATATGCAACAAAAAGCCATAGACGGGCTACCAAATTGCAGCTGATATTGGAACACAAAGAGTGGAGCAACACATGTAGACAGTTGAAGTCAAGGAATACTCTCACTTTTTTTTTAAATCACTCAATTCCAAACTAACAACAATGGTTGAAATGATGGTTTTCTAATGCACTTTAATACAAAATAGAATAATTGCTAGAAAAATTGTTTCTAAAATCTTTGATAGTGACAGCCCTCCTCAAGAGCAAAAATGCTTTCATTCTTTGCACGTCTCGTTTTCTGACGTAAAACGCAGAAAGTCCAGAAGTTTTTGTTTTATCGCTGGCCCGAAAAGATGATGAGACATCGTGATTGGCAGGATGAGCGCCGGACTTTTGGAAGGGCTTTGCTGCCGTTTGTGAGCGAGCGGCTGGTGTGGCTTTGCTGACTGCAACGTGGCGCGGCCGCGTCGGCGTCCCCGCGGCCGTTCAGCCGAGCGACTAATTGGAGGCAGCGGCAAAAGGTGGCGGCTGTCAAGACGCGCTGCGCACACGCCGCATTTTAAGAGCGTGGCGACATTTAGGACCACGCCAAGCTTCCGTTTGTCTAATGAGCCGGCGTGTCTGTCGTCTTGAAATCTGAGGCTCACAAACTCAATGCAGCTCTGCTTACCTTGAAAGTACTTTTTCCGTGTCTCTAATGTTTGTTAGATTTTTGAATGTTTATTTTATTTGTAATTTTTTCATTTCGACGCAAATTTTCGTAATTGTCCTCTTCCGACGGTGCCGTAAATAAACAAGTTGTCCCGATAGATGGGCCCGCGGTTCGATTGGTTCTCTTTTATTTCTTTTTTTAAAACTCACCGATGGGCTCTGAAATTGCGATTGTATAAGTCCTCATTTTTTGTGACATAAGAGCAGCGCCGAAGTGCAGAACGTGATTTTCACCAACTTGATGGGCGGGCAGGTTGATGAGCATTCACGCCTCCAAATGTTTTTTTTTTTGTTTAGCTCCGAGGTCCTGCATAAATCTTGTCTTTGGTGTCTTTCAGACAATCATGGAGCAGTTCAACCCTTGCTTACGGAACTTTGTTGCCATGGGGAAGACCTACGAGAAGGCCCTCGCCAGTAAGTCCGTTTATTTCTCTTCTTGGGTTTCAGGCGCTCTGCCAAGGCGGCTTTCTTTCCCTTGATACTTGCCTCCCTTTGCCTTTTTTGTTTAGTTTTTTTTATCTGAAGGACGTAAAAAAAGGAGAGTAATTCTCCTGCTGCCAAACGGGCAGGCCGAGCCACGTTTGTTTTTTGTTTTTTTCTTTATTGTAGTGGAGGTGTATTAATATTAAGAGCAAGACAAAAGAGCCTCGAATGCCAAGTGATGACAATTGTCTGCGGGTTGACAAATGAATCAAGGCGAGCGCGCGCTCCTTAATTTGCCCAACTCGACACCCTTGGAATAAAAGCCTTACTCTGCCGTCACCAGCTCGTTCTTCCGTTTTGCCCCCCCCCCGATTGACACACGCGATAACTAATCCACAACACAGTGGGAGGATGGAGACGGACTCCCTGAGCGATTAAATAGCCACTTTGCAAGATCTGCTCCACCCGAGGGGCGCTAAGAGGCTCTTGTTGGCGGGGGGGGGGGCAGACCCTTGCGTCCATATGCTGCCACGATTGGGATTGACCGGACCCCCTGCTTGGTAACTCTTGAGAAATCCAACATGGTGAAATGAAATCTCAATAAAAAAGCCGTCTCGCTCTCCTCCAATCAATGCGGCTCGCCTCGTTTGCTTCGCCAGGCGAGTCTTCGTCTTCATCGCCCCAAAAAGCATTTCGCTCAAGCGGCGAACGACGCCATGCTATTGCTCGCGTGTCGTTGCTGAATCCTCGCAATTCCCGAAGCGCTAATTTCAGAAAAAATGGAAAATCAAAACAATGTCTTGCCGCTCCAATCACTGCCGTTGATTTCAAATTGTCGGACACGTTCCCAACGCCAGCCGTCCAAATAAGTGGGCGACCTCCTGAGCAGACCAAAAAAAAACTGTGGTGACATCATCGTCCCCAAATCTGTTTTCAAAGATCCCGAAAGCGCGAACGATGCAATAAATACAAAAACGAGTTGACTGAGTAGCGAACGGCGCGGTAGAAAATAAATTTGCGTTCTTCGCTTTGTGGCCCGCATGTTTCATTGCGCAGTCGTCCGACGGAACAAATCAGGCTCACTCAAATGTGTCGGAACATCGAGACTTGCAATCTTGAGGCGACATAACGCTAAGTCAGCGTTTTACGCAAATCAATTAATCGTCAAATTCTGTTCAACATTTTCATTCGGTTAAAGATCCATTTTGGGAAAAAAAATGAAATGGAGCAGATTTGAACGGCGACCGGGCGTTCAAACGAGTTTACGGCGGAAGCCAATCGCTTCGCTTGATGAGCCTGCGTTGTGATTGGCCCGTGTGACTTTCTGGGGTGTGGCTTTGCAAAAGCTCCATTGTTGTTCATTCCTCCAATTTAAACTCCACGTAATCCGCTCCATATGTCTCGTTGAACCGCACACGCATCCCCTCAGTGCTTTTGTCAGCAATAAAGCGGCCTCCCGCATTAGATGCATGTCATTTACACTTTAGTTGTGACTGACGCGTGCCGGCACGTCTTCAGTGATCGTTCATGATTCATTTTGAGCGTATTTGATCCAATTTTGGCTTCCACTGCCGTGGCCCAATTCTGCTTCCAATAAATAAAGAGCGCAACTCGTTTTTTTTTCCATCCGAAGCAGACGACTTGAATCGTCCGCTCTAACAAATAGCCCCACGTATCGTGGTCGACGCCATTCCTGAAACTTACAATGAGGCATCTGTAAAGCTGAAGTCGTTGCACACCCGAAGATGTTAAAAAAAAAAAAAAAGGGAGAGAGAAGGGTTGGAGGAAGACGCCTCACGCCGGCGCTGTTCTGATCGGCCGCGCATCTGTCAGCCAAACAGCCGGCAGATATCGGCTTGCAAGGCCGCTTGCGCTCCTTCTGCTTCTCACCTCAAAGTCGAGGCCAGAAAAGATGAAAGAAAATGGAGGTCAAGTTTCCGGGCCGCTGGGATAAAACGACAAACAAACAAACCCGGAGGTCATAAATTCAAATGTTTCTGGACCCCCCGGGTCGCTCTTACCGCACGCCGCCAATCTCCCGTGGAGCCCGCCGCCTGCACGCATTCGTATCTGCGAGCACGAAAAAGGTGCGATCGTTATCGAGCGGAAGTCGGATTGCAATTACGGGCACGTTTGATAATGTGAGGAAGGATGAGCCCGTTGATCCGAACTCAACGATAAAACATACCCGCCGTCGTCGCCGTCGTTTTTTTTTTTTTTTAAACATTATGAATGAAATTGGCTGTTAATGTGATCGAAAATGTTAAAACACACAAACGCTACGTTTTGAGGACGCATATGTCAGCGGCGAACGCAAAAAGCTAATTTAGCGAACATTTTGGCGTTCTTAACCAATTTCCCTTCTAATCATAAATTGTGTCTCGGAGGAAACGGAAAATAGTTTTTAGGCCCCCATGAGCGCCAAACCACCTGCTGGGAAATGCTAATCATCTCATGGCAATCAGGAACGTCAAATGCAAACAAGATGGGAACAATCACGCCGCGGCATCACTTGAGTTGTTTTTCTTCCCGACGGCAAAAAATGGCTGCTGTTGCTTTTTGCTTCTTTGTACAGATGTGACATTTGCTGCCAAAGGCTACTTTGATGCTCTGGTGAGAATGGGCGAGCTGGCCAGCGAGAGTCAAGGATCCAAAGATTTGGGTGAGTCGCTCCAAAGTTCTCTGCGCATCAACAATTTGCGTGCTAGCCCTTCAAAAGCACAAAGACATTTTTGGGGAGCAAAAAGTCGAATCAAATCGTCTCCAATCGGTTTACGAAGTCGTCGAGCCACGACTCGATGGCCCTCCCGTCCTCCAGGTGGCGGTCATGCTGATTGAGTCCCAAATGAAGTGAAAGAACATCAAACCAGATAGTACCTGTGAGAGGCAGCACTTTGCCACGGGGGGGGCAAAGTAGAAGAAGAAATTTAAGAAGCCAAGATAACTGCTAGCTCGTTGCCGTGGCGACTGACCAACATCATTTGACATTCGCGTTATTAACACTCCCCAGACCGCAAAATGTCATCGACATTTCGCAACAATCGGAAGCGAGTCCAAATGCTGAAAGTTGGCCCGATGATTGGTTCGGCCGGTTCGGATGCGAGTCCGCCGACGACTTGACTTTGAACTCGCCGCACGCCAATCGATGATCTGTCAGCGATGCCTTGCCATTGGCCTTTGTTGAATTCAACACTCAGCGGTGTTGACATGTTTCATCGCTCCCTGTCAAGCAGCGAACACGCACTCGCGCGTGTCGCTAGGTAGCGATCGGCGCACGTGGGTGTTTCTGACATGACGTTGCAAGTTCTGGTCGTGCCTCCTCCCAACTATTCCTCTTGATGTATTTCCTGGAAAAATGTGACCGTCGGGACCCTCGGTGTCAATTAGCGACTTGAGTTTGCGGTCAACAGCACGGATGACAGCTGCTCCCTTTCGGAGCGACTGCCGTGTTTGCCGCGTTCGGCCCGCGGGGAAATCAGCCACTGTTTGAAGAATGAACAATCTCTCCTCTCGTTCATGTGCGCCATGCCTCTTCTTTTATTTATTTTTTCCCTTCTCGTTGTTGCTGTGGATGCAGTTCGGAGAGCGACGCAAGATTCCGCACCGGGCGAGCTTTCTTTCGGCCTGTGCAATCTCCGATCGGGAATCCAGATTTGACGTGTCGAAGCGCGCCTTGCACACACACGGTCGGGGCTCATGTCAAAAGGAGCGGCGCGCGTGAACCGACTTGCCGATACTCGATTGAGTGGCTTGTGTGTCACGCGAGCGTTGGGAGGTGCTCGGCAGATGAGTGAAAAGGCGCCTGGAGGGAAGCGGCGTTCAGGAACACCATCGTCACAATGACTCATCTCGGACAAAAGACTCACGGTCTCCATGTCTGTTTCCGACGCGTCCCAAAAAAGGAATCGCAGGCCTTTTTTGTTTCGTTCCAAAGTTCTGCGCCGTGTGCCCAGAGGGAAGAGGACGCATGTTTTGTTTTCCAGCCACTGCGCGTTCCCGCCTGGAGCTCGATCGTGTAACGCCACGCTTGTGGTCCAGCCCATGTGCGCAAGGGAGGGCGGCCTCCGCGTGCCGCTCGCTTTCCCGTTGGACCGGTTTGATTCAAAAAGAGTTTGCATGCTGTACGCTTGCGGGTGAGCGCGTCTGCGTTTCACTTGGCCGGCCGTGGAAATGCTTTCTTTATACCAACATGGAGGAGGCCAAGCTCCAAATAAAAATCCGTCTAGTGTTTATTTTGAAATTGTTGGCGGTGATGTGGCAGCCGACTTGACTCGTCTCCTGCGGTCGCGCGTTGTTTTGAACTTTTTACATTTCCGCCACAAACGGTTGCCACGAGCATCGACGCCTCATCCTGAAATCATCTTCAATTCCGGATGAAGGATGCGAACAAAAAGTCATTCGGATGACAAAATAGAATGCGGCGCCGGTTCTCAGTGTTAGCTAGCTGCTAGCCGCTAGTCGAATAGGCTGCTGAGGCATCCGACGGCTTTTCAAATGCAATTTAATAAGTGATAAAAAGCGTCCAATTTGATGTTGACTGGCGGATGTCGTTGCATTTCCGACTCCGATGATGTATTCATAATTGTTGTTTAACCGAGTCTGTACGGTCCACCGCAGTGGCTAACGCTATCGCTAATGGTAATAGCCACTTCCATGTCACCAAATAATTTGTTTCAGTAAAATAAAAAATATATATTTTTTTTCCTCACAATTGCAACCAGTCCCCAGGTGTCAATTTTCCGAGGGGAGGCGACGAGTTGCTTCTGTCTGGTTCAAATGTCACGGACGGTTTTCGTTTCCATGACGACCGCGTGGCGACAAAGCCAGCGGCTAATCTGTGTTGCTAACTCGTTTGGCCTTTTCCGACCCGTCTGATTCTATTACTCCCCCCCCCAAAAAAAAGTAGCAACTTCTTGTGTCGCTCTTGTCGACTCCCAAGAGTTCTTCCAGAAAAGCACCACGTGAAGCTTTGGTTGCATGATTTAATCACATTTGAACACTGCGCTTGTAATATAATTTGAGGGTGCTTGACGTTATTTTCATAAATGTCGGTAAACAGAACCGCTAGCAAGCGGGTCCTCCTACGCAGCCGGCGACGGCTTTATTCCTCGCGTCCGTCACTCGGGAGCAAATCTGATCTGTAATCTTCCTCACGGTCGGCTCGCCGCAAATATAATGGCCGTGTTTCGTTTGGCCGCGTTCCATTTCGATGAATGGTCATGCTTCCATGCTTCGCGCACGAATCTTTTTGTGTTGGTGCCGTCCGAGTGCTCTTTTCATCCACTCGTGTGCTTCGCCACCACGGCGACACTCGTCCGCCCACGCGTCCTCCTCCTCCTCCTCCGGTTGGGCTAATCATCGCCCGTCACTTTAACACACGCGCGCACACACGCACACCCCTCTGTTTGTGCAACCCCCACCCTCCCTCAGTCTCATTTCTCCCATAAAGACGTTTAGCACATTCCTGGACGGCCACTCTTGTTTATATTTCCCGGTGCCGATTTACGCCGGAGTGACCGAGCGCTCTGCTCTGTTCCTTTGAAGACAAGCGGCAGGCCTCGCCCTTTTGGGGCCGTCTCATTGTTGAGAAAGGCCGGCAACGGCCCAATTTAGCCCATGGTTGCGATTATTATCGTGACGTGTTGGAACTCTTCCTCTGAGGTTTTTTTATTGTTCTGAGAATTGCACAGCAGGGCCGGCCGGGTCAATTCCTCTCAAGGGGGAAATGGGTTCGGTGCTCCCGGTCCAAGGCGTGCACGAGGCCTTCCGGAGGCACTTTGCCGTCCCGGTCGCCTTTCGGTTTGGCCTCCTCCTTCGGCACCTGTCCTGTCCCTGATTAAACGGGAGCAGAGGAGCTCTTTTCTTAGCTCGCCGTCGTCGCCGTCGTCGTCGTCGTCCCCAGGGTCCCCGCCTTCGCCTATTTGCTCCATTTCGGAAGCGAGCGCCGCATCACGGGAAGGCGCCGCCCCTCGCCTCCGAGCGGCCGTCGACTTTCTTGCTGCTCTGGCGACGCGTTGCCACAAAGCGCTCGCTTGCACTTTGTCAGCCGTCGCATTCCGCCGGCGTCGCCTCGGCCTTGCAAATTGCCGCCCAACCGGCGCGTTGACATTTTTATTTATTTGTCATCTCCATCTTCCTGTGTGTGCGCTTTGTGTCGTTGAGGGAGGGCGAGTGCGCTCACCACGAGGCGCAAAAGGCAAACATGCTGCGATGAGCGCCATGTTGGGAGTGGCAAAAAGGTGTTGCTCAAGTCGCTTGAGTCATCTTGTCGCCGTTGCTTTTAGGGAGCAACATTTTGTCTTTTCTGCGCCTTTGGCAAACCATTGTGTTGGACCCGGTGAGGTGTCCTCAGAGTGACTTGTTCTTACGGTCCGTCAGTGTTGCCGCAGCGACGACAAGGGCCGTTTTGTACAATCGAATGTTTTTGGAGTGAAGCTGCCTCCATGTTGAAGGCTGACAAGAGCCACAAACGAACGATCGAAATTTCAACCTTGAGTGCCCCCCCCCCCAGACCTTCTCCGTCCTCATTTCTTTTACGTTTGTCAAATCGATGGCAGTGCTTGTCGTTGATCTCGGTCGCGCTGTCTTGCGACGAGGATGAGCGCTTGATATGACGGCCGCGTGGGTGGCGTTGCAAAGTAATTCAAGTTTGAGTCGGGGGACGCGGCCTTCGCCCTCGCCGGCTTCCTGACGAGAGGTGACGAGCTGCTGTTTACGGACTGAAAGCCCAAATGGTCGACGTGGAGATGCTGCGTTCAGTGCCGCGTGTTTTTCTGCCATTTTCAAGTGGAGCCAAGACGGCTGCTGCTGGCCGGCCCTCGGGAGTCCGTTTCCTTTCTCCTTCGGTGCCGTTTTCGTGTCTCTAGTATGAGCATGTTTTGTGCTCCCATTTGGCATTAGCTGCTAAGCTGACGCCAAATGGGAGCACAAAACATGCTCATGCTAGAGACTCGAAGCCAGCCACCACTTGTAGCATTGGCCCAAAAGTTCTGGTTGACTGTTGGATGAGGAAAGAAAGAGAAAAACCAAACATTTTGAAGGCTGTGCATGGTTTCCAAACAAGGAACATCCCCAAATTTGCTGCCGCCCGGGCAGGCCTCGCATCTTTTCTGCCGCTTTCATGCGTTTGTAGTCGTCTCCTCTGAGAGGCTGCGAGAGCGCGGCACTCGGGTTCAGCCCGAGTTTATCGCACTCTCTGCGTTTGCGTGTGCAGATGAAGTGTGTTTCGATGCGGCCGTTGGGCGGGGCGCGTTCACCCGGACTCGAGTGTGGCTGGACGGGATTATCCGCACCCCGGCGTTCTCCCGTTTCCATGACAATCGTGGAGGGAATGCGACTCGAGCCTGGCCAGTGATCCGCATTCCGCGTTACACGAGCAGTCGAGGCGGCGTGCGGCTGCTCGTCGTGCGGCTGCGGGTGCACCTCCAACTCACAAAGCAGGACTTTGTTTTCTGAAGCCGTGCTGCGTTCAAGGGCGCCTGGGACAAGCGCAACGCCTTTTCGTACGATGCTCAGTTGCTACATTTTCATTTCTAAGATTTATTCAAATGTGTGTGATCACAGGCCACTTTTTTTTTTCCAGCGTTTTCATTATTGTCAAGAAACCGAAGCTGATTGTTGAGACCGTCTCGTCCCACTTAATTGCAATGTGTCACTTTTTTGTGCGTCGGAAACTCTTGCGTGTGGCGTCCTGGCCGCCTCATATTTCTCACGTGACGCCGCCGCCGCGTTCCAATTGTATTTGATCCCTGTTCATTTTTGCCATTGAAGTTGCCATGGCAACGATTTGCACGTCTCGTGTTGATCTCAGCTTCGGCACGCTACGCCATGCGGCGATTAAAACGGACGCCGAGAGGAGATCCGACAGTGATTCATTTATTCTTGCTCTTCTATCTCGCAGACACTCCTGTGCTGCTGCCGGTTTGCGTGCGTGCGTGATGGCTGCTCATTTATGTAATAATTGATCCGGCGAGTTGAAGCTACCGCCAGAATGCCGAAGTGTCTCAGCCCAAAAGTTGTCTGCGTGATCGTGGATGAGTTTGTCAGCAGCTTAAGAGGGCCAAAATGTCACTCTGGAGACGAGAGCCGGAGGACCTTTTTTTTTTTTTTTTTTAATTCTGTGTGCGTTTTAACTTAACGATTAATTGATTATCTAATCGGGTCATTTAGTCAGCTGATTTTGGCTCTTTTAAAATCTGCAATAATCGAGAAATTTTTGTTGGTCTGCTTGTTGAAGCTGAAGTTGGCCGCCAACAAATATAAATATTCCCCCAACAAACAAATGGAAAGTATTTTCCTGTGTTTTTAAAGAACTTCCTGCGATCATTTAAAATGATTCGACCATATTTGGATGCACTTGAAAACTCTTTTGTTCGGTTTGATCTTCGGTTCAGCCGGTGTCATGAATACATTTCCAACAGCTTTCATCACATACTTTTTCTGCTAAGCCACGCCCCCTTGCTGCTTTCCTTCGCCTCCTCCAATCTGCCCGCCTTCTTCATCTCTCTCGGAGCAGTTCATGTCCATTGCGTCTTGTGTGTGACCACCCCAAAGCCCTTTTGGGCCACTTGCAAGAACTTTGGATTTTGTTAACAATCATATCTCAAATCTACTGACACTCCCCAAAAAAATAGCAAGCTGTAAGTGTCAGTGATATTTGCTAAAGAATATTTTTGTCTGCCAGCATATGTTGCTGCACTATTTTTGTTTGTAAGTTGAGTGGAAAGGGGCTTTTGGGGGGTCCGGTCCGGTCCTGGAAGTCTTTGTGCGTTTGTCTCACGTGATGTCCTCTGTCTTTCCAGCAGGTCTCAAATGTTTCTGTGTTCCTTTCCCTCGCCAATGTGCTGCACTTTGACAGGAGGCAGCTTGTACGTATCCCAAAAGTGGAGCGCTCGCTCCGGCTGCATGGGTCGCCCTCTCTCTTTTTTTTTTTTTTTTTTTTTTTAATTCTCTTCGGGAAAAGTTGGACATCAACGCTCACGAAGCCTCAAGCTTGCAGCTTGTTCGGGTCAAGAGCGTCGTTTCTTTTGTTTCGACTCCACCCGGTCGTGTTATCGTGCACCTTAGAGAACAAAGCTCCTCCATTGTTGCCCCGTCGTCTCGCATGAGCCGTGCACGTTGACTTGCCTCCTCTTGTGTGTGTGTGTGCGATATCGAGTGTGTCTTTTTGACTGATGTTTGTGCGTTCCCGCTTGTGTGCAGGCGATGTGCTCTTCCAGATGGCCGAGGTCCACAGACAGATCCAAGTTCAGCTGGAGGAGATGGTTGGTATTCTAAGAGACGTACAAGAGCTGAAAATGGAACTTTATTGAAAATGAATGCGATGTGAGTTCAAGCCAAAACCAAAATAATTTGGGACCTGAACTTGAAAGTTGCGTTTGTGTGCGGCATAACGGATAAATGCTGATGCACCGTGTTTGCTTTCATCCGTGCGCGATTGATAAGAGCCACGATTTTTGCTTGGTGATTTCCGTGGTCGGCTGGAAGAGACGAACGGCATTTTATTCGTCTTGAGGGGGGGGGGGGATGGTTTGCGTTGCAAGCATAAACATGAAACACAATTACAAATTTGTAAGTGCCGTTGACTTCATTTCTTTGTGTTTTTTCCCCTCATTATTATCCTCATGAAGGAACTTTTTGTTTTTTTTCCCCCCCAGCTGAAGTCTTTCCACAACGAGCTGCTGTCGGAGCTGGAGAAAAAGGTGGACCTGGATGCTCGCTACCTGACGGTGAGGAAACTCAAGCAAGGCTCGCTCGCTCTCAATTTCCACAGCAGATCTTTTCAAGTTGGATTTGATGCAAAAGGACGAGGTGACGGACGGTCGGACGGACGTAGCACAGCTGAGCCGGCTCGTCTGCCAACGATATCTTTGATAAATATTTTCGCATTGTCAACTCACGTCGTCGAGAATCTTCGAGGCTGGCGTGTGAGCGCGCCGCCGAAAATGTTGCCTCGTGCACGAAAGCCACTCCGGCTTCGTGTCGGTGTCGGCCCAGTTGCTATGGCAACAGAGCCAGTGCAACCCAGGAAATTGTTTTTTTTTTTTTTTTCAACAATAAATAAGTGATCAGGGAGGAAACAGAATGCATCAAATTCTAAAACATGGCTCCTGCATTTGCCTCATCGTTTGGTTCTAGAAAATCCAATCAATTGTTCTCCCAGTGCAAACAAATGCTTTCAATCGCCTGCATGATCTAAAGCGAGACAAAATTTCCGATTCTTGGTTAATGGCCGCCATGAAATGAGTGCGATCGTTGGTGCTTAATTGTCACGCTCCCCCGAAAACGAGCGCAACCTCGATTAGCGACGTCGGAGTCATCGTCCGCCGGACAAATTCTTCCGTTGGATTTCAGTCACAAGAATTAAAATATTGCGGAGTTGCCTTTATCGGCGATTTATGGCGAGCCATCAAAGTCTGCGTACACCCGCCGATAAAAGATCTTTTTGGGAAAAAGAAAAATGGCAGACTTGATGTGTCTTTTCAGGAATGACCTCTAGCGACTTTTTCACAGTCGACACGCCCACCAATTTTCAAGCGATTGACCGCCAAACGGAAAAGTGTGAAATGGGGTTTCAAGTGGACGGCAGAAGCAAATCTGGTCCAGCAACAATCTTGCTCAAATTTCAAATTGGCACGCCATCAATAAAAATCGACTGCAACATTTTTTTTTTTTTTTTGCTTCCTGACTTCTGACTGCAATTTGTTGCGTTTGTCAACTTTCACACTCTTAACGGCCCTTTGAGTGAAACCCAAACTTCAACTTTTGCTGCACGTGCTACAAACCATTTTTTTTTTTTTTTTTTTTGCGGGTTGTCTGCAGGCAGCCCTGAAGAAATACCAAGTGGAGCACAAGAACAAAGGGGAGAGCCTGGAGAAGTGTCAAGGGGAGCTGAAGAAGCTTCGCCGGAAGAGCCAAGGCAGCAAGAACCCGTCCAAGTACGGCGAGAAGGAGATGCAGGTGAGCCGCCGGCATTTCGCACGACGCAACTTTGCTCGGTTGGAGTCCTCGCATGTCAGCGTTGTTGGAAGACAAAATCCAGAATGATTTATTTTTTTTTGCAAGAAAACAATCAATCGATAAATGGGCAACAAACGCGATCGGTCGTGTTTGCTTTTGATCAAATTGTGTTTGCGAACGTGCCGATGACTCGGCGCTCTCGTCTCGCATATTTACGAGCGTCGTGCTCCCACTTGTGAAGAAAAGAAAGAAAAGGCGGCGCGGCGATCGCCCGAAGCCTCGCGGGGCTAATTGCGTCGTCCCGAATCGCCGCCCGAGGGAACGTTTCCCGTCCGTCGTTCACGTCGGTGTTTGCCAAGTCAACACATCGTCGCAATCGGGTCGTTTCCTGGTGTTGGGAAAAGCGTCTTTCCGAAGCGGCCAAATCAGCACATCGGCAAAGATCCTCCTTCATGCGCTCTTGTTTTCTTTTCTTTTTCTTTTTCTTTTTCTTTCCTCCGCTCCTTTATCACAAAATGCTCTCATTGTCTCGCACTGGAAACAGATAGCGCGTCTTCACCACTTCGCCGCCATTTTGGGTGTGCCTACACACACACACACACACACACACCATCTCATCAGCCGAATAAAGTTGATCTGAAAATGCAAAGCTAAACAGTTTTGGCCGAGTGGACCGAGGTTGCCGGCAGAAAGTCAATTTAAAAAAACTCAAAATCTGCCGCACGCTCACGTTCAATAACTTCCGTGCAGCAGAAGAAGAAAAGGTTTGCGAGAGATGATGCTGAGGCGCCTTTTTTTTTCTCTCTCTCTCTTTTCCGCAAAGTGTGTTGATGATGAAGGAAGAGATGCTCCGCGCTTCAAGGTGCCGGGGAACGCTTTTGAATTCCCGCAAGAAAAGTTGCCGTCAATGCTCGGCGTTCCCTCGTTAATCGGGCGGGCGAATTCCGTTTAAAAACAAAAAAGAAGACGCGATTTAGCAGCAGCGCTTCGGAACTCTCCAACGAACGTTTTCCACTGCAATCTCGCATCTCGGTTCACTCGTCTCCATTTTTTATTTATTTTTTTGTTCTGTCCTTGATCACGAGCGTTGTTGTGTGGCGGTGGTTCGTCCTCGGTGGCCGTTGAGAATTTTAATCAACCTGATCTCGCGTTACTTGTGATTATTTCGATTTGTGTCATCCATCCTTGCACTCCGGAATCATGTTTGCTGGCAAAATATGAAAAGTGCGCACATTTGCTCATGCGCCATTTCGCCCGACGACAACGAGCGACACCATTTTTTTTTTTTTTTGGGTGATTTGCCGACGTGTCCGAGCGGCGCACTCATTCAATGTCCCATTTTGAATTGTTTGCCTTCAGTATCGGTGGCCTCCATGAGTACGAGACCTCAAAATTGTTGCTCGCAACAAATAAATTTCAATCCCAAAATGATGACGAGCAACGAATGGCAAGTCGTTCAGCAAGAAGCATTTAAGTAGGCTGACTTGATTGCTTTTGTCGGGCTGAGTCGAGCCGACGTTTGCGCCGTTTTGTTTTCCGTCCAACGTTGTCTCGCGGCTTTTGGTCATCTCCGCAAAAGGCCAACGGGAGTCGTCGCAGTTCCACTTCTCTCCTGGTGACCTTTTGGCGCAACGAGACATCCTAGCCGGGATGTAACCCGACCGAGGCCGCGTCTTTAGAGGAGCGCTTCGGGCTTTTCCCGCGCCGCTAATTGTCTTGGGTTACTTCACTGACCTCCAGAATGCTCGGAGGAACGGGACTTTTTTTTTTTTTTTTTTTTTTTTAGGCTTCTTATGAACCTCCCTTTTTTTGTGAAAGCACGACAGAGCGGGAAAAGGAAAGAGGAAAGGTCGTCGGCGGGGCTGCCATCATTTTAATAGCAATTTTTTTTTTATGCTCGCTCGCTCGCGACTGCTCTTAAATGTGCCCACGGCGGCATATTTTTCACCTTTTTCCACTGTGGGCTGAGTCATAGCAAAAGTCGAAAAAGTGCTTTCACACAGCAGATGAGTGAAATGTGAAAAAAGAAGAATGGTGAAAGATTTTCAAGTCGTCAGCCGCTTGCACGAGAAGCAGATTGGGAGCATTTAATTTGATCGGAACGTGTCGAGCAAGCGCGGACGAAGATCCGGCCGCTCTCGGGAGCAAAATGAATTTGCGGCTTTTGTGGTGGTCGCTTGGCAAAAGGTTGTTGTTCAACTTCATTCCGTATCGTTTTTAGATTACGATGAAAATGAATACAGCAAGTCCACACGCCGCTGATTGGATGACACAATTCGGTGATATTAAAAAAAATGGCCTAAAATAAAAGGTTTTTTTCACTGGATTGCAATCCGTACAACAGAATTGATTGTTTAATCTTGAAGTAAATGAACGTTGCCATTCCGTCCACTTCCAAATTTGGCATCCTTTTGTTTTTCACACTGCGGTTGCCGAGAGCAACCGATTTGCATACAAGCAATAAAAACAAGTGCATTTGTCCAAACTATCTAAACATCCGAATCGCTCACGGCCCGACCAAAAGTGTCCACATTTCATGCTCAATGTCCTGAAAATAAGCGAGCGTCTGACTCCTGGAGCGCCACGTCGCCGCTCGCCGCTGACCTTTTTGAGGGTCTTGCCGTGCGTGAACTTGGCGTGGGAGCGAACACAAAGACCAGCAGGATGGCGTCTGAAAGCAAGAACAGCAAACATTTGGGCTGACAAAGGCCAATTCAATATTCGGAGGTTAAAGTTGGAACAGGAATGGCAACAATGACTCAAAACGCTCTGAAACAATAAAAATTTTGGGTGAAAGAACTCCAAGGAAAAAAGTTTTGACGGGAGAAAACAAAAATTCAAAATCGCAGTCAAAGTTGTGCAAAAATGCCTTTTTTTTTTTTTTTCTTTTCAATATGATTAAAAGCAAAATACAAAACAAATATTTGGAGGTCAAAAGCCAGAATTTGACAATACTTTTGATTGTATGCTGAAGTCCAAAATGTTCCCCCGCAGTTTGTGGAGACCATCAGCAGTAAGCAGACGGAGTTGGACACCTTCATCGCCGACGGCTACAAGACGGCCCTCTCCGAGGAGCGTCGGAGGTACTGCTTCCTGGTGGACCGCCAGTGCGCCGTGGCCAAAAACGGCAGCGCCTACCATGGCAAGGTACTCACCAGACCGGCCGGGTTGCCCTTGAAAAGCCACCAAAGGAAAACACAAATTGTTCGATAAAGTCGAATCAAGTTACTTAAAAAAATTTGGACTGCCGAAATTCCGGTCCTGTTACGACATCCGACTCATGAGCGGTTCGGTTTTCATCCGCGAGAGTCTCATTCCACATGCGCTTGGCTCATTTTTTTCTTCACGTTTCCACAAAGCGTTCACGTGAGAAAATGAATTAAGCGCCAACAAGCCGGAGCGAGATCAAAAGCGCCGGAATGGCGACGGCCGAAGACGTCGCCGATGCGCTTTTGAACGAGTCCTTTTTGGAATAAGCTGGAAAAAGTCCGCCCGCTTTGGGAGCACGTCGGGAAACGTTTCATTAAAAGTCACGTTCGCTCGAAGCTCATTTAAAAGCCGTTCCGACGGCGGGCTGACGTCGTAAATCCAACGTTGCACCTTTGAGGCCCGAACGGACGTCGGCGACGAGGGAACAAGTCAACAGCGGCAGTTGATTTTCCAAAACGACGTCGTCCGTTTGAAGCAACGAGGCTCATTAATGAAGACATCCGTCCCGCGAGTGGGCGTCAACCGGCGGCCGCGAAGATGCCGCTTGACGAGCATCATCAACACGCCGTCTCGTCGTTAATGCGGACGTGGGCGTGTGCGTGTGCGTGGGACCGCCTGAAAGAAAGCAAACGTCCCGAAGGAGGCCCGCTGTGTTTTTCCCAGCCGTGTGCGATGACAGCGGAAGGAGGACAAATGGAAAAAAAAAAAAAAATGGAACCGTTGTTGTGCAACGATGCCTGCCAGCGTTTTTTCACGAGCGTGCAAAGGGTCAAGGATGCACACGTTTCTTTCAGCGACTGCCGTCTTTGGCCGGCTTTTCTCTCGACGTCACGCAGCAGCCGTGTGGGGAAAAAAAGATTTTTCAGCGGCGGGTTGTCTTTTTTGGGGGAGATTGAGACGCAATCGAGTACGTTGGACTTGGAAATTGGAAATTGCTCAGTTTTAGTTTTTGGCTTCTGCGTGAAATCGTTTCCACTTTGTCGTCTCGATGATCATGCGACGGGGGGCAGACGCTTGTCCGCAAATTAGCGGATCGCTTAAGATGTACTCGGTTGTTCTATATTCCAAATGCTCCCCTTGAATTCCGAAATGTCGACGTGTAACGCAAGCGGAGACGTTTGCCGCCCGGTTTCGTATTTGACAGCCGTCGCCGTTGACCGCTCGCTCGTCCTTGCAGGGCAAAGACCTTCTGACCCAGAAGATCCCGGTGTGGCAACAGGCCTGCTCCGACCCCAACAAGCTCCCGGAGAGGGCCGTGCTCCTGGCCCAGCAGATGGGCTCGGCCAGCGTGAGCGGCGCCGGCCCCGCCCCCCCGCACACCTCCAAGTCCAACCTGGTCATCTCGGACCCCATCCCCGGAGCCCAGCCCCTCCCCGTGCCGCCCGAGCTGGCTGTGTTCATGAGCGGTGGCCTCGGGCACCAGGCGGTGAGCTCACGCGCCCGCCGGCTGCGAGGTTCTTGGTATTCTCACGCTTTGCGCGTCCTTTGCAGAGGCTGATGGGCCCCGACGGCATTTCCATGGTCAACGGGACGACGGGAGTCCACGGTGAGGAATACTGGACGGACGGAGGCACCCTGTCCCAAGTCCGGCCTTCGTCGCCGCAGGCGCAGGCGCAGGCGCAGGCGCAACCTCAGAGGCAGGTCAGCGACGTCTACTCCAACACCCTCCCCGTCCGCAGGCCGGGCCCCGCCAAGAGCAAGAACCCCGTGGGTGAGATGTTGCGCAACGCCAGAGCTGGCCACTTGACCCCCGGTCGCGACGTTCCGTCCTTGAGCCTCTGTTGGCCCCCGACCCTCAGGTGAGACGCGGACCCTTCCCCGGTCCAGCTCCATGGCGGCGGGCCTGGAGAAGAACGGGCGCTCCCGCGTGCAGGCCATCTTCTCGCACGCCGCCGGCGACAACGGCACCCTGCTCAGCTTCTCGGAGGGCGACGTCATCACCCTGCTGGTGCCCGAGGCCCGCGACGGCTGGCACTACGGCGAGAATGAGAAGAACAAAATGTAAACACCGTGTCGCACGCCACTTGCCGCCGCTTCGGCTCGCCTTTTCTAACGCCGTTTGCGATTGTTTCGACCAGGCGTGGCTGGTTCCCGTTCTCCTACACGCGAGTGCTGCCCGAGACCGACGGCGAGAAGCTCAAAGTGAAGTAAGCAGCGGCGACTCGGACGCTCCGGCAGTTGGAAATAGTTCCCGCCCGCCCCCATTTTTGATTGATATCAAATACGGAGCAGTGATTCATCAAAATAAATCTGTCATCACCCAAGCAGTGTTGTTTTTTTGGTTTTCAGTATTTTCCGCGTTGGGCGTCTGCAGCCTCTTTCACAATTTTTGCCTGACTTGAACAAAAATGTTTGTGACGTTGGGCAGCGTCGTGGCTTTCAGCGATCCGCTTTCACAAAGCCGCTGCTCTGCCTCCGTTCCGACCTCCCGAGCCAGCCCCAATAATTCCGAGTACGGCATATTCCGCACGCCGAAAAGGTGCCAAATTGCCGGCGCTAATTGCGAAAGAGGCTCCTGTCACGTCACGTCCCCGTCGTCGCTTTCAGCGCTTACCTTTCGCATCGCCGCCGCTCTGCCGCTGATACTTGCTCGCCTCCCACGCTGTCAAAATGTCGGCTCGACTTTGTTCTCCCAAATTCTGTCAGGGTTGTCGACGCGCAACACCGAAATGGCGAATGTTGCCGGCTTCATTTGTGACTCGTTTTTTTGTGTGTGGGGCTGGCACTTTTGCCTTTGGTGCGTTTGGCACTTTCACTTGAGCTCTGTCAAGTCTGCCTAGCAACAAGAAGGCATTTTTTTGGAACTTGTAAGCACGTGTGTCGATCTGCGGGGGGGAAGTATGACGTTTTCTTGCTTGATAATTGAGCAACGTCTCAAACCGCCACACGACCGTGGCGACAAAGACTTACTCCGTGTCAGATTTTGTTTTGGCCTCGGTGGCTGCTTTCGGCATCCTCCGCAAGTAACTAATTCCTTAAAATAATAGCAATACATCGGGCCCCCTGGTTAATTATTTTTTGAAAAAAAAGTAAAATGTCTCCCCATTGCTTGCTTTTAAATGTCGCTTTAGTCCACCGACGGGTGGCGAGCCGTGCTCTGAGGCTTTTTCTCGTCCTGTGTGGCCAGCCTGCATCACGGGAAGAGTAGCAGCACGGGCAACCTTCTGGAGAGCGACCAATCGCTGCCCACACCCGACTACGGCCTGACCGCCCGCCTGTTGGCGCAGAGTCTGGCGCAGAGCCGCCCCCGGCCTTACAGTCTGGCAGGCTTTGGTACTCAGGTAGGGCACAAGTCCACACAAGTCCACAAGTAGGCCGCCTGAAGAGAACATCGGCCAATGTGCGCTTGCATTCAAGGCTTTCTTGCTCTTTGCTGACACCTGGTGGCAAGTTGACATCATTGTTTGTTTTATTTTGTTTTTTTCTTTCAGCCTGCTATTGAGGATTATGACGGCCGCTTTGCCACAAGGTAAGTCTTTTCCCGTCTGCGTCGTGACTAATAGATTTGAAAATAAAATCTTCTCCCTACTGGGGAAGGAGGAATCAAAACAGAAGATGACGAATTCGTCGGCACAAAAGAACAACACGTCACTGTCATGAGACATTCAAAACAGTCCTTTTGAATATTCTAGAAGTGGCGTTCTTTGTCTAATCTAATGCGCCATGCAAAATGACTCATTTGAAAAAAGGAATTCAAATGTAGCTTTTTTTATCGAATGTAAATCGCAACAACTGACACGTGACTTGTTTTTTGCACACTGGTGGAAAAATGTGATAAAATGATCGTTTGTCTTTGTGGCAGCTAATCTTTTTTTAAGCAGATCTTGAATGCAGCATTAAAATAAAGATTGACTATTAGTCATACCAGAAAATATTTTGCATCTGCATGTATGACTAACTTTACATTTCACTTGAATTTAAAAGAGTACTTTTAGTGACAAGTTTTTGTCAATGATTTAAAAAAAAAAAAAATTCAACCTTTTGACATCTTCATTTTTTGGGTTCTACGTCAAGTCTTATAAACTTCCCTTACATCTCTGATCATTTATTTGTGTGCGTGTGTGATTTCCTATTTAAGAAACCTTTTGAACCAAATTTAATCATAAAACTTTTCTCACAACCCATCAGTGGGATAAAAAAAATCTAGCAACGTTTTCAAATTGTCCATTTTTTTCAATGCATCTTTTTTTTCCCCTCTTGTCTGTCCTTTTCTCTCGCGTTAGTCACTTTCTTCGCTCGAGCTTTGAAATATGAGCTGGTGCAGGAATAACATTGTTCCTATGACTGTGCAGTCAGTCGACGTGTATGTTGTCTGTGTTTTGGGGGTGCGGGGGGGAGCGTTCTGAGTGTCATCAAGCTTCGCCCATCGCTGCTTGTCATTCTGGACTTGTCTGCTGTCATTGTTTTGTTTTGTTAGTTTTTTTTTCAGGGAGATTCACTGGGCTGGAGCACGTGCCGCCACAAACTGTATTTGAAGCCTTCATATTTGAATTAGAATCGCTCAACTTGAATAGAGAAACTAAATTTGAATCACATAAATTGCATTTGTATTGTTTAAGTTGAAGTCAATTTCATCCTTTTAAATTCCATTTCAAGTTCATTGGATGGATTTTGTACAGTTCGGATGCAGTTCCTCAATGCAATGATTCAACTGAAACTCTACAAATTCAATCGATGTGATTTAAATTCCGTTTCGGGTGGCTCATATTTCTGCTCGGAGATTTCCATCCCTAAAAAAAAAAAAAATGCATTGCTAATTTACGCTTAGCTAGCATCCCTCGAGCTGAGATGACTTCATGAGGGGGGGGGGGGACTTTGTGGTGAGGAAATGTGAAGTTGAATCTTGGGGTTGTTTGGAGTTGAAGGATGGCAAAGTTGCCTCCAACAGCCTTCTCGTCCGTCCTGTGCCGTCCGTCCGTCCGTCTCTGTCCATTTCTCTCTCTGAGTGTGTCCGACCTGGCAAGCTTCCTTCTCTCTTTGTTCCACAGTGACAGTCCTGATGGCAAATTGATTTCGACTGTGTGACAACACACATTGTGACAGACGCGGATAGCACAGTGGCCACCCCCTCCTCCCCCCCTCCTCCCTTCTCTTGCCTCCTTCCCTTTTCCCGCCCTCCCCCCTGTCTCTCCTCCTCTTCCGCCTCCACACACACTCCTTGAGCGAGTGGACGAGGCCGGTCTCATCCCTGCTTTCTGTCCTCTCTTCCTCGCTGGCGTGCGTGCGTCCGTCCTGGTTGCTGCTGCTGCCTCTCTGCTGCTGTTGCTGCTGGCTGCCTGGCGGTGTCGCTGTCGGGACAGTAGCGGTTGGTGGGTGGAGGATTGCGTTGAGAGCCGGGGCGGGGCCTACCTGCTCGGCGTGCAGCGATACGGACTCTGAGCAACGGCAGTCGCGTGTGGACGGACTGCCTTTGCTCGCCTGCTTCGCCCCCCCCACCCCCCACCCCCTCTTTTTATTTCGTCCTCACGCCGCCCATGCATGTACACGGTTGTCTCTTTTTTTTTGTGGCGCTAAAAAGGAGGACAGCGTGGTTGTGTACCGCAAAAGTGCCAAAAGACTTGGACATGGGCGAGGGGGGCGTCGGCACCGGCAGAATTGAAAAAGCACAAGTTAAGGCTTCGACGCGGAGATGGAGTTGGTCGCGCTTACGCGTGATTTTTTTTTTTTGTCGCTAATGCATGGAGAGAGTGAACACACCCCCTTCGGTGCAAGTTTTTGTCATGTAAAGAATAAAAAGCATCCTAATGGTACAGACAACATCGTACAATAGTACAGAAAAATAAAATAGAAAGTTGTCTTTCCAGATGTGAGTCAAATTACTTTTTTTTTTTTTTTTTTTGCTGTTTGTTCAGCAGTTTGTCTGACCTAAAAAAAAGCTTCCAAGCTGTTTATTGCTCCTACCACTTGAAGTTCACTTTTAAACTCAACGTAAAACAGAATTACGCATTGCATCATTATAACAACCTCATAAGCTTGCCTTAAAAAAATTCTAGCTAAATGCTGTAACACAAAATAGGAAATGCCATAGACTGGCTAACAAATAGCATTTCGTCTAACGCTTCAAGCAAAAGACAGTTGACCACAAATAGTGAAGAAACATGTAGACAGACAATACAAAAATCCTCACAGGCAGACATTCTTTATCCTCTGCAAAAAACAAAACGAGAGCGAGAGAAAGCTATTTTTTTTTATTTAAAGCATTCCAAACATTTTGGGAGGTTTTTGGGGGCATGGCTGGCATGAATTTCAATGGCAAACATTGATTTGAGTTGCACGTGGTCAACTAGTATCTTGAGGTGCCACTTTGAATGGCTCAAAAAGTAGTCATCGGTGTCAAGGAAGTCCAGTATATTGTGAGATATATTTCTTTGTTGTTTTATTTAATTTTGAGGGGCCGATGTTTTGACATGCTTAATTTTTGTTGAAAAATGTAACCTTTTCCCATGATTGCAATTGTTTTGTTTGAAATCTGATGACAAGAAAGAAAAAAGTATTTTTGCGAGGTCGGTAGTCCACGAGGGGTGTGTTCACTTTATGTATCCGCTGCATTTCCTGTTTTGGTGGTTTTCCGGGTGTTTCCGATGCCTTACACACAAATTATCCCCTTTTTTGCCTCCCCCTCTTCCCCTCTGAGAAACTTTTTTTTTTTTGTGCAGGCGAGCTTCAAGAATATAGCGCACATCTATTTATCGCTATCTATATGTGACTTGTTTCACCGATTTGCACTGTATTCTCCTTCCTTTACGTGGAGTCTTTTTTTGGTCAATCTGAAATAATTCCCAATGAAGATTTTTTTTGTATTTTTTTTTTTGGCTCACCTGTTTACATGTGATGTGTTCTATTCCGATCCGCCGTTGACATGCTCGGCGATATCGATCGACGTCAACATCACCAGATTCATCGAGATTGAGTTCATTCAAATTGTGACATTTTTAACACATTTATTAAGACGACATTTGATTAAAAAAAAGACAAGTTTTATATCTAAAAAAAAAATCAAAGTGCTATTGTTGGCTCCATGTAAAGCCGGTGAGCGATGAGGGCTGCAATTCGCCCGCCACTCGTTGACTTCTTTGTGCAAATCCTCCGCCTTGGAAAACTTTGTGAGTTTGTTGAAGATGAGCAGCCATGTTTTCTCTCCATTTCCTTTGCAGCTCGCTCTGTGTTTTGTTTTTCGATTTCATTTTTTTCTCATTCTACTTCCCGGAGTGGCTCTGTAGTTTCTTTTCTTCCTTTCCTCTCCGAGCCTTTGTTGTCCTTGTAGACAAAGACTGATGAGTTGTTTTATCTTATGCATGCCGTGGAGGGAAAGCAGAAAATGTGATTTAAAAAAAAAAAAAAAAACAGACCCTGAATGTATGGTGACTTTTTACGAAAGGTATTCTAAATAAAACATATCTCTATATATTAATAAATCGTCTGGTGTAGCGGCAAGTCTGTTCTTTGCGAACGTTCCCGAGCTCCAAATTGGAACAGGTTTTCTTCAATGTTTTCTGTGCGCCGCCGCCTTGCCCAGCACGTCTGTGACCTTTGACCCTGCCCCTTGCTTGCAGATTCCTCAGCACCTCAGTGTGTGTGTGTGTGTGTGTGTGATGTGTTGCCTGCGCATTGACTTGAAAGAGTTTTGTTTTGGCGACACGCACTTACGCAACTTCCAAACACGTGATCAGAACTCCCAGCATGTGACGCATGATGTGTTGTGCTTTTTTTTTTTTCTTCTCCATCCCGTTCAGTCGGACGGTTACAGTGCAACGTCAGGTGGGACGCAATTCATTGAGGGGAAATGATATGTTTCAGTGTCCGACTGTCGCCATCATGGAAAATAAAATGTTTATTTATTTAAAATTCCCTTTCAATTTTCACCCGCAGTCTTCTCAGGCTCTTACGCTGACGACCCAGGCTAAACTAAACTCTTCCTTGACATGCAAAGCTCTTCGTATCACTCAAACACTTCCTTGCCACGAATGACTACTTTCTTGTTTGTCAGGTCTTTGCTGCCATCTTCTGTTGTGACATTGCTGAAAAACATGCGGAATATGCAAGCAGGTCATTTTTCCCAGTAAAAAGCAGAAGAAAAAATTTGTAAACTACAAGTAGGCGAGCGTTTACTGAACTGAATTGACACAATCCTGATGTGGCCGCCTGCTATTCCACCAACGGCCTGTTGGTGGTATCAAGTGCGATTAAATGTCACTTGATGGCTAAAATCTGACCACGGAACAGCTTCTTTGCCGTATTTCCGATGAGGAAGACTTATATTCAAGAAAAAATCCATCTTTTGACGTTGCACCGTACTTTCGTTCGAAAGTTGAGTGAGGTCACGAAACGTGAGCCAATGCATGACCTGCGAGGTGAAGCCTTCCAACGCCACGGTTCTCTTTACCTTCCAGTTTGGCTCCCGAGTTGTCCCGCTTCTGAGCGAGCAGGACCTCCGTAAGTCTCATGCCTTGTTACCGCCAGCCACCACTCACCTTTCGATTTTTTTTTTTTCCTCCCCCTCGCTGGCTGCTGTAGGCAAGTTTGTTTGCTGGGCAACATTTGCTTTTTTTTTTTTTTTTTTTCGTTTTGTTCTCAGCCCTGCATGCTGGTCTTTTTCTTTTTTTAAAATGTTTCTAACATTTCGGTGCTCCATGCTTGCTAACATGATTAGAAGGCTCGGGAAGGCCCACGGTGGTTTCGGCTGTGGCTGCTACATTTAGTAGATAAGTTAAGTGATCAAATGAATGATGTTCCTAATTTTTCGCATTGGTCGACCCCGCCCCCCTCCCCGTTTCCTGTCCCCACAGTGAGCGTTCCATGGACGTCTACCTTCGGCCCACCTTCACTGACGACCGATCTGCCACCATCTTCTATTAGCGGCCTGCAGTTCCGCTTTCAGCCACTAGAGATCATGTTTGGTTTTGTTTTGCTTTCTTCAGAAATAGAGGAGGGGGCGGGGTCAAAGTTGAGGACATTCCTTCACTTCAACGTCATCCTGATCCGTTAATTGAAGGCAAGATAATACTGCGCAAAAAATTGTCAAATTATGAGAATGAAGTCAAAATGTTCCCATTTTTTTTTTTCTTGAAGTCGAAAGTCCGTTTTTCTTAAGTTTAGCGATCATTTATTGACTTGAATAAAATCTGGGTGATACAACACAAAAAGTTAGGATATTATGAGAGTAGATTCAAAATATAAGGATAGAAAAGATTTGCTTAAAATCAATAGAATGAAAATGATCGGAATTTTAGAAGAATTAAGTCTGTTGTTTTATGACAATGTTATATTACAGGGACATTTTTTTAAGGTTTGGCTTTTTTTAAATTAGCATCTAAATGTTATTTTGTGTATCATCTTGTTTTTGAAAACCAAATTTGGACGTCAACTATCGCTGACAGAATATGACCAAAGTCCCGTGAGCGAATCCCGCCCCTCGCTACCAATTGTTGTCTTTCGATTGGTTGCGCTGAAATTGAAATAGTTTCTAGTTGCAGATTCATGTGGGAATTGTGCCTTCCACTTTGTTTTTTTTGTTTTTTGTATGTTAAAGCTTCCTTTTTGCAATTTCACCAAGGTACGGCTTTCCAGTAACGCTCCTTCTTTTCACTTTTTAATATCAATGCTGTCCAGTGTGCCGACTAGAAGTCAGTTGAAATTTCAGTGCGTACATAAAAAAAAATAAAAATAAAAATAAATTTCTGATCCTTCTTGTTATCTTGGAGGGAGCGCTCGCTTTTGGTCCCTGGTTGTCAGAGTTGGTCGCTCTTGTGAGTCGTGAAGCGGAAGACGAGTTTTGAGTGGACTGAATGAGCGAATGGGCGGCTCCTATGCAAATGAGCTGATGATGCGAGCGCTTCACACTTTTTGCGTTTGGCTTTTATTGACATTTGGGAAGCGCGTTTCCGTTGCTTTTGCGAGTAGTTTTTGTCATTTTGATATTGCTTTCACTTGGTTTGTTTTCCACTTTTTTGTCTGTTTATATCTGTGTGTACAGAACGTGCATAAATTATCAAAATAAATCCCCATGGACACCGTTCATATTGTCGTCTTGACAGTCAGTACTCGTTTTCTCACTGTTGTACTTTTTATTTCCATTTTATTATTTTTAGCCGTGTGAAATTCACTTAAAAATGTGCTTTTAGTTTTTTCCCCCCAATTTAGTTTCAAGCGTCGTTGCTCTGAAGTTGTCTTCTGAATCCAAACGTCAGTTTTGCGACGCTGCACCAACGTCAATGAACACGACACGGCCACGGGAATTTTACAGGCACAAAATCGAAGCTTTCAAATGCTTTTGTGCTCACGTCTGGCAGCTGAAACATTTTTTTTTTGGGGGGGGGATAATCATTCTAATTAAAAAGAAGTGGATTGCATCACATGACACTTCTTGTAACTTTCCAGCTACAAGTGTATTCTCGGAACTTCATTCTTATAATATTACAAATGTTATTTACTTTTTTTTCCCGCTTCATCCTCGTTCATAGTATTTGCCAAGAAATAATCCGACACGGAGCCCGGGTGGAAGTGTTTTGTGTGTATTATTTTGGGCAGAGTACAAGAGCGGTGAAAGACGGAAAATGGCCAGCCATGATTGCGGCGCAAACGACCACTCGCCTTTCTCCAACGACGTTAGCCATGCAAAATCCAGCTGCCTGCTACATGTTGACGTAACATTCCAACAATATGGAACAGATGTCGTCGTCGCTCATGGCATGAGAAGGACGTAACGAAATGCCGCGTGTACGTAGACGGAAAACCAAAAAAAAAAAAGACGACATTGACAACACAGACGCTTTGGTGTCCTCGTTTTGTCGTTGAAATATGTTGAAAAGTGGCACACAAATTGGACATTTTTCTTTACGTACTTCCAAGCAACAGTGGAAATGAAAAGTCTACACACCCCCGTTGAAATGTTTTTTGTGATAGGAGGAAAAAAAAGAGATGATGAATGGTTTGAAGACTTTTTCCACCATTAATTCGACCTAAACAACTCCATTGAGGAAAAATAATTAAAATTGAAAGGTCAAATAAATGGTTGCACAAGTGTACACACCCCATTCTAAACGGAATGTGACTGTTCAAAATGAGTCCATGCAACTCATGTTATGAATCCGCACACACCTGCTGCCATTTTTTGCGTTTTGTTGTTCTTTTCGGCTTTTCAAAGCAAGAACATGTCAGGAAAAGCCGACCACAACGCGGCAACTTTTTTGGGGGTTCAGCCAATGCTCTCGAAATGGTGGCGGGCGTGTGAAATATTTTTTTCAACTCACCAGCGGTGCGTACACTTTCCATCCACTGTGTGTCTTTACGGTAGATTTGTACCCGATGTGATTATTTATCTATTGCATCTACTTCCCCCGATAACTTTTTAAAGAGTAAAAATACCTTCATTTGCCACCACAAGGAATAAATCAACTAAGAGCTTTAAAAAAAAAAAAAAAAAGTTGTGCGGAGACAGCCAATGAATGAATCGAGCACTTTTTGCTCTTCTGAATTCTCTACAAATAACAAACGATCTTGGATGCAAACACAAAATGTTTGGTGCACATTTTGGGCTAAGAACGTCCGTCGTTAGCGACGTCAGCAGCAGCAGCAAATCTGCAAATGAGCAAGTGTGCAAATCACCACCAGGGGTTTCACGACAATACGAGGCAGTGTCTCGGAGGCGCCCCCAGCAGTCACATGACCTCAAGCGACCTCCGGCAAACGTCTCGTCGTTGCAAGTGGGGAGGAAACAAATGAGCTACTGTCCGCCGATGGCCTCTCGGTCTTTTGGACAGGCTTTGGCGTTTCCTGTTGGCGACGGAAACATTTTGCTGTCACAATTCAAGTTGAAGCGAACTGCTGAAGCATCGCTGAGCGAGATGGCTACAGACCCGTCGCTGCGGTCGCGTCCGACACGTGCGTGATGGAGAATCTGGAGACCGTGAAGCGGTTCAGTGCCGATGTGGGCGTCTCAGGACTGTTGGAAGGGGAAGCGAGTGTCCCTTGGGCTCCTGCCGAACTTTGGCAACGCTCAAAAGCAAGATCCTTCTCCCACTCAAAGCCTGAATGCAAACGCCAAATAGTCGTCGTCAAGAATGGAGGAACAGCCGCTCGGTTTTGTAGCCTCGGCGATCCCACCTTGCGTTGCGTCGTCTCCTCCGCCCGTCTCATCGGCATCGAGTTGGTTTTCGTCCACGTTGGATGCGTTGTCATCCATCTTCGCCTTCCCGCCGGATTCCTCCTCAGTGGAGAAGTTGTAGTCGACTAGTTCTCCGGTTGGACTCTCCTAAGTTCCGAGGAGAAAAAAAATGCTTTGATTTCAATTCGTAAAACGTCAACGTCATTTTGGTGTTACCTGGTCAAAGAGGAATACGGTGACGTCATCGAAGAAGGATACCGCCTTTTTCTTCCTCTGGAGCTCCTCGCAGAAGGACTGCGTGAGGAGCGTTGGCATCTTGAGGAGGCTGCGGAGATGCCGCGCCCCGCTGCCGTCGCTCACCACCACCGGCACTGCGCTCACATCCTCGTCGCTGCCGTCGCCGTCTTCTTCCTGGATGCTGTACGTGCGCAGCTCTTCATCCGACTCGCTGTCGTCCGAGTCGTCCTCGTCCTCCGCCTCTTCCAACGGGGCTCTTAGATGCAGCAGCGACGAGGCGGAGGGCGTGTCGCCGGCGACGCGCAACGCTTGGCATGAGCCGTCTTGCGAGTCGCAGTCCTCGGCATCGATGTCCTCGAAGTCTTCCTCGTTGATCGTGAGCGTCTTCCTTCCGTCCGGCGGCGCTCCCTCCTCCGTGGATTGATCCGTATTTTCGTTGTCTTTGGGTTCATCGTCCTTGCAATCAGGTGCAGTGGAGTCGCTGCATACAATCTGTATGCGGCAGCGGTCTTCCGATGGGTTGCTTCCGGCCCGGTGGTTTGTTGCGGCCTCGTGGACGCCGGGCGCGGGTTCCGAGTCGGCCGAGGAGCTGAGCTCTGAGCACGGCTCCTCTTGGTGTTCTCTCTCCCACTCCGGATCGTCGTCGTCCGGTGCCGCCTCTTTGGTCAGGCAGCCGCCCATCTGCACCGGAAACGGCGACAACATGGACAGCCCAGGTGTGGAACCGGAACGAGGAGAGTGCGGCATCGAGGATCTTTTGCTTTGATTTAACGTCTCACTTTTGATTGTCTCTCGGGAAGAACTCAGTTTCCCGGCATACAACGCGTGTTCAGTCTGACCTGCAAAGAATTTGCCGCTTTCCTCCTTCGGGCTTTTGTCATTTTCAGGATCGTAGTCCGAGAAATAGGCCGAGTCGCGGTAAGCATTTTTATCAGCCGTGTCCTTGAAGCGGACTTTGGAGGAACTGTTGAGATTTTCAAGCACGCCCACTTGCAGAACAAGTTGGCTTGCACTTGTTAGGGGACTTCCAAGACCTTTAAACATAAACTCTGGCGATCCGTTATTTTCCGTGTCGTAGCCACTATCGAGCGATTTGGGCTGGGCGGGCGTACTGAAGGAGTCCGGGCTGAAGGCTTGGTCGCAGGTGCTTGCGATGGACGACGAGAGGTTGACGGTGTCCACTCGGTCAGGAGTTCCCTCCGCGTTCTTTAGTGGACTTAGCTCCTCCTCCTGCATGTCGGCATAGTCAAGGTTGAAGTCCGTAAAGATGCTTGATGTGATATCTGTGAAGTCGTCGTCCTCCTCACTGTCGTCGCCGAGCTCCACCGAGGTAGCTCCGGCGTCTGGCATACCAATTGCACTTGTCATTTGTCTGCCTGCGTCCAAAGATGGACAACTAAGTCGTGTATCTCCAAGTGCGGAGACTTCGGTTGAACGTCCTTCCCAAATGTTAGCTCGCTGCTTCTCGAGTGGAGCTTGAATCCAGCTACGAGATTCTGTGAAGGATGAAGGAGACTTGATGTAGTTTGCGTCGGGTTTTATCTTGGCCTTCGAATGGAATCTCCCTCCATTAAGTCGCAGTTGCCTTTCATGTTGGCGGGTACTCTCGGGACTTTGGAAACGGGCCACATTGTTTTCCTCTGGACTCTTCTTACTGTCTTGGTGACACATGTGAATGTATGAGCCGAGTTCTTTGAGTTTGCTGGCAGCACCACGAGCAGATTCTGCTGGTTCTGCTTCCTCTTGACAAGTCCTGGACGTGCGGAAGGTTTTGGTGGTATCCTTGGTGAGCGACCACACTTGTGTCGTGTTCCAGTGCACATTATACTGAAGGTCCAGATAATTCTCCAGTCGGTCTCGATTGCCGTTGCTCAAATTGGGGATATTATTGTTGGCAGAATGGTTGGAGGTCCAGTTGGTGACTTCTTCCTCAGAGAAAGTGTCCCCTCGGCTCGGATGA